>NW_022146168.1:2390788-3064409 GCF_002938485.1 Sitophilus oryzae
GTTAAGAGCGACAACCAAAAAGTAAAGAGGCAACAAGGCAATGAGATTTTTGAATGTCTGGAGTGCGGTAGACAGATAACATCACGTATTGGGCTTTTCAGTCACAGAAAAGCTCATGAAAGAAAACGCCTTGCGTGACCATCTTCTGATGCGTGTCAAATACTCGTCAGCGAGTAATGGCGGTATTTTCCAATCAGCTCGATATATTGATAATGTTGCCAGTATAAAGATTGATTCTCACTATACCTTCCGTTTCCATTCCATAACCGTTCCATATTCGTTCTGTATTTTATTGTATTGACGCTATACGTAAGCTTCAGTTCCGTATCAGTTCCATACTTTTTATTGTACAATTTATATCATTACGAAAGTTTTATTTTAAAGATTTGTATCATTTGAAAAAGGTAATAGATTTAATTAAGAGGTGAAAGAATAAATAAATGTCAGCAAAATGTTAACGGAGCTGGTACAAATGTAAGAACTTGACAACGCTGTTTCCGATACGCTTCAGTCCGTCTAACCAAAAAATGTATTGAAGGAAAGGTTATGGAACGGAAGGGAAACGGAACGGATAGTGTGCATTGTCCTATTCACTTACATGATATAAGATTTTATGTAAACGGAAGGGAGCTGATATGGAAGGTATAGTGAGAATCGACCTTTACTCGTCAAGCAATACTACTATTGCTTGACGATCAATTCAGGGCGTAAACAAACATAACATACATTTTTATATACCTACTAAAAACTAGCCAAGTTAGTTATATTAAAAAATATTGAAATATACTTTTTGCTGATATATCGAAATTAGATATTAAAATACAATATTTATATGTTACGGTTAAAGTCCGATATCCGGTTAACGTCGACATTAACATGTTAATGTTTGGGTTAGGGTTGTTATATGTAATGTTTTTGGTTGTTTTGTTGCGTGTTATTATCGAGATTAACCCAAAGAAGCTTTGCAACATAGAATATAGAGATGGTCAATATTTATACATGAATCGAATATTGAAACAAAATAATATGTACGTATCGATATTTTTTCTAGAAAACATGCATGGACATCCCTAAAAGAAACACCTGTAGAGAGAATGGACGGATTGAAGGGATCAAGCTCGAAATGAGTTGGCGTTTTGGGAATCCCACATATTTCGGAATGTTCCCCTAAACTTCCCTTTGCATGGTTGTAGCTTGCACGTCATAACAAATCCTTCTAGAATTGCTTTCTCTTTGTTATTTATTTCTTGCTTAGTTTATACTAGAATAGAATCAATAGTTTTATGGTTAAATTGTGTCTAAAACAAGTTAAATTTGATGTTGCATTATGTTGAAAATTTATATGTATCGCAAAAAGAGTTTTAAAACTAAAAAATATAAGCGATACCAAATAAACTTTTAGTCACGTGATTAAAATTATCAATCAAAATATTTTAGGAAACAAAAATAAATTAATTATAAATATATAAACAATTATTACTTACATCAAAACTCACCTCCTTAACAGCACTTAAAGGACATAAAGGACCATTACTACCGCTTTCCCGTTCAAAATATTCTAATAAAGTTGCGATGAGCTTTACAGCTATTAAGTTATCTTGTACACTTTGCAATAACAGAGGTTCTAAAAAGAACAACGTTCGACTGCAAGGTCTGCTAGTAAAAAAAGTTAAGCTTAATGTGTCACAACACAATTCATTTAAACCAAAAACTCGTAATACAAAATTAAAGTGTCAAAACGAATGACAATGTCAGGAAATAAATAAATAAATGTGGCAACTTGACATTTTTTACAGCAGAGCTACCACCTGAATCCCCAGAGGGAAATTTAAATTCCAGTTAGTCAGCACGGTGCCGAATTATGTCCATGGTTGGCAACAATGAATTTAAAAATCGCGCCCTCGATTACGTAACTAAAAGTTTAATTGGTATCAAATATACAGGGTGGTCCGAACTATATTCCGGAAACATTGGCAGCATATTCTGCAGATAAAAATAAGTAAAAAAGTTCGTATGAATGTATGTCCTAAAATGCTTAGTTTTGGAGATACAGAGTGTAAAAGTTTCAATTTTATTTTGATTTTTTCCAAATAATTTATGAAATAACGTCAATATTTGGATAAAAATTGGTATCTGGGAGTTTTTTGACAAGAGAAATTTGATTTTGATGTCAATATAACTCCTACTTGTAGAGGGCGCCACCTACATACTTTTTAACTGGTTTGAAGAGTAATAAATTTTCGTCCGTACCTGTATAAAACTACTGAGTAAAAAAATAAACATTTACGACGTTTTTTACGTGAAAAAGATCTCTTGGTAAAAATCGCTACCAGTAATGATTTTCGAGATATTTGGAATCGAAATTATCAATACCTGTCATCATCGACATAAATTTAATAATGTTGACTAAATAGTTATTAGACTGAATTCAAAAATTTCAAATGTTTTTGTGCCAAAAGTTCAACAGAAACTGTTTTATCATCATTTTTTCGCAGAAAAATTTATGATTAATTTAAAAAAATAAAAATTTCTCAAATTTATGATTTCAGTCAAATAACTAGCTACCCAACGTGTTTATTTTTCCTCAATAATGACATGTATTGACTATTTCCCCTCTAAATATCTTGAGAACGGTTGCTCGTAGCGATTTTTACCAAAAGAGTTTTTTTACGTAAGAAGTCACGGAAATGTATATTTTTTTACTTAGTAGTTTTATACAGGTACGGACGTAAAGTTATTACTCTTCAAAACACATGTAGGTGGCGCCCCCTGCAACTAGAACTCATATTGATATCAAAATCAAATTTCTCATGTCAAAAAACTCCCATACCCCAATTTTCATACAAATATTGACGTTACTTCAGAAATTATTTGGAAAAAATCGAAATAAAAATGAAACTTCTACAACCTGTATCTCCGAAACTAATGCCCACTTGCACCGTTTGTATAAACTTTGTTTAAAGGCTAAACAGTGATTACTATAATAAAATACTATACCGGGTGCGTCTCAAAAGTGGCTCGCCCATATAACTTTTTTATTTTTTCAGATAAAACAACGCTATTTGGTATGTTAGTATATGACATAATAAATAATAAATAAATAAATAAATAAATGCCTTTATTGTCAAAAAATTTTTCAATTTGTAGACAAAGGTAAACTAACAAACAAAGTAAAAAAACAAGGTACACATACAAACAAACAAAAGATAATACAAAACATTATACAAATAATATTGTCAGTCTTATTGTTAAAATAAACATTTATAAATGTTTACAATATCAAAGAACAAAAAAATAAAAATAATATTCAAAAATATTTAACTAGTTTATAGTAAAATATCAATGACCTCTAAATAAATTCATTTCGATGTCATTAGTAAATATAGCAATAGCAAACATTAGACCAGTGTTTACAAGATCAAATTCGATTTTCAAAATATAATTCATTTACGGCGTAGAAAGCCTTTTCTAGTAAATAAGAGTTCAATGCTTTGCGAAATGAAAAAAATGATGTTATGGATTTGATTTCAAATGGCAGTTGATTGTGCATTTTTTTCGAGTTGTATAATATTGAACTTTTAACTAACTCTGAGCGTGGGGTAGCTAGATAAAGATCTTGCTCCGCGTTCCTGAGTGGATAAGTGTGAGATGGCCTTTCTTGAGAAGCTTATACATGTTTACGTATTAGGCAAACGGATTCAAATATAAATAAGGAAGGAAGAGTCAATATTTTTAATTCTTTAAAAAAGTCCCGGCAATGAGTTCTGCTGTTTAGTCCCAGTGAATATCGAACAGCTCTCTTCTGGAGCCTGAAAATGCGGTCAAATTGAGTCGCACAACACGTACCCCAGAATGGAAGGGCATAACTGAGGTGCGACTCAAAAAGTGCATAATAAACAGTTCTAGCCACAAACAAGTTAAGCTCCTTAGAAACAGACCTTAATGCAAAACAGGCAGAGCTCAATTTTTTCGACAAAGCTTCGATATGTATGTCCCATTTCAGAGAATTGTCCACAACAAGCCCTAAGAATTTTACAGATTTTACGACGTCAATGGTGGTGTTGTTAAGTACAAAAGGCTGCAACGAGTTTTTATACGACAAAGCTTTAGTTTTAGAAATTTTGAGACTCAGGAGGTTCGAATCGCACCAAGATTTAATGGTGATTAAGTCGTTTGATATAATCCTATGAAGTGCCGTGATGTCCTTGTTGCTCCAAGTGAAGCTAGTGTCGTCCGCAAAAAGACGTATTTTGCCACTGATGTTTATGTAAGCAATGTCGTTAATAAAAAGAAGAAATAAAATAGGGCCTAGTACTGAGCCTTGTGGTACTCCACATTCTATTGGCTTGCTAGAAGACAACGTGGTATCCACCCTCACAAGTTGACTTCTGTTGCTCAGATACGACTTAAACCATTCGAGAGATCATCCCCTGAACCCATAGTGCTGCAGTTTATTAATTAGGATCTTATGATTTACACAATCGAACGCCTTAGAAAAATCACAGAAAATTGTTGCTGTAGAATGATGGTTGTTTAGGCTGGAGTAAACTTTATTAAGGAGGGAAAACATAGCGTCATTTGTGGACTTGTTGCTTAGAAATCCATATTGATCATAAATTGGGATTGATTGACGTATTCAATTGTTTTCGGTCACTTCCGGTTTCACTGGAAATGACTACAACTTTTGATTTTTAAATGGCACCCTCGATATTTTTTTTACTTTATTCGATAGAAAATGACACTCTGAATCGAATGACATATCATATGTTTATTTGAAATTATAATATGCGGTTCATAACGACAATTTGACTCAAAATACCAAATGTGTGGTATCAAATTATTCGTAAAAAAATGCCTTTTCCAAATATGCTAATGAACCACCCTCGTTACATTTGAAAAAATTAAGATATGATTAAAAATACGATTTGGGCATCTTTTAACCGGCCAGGACAAGACACTAAAAACATTAGACTATCAAATCTATTTTTCCAAGACTCCTTGATTAAAAATTAGTGTTTTTAACACAGCCATGGCACTCTAGATTGAAATTTAAAATAGAATTTGTTTTTGAGTAACTATGTCAAAAATTGACATATGATATGTCATTCGATTCAGAATGCCATTTTCTATCGAATAAAGTAAAAAAATACCGAGGGTGCCATTTAAAAATCAAAAGTTGTAGTCATTTCCGGTGAAACCGGAAGTGACCGAAAACAATTGAATACGTCAATCAATCCCAATTTATGTCATATACTAACATACCAAATCTCGTTGTTTTATCTGAAAAAATAAAATAGTTATAGGGGTGAGCCACTTTTGAGACGCACCCGTTATAGTTAATCACTGTTTAGCCTTTAAACAAAGTTTATACAAACGGTGCAAGTGGGCATAAGCATTTTAGGACATACATTTATACGAACTTTTTTACTTATTTTTATCTGCAGAATATGCTGCTGAAGTATCCGGAATACAGTTCGGACCACCCTGTATAATATATTTCCTGTTCATTTTTTATTTGTTTGTGTAAAAAAATTAAAAAGGCATACGTTTACACTACAAATGTGGAAAATTCTGGTTGCAATAGGGTAGACAACAACGTACTAGTAAAAAACAATAATGTTATAATTTCAGGTAAAAAAATTAATCAATTGTAATTTGTTTCTCGTTCTTTTTAGGAACAACTCGCCAAAGAGCGAACAGTCTCGGGCAGAATCCAAATACAAGTTTGGTACCATGACGAAAGAAAAGAGCTTGTAGTTGCTGTCCTGGCCGCAGACGACCTGGCACCCAGAGATGACAGTTTGGGATTTGGACCTTTGCCGGAAGCCTATGCCAGACTGTGTCTTTTACCTCTGACGTAAGTTGAATTTTGTCATATACGTTATATTACATATCTGATAAATACTCTATAATTTGTCCAGCAAAAGAATATACTCGTATGACTGATGTAACAGACACCATATTCTCTGTCTAGACAGATAATACAGAGTTTTTTTTTTCTAAAACAAACTCTCTAATTTTTCACTATTATCACAGATAACACATAATCCTTACATGTTAAAAATTGTCGACTCTATTTCACTCCTGGTTGGATAAATATAGGAGTGACGTTTGGATAATCTGAAATTTTTAGATTTCTTTTCTAATTTTTTTGAGAGGTCTTGCTTCTCTTGCACAGATGTCGCTTGCACATCGGTTGCGTGGTTGCCAAACGTTATATCGCAATAATTTCTCATTATTATGAAAATTTAAAATTAAAAATTATGTAATTTATAAATATAAAATAAGTTGTAATATTGATTATGTGTTATCTGTGCTATTATTTCATTTTAATTGCAATTTTATACAGAGACTCACTATTCCAAAAAAGCTCCAAATCAATTTTTTACACCATTTTTTTAAGAAACCAGAAATTTTAGGCCTTAGTTTTGGCTTAATTCACTCATCTGTTTTTTTTGGGTAAAAAATATATAGTGTGTTTCAAAAAACATATGTCATCTCTCGTGGGGAGATTCCTCTTGTAAAAATAATATTTATTTTTCATATCAACATAGGTCCGATTTTGCTATATTCGATTAAAGCCTTAATATTTTTTCGATTTATTATAATTTTCTTCCAAGTACTTTTAGCGTTTCCTATGAAATTTTAGTATTAAAATTTTTAGGGTGAAAGTTACTATAAATGTGATATATTTTAATTCAAAAAAAATGTCAACATATTCACCAGGGTCGTGCATATCACGGAATCATGGTTATCACTGGAATATTTAAAAAAAAAACATGTACGCCACTGACTTTTTTTTCTTGTTAGCGAAATAGTGTAAACAGTGTAATGCCGATTAAACGTTGTACTCTTGATATTTTGTCGATTTCGGCCTTCTTGATGAGTTAAACGCAATTTTATTAATTTGCCTTGATCCAAATCAAATAGCAACCTTCAAAAAAAAATAATATCATTAACTTGCGAAAGTTTTAAGAAAGTACTCATTGATTCATCATCAAAAAAGATGACAAAAAGTTCCTATAAACATGGGTATAGAAATGCATAGTTTTAGTTACAGGATGTTAAAAGTTTTAAAAATTAGTTTTTTGTAATTAGCTTAAATACTATTATTTTTTTATTTGATATTGCTGTATGTAGGTTGGACTAATAGTAAAAATAACTAATAGTAATAATATTTATTAATAAATGAGGTAAAATATATAACTTATTAATTTTATTTTTATCTTTATTTTATTAATTTATTATCTTATCAAAGAGGCCGAATTCGGCAAAATATCAAAAGATAACTTTAAATTGGCATTAAACGGCCTACACAATTTTGATATAAAAAAAAGTCAGTGGCGCACATGCTTTTTTTTAATATTCCGGTGATAACCCATATACACGTCCCTGATGAATTTATCGACGCTTTTTTAGCATTAAAATATGTAGCACTTATCTGCTTATAGTAACTTTTACCATCAAAATTTAATTCAAATCACCACTAGAAGTACTGGGAAGAGAATTGTAACAAATCGAAAGATTATTAAGATTTTAACACCCTGTAGCTACGAAACAATGCAGAATCGGACCTATGTTGATATGAAAAATAAATCTTATTTTTACGTGAGGAATCTCCCCACGAGATATGGCACATGTTTTTTGAAACACCCTGTATACTGGGACGTTATGAGGCTACTTATGGAGCTGTAATGGGAACACTGGGTTACACTGCATATAGTTTAATTAATAAATAATATTTTCTTGCCTTTAGCTGTGTATTTTTCCTAATTTCGAAAAATCGAAAGTAGAGAAAAAAAATAAAAAAATATAAAAAGTAAAAAGAAAATTGTTTTGCTTGTCGTAAAGGGGGGAACTCCACTCCCACATCCGGTTTCTGGGCCTACCCTTCATCAGGTGGGCTGTCCAGGGGCTGGTTCTCACCGATACGGCAAGCAAAACTCCTTCTATATCAACAGACGATGTCGTAAAGTGTCGGTGAGATATTAGTGCATCTCCCGTTAAAAGATGGTAAAGAGTGTTTTTCGGCCCGCTCAAATATACAGGGTGTCCCAGAAATATGTGCAAATATTTTAAGGGGTTGTAGATCTGGTCAAAAGAAACATATTTTCTCTTTACCATTTTTAAAATAAATTGAAAATAACCGAGTTATTTAACTTTGAAAGTTTTAAAAATAAATTGCGACATTTTGAGAGCCGCCGGCGCCGGAGGAAATCGGCAATTTCCCGGAATTCGCCTTGTTCGCCGCCCGCTGTTGCCGCAACTAGAAAGTCTTAAAAACTACTTGCAAAATTCCATAACACTAAGTGGATGATCGCCAGTAGCCATACTTCCCCCATTTCCCAAGTTAAATTAAAAGAAAAAAAACTTTCCAAACATTAAAAAAGGATATCCCGATAGAAGATCGATATAATTGCAAAGCTTTCTTTTTTTATTCCATTTTACCAGTCTTAAAACTGCCCTTAACACTACACTTAACTTCACTACAATTCTTAACAACACTTGAACTTTGATGCCACCTAAGGATCCAAACTTCCAAAATCCCTCAAATGCTGAACCATACTCACAGCTCACAGAGTTTACACTTGATAACGGTAAGTGATCCTTCTGACCGAAATGTTAGGTTAATCAAAATAAATAAAGAAAATGGAAGTCCGAAATTCTTTTACTTTCAATATACTCACAAAGGTTCGAGCATTCGTGATGTGTCTATTCGAATACTCTTCGGAATAAAGCCTCATAGCTTCCGCAGCCCCTACACCTTCCAGGAGGAAGTATGCAAAATTCACACTTTAGGTAGAGTTTGGAAGCATATCCACCTTCTTCGGATTTGTATAGGCCATCGCGATTTACCGATACCGATACCGATTACCAACACAAAAATATGCACTAACAAACATTTTAAACACAATCTCCGATAACTTTCTGGAGTTTTAAAAGCTCGATACTATTAGAACGATTTCTGATAGTCGAACGTGCTGATATGGTGCTGATCATCTTATTTATTAACCAATAACCAAAATTAAACTCAAATCGATAACCCAGCGACATCTATAGAATAACGGATTAAGCTTTTTTGTGAACGGACAATCGGCATTGTGGCGTGCTAGGCAAGTCGTATTATACGGGAGCGGTAGAGGGCCCTACTGCTCTTAACGGTATTCACGATTTTTCGGGGGTTCCCAAAATAACTATATGGATAACTTTCTGGAGTTTTAAAAGCTAGATACTATTAGAACGATTTCTGATAGTCGATTGTGCTGATCATCTTATTTATTAACCAAAATTAAACTCAAATCAATTAACCAGCGACATCTATAGAATAACGGATTAAGCTTTTTTGTGAACGGACAATCGGCACTGTGGCGCGCAAGGCAAGTCGTATTATACGGGAGCGGTAGAGGGCCCTACTGCTCTTAACGGTATTTACGATGTCTCGGGGGTTCCCAAAATCATTTAAAGAATGTAAACAAACCAAAATCAACGTATGTTGTACGTGTATTCGTGTATCGTGCGTGTATCGCGTAAAGTTTTGGCACTTTTGATGTAAAATCATTAATTTTCTTTTGTGGGAGAGTTCAGTAGAGGTTTTAAGTAGTTATTAAGGCAAGTTTTTTAACACTTTTTGTTGTATTTGTGAGTTTAGTGTTTAATTATTATGTGAAACATTTTAAATAATATTTTGATTTGTGATGTTCAGATTATTAGATATTTGGGGTGTATGTGTAATGGTATATGTTGGATAAAAATACTGATCAATTTTCATCAAAAGGGTAAACTCTAACTTAATATTTAAAGATTGAAACGATTGAAAAAAAATCCTAATATGGCGAAAAAAGAAGCTCTTATAATTCATTTTTTCAGCCTACTCAACTGTAAAAAGTACTTAAAACATTGCGCATTTTCCTAAAGTTAGTATTAGCAATGTCCACTAATATGAATAAATTTAGTTTTCGTATATTTCTATAGAAACTTATGGCGGGTTTATACAACATAATCGTAATCATAATCACAATTTTAGTCACAATCATAAAAGTCATAACAATCGCAGTAATAACATCGCAGTCGTAATCATAAGCATAATTTAATAACCTTGAAGTTCGTAAATTTTAACTTTTTTGATTGGGATTAGGACAAAAATCGGCTAGGGGCATTATTTTTATTTTTTTTTCATTTTTATGTTTAATAATTATGATAATTTTCGTGTTTAAAAAACCTGAGTAATAAAATTTAAACAAAAATACACTTCTAAAATGATTATGAAATAGAAAAACAAGAAAATTAGGTTACTTTATCAGCTGTATTTACATTCCAAGTTATGCGACTATGTTGTATAAACGCATATTAAAATTTTGATTGTGACTGTGCTTATGCTTAGTACAAAAATTATGATTATGATTACTGCTATGTTGCAGCCCATTAAAATTATTACTGTGAATTTATAAACATTTAGAGTGTGGGTATGGTAGGAAGTGGCAACATTGCATTCTCTCCGAGATTCTCTCCATGCACGGTAAACGAATTTCCGGAGAGTGAACAGTGGCACTCAAAAGTTTTTCAAAATTTTCCGGAAAAATATAAAATTTTCAACATTTTTTTTTCGCAAAAAACACCTCATAGGCGTGTTTCTGGGGTTGAACTATACTACCAGTTAAAATATTTGCACTCATTTCTGGGACACCCTGTATATAAAGTGAACAAAATTCTTACAGCTTTAGTGTATAATAATAAATAATATTTTCTTGCCTTTAGCTGTGTATTTTTTCTAATTTCGAAAAATCGAAAGTAGAGAAAAAAAAATGATTTATTAATATACACTAAAGCTGTAAGAATTTTGTTCATTTCATATATTTTAATTTAGATATATACTAGTATTTTAAATTCTACTGCTATAAACTACTTTAAACACTATCTCAAGTTCAAATACATTTTCTAATATTCCTTGTTCTGTAACTCCTCTTCTGACTTTGTTCCCTGTGATGGCACAAAGGCATGCCTACAACCGCGTGCAGCGTAAAATTAACAAACTCGATTTTAAGCTGGAAGAAGGAGTTTAAATTGTCGCCTGGTGCCTCGGGGCTTCGTTTTAGTTAGTTCAGAACTGATGAAAATTAGTACAGAGTGCAGAAAAATGGAGAAAATCAAGTAAAAATTACTCTAATATAGATTTTTTAATAAAAGTTTGTAAATTTTCCTTTGGATAAAAAGACTAAAGGGAATTTACAGGGTTGTTCCTGTTAAAATGGTTTATTAAACGTTTTTTGGAATCTAAATTTTTGGCTTCAGTGCATTTTTTATCATAAATTTATGGTTTTTTTAAATTTTTTATAGAATTTCATAATTGATTTATAATAAAAAAATGTCTATACCTATGTGGCGGATTCATCTTTCCAAAAAAATCCTTTATGGGTATTTCGCCCCTGCGCTGCAAGAAAATCTACAAAATAAAATAGTTAGGTTAGTTAAAGTTTATCTCTTTCCGTCGTGCGTCGTCGGAAGCAAAAAAAATATAAACAATAAGAAAAAAACTATTTAAAATATTTGAATTCAACTATTCGAGAACACTTTACTTTTTTAAAACCGATACGTCTACAAGAAACCGTTGACGTTCTGTTAGAATGACATTATATCAAGTTAATCTCATGTTAAACTTCAAAATTTATAATTACTACCTGATAACAATAATTACTTAATAAGGTAAAACCAAAAAGCCCCAAACTTTCTGTATGTCCGGTTGATAAGGGACGCGGAACTACTGGAGTGTCCGATTTGGCGCGTGTCCGCAGGCTCGGACTGGCCATATACTCAGGGTGTCATAGGAGTGGTGACATGTCCCGGTCATAGGACTTACATGTATAATTATACGATCAAACGAACTTACCTGAAGTGCAGTTCGATCGTAATTATATGAGGCGTCCAGTCCGAATGTATTATCTTGATTTTTCTATACGTAGTACCGTCCCTGCGTGCACAATTTTAAAGCTATAAGCTAAATTCCCTCCCGCTACCAGTCTAGGTGGCCGCGCCGGCCCTGGCGCGGCGGTCGGTATTCATTTTTCAAAGATTTATTCATTAATTCAAGCGACCATGGGGCAAAACGGGAGGTGGGAAGATGACTGGACGCCTCATAATTACGATCGAACTTCACTTCAGGTAAGTTCGTTTGATCGTATAATTATATTCGCGTCCAGTCCGAATGTATTATCTTGATTTTTCTATACGTAGATGTTTAAAGAACTGATGGTTGCAAATTAATGAATGCGGTGCAGAAAGCATTTTTTTTGAGACAAAAATAGCTGAAATTATAAATATGTTTATTGAATGCAACCAAGATGAAACCAATTTAACGGCCATCAATACATGGATTTATTAAATTGTGACAATTTAACCTATACATATATGCATACTAAGCAGAGACAGAAACCCATAAGATGGCACTTCCATAAAGGATTCTGCCAAAATTGTTCAATTATACTTTATATTATTAGCTGGTCAGCTAAGTTGATTACCTTTAATGACTTGGAGGTCAACGTTAAGTTGGTTGTCGCCTATTTTATGGTAGGAGGCTGGCAAGGCAGCAAACTGGAGGGTACCTAATGAATTGGCCGCTCGTGCCTCATGTATCACCCCCCCCCCCTTCTTTTTCAAAGAAGGAAGGTAAAGACATATTCGAATATCTGTCACAAATATCTGGATACATTCCGTTGTTTGTATCTTTTCCTCTAAGCAAGGTTCAAAAGTAAATTTATCCAGAGGTCCTTTCTTCCTCAAGATTTTCATTTGAAAATCCTTCAGAGGGAAAAAAATAGTTGATACCTTTCGTACAAGATACCGTCAACCACATTAGGACTATGCGTCCGGTATCTATAACAACCGTCCATATTTGTTCCATGATTATATTTATGAATATTTTTTCTTCCTTTAAAAGAATATTAAGTCTACGACGACTATTGTTAAATTTTATAACCCAGATATTTTTTTTTTTAAGAGTTTGATTTCGAAAATATGCTGGACTTCATCTTAACCATTATGACACAGGAGAGGATAGGCGACATGCCATGGCTCCTTGGTAAATTAGGGAGCTAAAATATTTTCTCAGATATAAAAGTTGGACCTCTGTGCTGAAGCCAGATCATTGGCTAAGACTGAATTCGTCTCCCGAAGAAGAATGTATCATCATCGAAGAGTCGAATGTTCTGTAGTCTCTTTGGATTGCCCTTCCCCCAACAAACTGCACAAATCGCTAGATTTGGTTATTTTCCTCTTCCTAGTTGCTGACCTTGTGTTCGATCTGTTATGAGATAGTGACACTTAAATAACGACTGTCCTGCTTTTTGAACGTACAGCCTTATAAATATAATGTGTGGGGGAGTTTTCCTGTTGAAATATATCGTTTATTATTTTTTTTTTTTTTTTTTTTTTTTTTTTGAGGGTCTAAAATTTTTAGATTTATCACTTGAAATTCTTTTGTGAAATCTACTTCTACGATAACGAGACCGAGAACGTCATTTATAAAGGAATCCCTTTCACACGGAGAAGGGCATTCACTAAAATTAAAAAATTTTGTATCATTGAGACAACAACACTTCGGTTATTACAATATTATCTCGATAGCGAGCTCTGGAATATCTTAAAAAAAAGGAATCCCTCTCACACGGAGTAGAGGATTATCTAAAAGTACTAACCTTTGTCTCGCTATGAAAAGAACACTGGGAGAAGAACAGTCCGTGTTTATACAATATTCCTCATCACTTTGTTTTCTCCTTTCCTCTAATCCCCACATTTCGGGATGTACTTCTATTTATTTCCATCCAATATTCGTCTTATTTCATTGCTGGGAGATAAAACACTTCGGCATTTATAGTACTCTGTTGATTGCGAGATCTAGAATCTCATATAATAGGAATCCCTCTCACGAAGAGAAGGGCATTCTCTGTAAGTACGAAACTTTCTCCCAGAGAGGACAACAGTTCGATATATATATGTTATTCTCATTTTTTCTTTTTGTCTAATTCCATTGTTTCCTCCTTGCCTCTAATTTCCATATTTCGAAATTTGCTTTTACTTTAATTATTTCCATTCATTATTTAATTTCCTAAAAATAAGTATTATAAGATACTCACCGGTAATACGTGTAATTAATATCTCGATAGGGGATATCAACAATGACTTATAAAAGGAATCCCTCACACGGAGACGGCCATTCTCGAAAAATGAGAAATCTGACTCCCTGGGTGATACAACACTTCGGCACAACTTCGGTATTTATAATATTCTCTTGATAGAGAGATTTAGAACCTCATACAATAGGTTTGAATGCCCCCTCACGAGGAGAAGGGCATTCTCTATAAATAGGAAACTTTGCGTCACTGGGAAAACAACAGTTCGATATTTATAATATTATTTGATAGCCAGATTTCTAACCTCATATAATAGGAATCCCTTTCACGAGGAGAAGGGCATTCTCTAAATAGGAAACTTTGTCTCACTGGGAGCACAACAGTTCGATATATACGATATTCTTATTGCTTTCTCCATTTGTCTACTTCCATTGTCTCCTCCTTGCCTCTAATTTCTACATTTAGAGATTTGCTTCCACTTCAATTATTTCCCTCCATTATTTAATTACCTGAAAATAAATATTATAAGATACTTACCTGTGATACCTGTAATTTATCTCTCGATAGTGGGATATCAATATTGACTTATAAAAGGAATCTCTCATATGGCCATCCTCTAAAAGTACGAAATTTGACTCACTCGGAGATGCAACACTTTGGCATTTATAATATTCTCTTGACTGCGAGATATAGAACCTTATATAAATGAGAATTCCTCTTACAAGGAGAAGGACATTCTTTACACGTACGAACTTTGTCTCACTGAGAGTACAACAGTCCGATATATATATAATATTCTTATTGTTTTCTTCTTTTATCTAATTCTAATATTCCGTTATTTACGTCCACTTCGTTTTTCTCTAAAAATAAATATTATACAATACTTACATATTGTTCCTTGTGTTCTACCTAGCTGTAGAACACCGTATATTACATAGTAATATCCAAAATGAGTAGAGAATAAACAAAATGGCTTCATCGATCTACGACGAAGAAATCGGAGAGCTACGATCCGCACTGCACCGTGCACGAAAGACGAATGAATACCGACCGCCACGCCAGGGCCGGCGCGGCCACCTAGACTGGTAGCGGGAGGGAATTTAGCTTATAGCTTTAAAATTGTGCACGCAGGGGCGGTACTACGTATAGAAAAATCAAGATAATACATTCGGACTGGACGCGAATATAATAGCTCATTATTTATTCTTAAATAAACGGAAAAAATAAATTGTAATTAACCCCACAATTGTAGAAAACGCTGCTGCATTTTGCGACTAGGTACTAGTGTAAAATGGTACTAGGCATCGCGTTGTACTCATTAAACTTTAAATGAAAATCATTATTACAAATTGTAGCACTACTAACTATATTTTTTGACACAATTAGCTGTTACGAGGCACTATTGTAAACTGAGTTGAGGAGAATAATAACTCAATACAACAATTGTGCGCCATATGTTTACAAAAATCTAAGTACAATCTGTGGTACAGTTGTACAAATATAGGAAGAGACTTGGGGATAGCACCAGTCGCGTGTTATTTTATATTTCTCACGTCTCTAGCTATACTTGTTAAGTTGTACAATATTGTAGTTTTTTTTCAGTGTAGAAATAAAACGGAAAAAAATGGCAGTAATATTCTCAGTTTATTCCCAAAACTTTTTTTTGATTAATAATATTTACATTTGCATTACATTATGGGTAGTTCCCTGATTTCAAACAGCATAGTACTCAGTAACTTTCAAACAGCTCCTTGCGTGTCCCCGAATTAGAGAAGTTCTATTGTAATTGAAAATTCCTACCGCTACTAATTTGGACGTTCTGATTGCTTACATTGAAATTAGAGACACAAATTTCTACACTACTTGATACCACTAATATATTCCATTAATTTCGCGGTTTTGAATGAAGCTAAAAATATTTAAACATATAAATATCATCGACAATACTGCTATACCTTCTAACCTTCTCTTTAAATTCTCTTTCTCTAGATATTTCCTAGACACACACTACCTTACACTTCTTTATTTTTATTGTCTAGTCCTGTTTCTAGAACGGAGGATCACTGTGTCCAGACTGAAGTGGCCCCCGCCAGCCAGAACCCCATATGGAACGCCAACTTAAGTTTCATGAACGTGCCAGGTGACGAACTCATGGAACGAGTACTGGAAATCACTCTTTGGGACCTCATACCTCACAACGAACACGCGTTTTTAGGGGAGTGCTCGGTTGACTTGCAAAAAGTAAGTAACCACTGTGAAGAGATTTATTATTTAATAGTTAGTGTTTTTCTAAAGTGGCTCACCCCCCTTTAACTTTTTATTTTTTCAGATAAAAAACGAAATTTTGTATATTAGTATATTATATATACAGGGTGGTCGAAATTAGTCTGTTTTAACAGAGAAAACCTATTTCCTGATTAGATAGAGCAAAACCGACATAGATGTCATGGGCTCGATTTGTGAAGCACGTTTGATGGCCTAAACCGCCTGTTGATATTTTCACTACCAACTGAGATAGGGTGTCTTTTTGAATTTTTTTACCATTTGGAAAATTGCCCCTAACTTTTGTATTTCGCTGAATAATAAAATTCTGTAAAAACGTTCTTTAGGCACTTTTTTAAGCACAATCCAGTGGCGTAGTCAGTTTTTTTCTATACTTGCTCTTTTTGTCAGAAATAATAAAAATATAATTTTTTAAATGGAAATCATAGATGGCGAAGAACTTAAAAAAATGCTGGCGTTTAACCCTTTCCAACGATATAAAGTTATGTGTATTTATTTCTAAGAATGAGAAAAATATTAGGTTTTTATCTTTGTACCGAAGCGGGGCGTTGATTTTGTGTTGACTTAGTTGCCTAATTATTTTTTATCACAATTTAATATTATTATTATTTATCTACATTATTAAAGACTTTTGAAAAAGTAAATGAACATTCTATATTAGTATTACCATTTACAATTAAAACGCCAGCGTTACAACTGCACTATTAAATGGACTTTAGAGAGAATTGGATTGGAGCAAGGAGCTCCATAGGTCCTGTAATTTAACTCCTTTCGACTTTATTATGAGGGAAATTAAAAGACCTTATACCGGGTGCGTCTCAAAAGTGGCTCACCTCTATAACTTTTTATTTTTTCAGATAAAACAACGATATTTGGTATGTTCGTATATGACACAAATTGGGATTGATTGACGTATTCAATTGTTATCGGTCACTTCCGGTTTCACCGGAAATGAGTGCAATTTTTGATTTTTAAATGGCACCCTCGGTATTTTTTTACTTTATTCGATAGAAAATGACACTCTGAATCGAATGACATATCATATGTCAACTTTTGACATTTTAACATATGGTTTATTTGAAATTGTAACATGCGGTTCATAACGACAATTTGACTCAAAATATCAAGTGTGTGGTATCAAATTATTCGTAAAAAAATTATTTTTCCAAATATGCTAATGAGCCACCCTCATTCCATTTGAAAAAATTGAGATACGATTAAAAATACGATTCGGGCATCTTTTAACCGGCCAGGACAAGACACTAAAAACATTTGACGATCAGATCTATTTTTCCAAGCTCCTTGGTTAAAAATTAGTGTTTTTAATACAGCCGTGGCACTCTAGATTGAAATTTAAAATAGAATTTATTTTTGAGTGACTATGTCAAAAATTGACATATGATATGTTATTCGATTCAGACTGTCATTTTCATTTTCTATCGAATAAAGTAAAAAAATACCAAGGGTGCCATTTAAAAATCAAAAGTTGTAGTCATTTCCGGTGAAACCGGAAGTGACCGAAAACAATTGAATATGTCAGTCAATCCCAATTTATGTCATATACTAACATACCAAATCTCGTTGTTTTATCTGAAAAAAATAAAAAAGTTATAGGGGTGAGCCACTTTTGAGACGCACCCGGTATATGAGAAGAACCATTGGGACGGGAGAAGGAATTGCAGAAGGCTATACTAGGCAAGCGTTTGGATTTTATTACTTTGATTACACCAGTTCGCCTAATAAATCGTTGTGACTTCTTTGATGATTTTTTTAGAAAACTATATTCGTCACACAAAAAATACGTTTTTTTTAGTTCTTAGTTTATTGTATCGATTTCAATTGTAATTACTAATACTAATATAGAATGTTAATTTACCTTCACAGAAGTCTTTAATAATGCAGATAAATAATAATATAGAATATTAAATTGTGATTAAAAATAATTAGGCAAATAGGTCAAAAATCAAGGCCCGCTTCGATATAAAGATAAAAAACCTAATACTTCTCTCATTCTTCGAAATAGATACCAATAACTTTATATCGTTGGAAAGGGTTAAACGCCAGCATTTTACTAAGTTCATAGCCACCTATGATTTCGATTCAAAAAATTATATTTTTTATTATTTCTGACAAAAAAAGCAAGTATAAAAAAACTGACTACGCCACTGAACTGTGCTTAGAAAAGTGCATTTAGAATGTTCTTACAGAATTTTATTATTCCGGAAATAAAAAAGTTATGGGCAATTTTCAAAATGGCAAAAAATTCAAAAAGACCCCGTATCTCAGTTGGAAGTGAAAATATCAACAAGCGGTTTACGCCATTAAATGTGTCTCAAAAATCGAGCCCATGACATCTATGTCGGTTTTGCTCTATCTAGTCAGGAAATATGTTTTCTCTGTTACAACAGACCAATTTCGACCACCCTGTACAGGACTGATTGAAGTTTTCAATTACTTTCTGTCACTTCCTGTTTCACCGGAAATGACTATAACTTATATATCGTTATTTGTTTTTATTATATAATAAAAAATGGCATTCTCAATAGAATGACATATCATAATATGTCAACTTTTGACATTTTCACCCCTAATAGAACATTCTATTTTTTTTTTCAAACTTTTACAAATAATTTTTAAACAATTTTAAACGTTCCAAATAATATAAAAAGATTTAAAAGTAATACATTGAAAATAATTATATATATATATATCGAGAACCTATGGTTACGCTCATTGAATTTGACACTTTATGCCAGTTTAATACACAAAACATCCCCCTTTAGAATATTTTTGTAATATGACTGGAAGTAAAAGTTATACTGTGCGAACAAACACTACAGGCGCTGCTGCTAGTCATTAAAAAATTAACAAATATTTCATTTGTTTTTTAAATTTGTCAATATTTTTATTTCGTGTTGTTTTGTGAATATTCGGTGTGTGATTTTGGTACTTTTCTTATTAATTACTGGTGTATTTGGACTTATTTTAGCAAGTACATTTTATTTTAATTATTCATATTTAATTGCACTGGCTTTTTTCGACCGAGAACGCAAACCTGCGAAGAACTGTAGCGTTCCTAATTGCGACAACAAAAATGGCAGTTTCTTCATTTTCCAAATCCCCGAGTTGAAAAATTCGAGTTGTTTTGTACGTTTTTTTTTCAGTTTAAATGTATGTAAAATACATAGTTTATAATAACATCAATAATTGTTTTATTTTTATAAACGTTCGATCGGGTATTGTTATAAACATTTTTTACTGTGACAAAATTGGTATATTAAAATTAAATTAAATGTTATACTAGCGTGTACCAGCGACTTCGTTCGCGTCGAATTAATCATTTGTAATGGTGATGAAAAAGCAAAGCAAGAATTTCCATTAACATACAAACTGGATAAAATTTTCTCACATTTATGTCAGCATGAGAAAAAACATTATGGCGATATTATTATATAACTTGGTAATATTTGAGGGGTAGTTTCATCTCGTTGTAATTTGATTTTCGAAAAATCCGTTTGCCAAAAATAAGCTTTTTACGTCAAGCAGTTTAAGCGTGGTTAAGAATCGTGGTTAAGAAATTACCCAGCTTTTTGGTATGTATTTTTGGTATGCAACACCCTGTATGATTTTTTTGAAATGAACATTTCAAAATACATAAAAAAAATCAAATAAATTATGCTTGTCCAAGCGTTTTCCCGAGAGACTAACCGTTTTTTAAATAACAAATATTGTAATATTTGAGGGGTGGTTTCACCCTTTCGGAACTGGTATTTCGAAAAATCCCTTCTTATCGAACCTCTACACCCTAGAATCAACCTGTATGCCAAAACTGAGCTTCTTACGTTGAGTCGTTTGAGCAGGATCGTGATTAATCAGTATGTCAGTCACTTAAAGATTTTATATATTAGTATAGATATGTTACTGTAAATGTCCGAAATGTGGTAAAACCTAGGATAAGCGCGCTAAACCTAGGATTTACCAAAAACATGTGGTAAAAGCCCGAAAACTATTTATTTTGCTTCCATTTCGGACTTTACGGACCCAAAGAGTAATCTTAGGATTTACCACACCGCATTGCTAAAAGTACGAATAAGCAAGTGGTAGTAAAAACCCTAGTAATTCTTGCTTTTGGTAAATCCTAGGTTTAGCGCGCTTATCCTAGGTTTTACCGCATTTCGGACATTTACAGTGACATATATAAATAACAATTTTTATTATAATTTTTAATATATAATGTAATTTGAATATACTTATTTCGTTACAGTTAAAAAAATGTTACTGTAATATTCAAAAAAAATAAATTAAATATAGGGATCGATAGTTCATGTATTTAGTGAACAAACTCAAGAGGGCGCTTCTTTTATTTTTATTTAATGACATATAAGTCAAAATTCTAAAGGGGGATGTTTTGTGGATTAATAATATATTTTCGTACTTTTATGCTTAGGCGTAAAAGTGCTTTACTTTTATGCCTAGGCGTTAAAATGACTTTTTTATATTGTCAGTCACGTCGTAGAAATTAATTCTATAGTGAAGTTTGACAGAAAATCGTTTTTAATAACTTGTTAAATAAATACGTTTATAATATGAGTTTTTTTTCCGTAGGCGTTTCTGGATGACAGAGCAGTATGGTGCAGACTGGAAGATCCCAGGCAACTTAGAGGAAGATCTCCTCACACTTCACCAAGAGGTTCGGTGGCTGGAACTGGCAAAAGGAACGACTTTGGAAATCAAAGAAGCGTCTCTGATGATGTGGATTCTATCGGTAAGCTACGGACCGATCAAGATTTATAGGATTAGTTATCAATAGCTTCAAAACAAACCGAAAATTAAATAATACAAAATGTGTCCTACCCTTGGCCACTTAATGATTTGATTTAACTGTAGATTTAACTGTAGATGACATCTATTTCGGCGTCTTTGATGAGATAACCGCAATTTTATTAATTTGCCTTGGTCCAAGTCTAGCAATTTAACAAATTTTAATCATTTTATTAACTTGCGAAAGTTTTAAATAAGTACTCATTGATTCATCATAAAAAAATATGAAAAAAAGTTCCTATAAATATGGGTATGGAAATGCATCGTTTTAGAGTTACATGATTAACTTTTTTAAATTAGTTTTTTATAGTTGTCTTAAATAGGTACCATTATTTTTTATTTTAAATTGCTGTAGATTGGACTAATATAACAACTAATAGTATAATAGTATTAATATTTAATAATAAATTAGGTAAAATATATACTTTATTAATTTTATTTTTATTTTAATATTATTAATTGTGATCAATCAATCAATAAATCAATCATTGCTTTATTGTTATAAGATTTCTCTTGTTTACAAAACTGTGACAAATAATAAATAAACATAAAACAAACACAAAACTTTGTCAAAATAATAAAAACAAAAATAGAAGATAGCAATAAATATACAAAAAACTTACAAATACGTTTATTAGTTTAAGAAACTTTTTATATAATATAGACTTAATATATATATATATATATATATATATATATATATATATATATATATATATATATATATATATATATATATATATATATATATATATATATATATATATATATAATACGTTTATTAGTTAATTTAAAAAAATAATAAATAAATATCTACAAATAAAAATAGAGTAGAATAGAATAAAAAAAAACTCCACGTCATAATATGTCCTCGCAACCAGCAAGGACGTGACAGCCTTTTTAAAAGCTCTATGAGGATATATTTTTCTTATCTTCAGTGGCGGGTGATTAAATATCTTTTTGCCACTGAAAACAAAAGATTCGTGGACCAAACTCGATGATGATATGGGGAGCATAATCACACAGGATTGTCGGGTGTGTAAGGTAATAAAACTGCGTTTATATCATCAAGAATGCCGAATTCGACAAAATATCAAGAAATAACTTTTAATTGGTATTAAACGTCCTATCCAATGTTGATATCAAAAGAAAAAAGTCAGTGGCGCACATGTTTTCTTTTAAATATTTCAATGATAACCCATGCCCATATGCATGTCCCTGATGGATTTATCGACACTTTTTTACCTTTAAAATATGTAGCACTTATAGTAACTTTTACCCTCAAAATTTTATTCGAATCACTAAACGTACTTGGAAGAAAATTATAAGTAGGTAATAAATCAAAAGATTATTAAGATTTTAACACCCTGTAGCTACGAAACAAAGCAGAATCGAACCTATATTGATATGAAAAATAAATCTTATTTTTACGTGAGGAATTTCCCCACGAGAGATGGCACATGTTTTTTGAAACTCTTCTATACAGGGTGCGTCTCAAAAGTGGCTCACCCCTATAACTTTTTTATCTTTTTAGATAAAAAAAAACATTTTTTTGTATGTTAGTATATGACATAAATTGGGAATGATTGGCGCATTCAATTGTTTTTAGTCACTTCCTGGTTTACCGGAAATGACTACAACTTTTGATTTTTAAATGTCACCCCCGGTATGTTTTTACTTTATTCGATAGAAAATGATATTCTGAATAGAATGACGTACCATATGTCAACTTTTGACATTCTCGCTTAATAAAAAATGTATTTTAAATTTCAATCTAGAGTGCCATGGCTATGTTAAAAACACTAATTCTTAATCAAGGAGCCTTGGAAAAATAGATTTGATCGTCTAATGTTTTTAGTGTCTTGTCCTGGCCGGTTAAAAAATGCCCAAATAGTATTTTTAATCATATCTCAATTTTTTCAAATGGAACGAGGGTAGCTCATTAGCATATTTGGAAAAAGCATTTTTTTACGAATAATTTGTTAACACACACTTGGCATTTCGAGTCAAATTTTCGTTACGAACCGCAAGTTTTAATATCAAATAAATCATATGCGAAAATGTCAAAAGTTGACATATGGCATGTCATTCTATTCAGAGTGTTATTTTCTATCGAATAAATTTAAAAAATACTGAGGATGCCATTTAAAAATCAAAAGTTGTAGTCATTTCCGGTGAAACAGGAAGTGACCAAAAACAATTGAATACGTCAATCAATCCTAATTTATGTCACATACTAACACACCAAGTCTCGTTTTTTAACTGAAAAAATAAAAAAGTTATATGGGTGAGCCACTTTTGAGACGCACCCGGTATAAGGCATGTCTATTCCTTGTTTCGAAAAGCCTTCTCGAAATCTATAAATGCTATAGCTAGTGGAAGTTCGTATTCTTCTGTTCGGCTAATATATTTTTTAAAGTTTTTTTTAGTACAGAAATAGATATTAGTATTGAAGTCTGTTCGGAATTAACTCTATGGTTCAGAAACTATTGGACAAATATTTCTCTACTAAAGAAGAAACGTTAAAAACTTATCTAATTTTCTTTTTGAGATTAAAATTTAAATAAGATAAATTTTAGCTTGCGAAAAAAAAAGCAGAAAAACTGCAAAGACTGAGATAGGCATCTTCCTATTCAAATTTCCTCAATAAATTACTCTTAAAGTTCCAAATGAAAACTAGTCTTCAAAAAACGTTCCATGCCATTCGCTCTCTCCAATTTTCATCTAAACATCGCAAAGTTTTTAATTGCTTTCGACCGTTTACGAATGCCATTTGGAAAACTCAATTATCCTCCTACTAGATCTATCTAATGACTTTCTGAATAGCTTTCCATTTTTTTTTCTTAGGTTTTACAGGTAAAAACAAGTAATTAAAAAAGAACTTTTTGAAAATATAAGTTTGATCATTCTTTCATTAATTCCTTTTAATTTTAAAAAAGTTATATAGGTATTTCGCCACTTTAAGAAAATCTACAGAATAAAATATTAGTTATTTTTTGTAAACACTGCCGCGTTAATCCAAAGGAGACTCATTGTCAGCAGTGGTATACTAATAAACAAATTTGTCTAACGGACAAAAAAATGCTTAACGTTTCAGGAAATATATCTCTTCCCGTCCCATTTTAGGGCATATGTTCATAGGAACTTTAACAAACAACAACAACAAACAACGCTTTATTGTGCAAAAAGTCAAAACAGCTTCAACAAAACAAACAAAAGCACAAAAAAATATACAAACAACAAAAAATACACAATACAAATCATACAATTCAAAAAAATTAAGTCATTAAAATTACAAAAAGAACATACATGGACAATTGCAGAACAGCAAGCAGTAAATAGATATAATTTTAAGAGTTATAAAATATTAAATACTTGACCTTTGACCAGCGTGTGAGATAATCAAAATTTTAAAATTCAAAATTGTTCATGATTAAACATCAACAAAAAAGTCGTAAAATAGTCGTCTCCAGTAAGCATGATTTCAGAGCTTTGCGAAATGCGGGAAATAATGAAAGCGAGTTGATATTCAAAGGCATAATATGGTTGTACAGGGTGAGTCAACGATAGAGTAAAGTCCATTATCTCATTTGTTTCGAGGTTTACAAAAAAATGTTAAATGTAAAAGTTATAGGGAAGGTTAAGATACACATTTTAAAATTATTGTAGAGTATACAGGGTGTTTCAAAAAAGTGTGGCGGATATAACATATGTTTTTTTAAATGCAATACCCTATTTTTTATTTTATTTTTAGATTCTACATAGAATTCCATAACTTTTTTATATATAATGTTATATAACTAAAATTAATAGTTTTTGTAATATTTGAATTTGTTTAAACAAATGTTAAATTGCAGAGTGATAAAACATTGTCAGTGATACCATTGTTTCTGAAGATGGAATACCAAAATTTGGTATGAGAGTTTTATAAAGATGAAAAAAAGATATATGTAAAGATATTTTAGTTAAATGCTACAGGGTGTTCAAAATATATGAATTTCAACTACTTAAAATTAAAAAATCTCAAATTTTTTAAATGGTACACCCTATATATTTTCATTTTTTCTGATAGATTTTGCAAAGCTCTTCAACTTTTATTAATTATGTTATATACCTATTTTTAATAGTTTGCGATTTATTCCAATTTTTTCCATTTTTACACTTATTTTTAATACAATTACGCTATAACATCATAATTACCGTGACAAAACGAAAGTATTTATTACTTATCTTTAACAAGTAGTTTAATAATTAGTTACAATTACAATATTATTAGTTAAAATTAATTAAATATACTCAAGTCAACTAAAATCATAGTCGTGAATTTCTTGGTGTATTTCTATATTATGAAAGATAAACACTTGGATTTTCCCGTCGGGGCTAATTTATAGCCACAGATTAGGGTAATACAAACTAGATTATCTAGTTGTTGACGACTACTGATATAGGAATTTTTTTCGACATACAGTAAAAAATTTTTCTCGTAGTAATTCTGGTTTATAATTCATTTCGTAAAGCCATTATTACTACGGCCGCGAAACCGTCCCATTACACACTGAAAATAATATAATATAATATGAAAATGTTTAGATAATCTAGATAATCTACATCTACTCTTATAGTACTTAGCAAAGTACTATATAATATATAGTACTGAGCCAAAAATATGTTTACCTTGGCTTGTGTGTGTATATCAGTCACATTGAGTAATTTATTTTCGGGAAAATCTGTAACTATTATCTCTACCTCTACCATTTATACTTATTACAACAAACTAAACTAAAATTTACGTTTTGTTCTTAACTTGCTTAACAGACATATGAAATTTTGATAATTATTATTTTTTGTTATGGCAACTATGATGTTTTAGCGTACCTAATTATTGTATTAAAGATATGGTAAAACAGAAAAAATTGGAATAAATCGCAAACTATTAAAAACAGGTATATGACATATTTAATAAAAGTTGAAGAGCTTTGTAAAATCTATCAGAAAAAATTAAAATATATAGGGTGTACCATTTAAAAAATTTCAGATTTTTTAATTTTAAGTAGTTGAAATTCATAAGTATATTTTAAACACCCTGTAGCATTTAACTAAAATATCTTAACATTTATCTTTTTTTTCATCTTTATAAAATTGTCATACCAAATTTTGGTATTCCAACTTCAGAAACAATGGTACCACTGACAGTTTTTTATCACACTGCAATTTAATATTTGTTTAAACAAATTAAAATATTACAAAAACTATTAATTTTAGGTATATAACATTATATATAAAAAAGTTATGGAATTTTACGCAGAATCTAAAAATAAAATAAAAAATATGGTGTTGCATTTAAAAAAACATATGTTATATCCGCTACACATTTTTGAAGCACCCTGTATACTCTATAATAATTTTAAAATGTGTATCCTAACCTTCCCTATAACTTTTATATTCAACATTTTTGTAAACCTCGAAACAAATGAGATAATTACTCTATCGTTGACTCACCCTGTACATTTTTTTGGCATTGTACAGGGTGTCCCATTTTGGTTGAAATCATACGATATCTCCGTTATTAGTAAAGATAGGAGGATGCGGTTTGCACAAACCTGTGCCACTTTTTTGTTAAACGGAAGATGCTCTCAACAAAATTTTCATAGCCCTCTTCGTTTCTGAGCTACAGGGCCTTTTCGAAAATTTTGCAATTTGGGACAGGCCCCGTATCTCCGTTATTATGGATGATATCGAGAAGGTGTAAACTGATTCTTGTAGAACTTTTTACGTAGAATACAGCGGCGTAGGCTATTTTTCGACGAAAAAAATATTTTTGAAAATATGAACTAAACTTGTGTTTTTTCAAATGGAACACCCTGTATATTTATAAATCATATGATCCGCCTTGATATGAGCTTTTCAAAAATATATATCATTCTATATTTATTTTCACTATTTACGGCAATATCTAAAATATATCATAGTAGGTCGTGATAAATAACAAAAAATCAAAATAGTATTTACTAAAATAGTCATACACTTATTAAAATTTTGTTTGGAATTGATATATTTTACTTTTGAATTGTTACCACTCAATCTCTGAATATATTTTTTTCTTTTTTTTAACGGAATTTATTATAACGGAATGGGTTTGCAAATATCTAAAAGCTTGCATTATTAAAAAAAATTCCAGGTGTTCGACAATTGTGTTAGTTGCCACGATATATTTCATATTTCAAAAATCCCCAAAATCAGAAATCGAGAAAGGACAAATCCAGTACTCAGGGAGGCCATCATATGGGTCCATTGGTTCCCCAATTATTCATTGATTTGAGAAATAATAATTTAAAAAAATTCTAATATTTTCGTTGTAAGTTAAGTTGTGAGTGGGAGTTCCATCTTAGCTGAAAGTATATTTCACGTAAATTATATAGCTAAAAGAATATTTAAGAGTTCCGATACGATAGCTTCCAGGATTTACAAATAGCGGTATAAAGTTAAGTTTCACTAATATATAAAGAATTTATTAGTGGCTCTCAAAATAAAACAAGAGACAGATAGCAGTATACTTTTAATAATTCTTTAGTTTCTTTTATTATTAATCATGGCCTACTAATAAATATGATCTTTTAATATATTTTTTTAAAGATTGCAGTAAATATTGAAAATAAATATAGAGTGATATATATTTTTGCGAAGCTTATGGCAAGCCAGGTCATAATTTATAAATATACAGGATGTTCCATTTAAGAAAACATAACTTTAAAAATATTCTTTTCCTAGAATAACAGACTACGCCACTGTATTCTACGTAAAATGTTCTACAATAAACAGTTTTTACCTTCTCGATACCTTTAACAATAACAGAGATACAGGGAGTGTCTCAAATTGAAAAAAATTCAATAAGACCCTGTAGCTCAGAAACGAAGAGAGCTATGAAAATTTTGTTCACGGCATCTTTTGTTTGACAAAAAAGTGGCACAGGTTTGTGCAAACCCCACCCTTCTATCTTCACGAATAACGGAGATACCGTATGATTTCAACTAAAATGGGACACCCTGTACAGTATTGAACCTTTAACTAGTTATGAACTCGTGGTTGGCAGATAAAGATCGTGCTCCGCATTCCTAAGTGGATAGTTATGAGATGGCCTTTCGGGAATAGCAGATATTATTAATATATACAGAGTGGTCCGAACTGTATTCCGGAAACTTCGCCATCATATTCTGCAGATAAAAATAAGTAAAAGAGTTCGTATAAATGTATGTCCTAAAATGCTTAGTTACAGGGTGTTGAAGTTTCATTTTTATTTCGATTTTTTCCAAATAATTTCTGAAGTAACGTCAATATTTGGATGAAAATTGGTGTCTGGGAGTTTTTTGACATGAGAAAATTGATTTTGATGTCAACATGACTGCTACTAGTAGAGGGCGCCACCTACATATGTTTTAACTGGTTTGAAGAGTAATAACTTTTCGTCCGTACCTGTATAATACTACTGAGTAAAAAATTTACATTTAAGACGTTTTCTACGTAAAAAAAGTCCCTTGGTAAAAATCGCTACGAGTAATGATTTTCGAGATATTTGGAATGGAAATTATCAATACCTGTCATCATTGACATAAATTGAACATGTTGACTAAATACCGTATGATCGAAAAAAACGGCGTCCAGTTGGCTTGGAAATGACGATCGATGACATTTCCCATATAAATTTACATATAAAATGACAGCGATCTTCATTTCATAGCCATCGTTGACGCCGTTTTTATTCGATCATACGGTAGTTAATAGACTGAAATCATAAATTTGAAATGTTTTTGTGCCAAAAATTCAACAGAAACTGTTTTATCATCATTTTTTCAAAGAAAAATTTATTATTAATTTAAAAAAATAAAAACTTCCCAAATTTATCATTTTAGACAAATAACTATCTACTAAACATATGCTTATTTTTTGTCAATGATGACATGTATCGACTGTTCCCATTCTAAATATCTTGAGAACGGTTGGTCGTAGATATTTTTACCAAGAGACATTTTTTACGTAAAAGATCACGGAAATGAATATTTTTGCACTCATTAGTTTTATACAGGTACGGACGAAAAGTCCGTACCTCTATAGTCTTGTTGAGTCATATTGACATCAAAATCAAATTTCTCATGTCAAAAAACTCCTGGACATCAATTTTCATCCAAATGTTGATGTTACTTTAGGAATTATTTGGAAAAAATCGAAATAAAAATGAAACTTCTATACCCTGTATCTCCGAAAGTAAGCATTTTAGGATATACATGTATACGAACTTTTTTACATATTTTTATCTGCAGAATATATGCTGTCGAAGTTTCCGGAATACAGTTCGGACCACCCCGTATATGTATAATTAATTGTTTTATTGTTATCTGTAGAATCACCCACAAAAGTTAGATACACTATTTTTTGACACCCTGTATATTATTTATTGTATAAATATAAGACTATAATATATTGCTTTGTTTTGCAGGAGAGTGTGCCAGTCTACTGCATCCAGACCACGCTTGGGGTTCAAGAAGAGGTTCTTCACAGTCCGAACAACTGGAAGTGGAAGTGTACCAACTGGGCAAAGATTTCTCCAGATCGTTACCTGGGTCTAGAAGATCATCCTTCCAGAGCGCACAAGAACAAGCAGAACAGGTATTTTACAGTGTTAATCATAATTAATTGTACTACCTTCCAATTTTAATAAAAAACTAACATAAAGTCCTATCAAACGACTCTCTATTTTTTTTAAACCTTAAAGTGATTGGACTAATACTGATTTTATTTTAAACTGATATGTTCCCTTTAGGAACAGCCTGCTGCTCCACCTCCTCCTTCATACTCTAGAGATCGCCGAAGAAGTAGTTGCACCAGAATGTTAAGAGACCCAGAAGAGATATTGAAATCTCTGAAAGCAGTTAAAGGGGAATTGGGAAGGACCATGAGCCTGACAGCTGACAAACGAAGAAGTAAGTATGATCAACTATATCTACACAAATCAGTTCGTAACGTTCTTCGCCGTCTTTTGATTTCCAGTCTTCATTGGTCTCTGTCTGTCCAGAAGTTTTCGTCTATTCCTCTTATCCTGGTGTCCCCGTCTATTCCTTCTCTTCAACTCCGTCTAGATTCTCTCTTTCTTTTACCTTGTGGTATCCAATTGAGTACTTTCTTTGGGATCCTGCCCTCTTCCATTCTTTGTACGTGCTCGTACCACCTAAATTGGTTAATTTTTATGTATTCTGTTATTCTGTGTTTAACGCCCATTCCAACTCCAAAAGTCCATTTCTGTAACTTCTAGTGACTTGAAGTTTTTTTTCTTTCAAAGGCCATACTTCACTACCATAACTAATGATGCTTTTAACTATTACAATGTCTATTTCAATTCTTTTAAGTCGAAGGACCTAGTAAAATAAGTTTCGCTGGTTATGAATTTTCAAGTAATTTGTTTAAAAAATTATTAAAAAAACTTACCCAGATTGAAGCTTGGTTTCTGTTTCGATATTCGGTATTTCTGTGAATATAAGGGATGGGCAAAAAGGGAAAAAGGATAACCGCATTATAATTGATAGCCACTATGAAACCGTTATAAAAAAAATTAACTGAAAAAATTGAATAAAATAAATCTCGACCTTTCCGTCAGACCGCCTGTTGCTGTCTATCTTGAAAATTAAAACTATCCTTATAATATTACAGAGTGTTGTCAAATCAACAACAATATTTAATGTTAAAATCACTGCAATACTATAACTACTAAAACTGAAAAGAAAATATAACAACTATGCTGTTGTTAATTTTGCGTTTGTTTTGTTTTGATACTGCCTTATGCGGGGTCTCAAGGCAACAAAAAGTAACAAAAGCGACAAAAAGTAAACACGAGACAAAAACAAGACAAACTTGCGACAAAAAATGGGGAATTCTGACAAGACAAACTTGAGACAAGTTGTCCACACCGCAAAAGTACACACTCCATCCACAGTGCGCCGACAACTTGTAAAATATACAAACAAAACATAGACACTTTGATCTTTACTGACTCGAAACGAGACATTGAAAAGTTACCGAATTTTGAAACAAAACAAAAATGAGACAAAAACGTTGCAGAAATGTATTGGATTTGTCGCAATTTTGTCGTAAAACATGAATGTTGCTGTCTTGTCGTTGTTTTGTCTGCTTGGTCTGGACCCGGCATTATCTATACTAATATATAAAATCCTTAAGTGACTGACATACTGATTAATCACGATCCTGCTCAAACCACTCAACGTAAGAAGCTCAATTTTGGTATACAGGTTGATTCCAGGGTGTTCCAGTTCCAAGAGGGTGAAACCACCCCTCAAATATTACAATATTTTTTATTTAAAAAACGGTCAAGTTTCCGAAAAAACGCTTAAACACGTATATTTTATTTTGTTTTTTACATATTTTATTTAAAAATGTATACAGGGTGTTTCGAAAAATCTGGTAATTGATTAATCATGATCCTGCTTAAAGCGCTTGACGTAAAAAGCTGATTTTTGGAAAACAGATTGACTTTAGGGTGTAGAAGTTCGATAAGAAGGGATTTTTCGAAACTCGAATTCTAAGGAGGTGAAACTATCCCTCAAATATTAAAATATTTTTTATTTAAAAACCGGTAAGTTTTTCGGAAAAACTCTTAAACACGTATATTTTATTTTGTTGTTTTACATATTTTAAGATTTTTTATAAATTTATACAGGGTGTTTCCTAAAATATGACCATTGAGTAATCACGATTCTGCTTAAAACTGATTTTTGGCAAACGGATTAACTGTGTGATGTAGAGGTTCGATAAGGAGGGGTTTCTCGAATCTCAAATTCCAAGAGGGGGAAAACGCCCCTCAAATATTACAATATTTGTTATTTAAAAAACGGTTAGTCTCTCGGGAAAACGCTTGGACAAGCATAATTTATTTGATTTTTTTATGTATTTTGAAATGTTCATTTCAAAAAAATCATACAGGGTGTTGCATACCAAAAATACATACCAAAAAGCTGGGTAATTTCTTAACCACGATTCTTAACCACGCTTAAACTGCTTGACGTAAAAAGCTTATTTTTGGCAAACGGATTTTTCGAAAGTCAAATTCCAACGAGATGAAACTACCCCTCAAATATTACCAAGTTATATAATAATATCGCCATATTGTTTTTTCTCATGCTGACATAAATGTGAGAAAATTTTATCCAGTTTGTATGTTAATGGAAATTCTTGCTTTGCTTTATCATCACCATTACAAATGATTAATTCGACGCGAACGAAGTCGCGGGTACACGCTAGTCTTCATATAATCAGAAAAAGAATGTTAAATAAATATCAACTTATACACGCTAGTACCATATAATACTGTTGAGTTGTCTTACTTGTCTTCCGAACTTCTGGTTATTTCTGTACTTACTTTCTACATTAAGGCTACCATCGGCATCGTTAGTAATGGGCATGCCCTGATATTTATATTTTTGGCAGAGTTTTATCCCCTGCTGTTGTTTATTCTAAGACTAAGTTCTCTTGTTTGCCGCCGATAAACCTTAAGAAGACGGAATATACGAGTATATTCTGTCTTCTTAAGGTTTACCTCCAGCCCCCACTTGTCATATTCTTCAATTCGTTTGCTGGTCATATATTCCAAATTCTCGTAGTCTTGAGCCAATATATTGTACATTTCTTTCAGGGTCGAGTGCAGTTTCTAATCGATCCGAAGTGCGAAAAAATAGCGTCATGGAAGTTCCAGAGAAGGAGAAAGAAAAGGACAATAGTCCTCCTAGTAGTCCAGAAAGGGCTTCGCCTCCAAGGCTTGGGCCGGGACAGATCAAACCCAGAGGGTTTAGATTATCCGGTACCAAACCAGTTGAAATCAAACTGGGTTTGCTCATGACCAAAGGACAACTAGAAGTAGAGGTAAATACTGCTTAATTTTAATAAATTTTTAATATAATAGTCAACTGTGTTATTTATGTGGTTATTGTCTCTAATTTGTCTATTTGTGTCCTACAGCTTTTTAATGATATACACAATCGCAACCAAACTTATATGGAATCATCTATTATTTTTCATAGTTTTTCAGATGTATGAAAATTTCGCGTTTATGAATAAAACTCAGTCCTTACTAATGACTTTTAATGAAAAATAATCCATATAGCAATAAAAAAAATAATCAGTTCCCAAAATAAACAAAATTGTATTTTTTTGGTTTCTGAAACGAAATTAAGATTTAAATTTTTAATGGCCAAAAAGTAAAAACAAAAAGAAAATTGATAATTTTAATATTCCTTTGTTGCCACCTCTAGTCCTTATGCAAGCTTCTATCCACGCTGGCATGCTTCTTATTAAATTATCAACGTTGTCTTGGGGTATGTTTTGCTGCATCAATAAGCTGTGCAAGATTTCCTGCATTGTTTCGACGAGCTATAACCCTTCTTTTGAGCTAGTCCCACAAGTGTTCGATAGGGTTTAGATCTGGTGAACATGCAGGCCAGTCCAAAACTATGACATCTTCCGTTTCAAGACGTTCTCTAGTCACTCTGCTGGTATGAGGAGGTGCACTATCGTACAAGAAGTTAAAATTATCCCCAATTGCAGCTCTCCAAAGACTAACGATTGGTTCTAGCACCAAATCAACATATCTCCGACCCGTTAAAGTTTGAAGTGGTAACAATGGAGTTTTTGCTCCCAGTATAATACCTCCCCAGAACATTACAGTTCCTCCTTTATATCTTGGTACAGATTTGGCAGCCTGAAGTCTCGCTCGTCTTCCTGGAGCTCTGAGAACCCGAATTCGATGGTTATCTGATCTTGGGTCAATTCTGGTTTCATCCGAAAAATGAACATTTTGCCAATTCTCAGTTGTCCAGTTTTGATATTGAAGGCATCAATTTAGCCGGTCAATTTTATTTTGCCGAGATAACTGTGGGATCCGTAACTCTCTCCTACTGTAAAACCCTCGAGCACGAAGCCTTTTTCTTATGGTTTCAACTGAAATGTTCACACTTGTAGCTGCCAGAAGTTGTCTTTGTAGCTCTGGATGAGAAACATTGGGATTTATTCTTAGTCTTATTGTTCAGTTGTGACTCTTTGACGACTTTGTCTGGGCCTATCCTTGTGTGTTCCTAATTCCAAGTACCTTGCATATGTTTTTGATACAACCCCCTGCGTAACGCCTACTATCTGTACTACGTCTCTTTGGAGCATTCCTTGTTTGGTGAGAGCAATAATTCTTCCCCTCTATACAACTTTTATCCAACATAAGGCATTTTTTAATTTTTTTGGATCGAATGAAAATTACTGGACCAATCGTGATTTTACTGCTTAACACAAAATTCAAAAGAAAATAAATCGCAGCAGTCGTTTATTCTTTATTATCATGTTTATTTAAAACAAAATGCTTTATCTTAAAGTTGTATACCAAATTTTATCCTTGCAAGAAATTTAGTTAGAAATAAAGAGTGATTCCATATAAGTTTGGTTGTGTGTACTATACAGAGCTATTAAAAAATATTAAGCAAAATAATGAACCATTTTACCATTTTCTGTAGGTCAAAGTTTTCAGAGCGTCAAAAATAAAGTAGTTTGAAGTACCACCAGTAGTACTATCTACCCTAATGTAAAGTACCCTCTCAGGACTGTTATTTGAACATTTAACGGTCTAGATGTTTCACTAGTAAAAATTAATGATGTTTTATAAAAAATTATGTTTTCCAGGTGGTATGTGCCCGACACATTGCTCAAAAAGAAACCCCACCCGACACATACGTCAAGTGCTATCTGCGAGACGGTGAGAAATGGTTGCAGAAGAAAAAAACTCGCGTGTGTAGACACTCCTGCGAGCCCCAGTTCAGGCAGACGCTCAAGTACCAAGCTTGTGACGTTCTAGGACGCAGTTTGGTTAGTATAAGCTATTTCTTTCCTACCTTCATTCGTTCTTCTTTTTTTGTACTTTTAGGATTAGGCTTAAAATATGTTTTGTCTTTATATTTACATTAATTCAACATTCTTCTGGATCTATCCAGGTCTCTTCTTTTCTTTTGTTTGTAGTGTTACTACTTATTTCACCAACCTATGTCTCATCATTCGTTCTTTCTATATATGCTGTCTTAGTTGACTCCATTTTAATGAGACCTCTCTCCTTATCTGCTCCCTTCTTATTAGGTCTCATAGTGTGCAACCTTCTATCCTTAAAAATTTCTTTTACAGCTTACTAATAAAACAAAAAATAATATAAAGAGTGTCCTATTTAAAAAAAACATAAGTTTGAGTCATATTTTGAAAATAACAGCTCCCAGCAAAAATCTAGTTACGCACTGAATTCTACATGAAAAACTCTATGGAATTCAGTTTTCACGTTTTCTATTAGTTATAAGATAACCGAGATATATTCGATACCAATTGAACTTTTAGTTACGTAATCGAGGGCGCGATTTTTAAATTCATTGTTGCCAACCATTAACATATTCAGCGCCGGGCTGACTAACTGGAATTTAAATTTCGCGCTGGGGATTCAGGTGGTAGCTCTACTGTAAAAAAGTCAGGTTGCCACATTTATTTATTTATTTCATGGCATTATCATTCGTTTTGACACTTTAGTTTGGTATTACGAGTTTTTGGTTTAAATGAATTGTGTTGTGATACTTTAAGCTTAATTTTTTTTACTAGCAGACCTTGCAGTCGAATATTGTTCTATTTAGAACCTCTTTTAGTGCGAAGTGTACAAGATAGCTTAATAGCCGTAAAAAACTCATCACAACTTTATTAGAATATTTTGAACGGGAAAGCGATAGTAATGGCCCTTTATGTTCCTTAAGTACTGTTGAGGAGGTGAGTTTCGTTGATGTAAATAATAACTGTTTAAGTATTTATCAAAATAAAAACACTAAATCACCACAATACACCAAAACACTTTTACTTTTACACTGGACGCGCGTTTCGCTAACCATGTTAGCATCATCAGCAGATGATTATAAACTTAAGTATTTATAATTAACTAGATGTTATAATAATGCATTTTCATACAGCAAACTTTCATTCCCTACCCTAAAACCTAAGGGTATGAATTTCAACAATTCGCTTTGTCCAAATAATTAACTCATGTCTTTTAAATGATCCTTTGTGCAAATTTTTATGTGTATAATCCAGAGTCTGAAGACGAAGGTATATATACATTTACATGCACGAAGGTATATATACATTTTATGGGGTAAAAACAATATTCTGATTAAAGATACTCATAACACAACCATTTTACAATCCTTTGATTAAGCTTTAATGTAAAATTTCTTCAAAAAAACTATGAAGAACTATTTTATTCAGAAATCATTGTATATTTACAATCTCTAAGGTCAATAGAATAGCCGAAAACCGTATATGCAACTGTTACCTTTCATTCTTCTAGATCAGATAGTAAGGAATTTTCATACAACAAATTGTTCGACATAATTTTACACTCTTAGAGGATGAATTTCCTAAAATCGCTTTACGTAGCTAATTCACTAATCACTAATGTCATTTAAATAAACCTTTGTGCTAATATTTATGTATCTAAAGCTGGCGGTATGAACTGACCCCTAAAATATCTAAAAACTTGATATACAGGGTGTTTCAAAACAAATGCGAAAAACTTTAGGGGGTGATTCCTTGTTCAAAATAAAGGGTAGTTTGCTTTATAAACGTTGGGTCAAAAGTCAACCATTAGGGAGATATCGCGGTACAAAGATGGCGGAAAAATAATGTTTTTATTTTTTATCTTGAAAACGAAAAGAGATAGAATAATGAAATTTTATGGAAGCATTACTGTTATGAAAACACACTTTCAGGTAATTTTTTTATTTTTTTAAAATGCGTGGAAGGGGTTGAAATAAACTATTCATCATTCTTGTTAATGAAATTTAAAGAAAAATCTTATCAAACACATGCAAATGCTTTAATTTGGATAGTCTAGTTTGTTTAGAAACTTTTTTACCTCTTGTGTTTTTTTGATAAAACTCACCGATTGGAAATTAAAAAATAAAATGTAAAGCATTACATGTCAGGACAGACAGTGTGTTTTCCTAACAGTAATGCTTCCATAAAATTTTATTAGTCTATCTCTTTTCGTTTTCAAGATAAAAAATAAAAACATTATTTTTCCGCCATCTTTGTACCGCAATACCTCCCTAATGGTTGACTTTTGACCCAACGTTTATGAAGCAAACTACCCTTTATTTTGAACAAGGAATCACCCCCTGAAGTTTTTCGCATTTGTTTTGAAACACCCTGTATAATCTAACTGACACAGACACACCACTGACAATCACAAATAATTTATTTCTGGAGGTATTGTGTGTAGGTGTTTTTCAGGTATGTTTTAATATGTATTCGTTTTACATAAAGAAATAGCGATTAAACGATATAAAAATACTTCATAACAAATCTAGACATATATACCTTTTATTTAAAAAAAAAGAATCATCAAGATTGGTGACGCGGTTTCGGCGGGATGGATGTAACAAAAAAACCCTTTGAGCTTTTATATATGTATGGATGGATTTATTTTTGTTTCCTAAAATATTTTGAGTAAAAGAAAATATGTAAAAGTGAGCAACGCTGTACCGGTCAAGCTTAATCATGTGACTAACAGTGTAATTGATATGAACTATATGTACTTGTATTACTTGTCTGACATTTTAACTGGCTGTTTTTTCCAGGTGGTCATGCTCTGGGAACGTCAGGGTGGTTTCGAGCACAACCAAGGTTTGGGCGGGGCAGAAGTAGCTCTGGATTCACTCACCCTGACCTACCTAAACATCGGTTGGTACCCCTTGTTTCCCATCCACTCACTAGGAAGCGATTCAAACGACTCACCTTGACCAGGCGGCGATTCAGGAGACGAATCTCCCGCAGATTGATCGGAGAACGAAGATATTTTGGAGGTGCATGTTTTTTCTGTTCTTGAGATGGGGAGAAGAAGTTTAAGTAGACCAAAAGTAAATCATAACACCAATATATGTACTAAGAATGATTATTGTGAAAAATGAAATTGTTAATAGTACAACTTGTCGAATATTGCATGATATATGAATTAGTATTGTAATCGCAAAACATTTTCCGATGCACGTCATCAATCATATCGACATTGACATTAAAGTTTATAAACCTGACTAAATGAAATTTTGGCAAAAATGTTTAAATTTGTTGTTTAATTTAATATACCGAGCAGCTCTTCATTTTACTTTATAGAGCAAATGATTGTAACAGATATATAATATAAATATATTGTTTGTCGACTTTAAATTAAGATTCATCTCATAAATCCATCACAATCTGGCAGCGCTGTCGCCACCGCTTGTCACTCAAAGTTGATCACGTGCATCGGAAATTGTTTTGCGCTTACCATAGGGAAGTCCTTAGATGCTATACGTCGATACTAATTTTGTACCTTTTGTTAATATTTTAATACTTTTTTGTAATTAATTAGAGTGATACCACCTGAAGAAGCAGCATACACCATAGGCGTAGTCAAAACATTTATAAAAAATATAAATATCTCTTCAAGCAGCTAAGAAAAATATGTGGCACGCCACTGTTTGGAGGTATGGTAACAATTTGGTCTCAGGTTATTGGTCTTTGTATTCTTTAGTGAATGATATATAAACTTTTTTGTTTTTAGCATCTAATTTTCACAATATAATGATCGAGTAAATACCTGTTTAACATCTTGGCCTCCCGTACTAAATTTCTCGATATCAAAAACGCATGGATAAGTTGAGTTTGCGCATTTGATCTGCGCAAACTCACTTTGTAGTAAAGTAGTACCAAGAAGTACTAAAACTAGTACTAAAAATAGCCAGATATCATCCTATATTTGACAAGTTGTATATCAAAGCCCTTAAATAATATTAACATAAATAACTAAAAGTACTAAGTGTTTAGGTAAGTACTATACAGATGTATCAAAAACTTTACGTTTATAAGATTTGTACATTTAATGTTACTAATTTGTGGAAGAAGGAACTATATTTTGGATAGGTTTTAATTAAAATATGCACGGCCAATTGCAATTCATTTTTTTTCCTGCAAACTCTAACTATATTTATGGCTTAACTTAACCAAGAAGTAATAGTTAAACTAGTTTTGGTTATTCAATAATTTTTTTTAATTGGTTATATTTTAATTTATTTTGGTGAATCTTTAATCAATGTGTAGCCATATTATTTTCTACGTATTATTCATGTTCGTTATCCCTACTTCCATACCGGATGTTTTTCAAAAGTGGCACACCCCTATACATTTTTTATTTTTTAGATCGAAATACAATTGATTGGCGTATAGAATTACGTTCGGTCACTTCCTGTTTTACCGGAAATTATTACAACTTTTGATTTTTAAATGGTACCCACTGCATTTTCTGCGTTATTTGATAGAAAATGACATTCTGTATAGAATGACATATGGAGTGGTCAGAATTAAAATTGATCAAGTCCAATTTCCTACTATTTTAAGATAATCGTCTTTATACGTTTATGAAATATTGTTTTTCCAGTAGAGAAATGAATCAAATCATACTTCACGCATTAAGCAGCTATAGCCTGTTTCTGTTTGGTTTCCGAATATTCTGTTGATTCCTTTCAGAAGTGAGCTGGATCATGTCCATAAAATTTAAAGCTGTGCGCCATTTTAATACACGTGCTAAAGTTTAGAGCTAAAAAATTATTTTTTTGATAAAATGGATGATAATGAAACAAAGTCTTAACCATTTGCACCAAGTGAATCAGATTATCAACCATCTGAAAGGTCTGATTCTATCGATTCTGAAAGTATAGTTTGATTTATTATTATTTTCACTATTACTACATCAATAAGTTAGGCTGTTTTTCTTACAAATACTTATTTATCTGACATGTTGTTGATCTGAATAAAACTGCACGAAAAAGAAAAATCTTATCATTTCATATAGACGTAACGTAACACACTCTAAAAGACAACACGTGAATGACCTTCTTCACTTTATCCCGCCTATATACCATATCTTTTTTAAATCGAAGAAAACACTATTAATAGACAATGTGAAGTCAACAAATCCCTTAATGACGAAGAAGAATGTACCGATGAACCAATTTATATCTAAAATTTCAAATATTTTCAGAGATAAAATGGTTCAAGCCCAAAAAAGTATAAACAAACGTTCTTAAAAATGACCGCTGTTGTATTTTGAGTTACTTTAGTTTGCACTTTTTTAATACAATTTAAAATAATATAATAAAACATTGTGTCAAGTTTTTTTCTCCAGCCTGTTTTATTTTATTTAAGTAACGTTAAGAAACTTTTTAACTCTCATTTTCTCCATAATTATGTTCTAGGACTTGATCCAGTTCACTTGTGTACCCTTCATATCATATGTTAACTTTTGACATAGCTTAAAAAATAGTATTATAAATTTCGATCTAGAGTGCCATGGCTGTGATAGAAAACGCAACCACTAATTCTTTAATAATATAATAAATAATTTGATCATCTAATGTTTTTCGTCACATTTTCTGATCGGCTAAAAATGCTCAAATCGTATTTTTAATCATAACTGAATTTTTCCAAATGGAACGGGTGGCTTCATTAGCATATTTAGAAAAAGCACGAATACTTCGTACCACATACTTGCTATTTAGAGTCAAATTTTCATTATGAACACAGTCATGACACTCTATATTAAAATTTAAAATAGGTACTATTTTTTAAACAAAAATATCAAAAGTTGACATATGGGATGTCATTCTATTCAGAATGTCCTTTTCTATCGAATAAAGTAAAAAAATATCGAGGGTGCCGTTTAAAAACCAAAAATTGTCGTCATTTCCGGTGAAACAGAAAGTGACGTCAATCAATCCTGATTTATGTCATATACATACATACCAATCTCGTTTTTTATCGAAAAGAATAATAAAGTTATAGAAGTTAGTCACTTTTGAAAAAAGTATTGGCCAGTGCATATTATTACTTAAGAAAACAATTTCGGAATAGGTATGGACTGAGCATTATTATGTTCCCTTTTATATTATAGCAGAGTCAACCGCGAGGACCAAATTTTTAACGCACTATTCAAAAATAAATGGTTAATCGAGACGACTGATCTGCTTTTTTCGAAAAACAATGCTGGCATTTCGTAAATTTAGCACTCAGAGAAATAGGTAGATGTAGAGGAGCACTAATATATTTGTTGATACAAAAGTTACGTTTTTGTTCATAAGTCTTTAATAAAATTGCAACAAACTTCATACTGCCTAACAGTGAAATGAAGAGAGTCACTTTTTTTGTCAATCCTGTGGTACGAATGATTGATTGACCAAATGATCTGGCATGATTAAGACCAACCAATTTGGGTGTCCCAGAAATAATTGCAAGTATTTTAAGGGGTGGTAGATCTGGCCAAAAGAAACATATTTTCTCTTTACCATTTTTAAAATAAATTAATAATAACCGAGTTATTTAACTTTGAAAATTTTAAAAATAAAGCAACATTTTGAGAGCCGCCGGCAGCAATCGATAATCAGCCACAAATACCAAGCAATTACCAGAATCTCAGCTTGATCGACGTCCAGTGTTGACACATCGACTAGAAAGATTTAAAAACGACTTGGAAAATTCTGATTAAAAGTAAAAAACCACCCTGTATAGGATTATTTTTTGAGAATTTAAACTCCTATGTTTTTCTATATCATACTCTTGTTTTTGTGAACAAACACCAAAATAATTGATATTTCTATTTGAATAATAACAGTATTTTTACACGCTTACCTTACATTTGTCTATTTTTTTAGTTTTGTCAGAGGTTTACTATTGTGAGTAAAATCTCAAATGAATTGGATAACCTAAAAATTCCATCAGGCTGATTTGTTTAAATGTAGGTCAAACGTTGACTATTTACATATCTAATAGAGGGCGCTGATTCCGAACTGTTGAAAAGCTGTTAGTTTCATTATTTCAGTAAACTGTAAAGGTATTTAAAATATAGTAAACGTTACACTATGCTTAATAGTAATCTACAATGATTAAAAAATCTACTGTGAATAAAATTAATTTAAGTATTTTTTTTGTAGAAATTTAAAAATGTGAACTTATAACTTGTAAACATACAGAATGTGGAAAACGTAGGAGGTGACAGCACTGCATTCTCTCGAAGCGCTATAAACAAATTTTCGGAAATTGAACAAGCGACACTCAAAAGTTTTTCAATATTTTCCGGAAAATTTCAAGAAAAATATAAAATTTTCAACATTTTTTTTTGGGTCGAACTACAGTACCAATTAAAATACTTGCACTTATTTCTGGGGCACCCTGTATATTTCAATATCTTTCTAGACTTGAATATGCTTTTTTCCATTTGGCGTTCTTGCGTTATGGTGTAACTAATCCTATTTTGTTTTATCTAATAAGATGCAGTTGACCATATATTAAGGTAGGTAACTCTATGTTTACTTATTTTTCTGAGACTTCGCACTTATAAATATTAGAGCTAGACTTCATAGAAAAAATGAAATAGGTAAATGTGTAGGTAGCAACAATAATAATTGTAATATTATTAAATAGATAAGTGTAATATGCTAAATACGCATAATAATACTAATACACCAAAAATACATAATTTAGATTTAAGTAGAAATATTAAAAATTAGAAACGAGATTCTATTCTATCTATATATATTTTTTACTTTTATACTTGTTTTTATATTTTATATCTACTTTTATTCTTCCATTTCGCGATTATAAAAAAATCGCCATTTTTTACAGCCCCTGTTAACAAAAATTCGCCACATTGCTCACCCTTTTATTTTTTTTATATATATATAGATATATCCAAATATTTACTTAGTATTGGGATGTAAATATTTCAAATATTTTGCAAAAATTGCTTGTCCCTAGTTCAGTAAAATTTCGTTTTTTTTTACCTCGATAGTTTCGATGTTAGATCTTGTTCTTTTTTCTCTTACTCTGTACGTTGAAATTTGACAGATGGTTGTCGATTTTAAGGTAGAGAGTGTTCGGTTAAACAGAACACTTTGCTGTAAGGAACAAACACCAAATTCTTAGATCTAGTTTGTAACCTACTTAGGTAAATCATATAATGTTTTGTAAAATAATGCTGGAGTTTTTCTGTAATTTTGAAAAAAAAAATTAGTTATTGCTATCAATTAACATAAAATGTCAAAAATTATGACGTAAAAGTGGTTTTTTCAACTTTTCGATCATTTCTAATATAGTCTGTCCAACGACAAGATCCTTGACAGTGATAGATTTGTCTGTCATTTTAATTTCAAAGTAGTTTATTTTATTTTACAAAGAAATAAGTTGGTACAATTGGATCGCATAATTAATAATATTTAAATTTTGAGTGACAAGTGATTACTTCAAAATATTGTAAAAAAACTGTATGAAACTGGAAAAATCTAATCTTGGTTAATTAAATTTAATCTTAATTTTTCTGCAGTACTAAAATCTATTATTTACCTATCGTGTGATGTTATTTTACAGATACTCCAGTTTTTGGTACCATATACGAGATGGTATACAACTTTATTTGTGGCTAATACAACTCTCTGGCCATAGTCTCTGGCAAACTGAGTCTCTGGCGGTCTCTGTGCACCGAATATTAACTGTAAACTATGGTCTGGGTCAACACTTAATTTTCCCTCGTGTTTTCCTCCACATAATTTAAAAAAAACACGAAGCACAAGTAACAACACAGTCCATTTTACAAAATATTTATCATTTCTATTTGACATAATTTGGCACAAAATTTTAACCTATAATTTGGCAAGATTTTGACAACTCCCAAAAATCTTAAGTCGAGTTCATACGCATAGGCGTCCGTTTGTCGTTCATCGTTGCGTCAAACCAATAATATTGAAATATGATCTGTCATTTTTTGAAATAGACCAATAAAACTGGTTAAAAACAACAAGAAACGACGCATGACGTATTTATTTATAAACCCATCCATAGTTAACTTAAAAAATATTAGAAACTTTTTTTAGTGTAATCCTTGATTATAGGTGTGATAAATGGATTGGTATGGAAGTCATCTGTCAAATCCTTACCTGAGAAAAAAAAACAGAGTATCGATGTTTATATTTTTCTTAAGAAAAATAAATTAATATTTTACTAAAAAATAATCTCCATGTTTACTGAAAAACTCCAAGCAAAAATTCCTAAAAATTATTATACTTATTAGGTAGTCCTGTATAGGTATCTACTAATATACCCACAATTTAAATCATATTGAAAGATTATGTAAAAACTATATTTGTAAATCTGTATATTCCCTGCGTGTTTTGTTAGGTTATTCTTTAGACTGGACATACACAGAACGAGCAAAATTGTTTTAGTCAAAAACGGTTTTGTTTGTTGTACCATTAAGTATCCAGGGCAGCCCCTAGATATAGAACAGGTCGCCTCTATAAATGTTTTGACATGAAACGACTATCATTTGATCAACGTCGATCAACCTGACTGTGACTAAACGAGCCTAAGCCCGTGGTTATATTGGATGCGTGTCCGTGCGTTTTTGGTCGTGCTCGGACGTGCACGCAGCAAAAAACAAACAAGTGGTATCTACGTAGGCGGTTACATTGCATCGGAGTTTGCGCGTCCGTGCACGTACGTCAATTTCCGTTGGTCGGATGAAAACAAACTGGTTTGTTTTTTTTAATACGTGCACGTCCGAGCGTTCGAATTTTTATATCTCTGGGCCCAATACATTCCCGAAAAATTTGAATATTTTTGAATACCACGTTTATTTTTATTTTAGATATATTGCTGTTGCTGGAAACATTGTAAAATATTCAAAAAATTTGACCGGTTGCTGTTTTAATTCACCAAATATTTTACATATTCATTTTCTTCGCCTTTTCTTGCATATAAATCATTTACCTAACATTTTCTTCTGTTCATAAGTAGTTATTTTAACATTAAATCCTCAGACAGCATCAAAGTAGTGGCGTCCGTTTTAACAAACTCGACACACAGAACACCATGAACGCGCATCTAATATAACCACTAAAATAAAATAGTCGTGCGAGTAAATTCCGTCAGAGCTCGCACGTTTAAAAAAACGCAGGGACCCGCGTCCAATGTAACCGCGGGCTAAACCTAAAAGTTTTAAACCGCGCGACTGATCAGTGTGCGTTAAACCATTTAATTTGCATTGAAGCGTCACCTGAAAACACATTTAGTCAAAAACATTTTTGACTAAAACTGTTTTGGTTTGTGTGTGTGTCCAGGTTAGTGTAGGCTAGATTATTCTGTGTGATATAAAAACATGAGTATTTTAGAGAATTCCACTTATATAAGTTTTATTTTCTGTATCGGATCTTTTATCAATGAGATTATGCTAAAGAATATATAGGAGTCTGTAAAAATATCTAAAAAATATATCGACTATATGGTTGAATAAAAATAACCTCACAAGAGGTAGACAGAAAAAAGTGTTTGCATACAATATAAAATATATTTATAGTTATTCTCACATTAATTTTCCCTGTTTCGATATTTGACATTTAAACAAACTGTTGCCATCGTCAAAAACATTATCTGTAACGTCGTTTTTATTTGATTGTATGTGTTTTTGCCAATTTTTCTACATTCACAATTAAAAATTAGAAATGCAGGGTGTCCTTATTTTTCGTAGGTCATCTTTGGAAAAAACATTTTTTTTCCTCAAAAACTATATGAAATGTCGTTTTTTTTACATGAAATAAAAAATTTAGTAAATACTAAATACTAAAAGGAACATTCAATCAAAAAATCAAATTTATGTAAGGATGATGGTAGTTTTTACCCTTTTTGTATATTTTCTCGATTTTTTTGTGCAAGTCAAATATAGCGTCTAACAAAATATAGGCCCCCAAATCTCATTTAAATTAAAAATGTGTCAATTTTTGTTAAATTTAATACCCTCTAACGGACAAACAAAATTTTAATTTATTTTGAAACCCTGTATATCTCAAAATGTCATCTGACAATCAATAAAATTGATATTAAAGATATTTGTCGCGTTCATCAGGACGTAGCGCTACCGCAGCGATCACTAATTTTCTGCTGAACGTGCCGATTAGTTGTGAGCGCTCTGGGATCAGTCGCCATTTTTTCCATCAGATTTAAAATACGCTACGCTACCGATGCATGATGGATTAAACGTCACATACGCCAAATGTCACAAAATGTTTTGGAAAACGAAAACAAAGCATTTTGTTTATTGTTCTCGGTTGACTAATCCCCTCGATTTGTGCCAAAAATGGGTGAAAACAATTTAATATGCATTACTTATGATTTTGATCTAAAAAGCACGTTCAGCAGGATAACCAATCGATGGTACATCGCTCACTTATCAACTTGTCCTGATGAACGCGACCATTAACAATCTAGTATACCTTAAAATGGCACAAAATGTCTAAAATTTCACAAGGAATACTCTAAAATACTGAAGAAAAATCTCTGTACGATATTGATTAAATTTGATCAAATTTTAAAACCAAATTACATCCCAGTATTGACAACCATATTGAATTCGATTCGATAAAAAAATGACCCGTTTTATTAAACTGACAATAAGATGATTTTTAATCTTTATCCCACCCTCCATAATATACAGGAAGGTCGAATTGAAATAGGGAAACTTTGACAGCTTATTCTACACATAAAAATAAGTAAAAAACTTCCTAAAATGTTCCGTTTTGGAGATACAGGGTGTAGAAGTTTTGTTTTTATTTCGTTTTTTTTCCAAATAATTTCAAAATTAACATCGATATTCGAATGAAAATTGGTGTCTGGATGTTTTTTGACATGAGAAATTCAATTTCAATGTTAATATGACTTCTACTTGTAAAAGGCGTTACTTATATGTTTTTAATTGTTTTGAAGACTAATAACTTTTCGTCCTTACTTGTATTACACTACTGAGCGAAAAGTAAATATTCATTTTTGCTGTTTCTTTTTGCGTAGAAAGTGTTAGTGATGGCACTCACTGGCACGAAAAACCGACATCTTAAAGTTTTATATATTGTGTTCTAGTGTACCGGTTTTGATGAACTTTTAAGCAATTTGTAGCTAAATTATTTGACTTTTTAGCATCTCTTTCTAAATTCAAAATGAAAGTTTCCATCTGTCAATTATACGAGGGAACACAAAATGTTATTTTGGCAAAAGTTTGGAACACCCTGTGGAATATGTTAAAAAGCTAGGAATTTGAAAATAATTTTTTCATCTAGGTGCATGTTTTCTCGATAGTTTATTTTTTAGTTCATCTCAATAGCTTTATTTTTTTTTGGAGATAATCGCTTTTGAAGAAGACACTAACATTTTTTCGTAATTTTTACATTAAAACCATGCCTGTGCTTTTGGTCCCAGTCAACAGACCTATGAAATAGTGTTTATGATATATGTAATGTCAATGTTATTGAAAAATAATATTATTATTGTCTGTTGGCTGTTGGGCAGTTACTCTAACAGAGATGGTTTAAGTCCAGAAGTTGTATCCGCTATAGTTGCTTTAATTGAAGATGATAGATAGGGTTACCACAGATGAAACCTTGTCCACCCCGGGCAAGCCTTCCCAAAAATCCGGACAAAATCCGGACGTCATAATTTTTTAGCAATATAAGAGCAAAAATATTATATTGTTTAATTAGGAGTAAAAATGACACTTTTTGTGGCGAAGCTGTATGTTTGACGACATACAGGCGAGGCACAATAAGTCATTTTTACACCGAATAGAACATGCTATTTTGTTTTAAAACGCCACAAATAACTTTTTTGTGGCATTTGACAAAAATTTAATCCTTTCAGATAATATAAAAACATCTAAAAGTAATACCTAGAGTAATACCTTGGAACTTTGTAATTATATATCGAGAAACTATTGTTACGGCTCTTTGAGTTTGACACTTTATGTCAGTTTAATAATATATTTTCGTACTTTAATGCTTAGGCGTAAAAGTGCTTTACTTTTCAGCCTAGGCGTTAAAATGACTTTCTTATATTGTCAATTACGTCGCAAAAATTAATACTTTTGTGACGTTTGAAAAAAATATATATTTATAACTTTCAAAACTTAAAACTTACGAAGTAAAACAATGAATTTACACTGCTGAATTTATCGACGATTTCTTAAATAACTAAATTTATTAAAAATAATATATTATTTTGTTGCGACATTTCTTAATGGAACATCCGAACGCTTATGAAAAATCCACCCGGGCTCAACCGGGCGTAGTCAAAATCCGGACATGTCCGGATTAATCCGGACATCTGGTAACCCTAATTATAGAGATTTAAATTATATCTCTAAGAGATTTAGGTGTACAAGAAGTACAGTGCAGTCGCTTCCCCGAGACAAGTTCATATGCTGGATGTCCAGGAACCTTCGTATGAGAACTTCGAATCAAGACGATCGACTTATTGTAAGTTTATCGCTAAGAAACAGCCGTTTGCCAGCTTTTCAAATTATTTATAATGAATTTCGCCCAAGGAACGTACATGTAAGTGTGAACGGACTGTAAGAAGATTAAACGAAGCAAATCTTATGTCAAGAAGGCCTGCTTCGGGACCTCAACTTACTAGGTCTGTTGACTAAGACCAAAAGCAAAGGAATGGATTTAATGTAAAAATTACGAAAAAATGTTAGGGTCTTCTTCAAAAGCGAATATCTCCAACAAAAATAAAGCTATTGAGATGAACCAAAAAACAAACTATCGAGAAAGGATGTACCTATATAGATGAGAAAATGATTTTTAAATTCCTTGCTGTTTGCCTGTGTCAAACTCCCACCAAAATATAATTTTCAACATTTTGATTTTCCTCCTCTAATTGACAGATGGAAGCTTTCATTTTTAATTTAGAAAGAGATACTAAAACGTCTGATAATTTAGCTACATATTTCTTAAAAAATCATCAAAATCAGCCCATTAGAACAAAATATATTAAACTTTAAAGTACGTCAAAATTTTAAGGTGCCTGCTTTTTGGGCTGGTGAGTGTATTCCAAATTCTTGAGAACGGTTGCTCGTAGCGATGTTTACCAAGAGACCTTTTTAACGTTAAAATTCCCGAAAATTTATATTTTTTTTCTCAGTATAATAGTGTAATACAAGTACGGACACAAAGTTAGTACTCTTCAAAACAGTTCAAAAATTATGTAGGTAGCGTCCACTACAAGTAGAAGTCATACTGATATCGAAATCGAATTTGTCACATTAAAAACACCCAGACGCCAATTTTCATACAAATATCGACGTTAGTTCCGAAATTATCTGGAAAAAACGAAATAAAAATGAAACTTCAACACCCTGTATCCCGGAAACGAAGCATTTTAGGACATGAACTGATGATTTTTTATTTATTTTTATCTGTACAATACGTTATAGAAGTTTCCCGATTAGTATTCGTACCACCCTGTATATTGTCTAGCTTCTAGTTATATATTACATAACTAACTTGTAAAAATAGATACGGGGCGGCCCGAAAAAACTCCCCCTCTTACACTTTATAGGTTATGTACAGAGGGCGGTTCCGTATTCCATGAAAACTATAGCGTCATTTCTAAACAATGTAAATTTTATTGATTATGGCCTAATAACTTTAAACTGAATGACAATCTTTTTACTATTATAGTCGTTTATATCTTTACAAAGACTAGTTAAAAGAGAAAAAGAAAATATTGAATAATAATAATAATATATCTGTAGCTCTCGGATTTTCTCGTACAGGGTGTCAAATAAAAGTGTGATATATACGATGATTTTATTCCCTGAGGAAGAACTAAATGTAGAAGACTTGCAACGATAGAATAATATACGTATTTGACATCTTGTAGATCATCGCTTACCTCTGCATCCTATATGTATAACTAAGGTGGCGGGTAAAGTTTACGACTTACCCTGTATATTTTAAACGAGATGAATGTATTTCGTGTAATCAGTGTTTACCACATATCCCCCCATGTTTTAGCTAGTGACAATCTCGTCATGTGATGTATTTATTGTTGTACAGATCATGTTATGTTTTATTTGTTGGTGTCCTCCCTGTAATATTACAGATTGTGGATTGGGTTGAATGTATTTGAATCTAATCTGCTGTCTGGAATATAGAAATAGATTTGATTTTCACCTGGATATCATGAAATAAAATGTTTTTAAGAAAATAAACACGTAATACAATATGTAACACAATTAACAAATTATATAAATTGTCTTTGATACTGATAAATTATGAAAATTATGGCCTATCTTGAGCATACAGGGCGAGTCTTAAATAAGCGCAAATATTTTCAGGGGTAGTAGATATATATTTCGTAGTATTTTAGATTCAAAACATAAATTCTCTATAATATGACAACATAGGTAGTGGATTAAATTTACAAGAAAGAAAACCCAGAAAAGATACAGGGGTTCTCAAAATTTAAGAAAAAAATAATTTTTTTAAATGTTCAAACTCAAATGATTCGTTTTTTTTGGACTTATTTGAAATACGGTAAAAAGAAAATATGTTTCTTCTATCGAGATTTACCAGCCTTGAAAATATTTGCACTTATTTAAGACCCGTCCTGTATATTAAAGTATTATTCTAGGATGTAAAATAATTGTTTTTAGCAATCATAACAGATCAAAATCAAATCTATTTCATAATTGCTTTTAATTTTCCTATAAATATTCTCATAAAAAGAATATAAATGAAATAAATATGACACACCAAGGAAACAAAGTTATATAGTTAAAACAAACATTAAAGATTTATATTATAAAAAAAACGATACTGTTAACAATCAATGGAGAAAATAAAAACGTAAATATATACAGTGTGTTTCTATAGTTGTGCCACGACGTTAGACTTTAAGAAATATTATAAGAAATATATTCTATTATTTAACTGTTAAAATTAGTTGAAATTAACTGTTCTATATGTAGCTCAGTTCTGTTATACTGCATATGTGTTTAAAAACTTTAATATCTTCCTAAATAGAATAAATATCATCATCAATGCTAGAAAACGCAGAAAATTTCTTCCTTTTTCACGTCACATATCAAGTTAAAAGCTGACAAAAATCTCCATGAAGTTTTTAAGCACTGTGTAATTTATATCACCCATTTTTGACAGAATAAATAGAAAGTTTATCTCAAAGTTTATATATTCTTGCAAAGTAAGTGTGTTGAAACCGAATTATTTTTGTTATATTATTGAGATAATATAAATGTGTTGTTCATACTATATGTATTATAAAATAAAATATTTGATTTAAAAAATATGTCTTTTATTAATTCACTAGCGTGTACCCGCGACTTCGTTCGCGTCGAATTAATCATTTGTAATGGTGATGTTTGCCAAAAATAAGCTTTTTACGTCAAGCAGTTTAAGCAGAATCGTGGTTAATCAATTACCCAACTTTTTGAAACACCCTGTATGATTTTTTAAAAAATTTCAAAATATGTAAAAAAACAAAATAAATTGTGCGTGTCCAAGCGTTTTCCCGAAAGACTAACCGTTTTTTAAATAACAAATATTGTAATATTTGAGAGGTGGTTTCGCCCCCTTAGAATTCGAGTTTCGAAAAACCTTCTTATCGAACCTCTACACCCTAAAGCTTCATACGTTGAGTGGTTTGAGCAGGATTAATCAGTGAATCAGTCACTTAAGAATCTATACTAATATATAAAATCCTTAAGTGACTGACATACTGATTAATCATGATCCTGCTCAAACCATGCACTCAACGTAAGAAGCTCAATTTTGGCATACAGGTTGATTCTAGGGCGTAAAGGTTCGATACGAAGGTATTTTTCGAAATTCCAGTTCCAAGAGGGTGAAACCACCCCTCAAATATTACAATATTTTTTATTTAAAAAACGGTCAAGTTTCCGAAAAAACGCTTAAACACGTATATTTTATTTTGTTTTTTTACATATTTTAATTTTTTTTTTAAAATGTATACAGGTTGTTTCGAAAAATCTGGTCATTGATTAATCACTGCTTAAAGCGCTTGACGTAAAAAGCTGATTTTTGGAAAACAGATTGACTTTAGGGTGTATAGAGGTTCGATAAAAAGGGATTTTTTGAAACTCGAATTCTAAGGGTGTGAAACTATCCCTCAAATATTAAAATATTTTTTTATTTAAAAACCGGTGAGTTTTTCGGAAAAACTCTTAAACACGTATATTTTATTTTGTTGTTTTACACATTTTAAGATTTTTTTATAAATTTATACAGGGTTGTTTCATAAAATGTGACCACTGAGTAATCACGATTCGGCTTAAACTGCTTGACGTTTAAAGCTGATTTTTGGCAAACGGATTGACTCTGGGGTGTAGAGGTTCGATAAGGAGGGGTTTCTCGAATCTCAAATTCCAAGAGGGTGAAAACGCCCCTCAAATATTACATTATTTGTTATTTAAAAAACGGTTAGTCTTTCGGGAAAACGCTTGGACAAGCATAATTTATTTGGATTTTTTTACATATTTTGAAATTATTTAATAAATCATAAAGGGTGTTCCAAACAGTTGGGTAATTTCTTAACCACGATTCTGCTTAAACTGCTTGACGTAAAAAGCTTATTTTTGGCAAACGGATTTTTCGAAAGTCAAATTCCAACGAGATGAAACCACCCCTCAAATATTACCAAGTTATATAATAATATCGCCATATTGTTTTTTCTCATGCTGACATAAATGTGAGAAAATTTTATCCAGTTTGTATGTTAATGGAAATTCTTGCTTTGCCTTATCATCACCATTACAAATGATTAATTCGACGCGAACGAAGTCGCTGGTACACGCTAGTTAAGGGGGACCATTTGTACGACGAAATATGGAGCGATCGAGCGATCAACAATGATTGACATAGTTCGCGGCAATACTCACTTAGGGTTAATGATTGGTACCGATGGTAAAACAAATAGTTCCTTTTTATTTATAAATTATCTATGGTTAAAATGATTTTATATAAAATACAGGGTGTTACATCATGTGGCGTTAAAATATTTTTTTTGGAATATATTAAATTCTTTTAAAAATCGATTTTGCCTATTATTTTTTCTCTGTAAGGTTTTGTCTTAATATTTTAAATACTTCTTAGCTGATTTCGTTGAAGGTGATACAATTCCTACAATTCTATCATAAATCGACCAAACCAGATTATAAAATGCTCGGCGTGTGTTCGGCTAAAATTTAGATGTCTTTGTTATTACACTGGTGTAGGACCAGTATTCACACCAAACTCTTCACGTTATTGAAATAAAACAGTAATGTAGAAAACAATGTTTATTTTAATAAATTCAGTACCACTTAAAGTAGACAACAAACACCAAGTCAAGATATTCACATGTTTATTTTGATGCCCAATGCCAAGTGGCGGAACTAGGGGGGGGGGGGGCTAGGGGAGGCTTAGCCCCCCTAGACTCAAAATTAGCCCTCCAAGATGTTTGGTGCGGTTCAATAAAACCACGTGATATAGTGTGATTCTACGAGCAAAGCTGAGTAACAAGCGTCAGGTTCTCATGGTTGATCACCAAACTTTATTGATATTTATTAGTTTTAAGTTTTTGATAATATTTTATTATGTATAAAAATTATACTTTTTTTGGCGTACGCTTGGCATTTCAGGCGAGGCACAAAAAGTAATTTTTACTCAAATAGAACATGCAATTTTTTTACGTATTTTTTTTTAATCAATAATTTAAGAGTTATCAACAGAAAATTTGATTTTTTATATGGGACACCCTGTATATTTTTAATTCATTGAAAATAATTTAAAATTATCTTTCCAAAAATATAGCACACTTGGTATTTTGCCTGTGATAGAAAAAAATTCTAGCCGTGAACAGCAATTAAAACGAAAATAATATTTGCAATGAGAGATGCAGAATTTTATAACAATTTAAACTATATTTAACAACATCTCAACATCAACACATTTAAACTATATCTAATAACAATAAAAATAAATAACAAACCAAGAGATTTTGCTACATGTGTTTGACATGTCGACCGTATTCTATTATGGACACACGGGACCGTTTTTAAACATTTCTCGCGAAATTTATTAACTCAGTGGCGGTGAAAGATACCCTCGCATAACCGCTAATTACTTCTAATTCTTGTCTAGATTATACAGGCAATTTGAAAATAAAAACATTTATTCTTTCGCAAATAGAAAAATCCATACGCGCTAAGTCCAGCGGCCTCGACGGCCAACGCCTGGAACCTTGGTTAGCTATTCATTATTCTCGAATTGGCTGCAAAAATTTGCTGATAACTTCAGTGTTCTGGGGCGATGCTTCGTTTTGCTGAAAAAATATGTTTTCGAGTTCCATTAGGGGCAGATCGTCAAATAAGGAGTCCAAAGCCTACTAGTTAAAAGTGTGCTATTATAAGTATGCTATATTTTTGGAAAGGTAATTTTAAATTCTTTGCAGTTAATTAAAAATATACAGGGCGTTCCAAATAAAAAAATCAGTTTTTCTGTTAATAACTCTTAAATTATTAATTTTAAAAAAATTATACTTAAACCATTAAAATGGTACTTTGGAAATGTTTTCATAAAAATACAAAATTTTCCATAGCAAAAAAGTTATAGAGATTTGTTAAAAATGCACATTTTTGAATAAAAAACCCGTAACTTCGAAACAGTAACAGATATCGATATGCGGTTTTCACTATCATCTTTTTGATAAAAAATTGAGCTCCAGAGACCGACATTAGTTTTCGTCTATCTCCTATAGAAAAGGGTGTTTCCCTTTAAAAGCGTCCAATTTGACCCACTCTGTACATAATAAAGATTGGTTAAGATTAAGGTAGTATTAATTTCATGGTATTATTAAATAAAAAACGAAAAAATATTATGAACAAAAAATCACTGTTTTTTTAAAATTGGTATTATCCTCAAACCAATATTACCTTAAAAGTCTCGGGGCTTGAGCCCCCCCAACAGTCGGTGTCTAGTTGCGCCCCTGCCAATGCCCAATTAAGTTCTAACTTCTAACATAAAAAATTATTTTTGGCAAAAAGAAAACAGATACTAAAAGGGCCCACAGACGGTCAATATGTTTGCGCAATAATATTGCCCCATAATATTGTTAGTTATCTCCAAACAGTACAATAAATTTGTTCAATAACTAGCTTCGTTTTGCACTTTGGTTAACAAGGATAAGAAAAAACAAGCTGCTATTGCTTATCAATTGGTTTCTATCAGCGTCTGGGTATTTTTCCTTATAATTTCCCTAGTAGTTCATCATATTGTTAATTTTTTTTTATTTCTGTTGCTATATTCTTTGCCTTTTGTATTCCACAAAGCTGGCAAAGAATGGTACATTTTGATGACTTCTGAAATAAATCGTCTTTCTTCCTCTTTTGCTTTTGATCCTATATTTGCTGACAAACCACTGATCTAAATATTCTAAATAGAGCCGAGCAGTGAGACAAACACGCAGAGAAAACAAAAATATACTGAACTATTGTGCAATATTATCCACACAGGATACAAACTAATCACTATTGCACAATAAAAATCAAACTGTTTTTGATTGACACAATATATTGTGCTACCTTTCAATGTAAACCCTAAACGGTCAATATTATTGCACAATATGAAATATTGCGCAATAATATTGACCGTTTGTGGGCCGCTTAAGGTTCGAATTTCTTATTAAAGCCTTCCGCTGAAAACTAAATTCAAAAATATTAATTTCTTTTGACGGAAAACAGTATGAAAACATCAAAAATCAACCAGCACCAAATCAAAAATCAATGTTACATTCAAAATTATTCATTGTTAAAAAATATTTACCTAAAAGATATTAACTATTACATAATACTATTAAAAATTAATTTAATATTTGAATAAAATCTGCTCGTCACATGGTAAATGTCTAGATCATATTATATAATTTATATACAAATATCTTAAAAATGTATTTCTATATACAGGGTAGGCCACTGAAAACTTACAATGGTTATAATTTTTAAACCATAAAAGATATCAAAAAAATAAAAAAATACCGTTTCTATAATATCGAGGGGGAATTCATATGTAGTATTTTTTGAACCACCCCGACCTACCCCTTAGACGGCACCCCCACTCACTTGAAAATCTTAAATGGCAACACCCCACTTGTGGCGCCTTTTTAGAAACCCCATGAAAAATTCTAAACGATGATCATAAAGTTTTTAGGGTGAAATTGAAAAAGTACCCCTGACACGAAAAATTAGGTGGACATTAATGAAAAAAGTGATTTTTTCATCATAAGTTACAAATTGGGACCCAGCTAAATGAGGCAAATGCGGTATTTTTCGAACTACCCCGACCTACCCCTAGGTGCCACCCCCTCACTTCTAATCTCAAAATAGCGATACCCCACTTGAGACACTTCTTTGGAAAGCTAATTGAAATTGCTAAACGATGGTCATACAGACTTCAACTTAATTACTGGTGAGTAGTGATAAGAAATGTAGGTGTGACAATTTGAAAGAAATATGATAATTTATTTTAACAATTGCTCAAAATGACAGCCGTTTTGTTCCATACAAAAATACAAACGATTTTCAAATTCTTCTCTCACTTTTTGGAAAGTCTCTCTTGGAATATTTCGACATGTCAATTATCCTCTGCCGCAATTCTTGCAACGAACCTGGTTTTTGTCTCAAGATTTGTCTCTTGTGACAGAACTCCGCCTGAGTCAGCTGTGGGTGGATTGAGTAGCTCACAGTTGTCACTGCCGGTCCCAATCCCGGATAAAGGAGGAGGGTTCTTAGGTAAGGCTAGCAACCTGCCTAAGGTAAAACACTCACATGCTCAAAGCACCGGTAATACAGCCTCGGAACCAGGATTGATTTCACAGATAACGACCCACGTGCGAAAAAGGACAAGGAACAAACTTTATATGAAGAAGCAACAAATAAGAATTGCATACTGGAATATAAAAACACTTTATTCGAAAGACCATGAACTAATTCCCGAACTCAACGAACATAAAATAGACACAACAATAGTGCACTTTCCGAAACAAAAAAGAAAGGTAAAGGAACAACTAAACTAAATAACTACATTTTAATATACTCAGGCGTACCAAAAGACCAAAGAGCAATCAGGCGTTGGAGTACCTATAAATGATAAATATGAACAGAATATAAAAAGCATAGAATACGTGTGCGACAGAATCCTGAGAGTAAAGATTATGTTTGACCAACCCATTCACATTATATCAGTGTACGCACCCGACATTAATAAACCTGAAGAAATGTCAATGGACTTCTACGAAAATCTACAGTCAGCGATAGACAAAATACCAAGACATGAAAAGATAATTCTGTTAGGGGATTTAAACGCAAGAATTGGAAACCAGGTAGTGGATGGAATAAAACAAAAATATAACGAGAATATAACTAATAGAAATGGCGAAATTTTGACCGAATTCTGTGGACAGAACGAACTGAGAATAAACAACACATATTTTCCCCATAAAGAACAATACAAATACACCTTCTATGACAATAGAAACAATAAATCAATAATCGATTATATCATCACCAATCGAAGTTTCTTACCTCAACAAATAATAGACATAAGAGTCTTATCCTCAGCCAACATTGGAACAGATCACAAACTTGTGCTAGGAAAGATACGAATAGGTGCGCCGCTATCCAAAAAAAGACCATCGATAAAAACTGAAAAATTCAATATAGAATGCCTCAATCACGAAAGCACTAAACAACTTTATTCAAACAGATGCCAAACACATGTCACTCTTAACCCCATAGCACAGTTTGATACTCCTAACACAGCTTGGAACAAACTGAAAGAAAACATCTGCAAAGGTGCTAAAGAAGCTTTAGGAACACGTACTGTATCACACAATAGAAGACCGAACATTAAACCTTGGTTTACATTAGAAGTCAAGAACATTACAAGGGAAAAGAAGGAAAAATACTTACAATACAAGAAATCTCCAACACCGGAGAACCGAAATATCTATACCGAAATAAGGAACAGGACTAATAATAGAGCACGAGAAATTAAAGAAGAATATTGGCAGCGATTTAGTAGCGAAATGGAGGCGGATATGTACGGAGCACAAAAACGTATTTGAAAGATGTTGAGGGGTTTGAAACGAGAAACAAATGAAACGATACAACTAAGAACAATTGCAGAAGATACGTGGGAAAAATATTTCAGAGACTTATACGCAGAAACAGATGAACCAATGGAAGCACAAGAGACAAGCCAAAGAGATAATATAGAAGATCATGCGCAAATCACTTACAAGCAAGTAGAAGAGACAATAAGGAAACTTAAAAATAGAAAATCTCCTAATCAAGATAAAATACCAAACGAGCTAATAAAAAACGCAGGCAGGGCTATCATAGAGGAATACACAAAACTGTTTAACATTATATTACAACATAAGAAAATACCAGAAGAGTGGAAACAAAGTATAACAATACCCATTTTAAAAAAGGGAGATAAAACAGACCCAGCAAACTATAGAGGAATAACATTACTGAGCACCTCGCTAAAACTTCTGACTAAGATCATTGCGGACAAAATCTCCTCAATAGTGCCAATAAGCGAGGAACAACAAGGATTCCGAAGAAACCGATCAACTACCGATGCACTATTCATACTCAGTTGCCTAACTAGTTGAAAAATCCTTAGAATATAACTCTCCAGCCTATCTATGTTTTATAGATTTAACAAAGGCTTTTGATAGAGTCCAACTAAAAGACATCATCAGCATCTTGGAAAGCAGTAATGTCTCGAAAGAACTCACAGAACTTATCAAGGACTTAAACACAAACACAACAACCAGTATAAGAACAAACTTTACCTTAACGCAGCATCTTCGAACTACAACTGGTATTCGCCAAGGCGACAGTCTCAGCCCTCTGTTATTCAACACAATCATGGATCAAGTAATAAAAACCGTCAAGAATACTGGATTAGGATATCGAATGGGAATGCATAAAGTAAACATATTATGCTATGCCGATGACGCAGTACTTATTGCAGAGTCAGAGGACGACCTCAAAAGAATGCTACAAGCTTTTTAACAGACAGGCAGAAAAACTTAACATGCAAATTTCCACAAATAAGACCAAATGCATGACCATTACAAAGGAGCCTCTACGGTGCAAATTGGTAATAAAAAGCAAAACTATTGATCAGATAATGTCATTCGAATACCTCGGATGCAAAATTACAAGCTCAGGATTTCTGGAAGAAGAAGTAAGAAAACAAGCCAATAAAGCTGCCGCAATATCAGGACATCTTAAATATCCCATATGGAAAAACAAACATTTGAGTACAGAATGTAAGTCAAGAATATACAAAACCTGCATACGACCAGTGATGACATATGGTGCGGAAACCAGAGCTGAAACATCAGTAACAAAGAGAATCCTACGAACTACTGAAATGAAGACCTTAAGAATGATAACTGGATACACATTGAGGGACAGACAGAGAAATGTAGACATAAGAGAAAAGTGCCAAACAAACGACGTTGTCAGATGGATAAGGCAGAGAAAAAGAGAATGGAACCAGCATGTCAATAGAATGGGCCCCGACAGAATGGCCATAATAATTCGCAACAACGTACCCCATGGCAGAAGACCTACTGGACGACCACCTAAACGTTGGCAAGACAGCTGGCAGTCAACCTCGCAAGAGTTGCTTAGACGAGGAGGAAACCGGAACTAAACAGGCGATACGCCTTCTAAAAGAAGAAGAAGAAGAAGAAGAACCTTGTTTTGTCTTCTAGTATGGATTTGGTGTAACCCCACAATAAAAAGTCTAAAGGAGTGAGATCAGGTGACCTTGGCGGCCACTCGATTGGACCCCTTCTGCCAATCCATTGCCTTGGATAATATCTATCCAACCACCGCCTTGTGACAATAGAATAATGCGGAGGGGCTCCATATTGCTGAAAGTGTACGAGGTCTCCATTAAGAGTTAAATTTCCTTCCAAATCTCTTTGATTTTTAACCTCATTTACAATGGCTGGCTCTATCAAATTGTTCAGCGTTTCCACATCAGCATCACCAGTCAAATTTCCGTCGATGAAAATTGGACCTGTAATTTTATCGCCTAGTATTCTGCACCAAACATTGAGCTTTTGGGGATGTTGGGTGTGTCCTTCAACAACAATTTGCGGATTCTTATCGCTCTAGTATCTGCAGTTCTGCTTATTCACATTTCCGTTTAAAAAAATGAGCACTCGTCACTAAAACAAATATTTTTAGTGAGTGAAGGTTCCCTTCGAATTTCCTCCGTCATTAGTTCACAGAACTGAATCCTTCTATCTGGATCGTCGTCGCCAAGTTCCTGGAGAATCTTCATTTTGTAGGGATGGAATTTGTGCATTTTCAATACTCTTCTGACAGATGTTCGAGGTATACCTGTGATATATGCTAACTGGCGTGTTGATGCTTCTAGATTAACCGATACCTGACAAATAACTTCCATCTGCATTTCTTCATTCAGTACCCTGGGCCCTGTCCTTTTTTTATTTTTGACCGATCCAGTTTCTTGAAACTTTAGAATCAAATCTCTAACATAAACGTTTTTGTCCGGATTTCTCTCATTGAAAGCACGGGCCGTTCTCAAATAGCACATACCTTCAGCACTATAAAGAAAAACTATTTGAATTCTTTCTTCCACATTATAAACCATTTTTCTTTCAAATAAGCGAATCAAATAAAGATTTTGTTTTATATTAACATAATTATCAAAAAGAAAAATCAATCAATCAATTATACAAAAAATTAAATAGCGTCACCTCACAATAAGATATAATGGACTCACCCCACAAAGATTGCTTCTCCTCCAGCCGACCGGCTTCAATGATGCCTTGATAATACACACAATTACACGGTTTTTAGGAAATAAATCAAAGCGTGGTACCACTTCGGATGATCATGAGCGAGAGTCTCTCATTACACTTCCGTTGATCCTTCGCGGGATGGGGCAGGCGCCCTTCTATCTAAATGTGAGGCAGTACCGCTGACACCAAAATAAAATTACACTAGATTCAAATTTTGACAATATCAAACATTCCGCCCACCAAAACAAAATATAATATATTTTATTTTACTTAAAAAAGAAACAAAGAAAATTTAAACATTTGTACATCTTTGTACATCAAATACCCCATAAAATGAATTGAATTCTCTTAGACATCACACACGTAAAATAATTGAAATAGTAGGTTTATTGATCGGGTAGAGGGCACAGTTTAACTAATGGTCTATCGAAAAAACCCTTAATCGTTTGAATTTGCGCCACATGTACAACCTGATCTGTACCTGGATATAATTTAGTAATTCAACCGAGTAGCCAACGCAAAGGGGGTAAATTTTCGTCCTTTACTACTACTAATGCGCCAATTCTAGGCGAATTATGTACGCTGTTCCATTTAGCTCTCTGCTGAAGTGTATGAAGATACTCTACATGCCATCTTTTCCAAAAATGTTGCTGAAGTTGCTGAACTAACTGCCAACGACTTAAGCGGTTTTGAGTCACATCGAGTAAATTTTCATCAGGAGGAGCAGTAAGTGGCTCAAAAGTCAAAAAATGTCCTGGAGTTAACCTGCCAAGATCGTTTGGATCTGGACTAGAACTACACAACGGCCTCGAATTGAGCAATGCCTCGATTTGAGCTAACAGCGTTGTAAGCTCTTCAAATGTTAAAATTTGACAACCTATAACACGATACAAATGAGTCTTTACAGATTTAACAGCACTCTCCCACAAACCACCAAAATGAGGAGCAGAGGGAGGGTTAAAATGTCATTTAAAAGACAAGGTCTCAGAAGACTGTTTACAGTAGGATAGTAGAAGATTATAAGCTCCGATAAAATTTGTACCACGATCACTGTACATATCTGTACATCTTCCACGCCTAGCTACAAACCTACAAAAAGATGCCAGAAAAGCTTCAGAGGAAAGATCCGAAACTGCCTCAAGATGGACAGCTTTCGTACTCATACAAACAAACACGCATATGTAAGCTTTCTGACTACGCACACCACGATGTCTTCCTAACACTATCGACAAAGGTCCAGCAAAATCTACTCCACAATGAGTAAAAGCTTTTATTTGGGCAACACGGGCCGGAGGCAAATCATTCATAAATGGCGTCAAATTGGAAGGAGTAATTCGGAAGCATCGATAACACCTTGAATATAATTCAAGAATATAAAAAACAATCTGTCAATGGCGACCACTGTAATACGAATAGCTCGTCGAGCTGATAATATCCAAAATTGTTGCAAAATTAAATATTCAAGAGTTCTAGGTCCAGGATGCAAGTTCTTGTTATGAAATTCTTGAATAACTAAATAAGTTAGTTGATGGTCCCTAGGAAGCAACATAGGATGTTTAACGTCAAATTCTAAATTAGCATGTTTTAAACGACCGCCCACCCTGAGGACTCCATCCTCGTCTAGAAACGAAGCTAATTTCCTAAACGGTTTCGAACATGGCACCTTCTCTTTTAGTTTAAGAATATCAGCAGAAAAGACCTCATTTTGCACAAATCTCACAGTCACTATCAACGCCTTATAAAGTTCTACATAACTCAAACACCCTACTTGTTGTTCGCACTTATGATTACGCAAGTTATTCACAAAACGAAGGCAATAGGAAATTATGCGTTGAATTTTACTTAATGACGAAAATTTCTGAAGAAGTCCAGAAAGAAAGTTGTCAGAAAACGTAGCCATATACACTACTTTCTTCTCTTCTAAAGTTACAGCTGTAGGTATCTCGGAACTAAAACAGTTTGGCCAAGATGAATTTGATTCTGCGAGCCAGGGAGGGCCCGCCCACCACATCGAATGTGAGACAAACTGTTCTGGAAACATACCACGCGATGCGCAGTCTGCGGGGTTCACTTTACCATCTACATAATTCCAACATTCCGGAGCAACCTGTTCTTGAATATGGGAGACACGATTGGCGACAAATGTTTTCCAACGATGGGGAGACGACCGGATCCAAGACAATGTTACAGTTGAATATGACCAACAAAACACTCGCCTCACTCGCACATTTGTTATGTTACTCAAAAAGAATGCAATACAGTCTGAAAAAAGAGAAGCTGCACATAACTCTAATCTAGGAATAGACATCGTCTTTAAGGGAGCTACTCTGAATCACCTAACAACTTTAATAAACATGTCGTTCCAAAATGGTATTTTTCCAAAATGTCTTAAGACGGCAATAATCATTCCTCTGCATAAAGGAGGAGACAAAGATGAAGCTTATAACTATCGCCCAATTGCACTCCTTCCAACGCTATCTAAGATCATAGAAAGGTTGGTTAAAAGAAGGCTGGTATCTTTTCTGTTTAAGTACAAAATACTTACTGAATATCAATTTGGATTTCTAAGCAACAAGTCCACAAATGACGCTATGTTTTCCCTCCTTAATAAAGTTTACTCCAGCCTAAACAATCATCATTCTACAGCAACAATTTTCTGTGATTTTTCTAAGGCGTTCGATTGTGTAAATCATAAGATCTTAATTAATAAACTGCAGCACTATGGGTTCAGGGGATCATCTCTCGAATGGTTTAAGTCGTATCTGAACAACAGAAGTCAACTTGTGAGGGTGGATACCACGTTGTCTTCTAGCAAGCCAATAGAATGTGGAGTACCACAAGGCTCAGTACTAGGCCCTATTTTGTTTCTTCTTTTTATTAACGACATTGCTAACATAAACATCAGTGGCAAAATATGTCTTTTTACGGACGACACTAGCTTCACTTGGAGCAACAAGGACATCGCGGCACTTCATAGGATTATATCAAATGACTTAATCACCATTAAATTTTCATGCGATTCGAACCTCCTGAGTCTCAACATTTCTAAAACTAAGGCTTTGTCGTATAAAAACTCGTTGCAGCCTTTTGTACTTAACAACACCACCATTGACGTCGTAAAATCTGTAAAATTCTTAGGGCTTGTTGTGGACAATTCTCTGAAATGGGACATACATATCAAAGTTTTGTCGAAAAAATTGAGCTCTGCCTGTTTTGCATTAAGGCCTGTTTCTAAGGAGCTTAACTTGTCAATGGCTAGAACTGTTCATTATGCACTTTTTGAGTCGCACCTCAGGTATGCCCTTCCATTCTGGGTTACGTGTTGTGCGGCTCAATTTGACCGCATTTTCAAGCTCCAGAAGAGAGCTGTTCGATATTCACTGGGACTAAACAGCAGAACTCATTGCCGGGGCTTTTTTAGAGAATTAAAAATATTGACTATTCCTTCCTTATTTATATTTGAATCCGTTTGCCTAATACGTAAACATGTATCAGCTTCTCAAGAAAGGCCATCTCACACTTATCCACTCAGGAACGCGGACCAAGATCTTTATCTACCTACCCCACGCTCAGAGTTAGTTAAAAGTTCAATATTATACAACTCGAAAAAATGCACAATCACCTGCCATTTGAAATCAAATCCATAACATCATTTTTTCATTTCGCAAAGCATTGAACTCTTATTTACTAGACAAGGCTTTCTACGCCGTAAATGAATTATATTTTGAAAATCAAATTTGATCTTGTAAACACTGGTCTAATGTTTGCTATTGCTATATTTACTAATGACATCGAAATGAATTTATTTAGAGGTCATTGATATTTTACTATAAACTAGCTAAATATTTTTGAACATTATTTTGATTTTTTTGTTCTTTGACATTATAAACATTTATAAATGTTTATTTTAACAATAAGACTGACAATATTATTTGTATAATGTTTTGTATTATCTTTTGTTTGTTTACCTTGTTTGTGTACCTTGTTTTTTTACTTTGTTTGTTAGTTTACCTTTGTCTACAAATTGAAAAATTTTTTGACAATAAAGGCATTTATTTAGTCCTACTTTATTTTTGGAGTACAACATAGAAACCACAACTTCATGTTCAAGCACTTGCCGTAAATAAACCACTGCACCATAACCAACCTCCGATACGTCACAAAATCCATGAAATTCAACATCCACACATTCATCACGTATAACACACCGAGGTATAGAGAGTATAGACAAAATAGAAAGTTGCTTGTGATACAATTCCCACTGATCTACAATTTCCCTAGAAGGTAAAGCATCCCATTCCAACCCCTGAAGCCACTATTTCTGTATTAGACACTTAGTAACCAATATCGTGGGAGCCAAAAATCCCAACGGATCATATATTTTCGCAATTTCAGATAATATATTACTCTTCGTACACTCTTTACTTACAGGTTTCACAGAATATAAAAAACAATCTGTCAATGGCGACCACTGTAATTCATACCAGTTGGTTCTTTATCACTAAAAGATATCACTCGCTGATGAGAGCAAGGAACTGATTCTAACGAAGTTGGCTCATTGTTAGACCATTTGCGCAACTCAAAACATCCCGAAGATAACAATTCAATGAGTTGTCGCTGCATTTCCAATATTTCAGAAATACTAAAAGTCCCTGCCATTATGTCATCCACGTATGTCGTTTCACGTAATATTTTTGCTGCTTGGGGATATTCAGTTTCATGGTCTTTAGCCAATTGTAGAAGAGTACGAATAGGTAAGGACTGGAAGATAAACCGTAAGTAACCGTATTTAGTTGATATTCTTCAATGGGATCAGAAGGGGAAAAACGCCACAAAATTCTTTTAAAATGTCTATGTTCTGCGGCCACAAGAATTTGCCGATACATCTGTCTGATCAGCAGTAAACACCACACTGAAAATCCTGAACTTCAATAAAATAGCAGTAATTTCATTTTGAAGTTTGGGACCCACGAATAAATTGTCATTAACAGAAAGTCCATTAGATGACTTTGCACTACCATCAAACACAACACGAATTTTTTTATCAGAACCTTCGTCTTTTATCACACAATGATGAGGAATGAAATACCCTTCACTCAGTGGCGGATACAGAGGGGGGGGGGCCATGGGGCCAAGGCCCCCCTAAAATCTTTGAATTATGTTAAATATTAGGCTTATGGGTTAAAAATCGCGCTCTAAAAAGCATATTCTACCTTACATTTTATTTGCCCCCCCCCCCTAAAAAAATCCCGGGCCCCCACTATAATAAATTTCTGTATCCGCCCCTGCCTTCAGTAGTAAAACTTAGAGGTCTAGATAATGTCATGTGACCCTGCTGAAGATAATCTTTCATAAATTCACTGTAAAGTCAGTTTAATTCTGCATTTTTGTCAATCGATTCTCCAGAAGCATGAAACGACGTAACGCTTGTTCTTTAGACTCTCCCAAGGAAGGCGGAACACTATAAAATGGAAGAGGAACCACATATCTACCACTTGATTCACGAGTCACATTCTTAGAGAAAATTTGTTCACAAGTATCTTCTTCCGGCGAAAGAACTACTTTCTGTGGAATACTTTCTTCTTCCCAGAATTTCTTAATAGAATCATTCAAGGGTAGTAAAACACTTTATCACTGATGAATTTGGAACTGCATTAATTGAACCAAATAGAATTCACTCCAGAGTGGTATTAATAGCACAAGGTCCACCACTTTCAGATTTTTGAAAACCTGGTTGAATGATCTGCGAAAACATCTCAACCCCCAAAAGAATATCCACATCTGAGCTTTTATTAAAATCAGGGTCAGCTAGTTTATACTTTTTAAGATAATTCCACTTATTAGCAGAAAAGCTTGACACAGGAATTGCTTCCGAAATTTGAGGCAACACTACAGCCTCTACACAATAAAGAGGGTTGATACTCTGATAAGGGTACACATTTAGCGATATACTGCCCTGTTTCGCACATATTGACATCTGATTAATGCCGGGAATACATATAGAAGATTCTTTTGGCTGTAGAGATAATTTTCTTAGACAAGCCTCACTCACAAAATTAGCTTGGGTAGCCGAATCCAGAAAGCTCTACATTTGACTCGTTCACCACGACTGTTATGCACATGAACCACTGCGGTAGCAAACAATATTACCTGCTTTGAACACACCTTAACTTCCTTCAACACCCTACTAGAAAAAGCTTTCACACCTTCTTCAACACACACGTTATTTGCGGCAGCACTGGTAGAAGGAGGTGATGAATCACACGTTTGAGAAGATAATTTTGAAGGAAAATGTAACAGAGTATGATGACGTTTATGGCATACACGACATGCCTTTGTACTCACACACTTATTCACGGGATGGCCAGAGGATAAACAATTAAAACAAACCTTATTAGTTTTAACAAATGAATGTCTATCATTCACTTCAGAACATAATAAAGCATCGCATTTAAGTAACGAATGAGCATCTTGTTTACAATATTTAATATTTACACATAGAAACATCTACTTCTGTCATAAAATTAATTGTAATATTTCGTTTACTTTGACCACTCGGTTTATATGAATTACCATATTTATTTCACTTGTCAACTACTTTATAACTATTGCTAAATTCTGCCTTTTGACACAACTGACTATTTTCTAACGCTTTACAATGTTTCTCTAAGAAATTGAATAAATCATTATAGGTAGAAAAAGTTTTGCATGTATGCTCAAGCTCAAATTGCGTTTTTAAAGATTGATCAAGTTTTTGAAAAAGTAGATTAAATTTCGTAAAATCTAATAAATCAAGATCACTGAATAAGTTCAAAGCTGCCAAATTTTCAGAAAAAATTGCTAGTAATTTTCTATATTCCACTGCAGATCTAGATTTAATTAACGGAGCTTGATATAAAGAATGCCAATAACTTGTCACTAAAATTCTATCATTTTGATATCTTGTAATTAAATCATTATATGCAGTTATGTAATTAGCCTCAGTAATAGGAATATTTTTAATTACTAATGCGGCATCTTTTTCTAAATAGGACACTAAAAATTGAAAACGTTCAATATCTGTGTAATACTGCTGTATTTTAGTGTTTAATATTAGGGTAAATGAAACACTTTTACTAATCGTTATACTCTCGCCTTGCTAGCACGGTACGGAGTGAATCCCCTCCTCTCAGTTCACCGGCTTGGCTTAAGTTATCATTTATTACATCATAATATATCAAACAGTTTCTTATAACTTATAACAACTATGTTCCAATATGCTACATCTCTCCTTTTTTTACACAATGTTTTTACATAACTAGACAATACATTCATAAACAAAATCCTGATCAACTACGCTAGTATATGACATAACCAGCCAAAACATAATAACAATATAATATAACCATTAACAATAATATTAAACTCTCAATCTAAATGTATAATGCAAACAACTAAGTACCTTAATAAATATTAAATATAACCTAAAAACCTAACACAACTATATAATAATATAAGTAATATATAATAATATGTATAATAATTTAATAAATAATCTGTACACATTTTTATGTACTTGTTTGTTTTCCTATTATAACTTATTCTATACTATTTACTCGATATTTTTAGTGTTTGGACTTTTACATACTTGCCACTCTCCTTCTACTCTTTTTAAATGAACCACATTTCGCCTAAGTCTTTCCCCATTTTCGCTGTTTTCAAGTTCTATATCACCCCCTTTTTTGTTAACAACCGTATATGGAACAGTTCCAAAATCACTAGTTAATTTGTTATGTTTTATTAGATTTTTTACGTAAACTTTATCACCTCTATCCAAGTCGTTTTCTTTTGCTTTCCTTTTTTTATTAGCATATTCTTTGCCAATTTCTTTTTGCATGTGATCTTTATCTCTTACCTCCCCATCTAAACCACGATAATCTTGCCCTATTAAACTAGGTATTTTATCCCTGAATTGTCTGTTAAAAAACAATTCGGCTGGCGTTTTTCCTGTAGTGGAATGAGGTGTACTATTATACATTACAAGGTAATTTTGCAATTCCGTAATCCAGTCCTTTTTTAAAGAATGGCTTATTTTAAGCCTCTTTAATATGTCTTTGTTTTGTCTTTCTACCTCCCCATTTTGTTGAGGCCAATAAGGTATTGTGTGGTGTAATATGATAGCTCTTTCAGAACAAAAAGACCTCATTTCACTACAGGAAAACTGTTTTCCATTATCCGCTGTTATGGACACAGGGTTACCCAACCGAGAGAACACTTCCCGAAGAACCCTGATTGTATCCGCAGCAGTAATTGTTTTCATTATTTTAATTTCTTTGTACCGACTATAATAGTCGACGATAACAAACAAATGATATCCATTGGGCAAAGGGCCCATAAAATCTGTTGCTACGTCAATCCAAGGTCCTGCGGGAAATTCTCGTCTTTTTATTGGATTAGGTGGATTTGGCGCTGAAACTAAAGTACACCCTTTACAATTTTTTACTATTTTTTCCGCTTCAGTATCAATGTTTGGCCACCAAACCTTGGTCCTTAGTCGCGCTTTCATGGCAGCAATACCAGGATGCCCTTCGTGAGCCGCTTCCAAAACCGCTTTACGCAACTGAACAGGAATTACGATTTTATTACCCCTTAAAAGAATATTGTCATAAAAACAAAGTTCATTTTCAAACATACGAAATTTTTTTACACAATCGTCCCAAACGTTTTCGTACAAACCTCTTTTTACTTTACTAATTTCATGGTCGCTTTTGGAACATTCTTTTATTTGATTTAAAGAGATCGCAACCGGACACGTGAATTGAACGATGCTGTGTACGTACTCATCTGAATCAAAATTAGTTTTTTCTGAATTTACAATACATAGCCTTGACAGCGGGTCGGCAATGTTGTTTTTGCCTGGTTTATAAACTACTTTAAATTTATATGACTGCAGTCGTAACACCCATCGTTCAATTCTGGCACACGGTTTAGAATTTGGCCCAAATATTGCTTCCAGAGGTTTGTGGTCGGTTACAAGTTCAAATGTTTTACCAAAAAGGTATATCCTAAAATGTTCCACCGCCCACACTAATGCCAGAGCTTCTTTTTCGGTTTGGCAATACCGTTTTTCGCAATCTGAGAGACTTTTGTTACCAAATGCTATTATTCTGGAACCCTCTTGATTAATTTGAACCAAAACCGCCCCCAAACCTACCGGACTAGCGTCTGCAAAGACTTGAGTTCTCTCCTCTGAATCATAATAACCTAATGACCTTATCAGGGATAATTGATCTTTTAATTTTAAAAAGCATTTTTTTTGAGCCGAAGTCCAATAATTTGCAATAGTAGCAGTTTTACTCAATTTTAATCTCAATAATTTTCTAAAAGGTTCAGTGAGAGTGGCAAGGTGCGGAATCCATTTTCCAATAAAATTGATTAAACCTAAAAAACTTTGCAACTCTTCGATAGTTTTAGGAGCCCTAAAAGTCCGAATACTTTCTATATAATTATCTAAAGGTCTTACACCTTTTGAAGACAAAACATGACCTAAAAAGGTGATTTCTTTTATTTTAAAAGCACACTTATCGCTATTAAGAAGAACATAATTTTCTTTTAATCTTTTCAATGTTGCATCCAAATTATTGTCATGTTCTGTTTCATTAGATCCAAAAATGACAATATCGTCAATAAAACTTATGACTCCCTTAAGGCCCATAAGTATGCGTTCCATTATTTTTTGGAATAATTCTGGTGCACAAGATATTCCAAACAATAATCTTTTATACCTAAATAAACCTTTATTTGTTATAAAAGTTGTAATTTCACGCGACTCCGGAGATATCTCGACTTGATGAAATGCGTTCTTTATATCAAGCCTAGAAAACAATTTAGCTTTTCTTAAATGAGGAAGTAGGCCATTCATTGTAGGCAATGGATGGTTTTCGCGAATAATAGCGGTATTAGCTCGGCGCATATCAATACAAATCCTGATATCTCCGTTTTGCTTTAAAATGGGAACCATAGGTGAAACCCACCTTGACGGACCGTTGACTGGTTCAATAATATCAAGTTCGATAAGTTCATTAATCTTTTTTTCCACTTTTGCCTCTAGAGGAATCGGGATCCTTCGATACGGTTGGCAAACTGGCTTAATATTTTTATCTATTGGTATATCAATCAAAACGTCCTTAAATTTCGGAAAAACTTCAATAGAATTTATTTCAAGACCGATTTTCAAAACACCTAACGCCATTGCTGTTTCTTTTCCTAAAAGATTTTTTGATCCGTTTTTGATCACATAAAAAGTAGAACGTTTTGTTTGATCTCCAATAGATATTTCCGCATCGAATGCTCCCAATACCGTCAGTGGCGTATTACTTGCGTACGCTACAAAGCACTTTTCTGGATTTTTTATTTGGTTCCAAACGTGAACTTTATTTTCTTTTAAAAATTCCCAGGAATCCCCAGTAATTAAATTACTCTTACTTCCTGAATCTATTAACAATTCTATAGGTACATTTCCAATTTTGCATTGAACCAAGCAATCGTCATCAATATGGAAAACATAATCAGTTTCTTCTGTTCTTGGTTTTTTATTATTTTTGTATCGATTAAACCCAACATTTCTTTTACGATTCACTTTAGTTCTGCAGCAAATTTGGAAATGTCCCTTCCGCCCACACTTTAAACAATCTTTATTTCTAGCAGGACACGATTTATCCTTTGGTAAATGTCCTTTTCTCCCACAACAAGAACAGTCAAATTTAGATGTGTCTTGGAAAACCTTATTTACAGAATTTGAAATTTGCATACTGGAACAACTTGGAGTGGAAAACCCCTCCATTTCACGGCCTACTGTTTCTAAAGCATTTGCTTCCAATATAATATTATCCAATGTAGCATTATCCCCTAACGCCAATATTTTTTTCCTTAGGTCCAAAAGCAGCATTTCTCCACAATTTGATCAATGAGATGTTCTTGCAAGTTTTGGAACTGGCATTTATACGCCTGCATCCTTAACCTTACTAGAAACTTTTCGAACTTCTCATCAGACTCTTGCTTAAGTTGCCGAAATATGTGCCTCTCAAAGATCTTACTTTGTTTGGGTGCAAAATATTCACCTAATTTCTCCAGTGCTATGTTGAACACGTCCACATCCTCGTCTGCAGTTTCATCAACATGCGCCCCTGGTATGTTATAATAAATCTCCTGAAGACCAATATCACCGGAATGAAGTAACAAAGCTCGTTTCTTTGTTGGCTCTATGATATTCGAGGCTTCCAAATAAATAAGGAAAGCCCTCTTCTATCGTTCCCACCTCAGTCCTACTGAAGCTGGTTCACCTTCGCAATCAAAATGCTCTATGGCCATAAGTTGTGCCATTTCAGATTTATCTGAAATAAACTCTATATTAGACCCTGCATGCTTTCGTGATTTTTAAATAAATCATTCGATATTAACGTCGTCTTTCGAATTTACTTCGAATCCGACGGGACATTTCTTTAAGGTGTACTCCGAAACACCACTGACTGATTTCTAAATGAATCATTCGATATTAACGTCGTCTTTTGCTTTTTTTTTGCAAATCCGACGGGGCGTTTCTTTAACGTGCACTCCGAAACACGACTAGGACATTAAATAGGTATCTACTAGTAGATACTATAGATTACTGTAGGCAATATGCTTTGTCATACTACTGCAAGTTTTATACGACCTTAACACTATTAATCTGCTACTCTAATTTAAGTTTATAAGTATTTAGGTAAGATTTAAAAAATGACAAATTGTAAAACTCAAATGAATAGCCAAAAGCCTAGAATTTATTTATAAAAGTAGCAGTGATTTTAAATTAATACCTGTATTTTATCGTATGACTAATAATCTTATTGATTTTCGTAGAGCGGCAGTGACTAAGCGTATGTTTACTTTAAAGACGAATATTATTTTATTACACAATTTAATTAATTATTTAAATAATGTGTGTTAAGAGGCCTTAGAATCTATCTAAAATAGTTAAATCGTATTTTCTAATGCAGTGTTACGCATATGCCTTTGTCCTTTTCTTTGTTTGTTCGAACTACTAGTATATTAATTTTCCACCTACCTTAAAAAGTTTACAAAAAGTACACTTCACTAACAAATAATGTCAATAATTATTGCTGGACTTTATCCTCGTCGCCAATGTAATACTGCTGTATTTTAGTAATTAATATTAGGGTAAATGAAACACTTTTACTAATCGTTATACTCTCGCCTTGCTAGCACGGTACGGAGTGAATCCCCTCCTCCCAGTTCACCGGCTTGGCTTAAGTTATCATTTATTACATCATAATATATCAAACAGTTTCTTATAACTTATAACAACTATGTTCCAATATGCTACACTGGTAATATGCTACTTTTTCTATATGAATAATATTCTGAGTATTGCAAGCCAGGCACGTGGGAATGTTACTCTTATAATACGTTAAAATAAATATGTTCGAAAACATACGAAAGGCATTTATATAATATTCTACTAGGGGCTTGTAAAGAATATATTATTTGAATATTACTATGAAATACGTGACCCTCATCGGATAACCGAATCTGTACCAACATGTTTACGACAGTTAATATAGATTAAAGGAAAAAATTGGTCAATTGCGAGTCGGACTCGCGCACCATAGGTTCCGTACCATTCATTATCTATACAACATTAGACACTATATTATTATAAACTTTTTTTCCGATTTAGCTGAAATTTTGAATGCGCGTATAAGTAATTAAAAAAAATGAAGAAACACATTACTAAAAATTGTATTAATCAATAATAAATATGTAAAAAGTAAAAATAAATATGTAAAAATATGTAAAAATTTAAAAAAAACGATTAAAAGAAGTCGCATTGACTAGGATTCGAACCTGTCTTACTACGGCTCCAACGTCATAGCAGCGTAAAGGCCTAACGCTTTAACCACGCGGCCACCGAGGACCTGAAAGATTATATGTAAAATTCTTACTTAAAAGATAATGTTTAGTGAAAGTACTTTTTATTTATAAACATTTATTTAATTCTGTTTTTAGTACCGTATGATCGAAAAAAAAACGGCGTCCAGTTGGCATGGACATGACGATCGATGACATTTCCCATATAATTTTACATATAAAATGACAGCGATCTTCATTTCATAGCCATCGCTGACGCCGTTTTTATTCGATCATACGGTATTTGTTCTTATAGCGGCAACATAGATACATTATCTGTGAAAATTTCAACTGTCTAGCTATAACGGTTCATAAGGACCTTTGTGACAGACGGACGGACGGACGGACAGCGAAGTCTTAGTAATACGGTTCCCGTTTTTACCCTTTGGGTACGGAACCCTAAAAAAAAGATCTAGGTTAATTTTTTTTTATAATTGTAATCTGATTCAACTCGAAAACCACTGGAATAAATAAAACTTCCCCTAACGCAATAAATAAAAAAGTCCCATAAGTTACGTGTCGGTACGAACCAAGGGTATGAGTGTTCTCAGAAGAACATCTGCAGTGTATGTTTTTTTTTCTGCATAAGCAATATTTCCATACTTAATGTAATTTTTCTCACACTAAATTAATTCTGTGTATACATTTTGACCAGCTTTAATGTATCTAGATAAAATTTTTAAAAAGGGGTCTCGAGATTTAGTATTCTAATTGGCGCAGTCTGCAGGATTGCGTATTAGTATTTTCCAAAAAATCGTAACTGTCTATCGACACTTTATCGAACATTTTTGTAAAATTTGGTGAAAACTTCCTGCGTTTTGTAGCCCTTCAGTTCAATTCTACGAACAAAAAAATAAAAGAAGGAGGAATCAGCAGCGACAGTATTATGACTGCGCTAATTAGAAAATCAAAACTCGAGACCGAGCTTAAAAAAAAATTAAACAATAAAAAAGAGACACGAAACACTGCATTCCTTGATTCACATGGATAAGTAACTCATATGATGCGACTTTATCTATATCACTTTTAGTTGCTTATTTCTTAAATCGATTTACGGAAAATCTAAATTTGTGCTCCTACAATTTTCGAAAGTGTTGCCAATTTATAAAAATTTAAATTCTTGAGTATCCACGCCTTGCTCTATGTCATTCAATTTTCGGTGATATACCTACCTCCAGTAAACAAGGAAATGCAATTGACATTCTATAGACTAGTAATAGGCGATGCGAAGCTTTTCGAAAATGTACTGCCTCTCAAAACTCGCTTCCCTATTTTGTTCTACGGTTTCATTTTTACAGTATAGGGTAAGGCTAAAAATAGAATTTTATTAAATTGCTTGCTTTACATTTCGTTTTGTATTACGTTAATTAGAGCAAATGTAAATTTAAAAATAGAACTTTTAGTTGTAAACAGTTTTATTATTTTCATAATTATAACGGTGCAGGACATATAAGGTCACATTTTTTTTAATACGAAATAATCATATCTAATAATATTAACTTTAAAATATGTAATTACTGAGTTATAATGGCTAAAATTAGTAAAAACATTTTATTAACAACATATTTTGTAGTATTCTTTTAAAAAAGAATTGTAACATTCAAAATGATGTTTACTATAGTTGGTATATATGTTACGGTTAAAGTCCGATGTCCGGTTAATGTCGACATTAACTGGTTAATGTTTGGGTTTGGTTATGTTTTTGATTGTTTTGTTGTGTGTTATTCTCGAGATTAACCGGATAATGTCGACATTAACCGGACATCGGACCTTAACCGTAACATATACATGTCATATTGTGTTAAAAATTTAACGTAAAACGTATGTATTAAATGTATTATTATTAAGGTTAAAAATGGAGTATTATAATTTGAAAGATTTTTCTTTTCGGATTCGCATATCTCATTTTTATGTTAGAGAGCATGTTTTTGTTGTTGTAGTAACTATATACTCATATTGTGTAATAATTAGAAAGACTATTTATTTTGAACTATATACACAATAATAATTATTGTAAAAAAATAAAAAATGTAAAATATATAATAGGCATGTTTCATGTTTTTCAATTTCCACGTAATTATGCAGATTTCAACCTAATTAGTGCTTGCTACTTAGTCTTTTTTATATAAAACTTAATATTAGGCCAAAAAATGGGGTAAAAGTTGTAATACGCGCGCTGCGATGACGTATGTATACGCCAATATGATTGGCTGGTTTTCGTCTCGAAATAAACTTGGTGAATTTTATGATGTTGGCAGTATTGCTGGTTATTCAATGTCAAAATGGCATTGTTTACAATTGTTTATTTTTGATTTTAAATTAAATTTGCATTTAAACTATTTGCAATAATATTAAAAAATGAATTGTTCTATTGTTGGATAACATTTTCCAGTAACTGTAATAAAATGTTTTTGTACGCGTCGAAAAAGATGGAAAATCGTAAATGTTGTTTTTTCAGAAAACTTCTCTTAAGCTATGAATGTGATTTCAAAGCATTTCAAAGTGAGTTTATATTATGTTTGATTTGTTAAATCATTAATGACCTGTTTTTTACATGTGGAAGAAGATGGGGAAAAATTAATTTGAAACAAATTTAATTCTTGATAACTAAGATTAATAGTATTTTCGGCAAATCACAGTTATGGTATAAAACAGGTACGCTACAATCTCACCATGAAAAGTTAGAGAAGATGAACAAGGCAATTAGAAAAATTCTATTAGCACCAAGAATGTTAATAAATACGTTCATGGTTAAATTATTTCAGAAGACTATTAATAAAATACATTGTTTATTAGATAAAATTAAAAGATTAATCGACTTACCTGAAGGATGATTAATCATAATTTTCCGAGCTTGTCCGAAGATATAATTACCATGTAGTTTCCGAATAAACCTACTCATCAGCACGAACTTTTTTGGAGTTTTTTTTTTATCTGTGGCCCGGTTCGATCGCTGCCTGTGTTGTCATTCCGTTGAAGTGTCTAAAAAAATTGCCTACGATCTGGGGTATATAGGGGGGGTTGGGTAATTATATCTTCGGACAAGCTCGGAAAATTATGATTAATCATCCTTCAGGTAAGTCGATTAATCTTTTAATTTTCCTTCGCTTGTCCTTGATATAATTACCATGTAGATGTTCAAAGTCAAAGGCAATTTTTTATTTTTTATAACCATATATTGATATAATTAATTATTATCATAAGATATTAACTTCTCTAACAATTACTTATTGTAAGAACTATAAGTTCTAAAATTTAAAAAACATTTTTTTTTAATTTTTTGAACTTTAGAAAACTTTGGAAATTATTTTTTTTTTTTTATATTTTTACATATTTACTAATAAATGATTAACATAAACTCTGAGTTTATAACTAACTACTCAGTATATAATGTATAGAACTTAACTTTTAACTTATAACTAATAGTATGAATATGATATATTGATAACACCTAAATAATAATAAAAAAATACTTAATAATACTAACAGTAGAACACTACGATTTATTAGAACCCAATTCAATAATGGCTTTGGCAAATTTATCTTGAGGTTTTTCTACAGGTCTATTATAAAAACTAAAGAAGGTGTTCGAGGCAGGAGTCCAGCCTGCTGTATTTTTAATTATCTCTATATTTACGCCTGCTTTATACGCAGCCGAAGTTGTAGCGTGACGTACACTATGGGCTGAAAAAATGGACGTATCTACGCCACCTAAGTTTAAAGTATTTTTAATCCACCTGCTTATTGTCTGAGAAGATGCTGAACGGTGTGGTTTTTTATGAGTAAGAATTAGTTTTTCTTCGGTATTGCGTATTGGTTTCGTTCTTTTAATGTAGTCCGCAATGGTGGACGCAACGCAAAGTTCTTGTTTACTCTTAAAAAACGGAAAAATTAGTAGCAGTTGGAATCGGCCTGGAGCGGATGTTTTTACTCTATCTGGTATTTTAATCTCAACTCTGTCTACCGATATATTAATGTTTTGAACTTTAATTAGAGAAAGAGTCTGAACTCTGCTGGCTGATGTCAGTGCCATAAGAGTGACTAGTTTATAAGTTGCGTATTCTAAATCTAACGCCTCTAGAGGATATAATGTACCTAGGTATTTTAATAGAGGGTCTGGATCCCAAACAATCTTATATTTAGGTCCTGGTGGTCGAATATTAGACACTCCCTTCACAAAACGATTAATTACTTTTTCATCATTATTACTTATAGGACTAAATATCAAATTAAGAGCTGATCTATAAGAATTGACGACAGAAAATGAAAGACCTTCTTTTAAGGCAGCGGATAAAAAATCCAAATATGTTTCTAGCCTATAAACAAGAGGATCGCATTTACCCACTAGTAGATATAAAAAGCATTTTTGGTAAACTCTGTCTCAAATAGTTTCTGAAAAATAAAATTAATTTTTTTAAAAAGGTCCGATTAAATTAATATCTCCGAAACTAAAGTTCCAAAAAGATTCGTAATATATCTATAAATTCATTTACCCACTAGTAGTTATAAAAAGCATTTTTGGTAAACTCTGTGTCAAATAGTTTCTGAAAAATAAAATTAATTTTTTTAAAAAAGTCCGATTATATTAATATCTCCGAAACTAAAGTTCCAAGAAATGTCGTAATATATCTAGAAATTCATTTACCCACTAGTAGATATAAAAAGCATTTTTGGTAAACTCTGTCTCAAATAGTTTCTGAAAAATAAAATTAATTTTTTTAAAAAGGTCCGATTAAATTAATATCTCCGAAACTAAAGTTCCAAGAAATGTCGTAGCACAAAATTGCCAGAATTTTTTATAACAAGATGTGTACTGTTTAAGTGTTCCTTTTGATATAGATGCCTCGATTATTTCTATTGCTGTCACTGGAACCCCCTTTCTTATATAAGCCTGCCGGATAATTTCCCTACTACCAGGGAAATCTCCTCGTGTAGTGGGTGGTAGTCTCTGAAAGGAGAGACAAGTAAAAATTTGTTTGCTTTAAAATAAATAGGTTTCTCTAATAACAACTTAGTGAACAGGGGATACCATGCCTGTGTAGGCCAATAAGGTACTACTACATTTCCTAATCCCTTTTCCTGAACAATTTTTTCTAAGACCCTAGTAATTATTGAAAAGGGGGGGAAAGCGTAAAAGAAAAATTCTGACCACCTTATTGTGAACGCGTCAACCTTCCATGACTCAGGATCTGGAAACCAGGAAACAAATTTATTGCACTTTTTGTTAAGTAGTCGGTTTTATAAGTTTAGTGAAAATATATGGTGCGATGTTAAGACCAAATGGTAAACAACTGAACTGATATAGACGATTTTCGAAGCGAAATCGCAGGTATTTTCTGTACTTTTTATTAACTGAAATTAAATAATATGCATCCTTTAGATCGATATTTGAAAGGTAGCAATTTTTATTTAAAAGTTTTATTACAGTTCTGTAACTCTCTAATTTAAAATGAGGAGCAAATAAAAATTTGTTAAGGCTTTTTAAATTTAAAATAAACCTATAACAGCCAGAGGGTTTTTAATTATAAAAGTAAGATGATATAAATTGTCCTATTGAAGAATGACACTCTTCGATAGCACCTATTTCTAACATTTGCTGAATGGATTTTTTATACTGGGGTAAGAGTTTGTCAGAGATTTGTACAGAGGGCTCAAAATACTGTACAGGTTTTTTAATAAAAGCTATTTTAATACCTGTGACCCAGTTTAAGACCGCTCGGTCTTTTGTAATATGTTTCCAACTCTGTAAAAATCTCGAAAGTCTACCAGCGCAATTACTCACATCTTCCTCCATATCTATTCCTGGCGATGGTATTTCCTGGAGACTTTCCTGTGATACTTCTGATATCCTGATGGCTTCTATTCTTCCCTCCTCTTTTTTTCCTTCATTTTCTCTCTGGGAGGCCCACGCCGGTAGTTTAAATGATACATTGATGTATTTATTGATGGTCTTGAAAATTTAGTTTGCCAATTTTTCTTTTTAAAATCAGCACTGGCCTTTTTTATGATTTGTTCATTTTTCATTGTATCTGCAAATTTTTTATTAAATAAAAAATCATCTATTTCCAGACTGTCCACGACTTTTTTGCATTCCGGATTTAAATGTGGTATGATTTTAAATCTACGGTGAACTGAAAGTCCATGATGAACGTTAGTGAATAATTGGCAGGCCTCTGCCAATGATTTCATGTTATCTACTTGTTCTTTGTTAGGCATCATAGTCTCAATAACTGTCCCTATTGCTGATAGGCCATGAACCAATTGTTGTTGTAACGCTGAGATAAAACGATCATGGTCAAGAACCGACTTATTTAGGCAAGATTGTACTTCATTATTTATCTGGGGAGGATGAAGAGCTTTGCAATTTGCAGGCACCTTATACTTTAACATTAATTCTTCTCGCTGTTCTTTAGATAGCCCTTTTTTCAAGAGGCTGTGCCAGCGAACAACAATTTCTTCATGTAAGTCTTTGCCTTCATTGTCCCCTGAGTCTGGTCTTAAACCTAAAGCGTCAAAATATTGATCAGAATTTTCTGGTATTTCTGTATGTCTACTACTGTGACGTCTGGGGCTGGAATATTTGGAATATCAGAGGTAGCCTCCGATTCTGAAAAGAAAACATGACATCAAAGTCCTATTCAAGTGATGAAATCGCCTGATTTCGTTTCTTAGAAGCAACGCACGTTGCCCTAAAAACATTTTATTTATATTAAATAAGGATGACATGAAAAAACCGCACGGTTTTTCAGTCTTTCAGTGAAGATCCCAGCTGACAAAGTTCTATTCAAATGAGATCGCCTGATCTCATGTTATATAATTGCTTGTTTATATAAGAAATGCTCGATTTTCAATTTTAGGAACAACACACGTTGTCCTAAAAACATTTTATTTATATTATATAAGGACGACATGAAAAAAACCGCACGGTTTTCCTGTCTCTCAGGGAATATCGCACGATATCCCTGCCTAAATTTCTCCTTGTTATCTGACAACTCTTCATTAAGCTAAAAAAAAAACAACCTACCTGATGTTGAAAAACTTCAGAAGATGATTCACTAGAATCACAAATCTTATTTAAATGTTCTTGCATTTCTCTAAATTGCTTTTTTTAATCTCTTTATTTCACCGTATTTGTCCTGGTCCTTGTCTTTAAATGGTCTTTTTCGGCATTTTTCTTTTTAATTTTCGACACACGCGATTTGTTTACAGTCGTCGCTGACGAGCACGAAAACGGAATAACAACACAGGCAGCGATCGAACCGGGCCACAGATCAAAAAAAAAAAAACTCCAAAAAAGTTCGTGCTGATGAGTAGGTTTATTCGGAAACTACATGGTAATTATATCAAGGACAAGCGAAGGAAAATAAGGCTCTAATGCAGTGCCTTTTTACATAATATCAAATAAATATTTTATTTTAAAGTTTTGTTATAAAATGTATATATGCATAAAATATTATCTTTTAAGAGTGTTAGAGGAAACGTACATTGTGTATTACATATACATATAAATTTATTAAATTAAAAGGCAAGTAAATATAACGTGTTTCAATTAAAATATTGTAATAGTTTACATTTTGATGATGATGATACATATCAATCCGCTACAAGAATATAAAATATAAATATTATGAGAAGACAAGAATGGCAATAAAAGTTGCTAGAAAGTAAGATGTTATCTTCTTTCATTCTACATAAATCATAGCCATGGTACCTTTCTTGATTTTATTTGTTATGTATGACATATGTTTACATGCCGCCTAAAATTAAAATATAAATAGATAAATAAAAACCTACATATTTAGTTATAATTTAAAAATCACCAGTGATAGTTGCGCAGCTTAAAAATTTAGTTCCCTCCACTTTCTGTACACTTTTATCATTGCAGTCACATAATGTTTAGGTGTACTGTTTGTTTGATTGTACAGAAGCCCTCTTTTTATTGAACGTATCCAATCGAACTGTTATCATTATGATTCACTCTATAAATAATGGTTTTATTACTTTTAAAGCGTAGTTTACACGGGCAAATAAATTATTGCAAGTATATGTCTGAGAGCACTTCTACCAAACTTGCATAATGTAAACAGTATCCGAAAGCACTTTCCCAGCAAGTCACAAAAATGGCGGGGAAGTGGTTGCGGCAAAGGCGCTTGTAAGTGTAAACAGGTTGGGATAGTGCTCTGGCAAGTTAAAATTTATTTCCGTCTTGTTGAAAGTTTTTGGTGCAAGTGATTTTCGAAGGCGTGTTAAATAACGATATTAAAATCAAATTCTGTAAACTTTGTTAAAATGGAGTGAAAAAATGGAGTGAAAAATATGGTCGAAAGAAGATACCATCACTTTGATTAATATATTTGAAGGATTTCCGGAATTGGGGCATATCCAATTTGATATTTTATTGATTATATCCAATTTGGAAATTAGTAGTAGTAAAAAGTTAAAATCGACTTCTGACATTCGCAGAAAATTGTTTAAATGCCGTGGGTCTTCATTTCTTAATTCTTTTAATAACATCGCGTAAGCTGCAAGACTAGGCCTTCTGGCAATCCATTCTTTAACCCATACTCTTTTTCTAGATTTTCTTGACTGTTTGCGTAAAATTGCAACAAGAAGAACAGTGGCTGCAGCTCTCTTTTTACGGCGCGACATTTTTCTAGTAAACCAATATACTTGTGCAATATACACCATACCGTGTATACGTGCATGCAATTTCTTGCTCAAAGCGTATGCCTAGAAAGTACTTGTTGCAAAAAATTGCTTTAAAATTTGCTTAAATGTAAACACTATCGTAAGTTACTCTAGCAAGTTCTATCTCAACTTTCTATCCCGTGTAAACTAACGATTAAGCGTAGTTTATACGGGCAAGTAAATTATCGCAAGTATATGTCTGAGAGCACTCCTACCAAACTTGCATAATGTAAACAGTATCCGAAAGCACTCTCCCAGCAAGTCACAAAACTGGCGGGGAAGTGGTTGCGACGAAAGACGCTTGCAAGTGTAAACAGATTGGGAGAGTGCTCTGGCAAGTTAAAATTTATTTCCGTCTTGTTTTTGGTGCAAGTGATTTTCGAAGGAGTGTTAAATAACGATATTAAAATGGAGGATGTGGTCGAAAGAAGATACCATCACTTTGATTAATTTGATTGAAGGATTTCCGGATGTGTGGCAAAAAAAATCGAAAATTTACAGAGATAGAGCTAAAAAGCAAAAAGCAATCAAATTCATAGCTGACAAATTCAACACAACTGAGGCTGAGATTCAGCGGAAGCTACATAATATTCGAACCCAAACAAACCAGGAGTGGAACAAAATTATAAAAAGAAAAAGTAAAATCAACTTCTGACATTCGCAGAAAATTGTTTAAATGCCGTGGGTCTTCATTTCTTATTTTTTTTAATAACATCGCGTAAGCTCCAAGACTAGGTCTTCTGGCAGTCCATTCTTTAACCCATATTCTTTTTCTAGATTTTCTTGACTGTTTGTGTAAAATTGCAACAAGAAGAGCAGTGGCTGCTCTTTTTACGGCGCGACATTTTTCTACTAAACAATATACTTATGCAATATACACCATACCGTGTATATGTGCATGCAATTTCTTGCTCAAAGCACATGCCTAGAAAGTAAAAGCAAGGAATTGCTTTAAAATTTGTTGCAAGGAATTGCTTTAAAATTTGCTTAAATGTAAACACTATCGCAAGTTACTCTAGCGAGTTCTTCTCGCAATTTTCTATCCCGTGTAAACTACGCTTTAAATACCTTCTTCAAGAAAAAAAAAATCTCACCTTGATATTTTAACTTCTTTATTTCAGCACATAAGTATTTTAAATTGTCTATATAAAAACTGCCCACCATATTATACTCTGTCACCATTCGAATATTATCCGAAAAAGTTTTTTCATAGTTTTGAGCCATTTAGACAAAATTAAAAGTTATAACGTTATGACCAAGAAAATTTACCGCTGAACTGAAGAAAAATAATAACAAAATCCAAAATGGCTGCGCCCGATACGCATGAGCCAGGCAATCAGTCATATCAACATATGATACGAAAGTTTCCTTTCTACGATCTGAAACGTGATTGGTGAAAGCTATGTACGTCACAACTCAACCGGGAATGTTCAAGTTTGAAATTATAATTTAATTCCTAAAAAGATATCATGGAATTTTTCCTAATTTCCTATGCATTGTAAGTAATGAAGACTTAATCTATGCAATGCAATGATTTATTTGCGAATTTATATTTTTTGGAACATGCCTATTCAAAAATTATTTTTGAATCATATGATTATGTGAATTTATTATATTAAATGGTTAAGTCAATTAATAAGGTCAATATGGTTATTCTATTTTCACAATTTTTCTTATATGTAATTGTAATGTAATTCAACTAAAAAACTATGGCTGAAATGAGACTTCCCCTAAAGCAATAAATAAAAAGGTCCCATAAGTTATGTGTTCGTACCGAGGTTCGTACCGACCAAAGATATGTAGTGTTAGAACATCTGCGTATGTATGGTTTTTCCTACTTAAGCAATGTTTCCACATTTTAATGTAATTTTTCTCACACTAAATTTATTATGTGTATAAATTTTGAAAACTCACCCAAAATACAAAGAATATGATATCTTTGCGAAAAGAAATGTTACAACAAAATAACAGCAACTCTGAAGACCTGAGACAATTGAACAAAACAATATCTAAAGAAATCAGAAAGGACGTAAGAAAATTTAATACAAGGCGAACTATAGAAGAGAATAAAAGTATGAAGGTGTTGCGGGGAAAACTATCAAATGGAAAGAGAGAGATCTTTAAACTAAATGACAACCAAGGGGTCGTAACAACAAATAGAGAAAGGCTGTTGAAAATAACAGAAAACTTTTACACTGAACTATAAACAAGTAATCACCAACAAACATACAACAGTCAACAACGTCTGTGCAAAAAGATAGTTAACCAGGGATCAGAGGATATACCAGAAATAACTACAGAAGAAATCAGAAACTCCTTAAAAGAAATGAAAAATAACAAAGCCCCGGGCGAGGACAGCATAGTGATTGAGGCTGTAAAACTCGGAGGAGGAACACTATTAAAATGGATTAAAGACTTATTAATCTATGCCTATATTAATCTATGCCTTGAAAAAGGAATAATCCCGTCTCAATGGAACAACGCCATAACGATACTTCTCCATAAAAAAGGGCGATATCACCGAGCTTGAAAATTATAGACCGATAAGCCTTCTTTGTCACTTGTATAAGCTGTTTACCACAATCATTGCCAAACGTCTCGAACGTAAACTAGATTTCTATCAACCAAGAGAACAGGCAGGCTTTAGGAAAGGTTATGGAACAAACGATCATCTTCAAGTAATTAAAGTCCTGATAGAAAAATCTGTGGAATACAACAGGCCCCTAGCATTGGTGTTCGTTGATTTCCAGAAAGCATTTGACACAGTAAAATTAACATCAATAATAGGAGCATTGGAGCAGGGAAGAGTAGATTATAGGTATACAAGGCTTATAGAATACATATATAGTAATGCCACCACAACTGTTAAACTTCACGAAACAACAGATAAAATTGAGGTAGGCAGAGGAGTTCGACAAGGGGATACTATTTCGCCTAAACTTTTTACAGCTGTCCTTGAATACGCAATGAAATCACTCTCTTGGGAGAATAGGGGCATAAATATCGATGGTGAAAGGTTGACACATCACAGATTCGCAGATGACATCGTCCTTGTCTCAGATAACATCGGAGATTCAAAGCAGATGCTCGAAGAATTAGTGCAGGCCTCATTAAAAGCCGGTCTCCGGATAAATGCGAGTAAAACGCAAATAATGACAAACTTAGTGCTGACACAGAACATCAGAATAGGTGACGCCGACATAAAAGAAACACATATTTACAAATACTCGGGCACGAAATACAAATCGGAAAGAACAACCAAACACACGAGATACAGCGCAGAATAGGTTTGGGTTGGGCTGCTTTTGGCAAACTGCGGGAGACCTTTAAAACTGATATACCCATATGCTTGAAGAGGAAAGTTTATGAACAATGCGTCTTGCCGGTAATTATATATGGAGCGGAAACTCTAACATTAACGAAAAAGTCAGCAGAAAATTTAAGAGTAGCCCAGAGAGCCATGGAGAGAGCCATGCTTGGAATAACTAAAAGAGACAAAATTCCTAATAACACTATCAGACAAAAAAAAAACAAAATTAAAGATATAGTGGAACACGTAACTCGAATGAAATGGAGATGGGCAAGTCATGTGGCGAGAACATCTAAAGACAGGTGGACTAGAAGATTGTTAGAATGGCGACCTCGAGCAGATAAACGTAGCAGAGGCACACCACCGACACGCTTGACCGATGATGTAAAGAGGATTGCTGGAAATTGGATGATGACGGCCCAAAATCGAGAGACATGGAGAAATATGGGGGAGGCCTACGTTCAGCAGTGGACAACGATGGCTACATGATGATGATGATGATAAATTTTGATCAATTTAATAAAATTTTTAAAAACGGGTTCTCGAGATTTAATTTTCTAATTGGCCTAGTTGGTGGGATATTGCGTAGTAGTATTTTCCAAAAAATCGACTGTCTATTGACCCTTTTTCGAACACTTTTATATACAAAGATATAAATACAGCTCCGATTATCAATTTCCCTTAATACGTTCACTTTGCATTTTCTACTGTATGATCGAATAAAAACGGCGTCAGCGGTGGCTATGAAATGAAGATCGCTGTCATTTTATATGTAAAATTATATGGGAAATATCATCGATCGTCATTTCATGGCCGTCGCTGACGCCGTTTTTATTCGATCAGACGGTATTAGTGGACAACGCGTCAAATATCCGATATAAGAGAAGTTAACATCTATAGTCTCATCTTTCTTTGAAATATCTATATAAAAGAAGAAAATTGCAGAACACATGACAAAATATTATATATCCTATTATCTAACTACAAATAACTTTAGAAAAGGAACAAAAGATTAGGAAATAAATATTGTTTGATTAGTCTTAGTATCCAGAATGTACTTTTACAAATATGTTCCTTTCTCTTGAATTTCTTTGTCTGACGCGACCTCTGAATATACAACTTGTTCCATTGTCAACGGGTAATATTCTATGGTTTGCTCGAAACTAGTTTATTAAACAGCTCTTATTCGGGCAAACCCTGAGCTTTTTGTTCAATTACTCGACAAAACAAGCTCATTCTCTACAATTTGCATAATAATAAGCAGCCTCGATTCGACGGCAAGTATTTGGGCTCAAATTAGTTTCGGAAAAACTTAAATAGACTTCATCTCGTTTCTTTTTGTTAGTTGGGTTTCTCCATTCTTCGTTAGAGAGAGACTAATTTTATTTATTGGAATAAAGTATATACGTTATTCAGGCATACAAGTAGTTTAGTACGTACTATATATTTTTTAATGTTTTAGGAGGCAATATATTACTTAAATAATGTCTATACTTTTTATATTTGCTGTTATTTTTGAAATGTGCCACTGCGTTACAATTCAAATAGTATCCAGTTTGTCAGTGTCTTTTTAGGCGCGATTCTGACTATACTCGTAATAATCTATTCGACATGGAGAATTGTAGCCAAATGATTAGATTTGTAGTAATTATGAGTGATGGGATTGTAGATGGACCACTAAAACTACACTTTAAAATTATTTACAAAACGTACAGAGCCAATAAAGATACCAAATAAATAAAAAATAGCAAAGTTGTTTTTTTTTTAATAGAACACCCTGTATATTTTTAAATTTTTAGTTTTTACGATTAAAATAAACGTAGTTCAATTAAGGTTTACCGCACTTTAATCTTTCAGTTTTTGAAATATTTACGATTTTGTTAAAAAACACTAACAATTTTAATGCTTTATATAGTCTGTCCAACGAGAAGATCCTTGACAGTGATGGATGTGTCTGTCATTTTAATTTCAAAGTAGTTTATTTTATTTTACAAAGAAATAAGTTGGTACAACTGGAACGCATAGCAGGATATATTTAAAATTTGATTGACAAGATGACAAGTGATTACTTCAAAATATTGTGAAAAAAACTGTATAAAACTGAAAAAATGTAATCGAGTTATTTTATTTAATAAAAACGGTATGTGTTAATACAAAACAAACAAGAACAAGAAACTGCATACCAAAAAAATATAAAAAAGAACTATTATTTACTTTCAAGCTTTATGAAACTACCCCCATTTATGAGATTATATTTATCAATATAACTTATGTACAAATACAAATTTGTAATATTCCACAGGAATAAATAAAACAACATAGGTAAATAAAACAAACTATTTTATTAATAATAACACCTACCAAATTTTATACCTTAAAGGTTGGTTAATTAACTTTAATCTTAATGTTTTTAAACCAGTACCTTTTGACATTATTTTTCTGCAGTACTAAAATCCATTATTTACCTATCGTGTGATGTCGATATTTTACAGCTATTCCAGTTTTTAGTATGTGTTTAGTTTGATCCTTCTACCATATACGACATGCACTTATCTACGACGATGGTATACAAACTTTATCGATGGCAACTTCATTGGTGTATAAGACTTTCTGCCTGGGCAGCGAGTATTAACCATAAACTGTGCTCTGGGTCTACAGTTAATTTTCACTCGATTTTTCCTCCACTTGACTTCAAAAGACACAAAACACACGTAATAATACGAATCAAAATGCATCATCTTCCAAAACGCGGGGTATTTAACAAAAGTTGACACAAAATTATAACCTATAATTTGGCAAGACTTTGACAAGCGTCAAAAATGACAAAAATCTAAAGGCGAGTTCATACGCATCGGCGTCCGTTTGTCGTTCATCGTTCCGTCAAACCAATAAAATTGAAATACGATCTGTCATTCTTTAAATAAACCAATAAAACTGGTTAAAAACAACAAGACACGACGCATGACGGATTTATATTTAAACCCATCCATAGATAACTTAAAAATTATTAGAAACTTTTTTTAGTAAAATAAATAGATTGGTATGGGACGTCATCTGCTTTTCTTCTGTCATCGTCTGTCGAAATCTTACCTGAGAAAAAAAACAGAGTATAGTAGAGGGAGATGGCCGATTCACCATCAGGAGGAGAAGGAGCAAGGAGCAGGAAGTGACGCCATCAAACAGGTTTGAACCTCTTTGAACCGCTTTAAAATAGAAATAAACAGGTTTGAACAAAAAATGAACAGGTCTGTTGTTTTAAGCTAAAAAGCTGTTCAAAGCTGTTCAAAAGCGGTTCAAAGCGGTCCATACCTGTTTATTCTTATTTATTAACCTATTTTACATGTTCTTAGGTGTTGACGTTCCTCCTTCCTCCTCCTCCTGATGGTGAATCGGCCATCTCCCTCTATTCTTTATTTCTCTAGGCATAATTTGTGTTTTTAAAACCAAATATTGTACTGAAGTTTTTGTATATACTAGATTTTGTGCTGCAATAATAAAAATAATACTACCTCATACCGAGTGTATATAAATTTATTTCAAATAATCATTAGCTTCAAACGCGGCAATGACTTGTTTGATTTAAACGGACCTGTATACAGGGTGGTCCGAACTGTATTCCGGACACTTTGGCAGCATATTCTGCAGATAAAAATAAGTAAAAAAGTTAGTATAAATGCATGTCCTAAAATGCTTAATTTCGGAGAAACAGGGTGTAGAAGTTTCATTTTTATTTCGAATTTTTTCAAATAATTTCTAAAGTAACGTTAATATTTGGATGAAAATTGGTGTCTGGGAGTTTTTTGACATGAGAAATTTGATTTTGATGTCAATATGACTCCTATTTGTAGGGGGCGCCACCTATATGTATTTTAACTTTTTTGAAGAATAATAACTTTTCGTCCATACCTGTATAAAGCTACTGAGAAATATCTATATTTTCATGATTTTCTACGTAAAAAATGTCTCTTGGTAAAAATCGCCACAAGGAACCGTTCTCAAGATATTTAGAATAGAAACAGTGAATACATGTCATTATTGACAAAAAATAAACATGTTGAGTAGCTGGTTATTTGGCTAAAAAGATAAATTTGGGAAGTTTTTATTTTTTTTTAAATTAATCATAAATTTTCCTTGGAAAAAATTATGATAAGACAGTTCTGTTGAACTTTTGGCACAAAACATTTCAAATTCATGATTTCAGTCTAATAACTATTTAGTCAACATGTTTAATTTATGTTAATGATGACAGGTATTGATAACTTCGATTCCAAATATCTCGACAAAAGCAATGTTTATCAAGCAATATTTTTTACGTAAAAAACGTCGCAAATGTATATTTTTTTACTCAGTAGTTTTATACAGGTACGGACGAAAAGTTATTACACTGCAAACCAGTTAAATAATATATAGGTGGCCCCTCTACAAGTAGGAGTCATATTGACATCAAAATCAAATTTTTCATTTAAAAAACTCCCAGACGCAAATTTTCATCCAAATATTGACCTTACTTCGGAAATTATTTGGAAAAAATCGAAATAAAAATGAAACATCTACACCCTGTATATCCAAAACTAAGCATTTTAGGACATACATTTATACGAACTTTTTTACTTATTTTGATCTGCAGAATATGCTGCCGAAGTTTCCCTAATACAGTTCGGACCACCCAGTATATTTTACGTGAATCAGATGAAGATGAGGTACCTTATGGAAAATTTTATGCTATATCCAATTAAGTACAGAAAAACTGTGGGTGCAATTTAAAAAACTTAAAGCTTTATCATAACTTTTTCGTGACACCCTGTATACAACAAAATATTTTTTAGGAAATGCATCATTTTAAACCATACAACATCTGTATAGGACTAAATATCTTTGTCAACAACGACGATATTGCACTTTCTCGCACTTATGCGCCACCCTGTATATTTTCCAAAGGGGCGCCTAGTGGCAGTAAATCTTTTTTATCGCATTTTAAGGAACCTTTAACCTTAATAGCAAAGATAAAAAAAATTATGCATATTCAAGCATTTTTTAAAACTTCAGATTAAAATTTAATTTTTTGTGATACATTATATAATAATAAGACTCTGAAAGTTCTTGTTATTGTATACACGTTAGTATTTAAGACCTGGACAAATCGCAAGGTCATAATTCATATAGAATAAAAATATGATAAAAAGTTCATTAAGTTTTGGAATAAGTATGAAATTATGCAGTTTAATTTGTAATAGTCAATTTAATACAGAAATTCAAATAAAATATATGTTCTGGAAAAACACCTCTGCACTATTCAGTAAGTTATTTATAATAAAGTTATGATTATTTTTAACAAATTTGAAGATTTTAGAACACGTTTATTCAAAAAAATGTCTTAAGTTAGAAATTTTGCATAGCTGTTGAATGTCCAGCAAATTGCATTGGGTCGATACACTGTGGGTTGCCTCGACGTGACGGTGGCGGTACGTTATAGTGAGAATCGCGCCTTTATTCGTAAATAAATTGGCCTATCCACAAGAAAGGCTTAACCCGGTGTAAGAAGTTGAAAAACAAAAATAACGATTTATTAAACTTTTTATTTTGTTGAAATAGAAATAATTTTTTTTAGAAAGACATTTAAAAACTTTAAAGACTCACAGCTCGTGAGTGTTCAATATTTGCCTCAGTCTAATTTAATATAAAAGGAAAAGACCACCTGGGAAAAGCAATTTTATCAGGAGCGTTGAAATTGCCGGCTTTTTTATTAATTCTTTCAGAAATGTCATAAAATTAAAGTCAAATTATTGAGATCGACGTGGAAAATAGTATTTTCTGGATTAAATTTTAAGTTTCCTTTCTATTTTTACACCTTTTTGTTTTATATCATCGAAGTACAGGGTGTTCCACGAAGAATATCTCTCGAATCTACGGCATTTAGAGGCCGTAGAGCCTGAGGAAAAAATGTAACTAAAGGGCCATAATAAATTGCTGAAAATTTTTTATTTTCAAGTTTGATGAATGTGGTCAAGGGAGGAGGCAACGGTTAGATCTGTTTTTATTTAACTTTTAATAACACCAGATTGGATAATCGGAATCCAACAAACTACGGCTCGTTTAAAAGAACGTTAATTACTCTACATGATCGCATATAAACAATGATATTGAGCATTTGAAAGTAGACGCTAGAGGCGCGCTGTCTTACAATTTAAAAAATGTTGCTATTCTTTTTCAAAAAAAAATAATTAAATGCAATAGTATGTGTAATTTTAGCTGCTAGTGAAGAGGAATAAAAGCTTAAACAGTCATTAAGAAAAAATCGCATCTTGATATCTCTATTTAAACAGAAAATAATAGCAAAAATATATATTAAATGCAAAGAATAAGCCTTAACTACATTACTTTTACTACATTAATTATTACCTATTCTAGTAAAACATGCATTCATTTCAACATTCTAGTCACAGACTGAAGGCTCTATTGCGTATTATTCACAACAGGATATACTCAAAATTAGATATCGATATAAGCAATTCCCAGCTGGGATTTAAGAAGGGAATGGGTACAAGGGAAGCGCTCTTCGGTTTAAACGTTTTTACGCAAAGATGTTTAGACCTAAATCGAGTTTTATAGACTTCGAGAACGCGTTCAACAGAGTTCGACACGAATCGAGAAGCTAATCGAAATATTACAAAGAAAGAATATTGATAGCCGAGATATAAGGTTGATAGCGAACCTGCATGGGGAAAGACCGCTAAGATCAGATTAGATGATGATTTTTCTGAAAATATACAAATACGTACATCTTACGTGTTCGTCAAGGATGAATCGTGTCTCCACTCCTTTTTAATATATACATATATAGTGAGGCCATCTTTCAAGAAGCTTTGGAAGAGGGAGATGAGGGAATCAAAGTGAATGGTCAAGGAATCAACAATATCAGATACGCTGACAGCAGAACATACCTCAAAGAATAAATGCCTCCTCCTGCAAACAATATGGGCTGAATATGAATTTGAAATAAACAAAATTTATGATTATAACAAAAGACCAAAATGTAAATACTTTAATATCAATAGACAGTACCCCAATAGAAAAAGTCTTAACCTAACACTACAAATACTTGGGCACAATAATAAATGAAACTGCCGAAAAATTGCAAGAAATTAAGTCCAGGGTTGAGATTCCAAAAATTTTTATAACTAAAGAAATTTCTTTGCGGTAGAGATATAAACTTAGATTTAAGAATAAGAATGCCCCGATGCTATGTGTTTTCGCCCTTATTGTATGGTGCCGAAGTGTGAACCCTTAAAACAGCCTAAATGATGGCTTTCGAAAGCTGGTGTTATCGTCGCATGTTACGGATTTCTTGAGTCGGCAGGGTCACAAATATCGAGGTGTCACACCATATGAACAAGGCAGGAAAAATACATAAAACCTTTAAGAGGAAAAAATTTAGAGTATTTTGCACATGTTATACGAGGTCCTAAATACTAATTACTCCAGAATATTATGGAGAAAAAAATCCAAGGAGGACGTAGTCGGGGCAAAAGACGATTATTCTGGCTGAAAAACCTCAGAGAATGACATCGCATGGATTATTTAGAGCAGTCGCAAATAATATAAAAATAGTCATGATGATCGCCAAACTTCGTTAGCATTTATACATTCCGTACATGTATACGGCACCTAGTAATGCCATTGGTCAGATTTGAATTTTAAACCAATTAAACTCCGAGTGCCATACGTGAGTATGGAATGTAAGACAGTGTCATATGCACGTACGGAATGTACCTTAGACATTACTATTAACGCTTTGTTATAGAGCATTCCAACCAAAACCAAATCAACCCCACCAAATAGCTAACCTAACCAACGCAATCAACCCCATCAAATAACCATCTTAACCCACGCAACTAACTCCACCAAATAATCAATATAACCCCACCAAAAAGAGTGAAACCAACACAATCCGTATTTTGATTGCTATTAAATATTTACAGCTTTTAAACAGTTGTAAAAAAATAAAAAAGTTATGGTCCAGCGTGCCGCGTGAGATTTGAACCACGGACCTCTCGTTCACGAAGCGATGGCCTCCGTCACGGAGCCACAGCTACTCTTGCAAGATTAGCTATAGCCAGGCGTTACTTTCTCCTGCAAGCATTATTACCAGGTACATTCCGTAAGTGCGCATGGCACTGTCTTATCTTCTATACTCGCGTATGGCACTCGGAGTTTAAAATTCAAATCTGACCAATGGGATTGTGCTAGGTGCCGTATACGTGTACGGAATGTATAAATGCTCTCCGTTAGAAGACGGTACTTGAGGAAGAAGAAGTGAAACATAAAATAGAAACTATTAATCTAGTACTAATATCGATAATATACCAGAATAACATAATACCAGATGTATTAATATTTAATAATTAAGAAACGACGACTCATGTCATGCCACCAAAGATACCAATGCAACAACCACTGAAATATCTTTATTTTTTACTTCTATCAGCGATTTCAGATGGAGCGGAGCGTCCGCTCTGTACGTCCGCGTGTTTAGAAATCATTCGGACGGAGCATACGCGACCCATGTGAAATTGTTCATATAAACTCATGGTACTTGCGATGCTCGAAGTCGCGGACGGCCCCATCTGAAAGCGCTGTATCTTGGAAACTATTCAAAAATATTTATTTCGTTATAAACTATTCAATAATTGTTTCCCGTTTGGCATACTGATAAGCCAAAAAAATAATTTACGTAAATATATAAACAAATATACAAATATTCGTGTATTTGTATGTACTGCCCGAATGTGTGCAACCGTCTTAAGGTGGATCACATAATCTAATTCAGAAATATTAGATGACCAATATTTCTTTAAATTAGTTCCTCTTGACTCTCCTGAATTATTTATGATCATACTATATTAATTGCGAAACAGCTCTAGCTGAACAACTCATTTAGACTGGACAAAGCTCAATGACGTCTGAACAAAGGATGGAAAGTTTTAAGCGCCGTAGTTTAATTAATATTTCAGCATTAAAGCGCTAAATTCGTCAGCTTTTTGTCGCTCTAAAAGCGATACGCTTCTACGTCTATTTATTCTATAAGAGATTTCAGAATTTTGTTATAATGTTCATTTTGAAATATCTCGTTTGCCAGAAAATTTTAATAAGTTTTAATATTGTACTAACGGTATTCGAGGAACTAGATCATTTAAATCGCCTTTGTTCTGCATACAGTGCTACTGCATGATATATTTAATATTCCTTTTATAATTTATAGAGTAATGATACAGAATTAATTGCAAGTGTGTTATTTTTCTTTTAGATAAAGTTGTAATTAGACGGTTATTCTGATTATTTGGCATGTTATCATAGGAGTATATATTCTCTCCCTCAATAACGGGAGAAAATTTTAAGTTATTTTCATTGAATTAAAAATATACAGGGTGTCCAAATAAAAAATAAATTTTTCTGTTGATAACTTTTAAATTGTTAATTAAAAAAAATTAAACCACTAAATTCTACGTAAAAAGGTGTTTTGGTAATGTTTTCGTAAAAATACACAATTTTTCATAGCAAAAAAATTACAGCAATTTGTTAAAAATACACATTTTTGAAAAACACCTCGTATCGTCGAAACGGTAACAGATATCGATGTGCGGTTATTACCATCATGTTTTTGATAAAAATTGAGCTTCAGACACCCATATTAGTTTTCGTCTATCTCATATAGAAAAGGGTTTTTCCCTTTAATGTGTCCAATTTGGGCCACTCACTTGGTGTGTTAGTGTATGACATAAACTAGGATTGCTTGACGTATTCAAATGTTTTCAGTCACTTCCTGTGTCACCGGAAATGACTACAACTCTTGATTTTTAAATGGCACCCTCGGTATTTTTTACTTTATTCGATAGAAAATAATACTCTGAATAGAATGATATTATATGTATATATATATATATATATATATATATATATATATATATATATATATATATATATATATATATATATATATATATATATATATATATATATATATATATATATATATATATATATATATATATATATATATATATATATATATATATATATATATATATATATATATATATATATATATATATATATATATATATATTATTATTTTTTCGTCGGTTCCGTGTGGATAGAAAGTCACAATTTATTTAAACACTATTTATTTAACACTAATTAACAAAAGCAATAACGATAAAAGACTTATAGAACTATTTACAAAGAAGGTTTTCGAATGTTCTCGTATGTACTAAATACATTAAAATACGCAACCAACCGTCCAATCAGGTATTGTGCAATCACGTGATGCTTTTGTCGTATGACGGTTAAATCTTTGGTTAGAGTTTTTGTTGTTGTTTTTACCTGTTTTTACAGTTTTTACTTTATTTTTCTATTTACATCAGACTTATATTTTGTAATTGCCTATCAGACAATACGTATTTAGAAAAATAATAAGAATTAGGATCGTGTTTTTTTTTAAATTCTGGATATTAATTGGAACCCTTAGTAACATTACTGCTTTTGATATAAAAAGTGCATTTTTGATTATTTACTTGGGTTAGGATATTAAAATATTGGTTGGATTGTACGACATAAATACATGTAGGTATGATTATTTATATAAATATATATGTATGTATTTATAAAGCTTACTAACTGTTTTGCATTTTCAGTTTTTGATTAGACATTTGATTTTATTTGTGAAATGCCCACAAAAAAGCTTCCAATGATTCAACATCAGTGTGTTTGCTGCATAATGGGTCATTCCTGCTGAATTTTTAGATCATTTGAAGACTACACAGGAAAAACCAGATATGTTACATTTTCATAGAAATTGATAGCGACACAACTTTATAGGCAAGTGTTAGCATTATTCGAGGCACCATCAAAGAAAGCAATAATAATACGCTTAGTCCAGGAGATATTACAGCTTAGTTATTTTGCCCTACAGGAGAAAAATCAGAGTAGTCCACTCGTAATTGCATTTTCTCGGCTCCAGTTAAAATGAACAAAGCTGGTTTTTCCTGTGGTCTTGTATCTGTGGTGTATTTGCAATAACGTAAATAAATGTTTATACATATGTATGTGATGACTAAATTGGTGTTAAGGAAATAAAAGTTTTTCGATGTTAATATATACCTATATATATTTATTTTGAAATAAATTACACTTTTAACAGTTTAATGGAATTTTTAAAGCCAGTTATAATATTTATAATTTAAAAACTTGAAATGTGAATATAATCATGGCATTAAACCACAGAGTAGATTTTAGTGTTAACTTTATATAACTTGTAAGTAAAATAATAAATAAAACAAATATGAAATAACCAACAATTCTAATGTATATATTAAAATACAGTACAATAATAGACCCTCACTTAACATAGAATAATATTCTACCCAACTCAGTACTACGTCCAACATGAGTTTCAAATATATTGGGCCCTAATCGTTCCTGAAAATAGTATTTTTTTACATTGTTATACCATATTCTAAACTATTTAATATTTAAGTCACTTAAAAAGTTAATTTGTATTGAATAATTGTCTACCATTAAAGCAAATTTGGACTAGTATTCTTGATGGGCATATTCTGTTTATGGAAAAAGGTACTTCCTCCAGATTTTGCGTTCAACCAATTTAATTATTCTCTAAACCTGAAACATCTACGTATAAAAAATAGACAGGTCACTAATTATAATAAAATTTACCCTTAGAATTACTTCTATTACAAGCAATTTCCATTGGTATACTTTTCCATGACAAGTAATCAACTTCCTAACATTTTTTAATTGATGTAATACTTCCTCATGATGCGAAAAGAAAATCTTTTCGTTAGCACACAAAAGAACAAACGATATGTTGGCTTACTTTCAGATTAGTTACTTTTCCATAGATATCCTCATGTCAATTCAAAGACGATGAACATAAAAATGATCATCACATGAAACATCACAAACTAAAAACCTAATAAACAAGTTTATATCGAATATAGAAATAAATTTAGTGTTCTTACCTATTATCGTCCGAATCCACGTTAATAGATAATTAATTTTTTGGATTTTTATCTTTTATTTTTAAATATATTTTTCGAACTGCTGGTTTTAGTAATTAAAAGTCAAAAATAATAAATAATAAACAATCCTCAATTCTCTTGTCAATTGTCAATTTTCTCCAGGTACCGAACATCATCGATACCGCACGATCTACGACGATTACTTCTTTGATCTGATTGGACAGTTCAAGGACGGTTGGTTGCGTATTGTATTCCTGTGTGTCCTGTCCATTCCAGTGGGACTCGATTTTTCTCGAACGAATGAATCATTACGGTGTCTATTCTTTAATGCGATGTTAAGGTCATCTGAGGGCGGGACATATAGTTAGGTTAGGTCGAGTCCACACGGGTCCGCAACAATATATATATATATATATATATATATATATATATATATATATATATATATATATATATATATATATATATATATATATATATATATATATATAATACGATTTTTTATTAAGCCAGAATGTCAAAAGTTGACATATGATAAGTCATTCTATTCCGATTGTCATTTTCTATCGAATAAAGTAAAAAAAAATACCGAGGGTGCCATTTAAAAATCAAAAGTTGTGGTCATTTCAGGTAAAACAGGAAGTGACCAAAAACAATTGAATACATCAATCAATCCTCATTTATGTGATATACTAACATACCAAATCTCGTTCTTTTTTATCTAAAAAAATAATAAAGTTATAGGGGTGAGCCACTTTTGAGACACACCCGGTTTAGTGAAGCTCTACCACTAAAAATTTGAATATTTACATCATATTATATACAGGTTTTAATAATGCTTTTCTATACATAAAGTAAATATTTTTCCTTGTTTTTATTTACTAAAATATTCACTAAACATATAACAGTGATTCTAAACCCATAGTAGGAGGCCTGTGAACTGTAAGCAATTTTAGGTAATTTATTGGCGTGTGTAAAATTAAACCTTTTATATTTTTCTTAAGTCAAACAATATTTATTTTCAAAAAAACACATCAATTTAATCATAAAATAAATCCCATGTTATGTCCCCAGTTTCACTTCGACCTCTCTAAAATTAACATCAATAACAATATCCGACTAGTTTCTGCATAATAAAGGCATACGTCTCGAGCGTCTGGTACTGATGCAATGGCGCAAAGCCCTAATTATGCCAAAGTGATGTTAATTAATATCCATCAGAACTGGAGTTGCTCGCCTGTCGATTACAGATGACGACTGAACATCCCGAAGAGACATAGTCACTTCCTAGACGAACGTGCAGTTTACATCCGACAGAAAATATCTACGTGCATTCAAAGCTGGGAAACAGCTTGTAAGCCACTTACTTCTCACATCTGTTATTACATTTTAATGTAATTTCAGAGAACGACATACACTAACTAATTTTGTTCAATTACTATTTTACTTGTATAACTAAATAATTTATATTTGATAACTAACTAAAAAGTCAGTTCAACGAAGTGCCCAATACATAATCAAAAAATTAAATAGAGATGTACTATGAGGATATTATCCTAATAGGGATAAACTATAATTTTTTCCATAGCAACTGTTAATTATTAATAATTTATTAATTGCCTTATATCTATCACAAATAGTAGATAAAATAGTACTTTAACCGGAAGGGTAGATAAATGACACTTTAACAGCGAGTTGTCTCGCACGTTTTTTAATTGCTTCCATTTTTGAAAATTTTGTATTTCTTTTCATAGGTCATTCGGGATTTAAATGGAAGTAGTTTTTATATGGCGTTTGTCACCTCAGCCTGAATATCTGTTGGTAATTTACTTATTTCGTTTTGAGCCATTTCTGGCTATAATTCAATCAGCAATCGACACGAAAGACAATTAAAAAATATTGACTCAAAACTGACAACTAAAGAGAGCTTTATTTATTTGTCAAATTACATAGAAACCAGCGCCAACCCAGCGCAATATTTTTTCTACTCGTAATAAATTCCTTGAAATAATAATTTCTGAATATTTTTTAAAACGTAACTCGCTATGGAAAAAAAAATTGTTTTATACACGACGATAAAATTGCATTATCGTCTTTCGAAATTAATGCACTCGCGATTTCATTGCTAGTGAATTAATCTTTCGGTCGACGATAAAATACCATTTTATCGTCTTGTATAAAAAATAACTGTTAATCTATATTAATAGTATATTTCTTTTTAATCAACTAGTGCTTAAATTCTTTATGGACGTGTTCTAAAATTAGAATTATGTACTTTTAAAAAATTTCGTTGCAGTCTAGATAAGCCTTGTTACTATAGTTATGTCCCAACTAGCAATACCGGTTCAAAAAACTTTGATCGCTACCGAAGTTCTTGCTAGCCGGTGTTTTATTACTAATCTAAAAAAAATTATTAGCTCGAGTAATAAATTATAATACTCGTTACACCTTCTGAAGGTATCAAAAGATTAACATTTTTAATTTCTTTTTTAGAACTTTTACAAATTGCACTTACTAATACTTTTGAAATAATATTATAACAAATATATTTCGTATAACGTTATGTTGATTTAAATCTTTACAAAAATGACTTGACTTGAAATAAAATTATTTAAGTCAAAGACGTAATGGCACGTTTAGACTTGAGTACGCACGAGCTGAGCGTGCATTCGTTCACGCTCTCGGCTCCGTTCAAAATAAAAACTTATTTTTCCACGAATGAAGTGATCCACTTGTGCGCGCACAGTAGATTTGTGTTGGCGAAAATAAATGACGACCAAGAAATAGTCGGGGCTGCAGTCATTGTTATGCACAGCTTAATTATTAAAAAGAAGAAAAATTGAAAACATCGTCGCTGGTGGCAAACCCAAATTTTCAGAAATCGATATAATTTACTACAACTTTGTGTCTGAGGAGCGCTATGATCAGTTGAAAAACTTTACAAGAATAACCAGGCCCGACTTTGAATACAAAAACTTACGAACAAAAGATACAAATTTTAGAATAGCAATTTAATTAATATCGACATATTCAATATTAATTTTATTTATAAGGTCTTGCCATGCGTTATTTTTTTTTTGGTTTTTTAATAATACGAAGAATGTTTAACATCCCATAATATAGGCAACTTTTCATATTCTTCAATTAATAATAACGAAGATTCATTGATCCACTCCATAATTTTAATAAAGAAATCGAAAGAAAATCACACACGCACGCACAAACTCAGACAAAACAAATTGCCGGTGCAAACTGAGCGTACAAAAAAGTCCCTTTGAGCACGGACCAAAAACCGACACCAGACAGCTAATGGTGCGTTTAAACTTGAGCACCCACGCGCTGTTCCTCCGCGAATGCTCAAGTGTAAACGGCTGTGCGCGCACGCTCACTCTGAATCTGTCTGTGCGCGAGCAGCCGCGAACGTGAGCCGTCTGGTGTCGGTTTTTGGTCCGTGCTCAAAGGGATTTTATTTGTGCGCGAACGCTCAGTTTGCACCGGCAATTTGTTTTGTCTGCGTTCGTGCGTGCGTGTGTGATTTTTTTTTCGTTTTCTTTATTAAAATTATGGAGTGGAACAATGAATCATCGTTATTATTAATTGAAGAATATGAAAAGTTGCATATGTTATGGGATGTTAAACATTCTTTGTATTATTAAAAAATCAAAAAAAATAACGCATAGCAAGACCTTGTAAATAAAATTAATATTGAATATGTCGATATTAATGAAATTGCTATTCTAAAGTTTGTATCTTTTTTTCGTAATTTTTGGTGTTATTAAATTTTGTAAATATTCAAAGTCGGGCCTAGTCATTCTTGTAAAGATTTTGAACTGATCATAGCCCTCCTCAGACACTAAGTTGTTACAGTAAATTATATCGATTTCTAAAAAAATTGGGTTTGCCACCAGCAACGATGTTTTCGATTTTTCTTCTTTTTAATAATTAAGCTGTGCATAACAATGACTGCAGCCTCGACTATTTCCTGGTCGTCCATTATTTTCGCCTACATAGCTCTGCTGTGTGCGCACAAATGGATCACTTCATTCGTCGAAAAATAAGTTTTTAATTTGAACGGAGCCGAGAGCGCGAACGAATGCCGTGCGCGCGCGCTCAGCTCGTGCCTGCTCAAGTCTAAACGCACCATACCGTTCGCGGCCGCTCGCGCACAGACAGATTCAGAGTGAGCGTGCGCGCACAGCCGTTTACACTTGAGCATTCGCGAAGGATCAGTGCATGCGTGCTCAAGTCTAAACGCACCATAAGACCTGAATCATTTGAACTTTATGTTGAATTTGACTAAAGACTTAAATCATTTTGATTTTAGAAATAATTTAAGACCTTAAATCTTTTTAAAACTGACTTGTGCAGCTCTGCCAGCATCTGCGAAAAATGCACCTAGTCTATAACAATCGGATATTATTGAATAAAAACACTGTGAGTCGATCTTGACGGTTATTATGATGTATCATCGTATTAATCATTTTCATCCAAATAGATATTTGAAAATGGCCATTATATTCTATTCCCACGCACTCTATATCGCACCTTGTTTTTTATCAACAATTTTAAAAAGTTATTTTACACTAATTGACACTATATAATATAATTTCAGTAGTAAAAATTACCCTAAATAAAAATATCTAGAAAAATTTTTGAAGGAAAGAGGTAGGCAACCTTAATAGTATTTTGAAGAGACATGAGTTTCACATTGAATATCGGAATAATATACTGGGTATTCTTCAGTAATTATTGTTCCCCTTTTTCGCTTTTGTTTCCACTGCAGTGCACTGGAGCAAATACTTAGTAGAGGAAACAGTAGCTTCTGTAGCCTGCTAGGTCTAGAGGTAACTTTCCGATCATTACTAGAGGAGGTTGTAGCGTGTATGCCACTTGTGGAGGCTGGTCCCACGCAAGTTTCAGCTGCCTCTCTTGTAGTTCCCTTTGGTGTTTGTTCCTTGGAATTTGCACTGCTAATTTTTTCAATGTTGTTAAGGGTTTTCCTCAAGCTTCACCGCAAGGATTACATACATACATACAGCCGTTACTCGCTGACGAGTATTCGACACACATAAAGAAAATGGTCACGCAAGGCGTTTTCTTTCATGAGCTTTTCTGTGACTGAAAAGCCCGATACGTGATGTTATCTGCCTACCGCACTCCGGACATTCAAAAATCTCATTGCTTTGTTGCCTCTCTACTTTTTGGTTGCGCTGTTAACTGAGTTTACAACCCTTCTCCATTGAGTTCTATTGTGAGCTGCTTTTTCCCACTCATTCTGCATGTTAATTCCCTTTAAATTTTCGTGGAAAATGTCCTTGTATCTTTTCAGTTGTCCACCCGGCCTCCTCTTACCGTCCACAAGCTCACCGTAAAGCAGAGATTTTGGTATGCGGTTTTCTTGCATTCTGCATACGTGACCAGCCCATCTTAAGCGGGATTTTGTGACCATGACTTCAATACTCTCGCAGTTAGATTTTTCAAGGACCGATACGTTTGAGACATGATGGAACCACCGGACTCTTAAGAGTTGTCTAAGGTGTCTCTGTTGCAACTTGTTCAATGCGTTCATGTGTCGGCGGTAAGGCACCCAGGTTTCGCTCCCATATATCATGGTGGGGATTATAATTGCTCGGTATACTGCAAGTTTTGTTTTTGTACTCAAGTCATGATTGTAAAAACCCTGTCTTTTAATTTCCAGAATGCCCTTGAGGCGCTACTAATCCTGTGCTGAATTTCAGAGTCAATATTGGCCTTTTCCGAAATCAAACTGCCAAGGTAATTGAATTCCGCCACATATTCCAATAGTTCTTCTCCGATTTTTATAGCATTGTTGTGATCTTCCGGGTGAGTGCACATGATTTTAGTTTTGTCGATGTTTAGCTTAAGGCTCAAAGCCTCGTATGCCCAGGTATATGTGTTCAACATTTCTTGTAATTGTTGTACCGTGTTTGCAACTAGAGTGCAGTCGTCAGCGTATTGAAGTTCTGTGATAAATTTTGTACGTGTTTTTGCCCTGAGTCTTTTTATGTTGAACAGACCGCCGTCATATCAGTATCTAATGCCCAATCCTCTCTCCTGCAGTTTGCTGTCCACTATAATGGAGAGCGCTGCCATGAATATGTTGAATAGGAGAGGCGCTAAGACACATCCCTGCCTAACTCCTGTATTTGTTAGGAATGGGTCTCTCAGTGATCCATGATGTGACACTCTTGACTTGTTGTTTTGGAGGCTTTTACACACTGTAAGAAATTTGTTGGGTACTCCGAACTTTTCCATAATTGCCCAAAGCGCATCTCTGTTCACAGAGTCGAAGGCTTTTGTTAGATCGATGAATGCAACATAAAGTTTAGACTCCTGCTCTTTTACTTTTTCCTGTAGTTGACGGATGGAAAATATGGAATCGACGGTGCCGCGGTTGGTACGAAAACCCCTTTGCGATTCTGGAAGGATTTTTTCTATATATGGGTGCAGGCGGTTTGACATTATTTTTGCAAGAATTTTTCCGCCGATAGCCAATAGCGAAATTCCCCGGTAATTTCCGCAGTCTGATGCACTTCCTTTGTTCTTAAATATATTCACTATATTCGCGTTGCGAAAATCGTGAGGTACCTCTCCGCTTTCCCATACGACATCAAAGAGAGCCTTAAGATGATCCATAATTTCTTTACTTGCACACTTATAGATTTCCGCCGGAATCGCGTCACAGCCAGCTGATTTGTTGCTGTTTTATGGAGGTCTTTATTTCTTGTTCTGTTATTGGGATGTCTAATACATCGAGGCTGTTATACTGAGGTATTGTGTTTAGTGCTTCCATATTGGGGTTGTTTTCTTGGTTAAGGATATGGCTGTAATGTTCTTTCCAGTGATTTCTGATTTGTTCTTCCTCTTTTAGAAGTTCGCCATTTTGAGCCATGATTGGGCAGCTTACCTTCTTAGTTGGACCGTATACTTCTTTTACAGCCTCGAAGAATTTACGATAATCGTGATGAGTGGCGTACTCTTGAATCTGATTCGCTTTTTGTGACCACCAGTTATCCTTTACTTGGCGCAGTTCTCTTCGAAGGGTGTTGTTGGCTGCTTTAAAGTTATCTACCAGTCTTGGATTAAGTGGATTTGCAGTGACGGCTTGATGTGCTCTATGCTTTTGTTCCAAAAAAGCCTGTATATGCTGTTGATTTTCGTCAAACCAGTCTGGTTGTTTCTTTTTGTTCGACTTTCCCAGTACTGCTTCGCTGGTTTTATGAATCGCATCCCTTAATTGTGTCCAGTCTTGTTCAGCTTCCAATATTGAGATTGAAGTTATCGGTGGAAGTGATTCTTTGATGGCTTCCCGGAGGGCGTCGGCGGTATTCTTGTTCTCTAGATCCCGTACGTTCAATCTGGTCATGTTGTTTTGCTTTTTACAGCGTGGATGTTTGGGTTTTAACTGGATTTTCATTTTTGAAATTAAAAGTCGGTGGTCAGTGCCGCATTCGGCATCTATTCTAGCTTTTGTGAGCCTAACATCTTTTAGATGCATCCTTCGAACGATTATGTGGTCCAATTGATGCCAGTGGCCTGATCTAGGATGTTTCCAGGTATCTTTAAACTTGTTCATCAACATGAACCACGTATTGGTGATGCAAAGATTATACTCTGCGCATGTTGTTAATAAGCGTTCACCATTGCTATTTGCGTTTTCCATTGTTTTCCCAATACGTCAGGCCATATTTCCTGTTGTTTGCCTACACGGGCATTAAAGTCACCTAGCAAGATGATTCGTTCGTGCTTTGGAATTCGTTGAAAGGCATTTTGTAATGCTTGGTAAAATTTATCCTTATCTTCAATTTTAGCGTCAAGGGTGGGAGCGTAGGCACTAATGTTGTTGACGTAAGTTTTGTCTGATATGGGGTACCTTAGGGTCATAAGACGTTCGGAGACACCAATAGGTACTTCTGTTAACTTGGTGGCGATTTCGTTTTTGATCGCAATGCCTACACCATGAATTCTCCTGTGTGTTGCGGGGTGACCTTTCCAAAAGAAGGTGTAATGCTCCTCAGTGAGACTACCTTCATCTGCAAAGCGTGTTTCGCTTAGAGCGGCAACATCTATATTTAATCGGTGGAGTTCCTGTGAGACCAGTGCTGTTCTTCTCTCTGGTCGATTTGAATTTATCTTGTCCAGTAGAGTGCGGACGTTCCACGCCGCGAACGTGAAACATTGATGTTTTTGTTTCTCCGATGATACGCCTCCGAGTAGGCACCCCCTCCGGAGATCCGATTGAGGGGTATTTTACCTCCGGACGATAATTTTGTCCCACTCGAATGTTCCATCATTGCTGTGTGTAAGCTGCGTGAAAAGGTTTAACTGTGGCGGTTACGCTGCCGCACAGTTTTGGCTGCAACTGTAGCACGGGATGGCTATGGCACAGTGAGGACTGCGACGATAGTTCCCTTGTGCTACGTTCTCGGCCGGCTAGGTGTATTTTATTACTCCTTTTCCCCAGAAGATGGTAGGTCTGAGGGTTGTATAAGGTTATACCGCCTATACTCGGATGTTAGAGCCTCGTTTGTGTAAACAGGGTGCACCACGTGAAGGTGAGGTTGACTTTTGGGTAAGCTAGGCTATATGTATCGCTTCAATACCCCTTGCACCCCTTCAGGATTAGTCGTTAGTCGGCTCACTTCTACAGAGCAAGTAAGGGAGACAAGGATACAATGGGGTGGCCTATTGTGCACCAAGGTAGAGACCAGTAGAGGCTAGTCTTCTATCTAGCCACGCATCAGTTCTGGTAGGACAGGATAGTACCAGTCGGTATGGTGCAATTCCCTGGCCACGACACTACAACTTAGGACAAGACAGTGAGATATTCCTTAGGCAACGTCCCAGAGTGGATTCCCTTAGGACCTGACTAGAAGCTTCCCCACCAAAAACAAATTTTTGCATCTCCTAGAGGAAGTGTTTTTTAAGTAAGTTTATTAGAAATAGTAATACCTTTAGTAAATGCAAATGCATATTGGTAATATATTATGGAAATAACTCTAAACAGTATGTTCACATTAAGAATTTAAATTTAAATTTCAAATTAGGACATCTAAGAGGTATTTTCATCTATAAAGCCTTGTACCTGTAAAGGAGTAATTTACACAAAGTCTGTTCAGTAAGAGACTATAGGTATAACAGTCGCATCTTCCATTCTAATTCACATATACATTTTATTTTCGGCAATTTTTCTGATTTTGAACTTTTTACAGATTTTAAGGGCATTTTTCCAAACTGCGGCATTCACAGTTGTCACATGATATATGTTACAATATTTTTTTTTTTATTATTGAGCATGCAGCATTGATTTTGCGTACACCGTTTTCAATAACTCAATAATATTCTCCCATTTATTGTGAACTACACTTCTATAACATTTCGAGTGGTCCCTAGTTGTTTATTAAAAAAGAGGAGTTATTAAAAAAATGTATTAAAGAGAGAGAAAGAAAAGTCAAGGAATAAATTAACCCTATCAATTTCCCAAACTCTCAACCAATAAACGCAATCTTATCCCAGAATAACAGAATAAAAATTAAATGGTAGAGCCAATTCCACATTGAAATAGACTTCATTATATTAAATGTTTATCAAATCCTTTGCATTTCGAAGCCATGCGAAATAAAAATGGTCTTTAATAAAATAAGTAGGTAATACTTAAGGCTGTGCCAACTTTGATATAGCAATGTTTAATATTATTTCTTCGAATTATGTAGGGCGAGAGCCTATAAAGGGACTTGGAAGTGACACTTTAGCTGATGTCTCTCACTCATCATGGCGCTGCCAAATTAATTAGAGAATTTAACGTCTCTTGCGGTCGCGCTCCTTGGCGGCTCAAACGGACTAACTTGTAATATGTTCGGATTAATTTCTGTTGGGATAGACGGAAATATATGTCTGTTATTGTAATTATTAGATTTGAGATTGATTTTCTTTGAATATATCTAACTATCTTTGACTTTAACTAACTATCTGACAAGCAAAGAAAGTTTTGTTAATAGATAGACAATAGAGGTTTTCAACAAGATCAGTGCTGAGAGTAATCAGCTGGTAGTTTAATTACGAACGGTTGGATCATTCGATTAATCGGGTTAACAATCACATTTAAATATATTTTGTAAAAAGAAACAAATGAAGCAAATATAATCTTAATATCCCTCTCAAACGATTGTATAAGATCTATTTTTATCCTATTTGCTTTGCTTTAAGTATACTTTTTAGTTTCTGTAAGACTATTCTTTATAAAAACAAGATGTGTTTTATTTTAGTCTTTTTTTAAATTATGCCATTTAAAACAAAAACACTATAAACTTTATTTTAATCATTTATTTACTGTCAACATAGTAAACATTCCAACATATTAATAATAAAAAAATATATTAATTTTTATCTACCATTGCGATGAAAATTTTTAGAAATTGTCTCAAAATCAAGTTCCATTCTTTCATTGTACCTGGTTATTTTAATCTAAATCTTTTAAACCACTTAAGTTATGTAGTTCAGTTTTCATTTTTTCCTATTGTGTGTCTCCGATAGTGCTTTTCCGCAGTCAGTATCTTCAGAAATCACTTTCCAAACGCATTGACTCGTTTTGAGATCACTTTTCGAACGTCTGGATTAGTAATCCTGTCAATCCGATCAATCAGATCAAAGTCTCCGAAACACTCTAATTCTCTAAATTAAATTCACCAAAAATATGACGTTGATTAAAATTAATAATAACCATCTATCAAAGAATGAAATCCAAATTATATTACCATAGAAACATGTTCTGATTTTTAGGACTCTAAAAATTCAACCATATTTTCATTTTTTTTCAATTTCCTATAAAACGGTGTGGAAATTTGGAAAAGTATAAACGGCATTAAACGATGCTAACAATTTTTTATTAGTGGGGGCATAATTTGAGCTATTTCTCCGTAGGTACGTAATTTTAATTTTAGGAGATATTTATAAAAATTTAAGCACTAGTTGATTAAAAAAAGAGTATACCATTAACATTGCAAATTATATTTTATCTTCTCATAGTATATGACTATGGGCACTTTGTTTACCTACCTTTTTGTCGAACTGCTTGAATCCATATTTGCTTCTGATCAAATCGGTGTAAAGCTATAAAATGTTGTTTCGGGAAAGTTTAGTTATTGAATGTTATTAAACGCAACAACCACGTAATTACGCCCCTCTTTACACGTTAACATTTTTCGGTAATTTTATTCACATTTGAAATTGTCATAGCAGAACATGATGCCCAGTTCGAGTTCTTTTTCGCTTAATTTTTACTACCAGAAACGGCGGTACATTACACAAACCTCCTACCTGAGTATTTTATAGTATTTTTTCAATAACTGCCCGAGCAAAAAACTAAAATACACAAATATTATAACATATTATAACAAAGCCACGATTTCAATATTATTTTAATGTGATCAACATGAACTGTAACCAGGACGTCCTCAAATACAGAGCAAAAATTTCTGCCGTATCGAGGGCTGCGGTCGGAATTTTTTGAAATCCAGTGAAATGCACCAAGCCTATAGTTGCGGACCTGCTATAATTTTAGTACTTGTTTTGCTTAAAACAGTCCTTAATTATGTGGAAACCGTAAAACCTGTTTTAATTTTGTACTTATTTACTTTGTTCTTTAGTTTATACCATTTTTTTCGTAGTTTTCTTCATTCTGTGGTAGACGATTTTGGTTCTTAAGTTTCTTAATAGTTACTTCCATTAAATCTGACAAAACAAGACAAATCTAGTGTATTTTTTCCCGTAAAATGAATATCAGTCCAAGAAAATATTTTATTTCATAATTGCGCCGGTTTACGACTTTTAAACAAATTTTCAACTGAATTACAAATATAGTTCAATTACATTTGATTTTGATCGGCCAACTGGGCATTTTACACTCCTTTCTCTACCGCTTCCAATCGGAAAAACCTTAAATCATGGTATAAATGTTCCCGCAGTGAAGCTAAGGGAGAATGTAACAAAGAACGTTTAGTTACAGAGCTAATCTAGCCGCTAACCGATCTAGTGCAATTTGTGTGGAACATGCTCTTTGACGATGACATACTCCGGGCGTTTTAACCGAGAACTTTGTTAATTAACCACAAACGGCCCAACGGTCCATAGGGGGTAATATTTATCACTTTGAAACATGCCTAACTAACGGTCGTCGTTTAATGCATCTCTTAAATATTAAATTCTGAATTGTAAGTTTGCATCTAAAATTTTTTGTTATAACTTTGCAATGTATGATTTACCTTTCTTTTAAAATATAATATTTTAATATGCAAAATTGAAATAATAATTAAAGACCATTTATAGTTTTTTAATATGAAGAATATCATTGCTTGTCCGAATATATAAACTATTAATTATAATTTGAGCGTTTATATAGGCACTTAATTGGTATTGTTACCAAACTTTACAAATTATAGGAAAATTGCCAAACATGTCTCAAATTACAGACAATCAGATGCATACAAGAGTATCAAAATGAATGTAAAGAGAATATGAATAGATATACTGATTCATTCCTTCTAGTTCTCTGATCCTGATTGGTTTTATCACGATTCGATAATTGACTCAAATATTCTAATTTTTTAGGTTTAATATTTTAAAAAATGAGAAGAATAATTTAGTAGTTAGTTAATTAATTTTATACACTGGTCGTTTCCTTTGTATCTATTAATTACTTTTACTTTACAAGTGTTGCTATGTAGCTTTCATATTTTTTTCCTCTCTCTGATCGTCCTATTTATTGTATTACTGAACCTTTTAAGTAAAGGCCAACTGGCTATACTTGCAACAAAATATCTAAAAGATAAGTGAAACTTTTACGCCCGTAAATGCTTTAAATTTAAGCTATTTACCCTTCTTCGTAAAATGGTAATAAAAAGACTTTGGATAGTCAAAACGATATTAAAAGAAACAATGTTATAAAATATATTTTCGTCCTAGGTGAGAAACATACAGCTAAATTACGGACAACTTTGTTTAACGAAATATCGTAAAGGAAGTTTATTTTATAACATTATATTGCACATATGGGATAATATATTCAACATAATTTCCAATATAGCATGTATCCTAAAAAAGTATGGGAAAACTTCCACTAACAAGATATTACCGGCTTTTATATTTTTAGTCTTTAACTTTTTATTTTTATACTTTTATATATTTTGTAAAACTGAATATAGATAATGTTCTCTGAGGTATGAAATAATTGTGTAAATAAGCTAAAAATGTAATATAATATACTTTACGCTAATTATTTATTAATAGCGCAGAGAAATTCAGTGGTAGTCTCATTTTTTTCACGTTTATTTATAGTAAAACTAGGCGTATATAAATTCTAATGTTAATTATAATAATAAGTTTCAATTCTTTAAAAAAATATTCTGGGTATTTCGCCACTGCGTTAATCCAACGGAGACCAACTTGTCAGCGGCATTTTTTAAACAAATGTGTCTAACGGACAAAGCAGCATTCTTTTGTCGGATTTTGACAGAGAACGGATTCCAAGTTACTATTTTTCTGTAAAACCTTAAGAAATTTTAATTTTCTCTGGTTAAAACATGGCCATGGTTAAGTTGCCTCTCACCCCCATGTTACGAAAATATGAATATATTTCCTTATTGTGACGTAATTATTTAATGGGACCAACATAAGAGCTTCACGCAGTAAGGATATCGTTATCCTACTCAGCTTGATGTTATACAATTTTTGCCTTTTCTGTGAGGCAGCAGGCACTTCTTCTCTACTCTTCTTTCTTCAAGTACTTCTTCTATCAAATATCTTCTTCGCCAAGTACCGTCTCCTAAGGGAGGTTGGAAATCATCATGGCTATATATTTTGATTTTATTTGCAGCTGCTCTAAATAATGCATTTGACGTCATTCCATATCATTCTCTGAGGTTCTTCAGCCAGAATGTTCGTCTTCTGCCCTGACTACGCCCTCCTTGGATAAGGGGATTAAGGGTTTTATGTATTTCTTCTTCCTTGTTCATACGGCGTAATTCTTGATTTTTGAAACTTTATCGACTCAAGAAATCCGTAACATGCGACGATAACACCACCTTTCAAAAGCCACCAGTCTATTAATTTCGGCTGTTTTAAGGTTCTACGCTTCGGCACCATACAATAAGGTCGAAAACACGTAGCATCGGAGCATTCTTATTTTTAAATCTAAGTTTATAACTCTACTACAAATAAATCTCTTTAGTTTTAAAAAAGAATTTCTGGCTATCTCAATCCTGGACTTTATTTCTTGCAATTGTTCGGCAGTTTCATTTATTATTATGCCAAAGTATTTGTAGTGTTGGACTTTTTCTATTGGCGTGCTATCTATCGATATTGAGGTATTTACATTTTGGTCTTTTGTAATAATCATGAATTTTGTTTTCTTCAAATTCATATTCAGCCCATATTGTTTGCAGGAGACATTTATTCTTTGAAGTAGGTTCTGCAGATCTTCACCATTGTCAGTTATTACTACTGTATCGTCAGCGTATCTGATATTGTTGATTCGTTGACCATTAACTTTGATTCCCTCATCTCCCTCTTCTAAAGCTTTTTGAAAGATGGCCTCACTATTATATACAGGGTAGTCCGAATTGTATTCCGGAAACTTCGCTAGCATATTCTGCAGATGAAAATAAGTAAAAAAGTTCGTATAAATTTATGTCCTAAAATGCTTAGTTTCGGAAATACAGGGTGTAGAAGTTTCATTTTTATATCGATTTTTTCCAAATAATTTATGAAGCAAGGTCAATATATGGATGAAAATTGGTGCCTAGGAGTTTTTTAATATGAGAAATTTGATTTTGACGTCAATATAACTCCTACTTGTAGAGGGCGCCACCTACATATTTTTTAACTGGTTTGAAGAGCATTAACTTTTCGTCTGTACCTGTATAAAATTACTGAGTAAAAAAATATACATTTGCGAAGTTTTTTACGTAAAAAATGTCTCTTGGTAAAAATCACTTCGAGTAATGGTTCTCGAGATATTTGGAATCGAAGTTATCAATACATATCATCATTGACATAAATTAAACATATTGACTAAATAGTTATTAGACTGAAATCATAAATTTGAAATGTTTTTGTGCCAAAAATTCAACAGAAACTGTTTTATAATCATTTTTTCGCAGGAAAGTTTATGATTAATTTAAAAAAATAAAAATTTCCCAACTTGATTATTTCAGTCAAGTAACTATCTACTCAACGTATTTACTTTTTTGTCAATAATGACATGCATTGACTATTTTCATTCTAAATATCTTAAGAACGGTTGCTCGTAGCGATTTTTCCAAAGAGATATTTTTTACGTAAAAAATCACAGAGATGTATATTTTTTCGCTCGGTAATTATATACAGGTACGGACGAAAAGTTATTACTCTTCAAAACAGTTAAAACACAAGTAGGTGGCGCCCTCTACAAGTAGGAGTCATATTGACATCAAAATCAAATTTCTCATGTCAAAAAACTCCCAGACACCAATTTTCATCCAAATATTAACGTTACTTCATAAATTATTTGGAAAAAATCGAAATAAAAATGAAAATTCTATACCCTGTATCTCCAAAACTAAGCATTTTAGGACATATATTTATACGAACTGTTTTACTTATTTTTATCAGCAGGATGTGCTGCTGAAGTTTCCGGAATACAGTTCGGACCACCCTGTATATTGAAAAGGAGGGGAGCCAAGATGCATCGCTGACACACACCTCGTTGTATTTCTATATATTTTTATATGGCACTATGGATTCTGGTAAATGATATTGCAGCAAATTACTTTCTTTGCATTCTTGTCGATCTTTCTATGCCCTTGGTGCTTCCACAATCTTCTCGAGAGTAGCCATCAAAGATGACAAGCGAGAAACAGAATGAGAACTAAGCTCGAAATGGAAAAAATAATTGTCTGAATGTTTTACGATGGCAATTCGTTGGAAAAGTGTAGTTGGATTGTAATTATAGTTGTGGTTTCTATCTGAACAGAGTTGTTCATTATTGCAAGAGGTTTTGCGTTATCACTTCATTTAAATTTGACATTGTTTAAGAATTACAACCCATAATGATTTCTATACTTTTCATACATATCTCTTTTAACAAGTGACAGTGGATTATTTTATCTGCAACTATATCTGTATTTATATATAACATGATTTAAATATATAATATTTTTTTTATTTATTATTGGAAGTGGTATAATTATTGTTGAAATCAGTGTCTATATATGATCACATTCAAGTTAAAACTAAAAAAAAATAATAATAAATTAAGGGTTTTGGAGTACACAAAGTAAGTAGGTATTTGTGAAGACAACCAAAAACGCTAATTTTCAACTGGCTCTTGAGACCGAACAGTTATTAGAGAAAAAAAAACTTGAATAACGAGAATTATAGGAAATTGTATGTACCTTAATTCTGAATAGAAAGATATTTATGAAAATTTGAAAAAATGCTTTTTTTGAATAAAACTTTGAGAGCCACCGAATTTTTTCTGTAATTTATTTCTCTAATTTCAATCTAACTGAAAATTTCAAAATTTGACTTAAATATTATTTATTACACGCCATCACATAAATTCATCATTTATACAGACTGGTCCTAGCAAGGCGACTTCAAGTTTTTAGAATAAAGTGCATGAAAAAGTCTACTATGTTGGAGCGAAACGTCCCATAAAAAAATTTCCATCTTTCAATTTATTAACAAAACCTCATACTTAAGAAAAGGAAAAAAAATGGCGCCTGGAGGCACGTATAGCCGCCCATACTAAAATATGTTAATAAAAATTTGGTAGGCAGTTCTTTTAGTTTCAAAGTAAAGGAATTTTTCCAGTTTTCTTATCTCAAATACTGCGACTTTGACTGATTTTGATGTTATTACAAATTTTGTTGTAAATACTATTCCTAATCTTAAATTGAAAACCGCGTTTGGCTAGCCACTGTAATTTTGTAGTTACGATTTTTTAAATTTTTAACCCCCTCCCATACCCCCTTACCAACGCCCCACCCCCATCAAAAACTAATAACCAGATTCTCGCGTGCCACAGTATTTTTGTGCCAAATTTGGTTAAAATCGGTTTAGCGGTTTTTGAGTTATCGTGTTACAGACGGACAGACGAGAAGGACAGACAGACAGACACCATAAAAATATTTTGTATTTAGGTCATTTATGACCCAAATAACTCATTTTGAGTGAAATTAAAAAAAAAAAATTTGCCGATCTTAATAGCCCTACCATACCTATTGGTATGGTCGGCTAAAAATATATGGATATAATCTAAAGATTTAAGAAAAAAGACACAATTAAACTATTAATCATAATGGCACAACTAATATTTCTGCACTTTATAATACAGGGTATTTTGTTAATACCTTTTTTCAAATTTTCACCCCTTTTCAGCAATTTTTTACTTGTTATAGTCTGTCCAACGACAAAATCCTTGACAGTGATAGATGTGTCTGTCATTTTAATTTCAAAGTAGTTTATTTTATTTTAAAAAGAAATAAGTTGGTACAATTGGAACGCATAATTAATATATGATTAATATATTTAAATTTTGAGTGACAAATGATTACTTCAAAATATTGTGAAAAAAACTGTATAAAACTGAAAAAATCTAATCTTGGTTAATTAACTTTAATCTTATTTTTTTTCTGCTGTACTAAAATGTATTATTTAGCTATCGTGTGATGTTATTTTACAGATACTCCAGTTTTTGGTACCATATACGAGTTGGTATACAACTTTATATGTCGCTAATACAACTCTCTGGCCATAATCTCTGGAAACATGTGTCTCTGGCGGTCTCTGTGCACCGAATATTAACTGTAAACTATGGTCTGGCTCAACACTTAATTTTCCCTCTAGTTTTCCTCCACTTAATTTTAAAAAACACGAAACACAAGTAACAACACAATCCAAAATGCAATATTTATCATTTTTATTTGACATAATTTGACACAAAATTATAACCTATAATTTGGCAAGAGTTTGACAATTCTCAAAAATCTTAAGTCGAGTTCATACGCATCCGTTTGTCGTTCATCCTTGCGTCAAACCAATAATATTGAAATATTATCTGTCGTTTTTGAAATAAACCAATAAAACTGGTTAAAAACAACATGAGACGACGCATGACGTATATTTTATAAACCCATCCATAGTTAACTTAAAAAATATTAGAAACTTTTTTTAGTGAAATAAATGGATTGGTATAGAAGTCATCTGCTTTTTTTCTGGCATCGTCTGTCGAAATCTTACCTGAGAAAAAAAACAGAGTATAGTTGGATTTTCTCGTATGAATAACTAGAACATAGGTCATGGGGGAAATGGCAATGTTGCATCCCTTTTAGTGCCGTAACCATGGTAATATCAGAGTTAAACATTATACAGTGGGAAAAGTTGCGGTGAACAAGCAGTTCTAAAATATACAGAAAAATTTAAAAGAAAATGCACTATTTTCATTATCTTTTGTTTGTGAAAAAAGCCTCATAGATGTGTTCCTGGGATCGAAATATACCACCCCTGAAAATATTTGCACTTATTTGAGACTCACCATGTTTAACTCCCCGAATCATTTTTACATAAAACAATTAAATATTCCACGTGTCCTTTTTCTCTTAAAACAAAAGCATCATTTTCCCAAGCAGTTCAAAATCTAAATATTATCCCATTTGAATTTTTGCTCTTCATATACTCTGGTGTATTTAAAAATTTACAGACTTTTTCTCTTTAACCTTTAAAATCGAGCTTAATTCGTTTAGGGGTAAATTAAATTCGTACAGCAGCGCTAGTTTAACGAGAGATATTAAAAATTGTTCCAGAACGCTCGGAATGAAAACTGTCGTATGTGGCGAGATCGTCACGTAAGCGTCTGTTTTTATATGAGTTGACACAGCAAAAATGCAGTCATTAATATCTGACAGTGTCAGACTCGCTGAATTTTTCTTTTGATTTTTCTTCTAGCGAATCTATATAAAGCAAGACGTGATATCGTAGTTGTATACTTTTACAATTTCTTCTATTCGCTTGTAAATGTAATGTTGCTAAACCATTATAGAACATTATTTTTGTTTTATTTGTTGGAGTGAATTATTAAGAAAAGTGATAAAATAATACATATACTAACGGACAAAGGTAAAGCTACCTTTTCTTATAAAGTTAAACATTCAAATCGTTATATAAAACTAAAAATGAGTATCCAAGAAAATCATTTAAACCAAGGAAAACTATATTCGATATGAATTAAACTTTTAGTTACGTAATCGGGGGCGCGATTTTTATATTAATTGTTGCCAACCATGGACATATTCGGCGTATATTCTGACTAACTGGGATTTAAATTTCCCGCTGGGGATTCAGGTGATAGCCCTGCTGTAAAAAATTTCAAGTTCCCACATTTAATTATGTATTTCCTGACATTGTCATTCGGTTTGACACTTTAGTTGTGTATTACGGGCTTTTGGTTTAAATGAATTGTGTTGTGATATTTTAAGCTAAAAAAGTTTTATTAGCAGACCTTGCAGTCGAACATTGTTCTTTTTAGAACCTCTTTTAGTACGAAGTGTACGAGATAGCTTAATAGCCGTAAAAAACTCATTGCAACTTTATTAGAATATTTTGAACCGGAAAGCGGAAGTAATGGCGCTTTGTGTCCCTTAAGTGCTGTTGGTGAGGTTTTTAATTAATTTATTTTTGTTGACTAAATATTTTCATTAAAAGAAAATATGTAAAAGTGCCAGTCAAGCTTAATCACATGAATAAAAGTTTATTTGATATGAACTATATTTAAACTACATGCTTATTATGTAGTTGAAATTGTCATAATTGGCTGATGTTATGCGTAAAATGAAATTGTCTTCAAATGAAAAATAACGTAATAGGTATGTATTATGTAAAAATTTATTTTAGTGTACGAAACTGACGTGACAAAAGTAAAGCAACCCTTAAGGTTGATTCTCACTGTACCTTCCGTTTCCATTCCATATCCGTTCCGTATTTTTATTGTATTGACGCTATATAGCTTCCCTTCCATATCAGTTTTTATTGTACAATTTATATCATTACGAAAGTTTTATTTTAAAAATTTGTATCTTTTGAATCAATTTAATTGAGAGGCGAAAGATTAAATAAATATCATCAAAATTTTAACAGAGCTGGTACAAATGTAAGAACCTGACAACGCCGCGCCGTTTCCGATACGCTTCTGTTCGTCCGCCAAAAACTGTGTGGAAGGAAAGGATATGGAACGGAAGGGAAACGGAACAGAACGGAACGGATAGTGTGCATTGTCCTACTCATTTACATGATATAATATTTTATGTAAACGGCAAAGAAACGGAAGGGAGCTGATATGGAAGGTATAGTGAGAATCAACCTTTAAGAGACTATTACGCTGTACTGATCGGGTCGCTCTCAGGGGTCGGGTAAAGCGGGTGTGTGGCTGAAGGAAATATATATTATATTTCAGAAATCTGCCTAATGTTTAGCCCGATCATGTCGTGTTAAGCCACACCCAAAATTTCAAACACACGTGCTTGGATTAAGGCTTGATTAAGGTTTGCAGGGATTCATAATTTTCCATAAAATAGCGAGCAATTTGTTACAAAACCATATAAATTATATATTACTGTAATCACAAAACTTCAATCCATTTCCGTATTATAACGGAATTTTTAAATTATGTTTTTATTTTCGAGAAAATTTGGTCAATCATAAGGAATACGAGTATTTTGTTGTTTGACCATCAAAATCTTAAAAATAAAAGAAGTTGTCAAAAATGTGCTACAATACTGATACAGTATAATCCTTTATCTTTAATTTCTTTCTTCATTTGTGTAAAAATACCTAGCCAGTTTTACATAAAACGTTAAATGCCGAACGCTTATTTTGCTACTTTTTCGGACTAGCAAATTGGACTCTTAAGAGAAAATATTTCATATCATCTAAGAACAGGAATAATCAAAAATAAGGTTAAAAAAGTATATCATTATACAAACTATTTTCCATTGGTGGATATTTACTACTATTATACTATTATATTATTAGATATTATTACTACTACTATACTATTTGGCAACGATGGTTTTGGCAACGACTCATGTTCGTCATAAACTTCTTTAGTTCAAAAAATCCAGAAACCACTCCTGAATAAGGCGAGAAGTATGAATTGGGCCATTGTACTGTTGAAACAAAAATCGCAGAGACATTCACAACTCAGCTTAAGGCAACATTACCTTTTGGAGAATGTCCCTGTATAGTTTAATGGAACAACTTCACTCGCACGAATAATAACCCTATTTGTAGATATTTTAATTATCCTCTTGTTTGATATCTAACATTTAACATAAAACTTTGACGCTGTTTAGTTTAAATTAAGCCAATCAATAAAATAATAATCCACGTAATTTCGGCTACAATCATTAATTAGTATATTTCCAATTAATAGAAACTTTGCCTCGTTTCAAAATGCAAATTTAAATAAATATCCTGAAAACAATTACAATTATTAATTAATAACCAGTTTTAAATATTTCACGTGGAAAACCACAGCATCAGAAAGTTTATGATTGTTAGGCTTTTGAAAATATTAAATTTAACGTAAAATATTGATCAATAGGTTAATTTACATGCAGAGTTCATAAAGCTGGATTTTAAATTCATAATCAAGATTTGTACTCTGGTAAATTTATTATTTATTTTTTGTGGTTTTTTCTTCAGATTTGCAGAACCTAGATATGGATTTGTCCGTCAATCCCATTAGCTTTAGATGCCTATTCAGTTTACTTACTACTAGTATACCAAAAAAGGTTAGAATGAAAATCAGCAAAACGGAGCCTGATATGTATAGGTACAATTTTAGGAATATTGAGGCACCGCGTTAGTTCATCATTACTTTTTCCTAAACCTCTTGATAATAAAAATAGCTTTTAATTGTCTGTGAAAACAAACCTTTAGGAATAAGTGAGGAAGTATTAATTCTGCATGTAAACAGCACTTTTTATTTTGTATTGAAGCAGGACTTTATTTTAATAAATAGCCCATAAATAAGCGGAATCACCTGGAATTTGTCCAAACCAAGATACAGATAGCTATGGAACAGTTAGCCAAATGCTAACTGGAGCTTACTTACCGTGGGTGACACGATAAAATCAACGAGTTTAAAGGAAAAACGGGTCAAGCAGTGATGCCAACTCGTGGGAATTTTCCCGATTTGTGGGAAATTTTGATATCTAGAGGGAAAATGGAAATTTTAACCCAAAACACCATATAGTGTTCGTGTATTATTCGTAAAAAAGAGTTATCGTATACTCATTCAGCAAACTGAGTAAATTGAACTTTATACAGGGTGGTTCGAACTGTATTCCGGAAACTTCGGCAGCATATTCTGCAGATAAAAATAAGTAAAAAAGTTCGTATAAATGTATGTCCCAAAAATGCTTAGTTTCGGAGATACAGGATGTAGAAGTTTCATTTTTATTTCGATTTTTTCCAAATAATTTCTGAAGCGACGTCAATATTTAGATGAAAATTGGTGTATGGAAGTTTTTTGACATTAGAAATTTGATTCTGACGTCAATATGACTCCTACTTCTAGGGGGCGCCACCTACAGGCTATTTAACGGGTTCGAAGAATAATAATTTTTCGTCCGTACCTATATAAAACTACTACTGAGTAAAAAACATACATTTACAACGTTTTTTACGTAAAAAATGTGTCTTGGTAAAAATCGCTACGAGTAATGTTCTCGAGATATTTGGATTCGAAATTATCAATACCTGTCATTATTACATAAATTAAACATGTTGACTATAAATAGTTATTCGACTGAAATCATAAATTTGAAATGTTTTTGTGCTAAAAGTTCAACAGAAACTATTTTATCATCATTTTTTCGAAGAAAAATTAAATTAATTTAAAAAAATAAAAAGTTTCCAAATTTATCATTTCATTCAAAAAACTATCTACTCAACATGTTTACTTTTTGTCCAGAAAACAGGTCTTGGGTTTTGGGTACTTACGAGATTTTCAAACTAAGGTATCGTAAAGCATTATGGCAACTAAATACATCTAAATCTCCCACTGTGTAAAAATAAAACTTTGCGCATCGCCTAAGCAGCAAGTAGACCGCTTAGGCGGCTATATAGTCTATCCAAGCAGAAGGTCTATAACAGTCCCAGTTGTGTCTGTTATTTTAGTTTACAGGTAAATTGTATTTTCTGTCATTTTTTTGGATGTCGGAAATATTCCCTGCTCGTTCAATGCATTCGTTTCGTCGGATCAGCCACAGAGAGTGGGCAGTAGGTTTAAGTAAGTGAGGCAGGGACGTATTTGAAGTGTGTTTTTTTTTTAATTTTTTTTTTGACTTAAAGTCTTTTAATGTGCTAATTAGCTAAGAAAACCAAACCAACGTTGCATTCTTCTTCTTCAGGCACCGCCCGCTTCAGTAGCGTGTTGGCGTTCATATGTTCACTAGGCGCTACACTGTAAAAAATCAGCCTGAGTGAACACATATTTCTCAGAGAGTGAATTTTTTAAGTAAAATAATTGAGTACATTTTCATCTAAAATAGAGTAAATTCATCATTTTACTCAAATATGATCTCTATTTAATCAATAGCGATTGAATAAACTTATGTTCGATTAATAACCCCTATCTTTCTTCGATTTTTCCCATAAGTATTGTTTTTAGGAGGGTGTACCTAGGACCTCGCAGTATATGACCCAAGTATGATGTCTTCCTTTGTTTCACTATTTCTAAGAGCTGCCGGTGCGTGTTTGCTCTTTGTAAAACCAGTTCAATATGTGGTCAACCGAGGGGAATTCTAAGTAATCTTCTTAATATCCACATTTCTAAGGCCTCAATCCTATTGACGGATTTAACCTTCAGTGACCATGTTTCAGCTCCGTACAGCAGTATTGGCCTTATGTAACATTTAAGAGTCCATTTCACTCGTCCGAAAAAGTAGCAAAATAAGCGTTCAGCATTTAACATTTTGTGTAAAACTAATAACCCCTATATTTTGCAGTAATAGGAATAGAAAATTAAAGATAAATGATGTTATACTATATCCGTATTGTAAAACATTTGAGTGAACTTCTTTATTTTTAACATTTTCGATGGTCAAACATCAACAAAATATTCCATATGTTTGATACTAAATTTTCTCGAAAATAAAGACATAATTTAAAATTATCTGTTCGAGTCGGAAATATATTGAAGTCTTGTGGATGCCAATGTGATATAATTTATAAGGTTTTGTAACAAATTGCTCGCTATTTTATGGAAAAAGAGTTGAAACCTTTTTAAAATGTTTTGATATTATAATAATAGTGTTACATTTTGGTTTTATTTGTTTTTGTCAAATAAAAATGACAAATAAAAAATATTTTGAAGGTTTTACAGTTTTTCATTTGGTTTGTTAAAACGAACGATATTCTAAATGATTTTTTAAAGCTATGTAAGCTAACTTGTTATTTTATTACAAGTGAACAAATGCCTCCCAAAAAGTGAACTTTTAGGAAATGGACATGTTCTGAAACTGAAGCTTACCTTTGAAAGGCACCTGCCCACCTGTTATAAAATAACAATTTAGCTTAAATACTATTTATTTAACATTTATTAACAAAACAATAACGATCAATACTTATAGAACTATTACTAGAAACGAGTTATAACTAAGTTAATTTATTTTGAATTTTGAGTAAAAGTCACTCAATAAAAGGTGTACTTGAACTGAACACTTAGTGAGTCCACTCATTTTAAAGTGAATAAATTATCAAAAATCGATCAAAATCCAGGGTCTTCCATAGATTGAGATAAGTCGGCTTACTCGGGGACCATTCCTTGGTGACCAGGTAGAAGATGTGTCTTGCTTCTTGACCATGTGCATTGTCGGTTAGCCTCAAGACGCTTCCAACCTCTGGATCCTGTCGGCGTAGTTCTCCGACACGCCCAAACTTCTCATTGAACGTCGCAGCGATTCCTCTGGACATCCGCAAATCTCGAGCCACACAATGAGCGAGCGAATAATCAGGAGGCACGGAAAAGAGGTCTCGTTGATCTTCTTTGGTTACACCATAGCGAGCCTTCTCACTGCTGTTGTATCGGGCCATGAAATCGTCAAAGGACATCTCCGAATCAGGGGATCAAAGCTGCAGGTTCTCACGGTCCCAGCACGATCTTCTATTTCGCCTTGGTAGGGGCTCAAACGGTTGAAATGGACTACCCTCGGTTTTCCTTTGGCAATTTTCTGATATTGTATAGCCACGAATTAATTTTATCTGGTCCTCTTCTTCCTTCGGCCCTTCCCACGAGTATTGTTTTTAGTAGATGTACCCAGGACCTCTGCAGGGTTATATGACCCAAGTATGATGTCTTCCTTTGTTTCCTCCATTTCTAAGAGCTGCCGGTGTGTTTTGCTCTTTGGTAAAACCAGTTCAATATGTGGTCAACCTGAGGGGAATTCTAAGTAATCCCTCTTAATATCACAGGGTAGGCGCACTTCCGTCCCATAACGATGCTGGCTGGAGTTTGCCCTGTAGATTCTTGGACGGATGAACGGTAGGCCAACAGGAACAGGTGAAGAAATTTGTCCCAGTCTCTTTGGTGGTCAGAGACTACTTTGGCCAGATAATCCTATTGATAGATCTGTTCATGCTTCAGTGACCATCCCATCGGCTGTGGATGTAGCAGTCGTCCTGGTCTTATGTAATGTTCAAGAGTCCATTTCACTTCCGAACAGATAGACTCCAAAGTTTCTTCCCTGATCTGAATGAAGCTCCATGGGAACACCAAACCTGCAGGTCCATTCTTTAACAAGGGCATCAGCAATCGTGGACGCTTTGCTTGATTTGGCAACGCGTAGGCCTCGACCCATTTGCTGAAGTAATCTATTACTACCACAATGTATTTGTTGCCATCGTTCGTCTCCGGAAAGGACCAGCCACGTCGATCGCTATTCGTTCGAAGGGACTACCAACATTGTACTGGCGCATAGGGGCTTTACCACGCTTTGTGGCCCATTAATGGCTGCGCAAATGTCACATTTCTTACACCAGGCCCTCACATCTTCTTTGCAGTGCTTAACACGACAGGATCGGGCTAAGCCTTAGACAGATTTGTGAAATATAATATATATTTCCTTCGGCCACACACCCGCTTTATCCGACCACTGCGAGTAACCCGAACAGTACAGCGTAATAGACTTTTAACTCGTAGCTGTAAACTTACGGGTACTTCCTGTCTTAGAAGGTAGGTTTAGAACTTAACAAACGTGTTTCGAGCTATTGCCACGCGTTGCATTATTTGTGGAAAATAAATGGTTCTTCATTAACTTAGCAGTATAATGTCCAATCACATCGAATGAGTAATAAATTATCTATCCAATAATTCCACTGGGACAGTACGACTGTTTGTTCGGCGGATCTGCAAGCTACGGAAGGAACGTTGGTCTCTGGTCCGCGTATTTCCAGTTAATCATACAATTGCCCAACTGCTGGATCATGATTTGATAAATTTAAGATCTTTTATTATATATAATGTGTATCACCAACCACAGTCGTCGTATAAGACTTTCAATTTTAACGTAGTTCATTGAACGATTTCCCATCTGTCCGCAATTCCAACAGCGAATCGGTCCCCCCTTCTTGCTCATATACTGATCCAGTACTTTCCGCACAATCCTTTCCACTTTGGAATCGTCGGAACTCTCCTCAACAGCCCGTACAAATCCTAGAGACCTAGAGCATTCTTTCGCGGCCTCAAATTCCAGGGCACGTGCTAGGGCATCTCCCAAATGCGTTGGATGAGCTAAAAGAAGTGTTTGCCTTGTCTCGTTGTCACGTAAACCATCAATAAAAGCCTGTACTGTTAAGCGCTCCATAACATTTTCGGGCATAGCAGGGTACGCAAGGCGAACGAGGCGGGCTACGTCGGCTTCAAACTCCTGCAGAGACTCATTTGACTTTTGAATGCGATTTTTAGCTGGGAATGATAGACGTACCTCATTTAATAACTAAATGTCTTTCATTGCTGTATAATCTCCTTATTCCGAAAGTTGAAGATTTTTCGCAACGATATCATTCGCAAACTCCTTGCAGTGCCGCCTATTCATCGAACCTGATTGGCGAGAGTCCATCACAGTTTTATTACCACGCGGCCTCAAACTGGCAAAAATACGCTGGCCCATTCGGTTTTTTTATCCCCACTTCACGAGGCTTAATAACTCTGAAATATAGGAATATTGACTATTTCGGTGTTCCGATGTCCAGTGGCGGTGTCATTTTGGTGAATTTGACATCGCTATACTTCTATTTCATTATTTTGTTAACATCGTCCTAAATCTGTTCTATTTTGTCTATGTGTATAGTTTTTCTTGTGTTCTATTGTTTTGTTTTCTTGTTATAATGTTGTTTAACTTTGTAGTTTTTCAATATATTATTATTGAAGCTTGATCGTATATGTCTTTAAGTTTTCTAAATTTGTTAAGGGTAAGACGCTAGTCAGTCAGTTATTTTAATAGCTAATTTATATAGGTTGTCGTCTAATTTTTGTAAGGACGAGTCAAGGTCACCTTCCAGCTCAAAGCAAAATGTGTCAGGATCCTCACCTTCCTCAATCAACCTCTCTTCCAGTACGCATTTTAATTCCGACACTTTCAAGTCTGTTCATACAAGGGTTTTCGATGCCATTGTCTTTCTTTTTTTAGTTCCTAGTCTATCACACCGCTTAAACTTGACACCAATATTTCTTTATACCGGAGTCCGTGTCGGATAGAAAAAATTCACAATTTAGATAAAAACTATTTATCTAACACTAATTAACCCCGATACAATGATATAAAGACTGGATAGAAACGACCACGTGAGATTTATAACGAAGAATTTATTTTGACTTTTTCGAAGTGCACTGGTAGAGTAATTTGGAAATATATTTTATCGGGTAATATGCCGCAGTCTATCCCCAGTCATTAGAAAGCTTTTGCAAAATTCCAGCAGGAAGAATCGAATTTTTAATAAGATAGCGCTGAAACATGCTTAGGGATTATTAAAATTAAACTGAAACGATTTGTGCGTAAAAACCGGTATAACATCTAAATATTAATGGAGCATATTTCGCATTATATTTGCAGAGAGGTATTAATAATACGAAATTTGAAAATATATTACTGGTAAAGTAGGGTTTCTAACCTAACATTTTCGTATATAGCGTTTACCAGGTTTACACTGGAGTTGGCGATTCTTAGTTAAAAACATATATTTTGTATTCTGGGGTAATATGCACCACTAAAATGGTAGTGCGGCATATTACCCCAAACATTTTATAACGTATCTATTAAATAAAATAATTTCGAAATCCATTCCAAGTAACAACAGAGGTCACCGAAAGCAACATGCTGAAGTGCTAACATCAGCGGAAACAATTACCGTGAAAAAGAGCAAAGAAAAAACTAAACAAAAGAAATTAAAACAGAAAGAAGAAAGAGCGACAAAGTCTAAAAATAAAGTGGAAAGTAAGAAATTAAATAATAGGTTAACACTTGCAAAGAAAAACATGGAAAAAGCGACAAAAGTTCTAACCTTTAAAAACTGCTGGCAAAGCGATATGATTACTGCTCTAGTTCATCAGACATTGAGATCAGAGGTGAGTAAAATAAAGGAAAGTTTTGATTCAGAACTCGAATTTGATGAATCAGATTTTTTTGCAAGCTGTAAATATGTTATATCTAAAAGTATGTAGTGTGATTGGATTCAATTAGTACAGATATATAAATAAATGGGTCCATGAGACTGCACTCCATCTGATAGATTCTGCTGACGACAGACATCCTGTTATCCGAGTTTTGAAATGATGCGTTGTTTGTTGAAAAAAAATACATGTTTTTTATTTTTTGAAAATATTTAGCTATTTTATTTAAATGTAACACCACTTTTTGTTAAAACCCCCAATTTGTAATTATTTCTTAATATTGCCCTATTAACAACACAATAATAAAATGATTCAAAATATTTAAATGAAGCTTTAATAAAAGCTTTTAGTGCTTATCTGCTAACTCAACAGTAACAGTGAGTAGCTATAAAGGTACGGTCTTAGGTGTCACTTTCATATTGCGGCTGAGTCGCTTATCTGTTAGAATGTGATCCTATGAAATTTATGTTGCCATATTTCCCCGCTTTACTCTATATTTATAACTGCCCTCTGTAGGCCACAGCCGCCGGCTTTTATACCGACAGGTAAAGAACTCTAGAATAGTCCATAGATCGTTAGGTGCGTAGAGAAGGTTTTCGAATGTTCTCGTATGTACTAGTCCATTCCAGTGGGACTCGATTCTTCTCGAACGAATGAATCATTACGGTGTCTATTCTTTAATGCGATGTTAAGGTCATCTGAGGGCGGGACATATAGTTAGGTTAGGTCGTGTTCACACGGGTCCGCAACAATAATATATATTTCCTTCGGCCACACACCCGCTTTACCCGACCACTGCGAGTAACCGAACAGTACAGCGTAATAGACTCTTAACTCGTAGCTGTAGACTTACGGGTACTTCCTGTCTTAGAAGGTAGGTTTAGAACTTAACAAACGTGTTTCGAGCTATTGCCACGCGTTGCATTATTTATTATCATCGAATGATAATAAATAATCGTAAATCAGCTGAACAGCAACTAAAGACCTCTCCCCCCATATATTTTCTCTGGACGACACTATAATTGATTTTGAGTCTTTGTGGGGAATTCTATTTCAGAAAGTTGGCAACACTGGGGTCAAGAAGAAGAAATATTATTCATTCCTGTAGTAAACACCACGTATAACGAATAAATCAGAGCAAGATTTTTTTTCATTTCTGAATACGTGCCAAATAATTTTTATGTCGCTGAGTGGACTTCTGGACTGAATATAGCCACTTAAAAAATTGTAGTAAACTCGACCACAAAGTTAATCCTAATAAATTATCGTAAAAATAATATCATTGGGAAAAAAACATAAATTTTGTTTTGATAAGTTGAATTTACGCTGGTCACTGATTTTTTTATTAGAATTTTAATTAAAAAATCAGTTTCGAAACTTTTCTGTAGTTTATACTTATTGAAAATATGATATGCTATATATTATAAAAAAAAATGTCATTCTTATTTTGTTGACATATAGACTTGGTTTTCTTGTGACCTAGACTACGTACTTTTTAAAAAGTATATTTTCGTATTCCAAAATCATAAAATGAATCCGAAATGTGCACCGAATAATACTGAACTGGTATTTCAAAATAATTATTTAAATCTCCATGATTTGACCAAAACTTTTAAGAGTGTGTAAAGGTGCGTCCAGACTTTAGCAGTTTATTTGTTATAATCTGCATCCATTCATACCGACACCGAAGAGAGCTTCGTGGATTAGTATCCATTTGGACTATCTGGACCTACTCATCTCTAATTTAAATAATATTATACGATAAACCAAATATTATTCGCATTTAAATAATAATAATAATATTTATATTTGTTTATTAAAGTTAAACTGGCATTTTAAATTGTTTACTTTGATAAACATTATGTGCAATTATATAATTGATTAAATTAAGTGGGCATATGTTATCATTCAATGTCATAAATTTTGTATTAAGAGTTCAATGACTCTATCAATTAGTAAACTGTTTCTAAGCCTTACGGTTGAAATATATTTTTGTTTATATTATTTTTATCAATTTTTATCTGCTAACAAGATATTTTTAACTCATATAGAAAGAAATTTAATGTAGGTTAATTATTAAAAAGCTATAATTAAACAATCTTTTGTATGTAACGCATACTTATAGCAGATATTTTGTAAATCCTTAATACTTATCAAAAAAGCATGGTCTGCTATATTCTACACTATATTATTTAATATTGATTTTTGTCCGTCCGTCTAATTATAATTATTAGAAGATTAATCAATTTATAGCTGTCTAATTGAAATAGTTGCTATGCTAAAGTCAGCTAGAGTTCCATCATTAAATTTGAGCTGTAATTAAAATGTTTCATTATCCGTGATATTGACATACTGAAACTTTATTTCTAATATTTATTTTTTTTATAAATTTAAGCAAAATTTTGAAATATAAAACTGATCCTTTTAAAAGCTATAAATATTATGTAGAGGCGTAGTAGCTGGAATAAAGCCGTTTTGCAATTTAGTTCTTTTTATTAGTTTTTAGCCGTTTACTTCATTTGGATAAAGCTTACAGTTGAGGGTTGGAACTTTTGGTGTTACACAGCAAAATAAAAACACTAAATCACCACAATACACCAAAACACTTTCACTTTTACACTGGACGCGCGTTTCGCTAACCATGTTAGCATCATCAGCAGATGATTATAAACTCTAAAACTAAAGTTTATAATCATCTGCTGATGGTGCTAACATGGTTAGCGAAACGCGCGTCCGTTGTAAAAGTAAAAGTGTTTTGGTGTATCGTGGTGATTTAGTGTTTTTATTTTGCTGGATAAAGCTATTGAAAAGACTCGGAGAAGAATTTATCAGATGATGGTTATATTTCGGTTTAGTTCTCAATCTATACTAATATATAAAATCCTTAAGTGACTGACATACTGATTAATCACGATCCTGCTCAAACCACTCAACGTAAGAAGCTCAATTTTGGCATACAGGTTGATTCTAGGGTGTAGAGGTTCGATAAGAAGGGATTTTTCGAAATTCCAGTTCCAAGAGGGTGAAACCACCCCTCAAATATTACAATATTTTTTATTTCAAAAACGGTCAAGTTTCTGAAAAAACGCTTAAACACGTATATTTTATTTTGTTTTTTTACATATTTTAAGATTTTTTAAAAATGTTTACAGTGTGTTTCAAAAAATCTGCTCATTGATTAATTACGATCCTGCTTAAAGCGCTTGACGTAAAAAGCTGATTTTTGGAAAACAGATTGACTTTAGGGTGTAGAGGTTCGATAAGAAGGATTTTTCGAAACTCGAATTCTAAAGGGGTGAAACTATCCCTCAAATATTAAAATGTTTTTATTTAAAACCGGTGAGTTTTTCGGAAAAACTCTTAAACACGTATATTTTATTTTGTTGTTTTACATATTTTAAGATTTTTTATAAATTTATACAGGGTGTTTCATAAAATATGACCATTGAGTAATCACGATTCTGCTTAAACTGCTTGACGTTTGAAGCTGATTTTTGGCAAACGGATTGACTGTGGGGTGTAGAGGTTCGATAAGGAGGGGTTTCTCGAATCTCAAATTCCAAGAGGGTGAAAACGCCCCTCAAATATTACAATATTTGTTATTTAAAAAACGGTTAGTCTTTCGGGAAAACGCTTGGCCAAGCATAATTTATTTGTTCTTTTTACATATTTTGAATTTTTTTAAAAAATCATACAGTGTGTTCCAAAAAGTTGGGTAATTTCTTAACCACGATTCTGCTTAAACTGCTTGACGTAAAAAGCTTATTTTTGGCAAACGGATTTTTGGAAAGTCAAATTCCAACGAGATGAAACTGCCCCTCAAATATTACCAAGTTATATAATAATATCGCCATATTGTTTTTGCTCATGCTGACATAAATGTGAGAAAATTTTATCCAGTTTGTATATGTTAATGGAAATTTTTGCTTTGCTTTATCATCACCATTACAAATGTTTAATTCGACGTGAACGAGGTCGCTGGTACACGCTAGTTATTAATATATGTTACGTTGTTAAACGCTTAAATTTCATTTTTATATAAATCTGTTTTTTTTCTGTTGTATTTAATATTTTGAAGTGAATTTCTTTATGCGCGACGGGCGTATAAATTCAAGTCCGTGACACACCGAGTGACACACCAGCTAGCGTTACGCGAAGCGTCAAGTCAAGGTCGCCAAGCGTTACTAAAATGGTAATGACATTGGATCGTCGTAACTCTGGCCCTATGTGAGCTAGAGGGCTAATACTCGGAATGTAGATGCTGACTTGATCTTTTCATGATATTTTGACAATGTTTTGTGCACTATGATACTCCATCATCGATGGCGAAAGAATCGTCCGATTTAATGCTTTTTTGGAGCGTCGTAACTCGGGCCCTATTTGAGCTAGGGGACTGAAACTTGGAATGTAGATGTGGCTCGAAGAGCCCCATCTTTTCATTACATTTAGACGACGTTTCGTGCACTACGAAACCCCATCATCAATGAATCAAATAAAAAATCGTTATATTTAAATGAAATTTGGTATATCAATAGATTGGACCAAGGCCAACTTTACCGTGTACGACACATGTTACTGTCACAGTTAGTTTTGACGTAAGAAAGTTGATGTCGTCCGATCGTGACCAAATTTGGTGGGTAGGCTATGTGAGCGACACTGCACACGGTTCTATCCTGCAAAGTTGGATACAACGTTTCGTTTACAACTTCACCAGGGTAGGACTAAGGATTTGATATTCAGGTCGATTTCAGCATAATTGGGGACGGGCTCGGCGTTTTGAAACGATACCTCTAAATGGACGGAATCATCAGGATTTTTCTTAATTCGGGGTCGATTGGAACCAAACTCGACACGTGGATGGGGGTACCCGATTGGAATCCTCAGACGGACAGACAGACAAACAGAAATAAGAAGTTTCACTTCAAATATACGCACATAGTGCACACACATTTTTTTTAACAAGGAAATTGTAGCCATAACATTTATTGATTATTAAAGGCAATAATTCAGTGCAAATAATAATTGTATACTTTTATGCAAATCTATAAAGTTGATTTTTTTTATTAATTTTGAAGTGTATTTGAGTAATTATTAAATTGAATAATTATTTATTTCCTAGTGAATTAATATAAGCTTATATTGTCTTGGTTATGCAAACCATAAATAGAGTCACAACTCCCTTGCGACATTATTAACGGGAAATGAGATTCCCTCTACCGTTTATAGCTAACAACCATGAAATTCATATAGAGATTTTGAGAATAATGTAAAATGAAAATGGACACTCATCTCTAGCTGCTCTAATAATTTATTTACATCATTAATGTCAGATAATATAATAAATTTTCAAGAGAACAATTTTATCGTTATCCCCTGCTACAATATTTTTCTGTCCCAGCTACTGTAGGATTTTTTTTATTCCTTTTGGTAAACGTATTCACTTTTAGGAGGAACTAACGCTTGTTCTGTTTTCTTTTTGTCTTCAGTTTTTTTAATATTTCCTCCATTTTAATGGAAACGTACTCGAACGTGTGCCGAATGAAAGTGAAAGGCGTTTTTTGAGAAAAAAACGGAATTCAATTGACAACCGTCAATTTATAAACAGGCCATTTAATACAATAGTAACTTGGCAACAAACAAGGTTCCTACCAGCAGCGTTAATACCCAAATAGGTATACCGAAAGATTAATAAATGAACATTTGAGTCATTTTAAAATGGAACAAAGTAGGTATTATACTAAATTCAGTAAGAAATAAAATTATCTATGTACCACGGGAATTATAAATAACCATAATATGTTTTATCATGTAATATAAAATTCTTTAATTTCTTTTGAATGCCTTAATTACTTGGTCTGCAATTTTGGTTACTATTTTATTTGTTAATTCAATTTATTCTTCCAGTTTTTTGGTCTTCTGAGCATAAAATAATAAAAAATGAAATTGAACGATACAAATTATTATCAAACTGTATTTTCATATTCTTATTTTCTTTTTATGATGAAAACTAGGGCAATTTTTATTTCGCAATCTAGGACAAGGAGACTACGTTTATTATTTTGAAATATAAAAACTTCTTGTCGGAGAAAAAAAGACGCAAAACCTAGATTCCAATATTGTTATATAATCGTCGTTAGTGTGCAGGAAATATTTATATAAAGAATAATTGGAAGAGAAGGAGATTTTTATTTCAAGTAGAGGATATTAAGCTAAATTACCAATTAGTAGTGTATACAGAGTTTTTCGTGCAACTGGTTTATTAAAAACATAGAATCTTATTTAGATGCAATTTTGGATGTCTGGTTATGAATATCTTTAAGTGCTCTTTTTTCTAAAATATTTTTCATTTTTTGGCACTTTATGTTTAAGCACAACTGGCTGCAAATCGTCTATTTGAAGTAGAATACCCTGTTTATTTTTGAATTCTACATGTAAAGGTACATTCAGGCTGAGAGCGTCGAGCGTCGCGACGCGTCCGCCCCATTGAACTCGAACCCCGACGTTCAGCGGACGCTAGCGCAACGCCAAACGCGACGCTGTCTGCCTGAGTGGTCTAATTTAAGTTAAGTGAATTGATTCCATTTCGACATGCGGATGCGACACAGACGCGACGCGACGCTCGACGCTCTCAGCCTGAATGTACCTTTAGGCTCCGCGCGCACTGCATCGGATCGGACCGACCAGCAAAAGCGACTGCGACCATCGTACATATAGACGGCGCCGGCGTCCACTAAAACATTTCGGCCTGTAGAGGCCAGATTCCTACCTCTACCTATCTACGATAGTCGAGTCATCGCCTTCGCCGTTTCTCGCCGGCCCGATCCGATGCAGTGCGCGTGGAGCTTAATTCTAAATAGAATTATCACTGGAAGTAACTCAGTGAGTCATTAGTTGTCACGGCTAATTATGATCTAAAAGGGTAAACAACCTATTTATCTAAAATAGGAAAATATTCATTTCCAAATATTTTCAAAACTATTCCTATATAGGTATGATTAAAAAGTTATTGTTAAGACTAACTTAAGTCTTTATTTTTGACGACAAATACTCTAAAAAGAGGAAAAATGCCTATTTCATGAAATCGACTTTTTATAGTATTGTTAACATAATATTTGTAACATTATTTTAGATCAAAATATTTTGTCAAAGGCAAGCAAGTTAAATTAAATAATAAATATGCATAATGATGCTGAAAAATATTTAAAATTTGAAATTAAAAATAGTTTTTTAAGCTAAAATGTGAAAAGTTGACATATGATATGTTATTCTATTCAGAGTGTCATTTTGTATAGAATAAAGATATACCGGAGGTGCCATTTAAAAATCAAAAGTTGTAGTCATTTCCGGTGAAACAGGAAGTGACCTAAAACAATTGAATACGTCAGTCAATCCTAATTTATGTCATATACTAACATACCAAATCTCGCTTTTTAACTGAAAAAATAAAAAAGTTATAGGAGTGAGCCAGTTTTGAGATGCACCCGGTATAGAGGGTGTTCTTTTAAAATTAGCAAATTATGGGAATAAATTGTATTTTTGTCATTTTTTCGATGACGTCTGTCGCCTGCATCCGTGATTCGTTGGATAGACTTAATATCAAATACAAATCATAAATATACCTAAAAACCTTTGTTTTTAAAATTAAGATTTTTTTTATTTTTGGCTTGAATGATTTTTGTTAAACTGACATCTCATATCACATACATTTTTAAAAAGAAAGCTAAATACATAAGGAGAATTAAACATTAAATTTTTCAGATTTCCATATAATTGAAAATATATTAATAGAGGTAAAGTGTAAAGGACATTTGATGAAAAGCCAACATTTAATGACATTTTTATTTTGCTTATATTTGAATCGCCAACTTTAAAATGCAACCACTTAATAAGATATTTTTTTAATAATAAGTCTTTTCTTTTACTAGATATTTAAAAATGAAACCTACTAAATAATATTTTATAGACTAAAAATAATTAAACTTCTTTTCTCTTGGTTTACAGTTCACACTAAATGTATAAGGAAAATACATTTTGATTTTGCGGAAAAGAATTATGCTTCTACTTGAGTACACACAGTAAAATATTCTGGTTAAGCCCTCTCCAAAATTTACATAATCCAATGCCTGTGGTTGATGTGTTATCCTAAAGAATACAGAGCAAAATAAGCCTATTAAGCATATTGCTCGCAGATACTAGCGAGGGAGTTCTAGGTGTAAAAATCATTAGAGCAATATGGAAAAGAAAGTGTAATTTATCTACATGAATTTTGAGTATGATACAGCATGACTTATCAAGAATATAAAATAGGCAACATTAGTTTTGACGCATTTATTTACAGTAAAGCTTGCCATCAGAAATTTCGAATTAATATCTGTTTTTGAGCTTTGTCCGTAAATGCAGGATACCTAATGAATATTTGAGAGGGAGATATGTGCATTGTCTTTTTTACATACCTATACTTATTATATTCTTTATTTGAATCATTTGATATACCGGGTGCGTCTCAAAAGTGGCTCACCCCTATAACTTTTTTATTTTTTCAGATAAAAAAATGTCGCCAAAAATGCGGGAGGCAGCCGTCTATATATAAAATATGTTAATAAAAAGTTGGTAGGCAGTTCTTTTAGTTTCAAAGTAAAGGAATTTTTCCAATTTTTTTTTATCTCAAAAACTGCGATTTTGACTGATTTTGATTATTACAAATTTTGTTGCAAATATTTTTCCTAATCTTAAATTGAAAACCGCGTTTCGCTAGCTACTGTAATTTTGGAGTCTGTCTGTCCGTCTGTAACACGATAATTCAAAATCCACTAAACCGATTTTAACCAAATTTCGCACAAAAATACTTTGGCACCCGAGAATCTGGCCATTAGTTTTTGGTGGGGGTGGGGGGTTGGTAAGGGGGTACGGCAGGGGGGTTAAAACTTTTAAAAAATCGTAGCTCCAAAATTACAGTAGCTAGCGAAACACGGTTTTCAATTTAAGATTAGGGAATAATATTTGCAACAAAATTTGTAATAACATCAAAATCAGTCAAAGTCGCAGTTTATGAGATAGAAAAAAATTGGAAAAATTCTTTTACTTTGAAACTAAAAGAACTGCCTACCAACTTTTTATTAACATATTTTAGTATGGGCGGCTATACGTGCCTCCCGGCGCCAATTCTTTTTTACTTTAATCCATAATTAAAAGAGACATCTCGTGTTTTTAACTGAAAAAATAAAAAAGTTATAGGGATGAGCCACTTATGAGACGTATCCGGTATATTCAGATTCGCTAAATGCTTAACAATGCCTTAATTAACTCTAAGCATCCTTCAGCCGTCCAATCGCTCCAGTTGCTTCACTCTTCTAAAAACCTAAGTGTAGGTCTAGTATGGATCTAGATCACATCTAGGCGCAGAAGGTAATGAATATTTATAATATTGATATAAAATGCGGGATATATGATAACTCATAAACCGCTAAACCGATTTTAACCAAATTTGGCTCAAAATATTGTGGCACCCGAGAATCTGGCCGTTAGTTTTTGGTGGGGGTGGGGGGTTGGTAAGGGTGCATGGGAGGGGGTTAAAAATTTAAAAAAATCGTTACTCCAAAATTACACTAGCTAGCGAAACGCGGTTTTCAATTTAAGATTAGGAATAATATATGCAACAAAATTTGTAATAACATCAAAGTCAGTCAAAGTCGCAGTTTTTGAGATAATTGATTATTAACATATTTTAGTATGGGCGGCTAGACGTGCCTCCCGGCGCCAATTTTTTTTTCATTAATCCATAATTAAAAGTGGCGTTCAGGCAGACGATAACACAAGATTAAAAAACTATATAAATGTAAGCCTCAATTCTTCTAAACCTCTTCTTTTCGACCAATTTCCAGAAATGAAGAAGTCATTTGGAATCGGCTCAGATTCGGCCATTGTTATTTTTCGCATTCTTTTCATATAAAAGGTGACCCATTGCCTAACTACTCTCATAGAGGGAAGCTACTAACAGTACGTCACCTTCTTATATAATGCCATTTGGTCTGACTGGTGATCTGGTTTCAGTACTTGGCGTTAAATGTCTGCAGTCTCTGTTTCAATTCATTAGGGTATTTGGTTTAAATTCATTTATATAATTTAATTTTAATCTGACCAATGCCAATAAATAGCTCAGCAAATGATTCGACTTACATAAAATCCTTCCCTACTTTCTGAATTTGAAGAAACTATTTCTATAAAAATTTTCTTAAAATATAATATTACAGGCACACCAAAAATACTGATATACGAGTTCTATTTACTGCTTCCTCCGAAACTACTGCAACACATATTACAGTAACTACGAGCCGAGGAACTAGCAAAGCAAAACAAAAGCTCCTGTAGCCGGCAGCTTCTTCTTAAACCCGGCCGTTAATGGGCTTTTTTGTTCTCTACCAGACGCGAACGCGTACGTGTTGAGATGTTTCGAGTTTAATTTGCTTCAAGGGCTCGAGCTGAATTTTTCAAAGGATGATTTTTTGCGCTGCATCGCCCTGGCGCTCGATTGATAGCTCTCATCCTGTTTTGTAGAAATCTTTTACGTTTGTTTGGCGCCGGACGGAAAGCGAGAAAATCTTGCTTTAACTCGATAACCCTTATATAGATTAATGGAATAAACTCAATAAATTATTCAGTAATGCAACTTTCATCTATATAAATACATAAAAGAAAAGAAAAGAAAAGTAATTTGAGTTAACGGCCCCTTTTTCCTGCTTAAACTAATCTGGATGGGGCCTACTTTATCACTGTCAATGGCCGACCGACTTGGCGAGTGTCTAAATCGACTCTTACTCATGCGATATCCCATTTCATCAGGTCTCGAACCGGCGTAAAAAGCAGTGTGTTAATAGATTTTATCTACGTCAGTGAGTTAAGAAGCTCTTAACTCACGCATTTTATTATGGAGGGAGGAGGGTGGACAACTGAAAAGCTACAAGGACATTTTCCACGAAAATTTAAAGGGAATTAACATGCAGAATGAGTGGGAAAAAGCAGCTCACAATAGAACTCAATGGAGAAGAGTTGTAAATTCAGTTAACAGCGGCAACCAAAAACAAAGAGGCAACAAAGCAATGAGATTTTTGAGATGTCCGGAGTGCGGTAGGCAGATTACATCACGTATCGGGCTTTTCAGTCACAGAAAAGCTCATGAAAGAAAACGCCTTACGTGACCATCTTCTTTATGTGTGTCGAATACTCGTCAGCGAGTAACGGCTGTATGTATGTATGTATGTGTATCTGTAATTTTGGAATCAAAATTAGTTCAATTGACACAATTTCCCTCTATACAAAAGTGCTTCGTTTGTACGTTAGACGGCATCAAACTTTAAAGAAAATAATAAACACATTTTTTAAGATATTTTAAGAATCGATATTCCGATTTGATGATCGAGTTTCATAGTGCATGAAACGTCGTCAATATATCATGAAAATATACGGTTCTTCGAGCCCCATCTACATTCCGAGTTTTAGGCCCCTGGCTCACAAAGGGTCCGAGTTACGACGCTCCGTTGTAACCTCCTTCAATTTTTACTCCCATCGCGCGTAAACAAGTTCTACTTCAAAGAATTAAATTAAAGGTTTCTCTGATTGTCAGCAACTATGCGATTTCTGGTAGCCGTCAACAATAAGCCATATTCCTATAAAACCTTTTTACTAATAAGTTTTTAGTCGAAATATACCGAATGATGCCATATTCCGAAACTTCACATATCGTCACCTTTTTGTCAGTTATTATTCAAACCATTTACCTTTTTTTGGGTTTTGTTTGATATAATCCTTTTTAATTAATAGAATAGAACAAATTTGCTGAGAATAACAAAAAAAAAATGCCAATGAATAGAGTGGATACTACAAATGATCCAGGTAATAGATGACATCCACAGAATCAAATCCCTCAAATGGCAATGGGCAGCACACCTGGCAAGAAGAACGGACAACAGATGGACCACAAAAATTACAGCATTGTACCCACGAGGACCTAATAGAATACCTAACCTCAGATCGGACCATGATATTAGGAAATTAGCAGGGATAACTTGGGCCCCCATAACCAACAATAGACAACAATGAACCCAACTACAAACAGGGTATTTAAATATGAGAGGAATGCTACAGCATAATTGGGAATGGTTGAATAAGCTGAAAATGGCCATGATGATGAATTATCAGATCTACTTTTAATAAATTAGTCTAATTTTTTGGCTTTAAAAAAAAGAGTCTCCTTTGGAGAGACCTATACCAAGAAATTTTTTGTGGGAAAGTATCTATTTTTGTATATTATTGAAGAATCCCTATTCATCTTTGTTGTTTAACTCTTCTTAAATAATTATACATTTTCATAAATTTCTTTGTTAATTAGTATTTCAAAACTCTTCTTGCTACACTGATTTAAGTTAAACTTGGTGCGTGTTACTCCATTTGCTCTTGGAAACCAATGCACAATAAATAATCCTCTTCGAGTTAAACCCTCCAGTAGAGACACCCCTAATGTAACGAGATCCGGAGCCTGCGTTTCTCTACGGCATATTAAACGTCTCGGAAAATCCGTAAGGCAGTGCCCGTATTTAGTCTAGCAATTATACGAGCCCTAATTGCACACCTTGCCTTTCCCAGATATTTCCGTACCATTCTCGACACCGCTACATCAATACGGCCTTTTAGAATTTGCATTATAGGATAATTGTGTAGTTAGTTGGATTTTATTCTCACTGAAAGAAATATAAAGGGCGCGTACAAGATGATGAAGTATAGGGATGATAAACTAAGATACGACTACGTTGTATACAGGGTTGTTCACCACATACGATACGAAGTATTGTAGCTAAACTTGGTTAATTTAAATAGAACGCCCTGTATATTTTACGAGAATAAGATGCACATGTTATTGTCTTGTCTATCAAATTGTATTATATCATTTTTTACCTATCTTTTCAAGTTTTTATAGAAAATGCATTTTGCTATAATTTAGACCTCATTTATGAATATACCCATGGAATATTGAAATTTTAGATTTTTTTTTAGTCTTTTAGAATTTGCATTATAGGATAATTGTGTAGTTAGTTGGATTTTATTCTCACTGAAAGAAATATAAAGGGCGTACAAGATGATGAATTATAGGGATGATAAACTAAGATACGACTACGTTGTATACAGGGTTGTTCACCACATACGACACGAAGTATTGTAGCTAAACTTGGTTAATTTAAATAGAACACCCTGCATATTTTACGAGAATAAGATGGACATGTTTAATTGTCTATCAAATTGTATTATATCATTTTTACCTATCTCTTCAAGTTTTCATAGAAAATGCATTTTGTTATAATTTAAACCTCATTTATTAATATACCCATGGAATATTGACATTTTAGATTTATTTTAAAGCAACAAATGTACAAAATGTACAGGTGCTAAACACGATAATATTGCAAGCCCATTTGTTTACAAAAAGAAAACTATAGGGAAATTAAAATAACTTTCGTTGCACATCATAATACGACCACCAGCAAAAAATAATACAGCGCATGGTGTCATTGATGACGTGCAACGAAAGTTGTTCCAATTTCCCTATATTTAAATCTTTGTAAAAGAGTATACCTATTAAATATACCACCATTATTTTCGCCCAAAAATTAGTTTATTACATACTCAACTGTTTTAGTTAATAAATTATTCTAAATAAATAATGTGGATTTGAATCAGAAATCAATATAATAATAAGTTATGAAATATAACGTCCCTGTTATTATAAATAATCAGTCGTCAAACAATGAAATAAAATTTATAAGGTGTTACTTTTTACCACACAGTCTAATACACATACAAAATTCAGTTTTGTAGTATTTGGAGCAATTATTATTAATCAACGCAAATAGGCAAATTTATATAAACCCGTCTGTCGGCTATATTTCTGATTCTTGACAATATTTCTTGTAACATGTGGGCAATAGTAGCGCACATATTAAAAATATTTTCATAGACATACAGGAAGCATCAAATATACCTTTACACTTACATATAACAATGTATCTTGTTTTATGTTTTAGCTATGTGTAATGAACAAATGCAAGACCAAGATCCCCTCCCTCCCCCATGATTTCCTCACGTAAATAATTATCGTCACCCCCTAACAAAAGAATGACGAGATATAAAACTTAAAACAAAATAATTTATTCCAATATATACTTCTTTTTACTTAAATATAAGCTTTCTTTTATGATTTTCCTCTTTCCTGTTTCAAAAATTATAATTCTTTATGGGTCTTTTGGGACGTGTTCTAACTCGAAAACTCCCCACGGGTACGCCACCGAACTGGGTAGGTAATAAACATAAAGGCGTAAAATAGGTCGGTGGGGTCGTAGAATTTTAAATTGATAAAATCAGGAGATAATTTAATTCCAACTTTAAACTTTTACCAAAAATAAAATGATATCAGATTTGAGGGTCTGTTTAGAAACGTAATATTATATATTACGTTTTTAAAGTGGTGATAGTGGTGATTTAACAAGTTCATACAGAGTCGCTGATAGGTATGGAAACGGTCGAATATTCGGCAAAGTATACGAGGTCCCACAAAAAGCATAAGGTTTTTATAAAGTTATATGTCTAACTTGTAATAAATTTAAATATACAATTTGTAGTTAGTGGTTATTGGATATTTCAATTCTTTCTTCAATTTTAAGCTAAAATTGTAATACACATAATGTAATTAAATCCAACCGTTTCCGAGATATTGTTTTGAAATATTAAACCAAAATTTGGAATATCCAGACTTGATATAATCTTATTTTATACATCTACAGGTACATTGTGTGTATCTCTATTTTTTCTTAGAATTGAAATATGCAATAACATACAGGGGTTTCCATTTAAAAAAATGAAAATTCGATTTGCCAATGCTGTATGACCGACCCTGTTTACTTAAATTTATTACTCGCCAATAGACATTTGAAAACCTTTATATTTAACTTTTTGCGATACCTCGTATATTTTACCCAATAATCTACCGTTTCCATACATATCAGCGACACTGTAGTAGGAATGGGTTGATCCAGTATTTCAAAAGAGGCGGTCCAGAGTTACGTCAAGCTAAATGGACCTTCAATTTTAATTTAACTAAATTTTGTTTGGCATGAAGTAATCCGCGTTCAAAAGTTTTGTAGTCCGTTAGGGAAATGTCATTTTTGCGTTTTGCCAAATTCTTGTTATTTGATCTTAGCTGTTCTATTTATTTTGTAGAGGTACCTTAAGACTCAAATTTATTACTATGAAGCAAATTATCACGAACTTTACATACTAATTAAAGATAGTCGAGACACAATAATTACAGTCTTCTATCAAAACTGCCGCATAGGGATTGCTTCACTCTAGAAGCAAAATGCTCGGCACTTATCAGATAATATTTTTGAGAATTAAAATGGGACCCTTTTTTACAAAAAAAAACTAAATTTGGACCTAGTCCTCGTCTACCGATTTCTTTGATCCACATATACAATAATAACATTCCATATTCCAACATTAGACACAAATTTCAAATAATACAAATTCGAATACCGGTTACACTTCCGTTCGTTAGGTGTAAACTTTCAGAAAGAAACTAAATATTACTACCAATTTTTGTTGTTCATCATAAACTTGGAGCATTTCAATTGATTTCAACAAATTCCGACAGCAATATTTAAGTATTTTAATTTTTTGCTAGTGCAGGTATTGAGACTATAAAATATTGACAGCGTTTTCAGATGGAGCGGAGCGTCCGCGACGGACCATCCGTCGTGTTTTTTCAAATAGCCGTCGGACGAACTCCGTCGGACGGAGCATTCGCGCCCATGTGAAATTGTTCATATAAACTCATGGTACTTGCTCGAAGTAGCGGACGGTCCGTCGCGGACGCTCCGCTCCATCTGAAAGCGCTGTCAGGTACGAGGTTTGTGCGATGTAACGCTAGTTTCGGGTAGTAAAAAATAAGTGAACAGGAAGTCGAACTAGGCGTCGTATTTGTGTTGTGATAATTACAAATGTTAATAAAATTGCCGAAAAAATGGTAACGCGTAAAGGAGAGCGTAATTAAGGCGTTGTTAGGTACAATAACATTCAATAACTCAACTTTCCTGGATATTCAACTCTCCCGCAACATTTTATAGCTTCATAGTTTCTCACACCGATTTGATCAATAGCAAAAATGGATTCAAGCAGTTCGACCAAACAAGTGAGTAACAAAGTGCTCGTTACATGATCAAAAAATTAAATATAGACATATACTATGAGAAGATAAAATATAATTTGCAATATAATGGTATACTTTTTTTCATCAACTAGTTATTAAATTTTTTTATGAAGATCTTCTAAAATTATAATTATGTATCTTTAAAAAATTTCGTTATAGCCGAAATAGCCCCAATTATGCCCCACTAGCAAAACCGGTGATTAAAACTGTGCTCGCTACCGTAGTTGAATTCATCTAAAAAGTTTTTTTAACTAGAGTAATAAATTCTAATACAAGTTAGACCTTCTGAAGATATAAAAATATTTACTTTTTTATTTTTATTTTTAGAATTTTCACAAATTATACTTCCTAACACACGAATAATTAAATAATAAATTTTTCGTATACTCGCTATTTAAACCCGTGTATTTGTATTTGATAGTTTTTTACGATATTCTCCGTTGGTGGCAGCACCTGCGGAGAATGCACCAAACCTATAGATGCATATAAAATTATTTCATTTATTTATTCCATTTGCAGGTATATCTTTTTGATAGGAGATTTGAACAATACTAATTTATTGTCTTATATATCATTCAACCATTTCTTATGGTGCAGCCTTCGTCACATATTTAAATACTCTGTAGTTTTTTTTTAAATTGAATATATTATGACCGTTTAATACCAACAAATATATAATGACGAGACAGCGATTAAATGGATAATTTTTAGTACAGAGGAGATATCAAAACTTTTAGCTTGTAGGATGATTGCTCGTTTGAATTCAGCCCTTTTGTCGTACTCTATAGATTCTTAGATTTTAATCATTTCACATCGCATTATGGCATAATAGTCGAAATAACATCAATAATTCCGTAATAGCGACGTCAATAACCTTTAAAATCTTCTATTTCCATTATTCCATTATTCCCAATCCCGAAAGGGCATTAGTTCGGTAATGTTGCCGACAAACCGACCCCGGTAGTTGCATTGATTAAACCTGGTGTGCCCACCTAACTGCAGTTAAGTAATGCACCTGCAGCTCCTGTAAAACTTTTACCATTACTGTTAATATTCAATAGTATACAAGGTGTTTAAATCGGATTCAGAGCCTTTTGAGTGAAGTTAGCAGTTAATAATGTAAAAATGTAAGATCCGTTGGGATAGAATCTTCAACAATTTTAATGGTTTCTAATTTTTAATGGAATTGTTTAGAAAATGTAGTAGGTATAATTTACTGTCAGTAAAGTATCGTTAAAATTATATGACCTATACCGGTTGGGTCTCAAAAGTGGCTCACCCCTATAACTTTTTTATTTTTCAGATAAAAAAAACGAGATTTGCTTTGTATATGACATAGATTATGATATAAATTAGGATTATATAGTATACGACATAAATTAAGATTGATTGACGAATTAAATTGTTTTAAGTCACTTCCTGTTTCACCGGAAATGACTACAACTTTTGATTTTTAAATGGCACCCTCGGTATTGTTTTACTTTATTCGATAGAAAGTGACATTCTGAATGCATAGGACAATTTTTGACATTTTCGCTTAATAAAAAATAGTATTTTAAATTGCAATTTAGAGCGCCATGGCTATGTTAAAAACAATCTATATATATAAAATCCTTAAGTGACTGATATACTGATTAATCACGATCCTGCTCAAACCACTCAACGTAAAAAGCTCAATTTTGGCATACGGGTTGATTCTAGGGTGTAGAGGTTCGATAAGAAGGGATTTTTCGAAATTCCAGTTCCAAGAGGGTGAAACCACCCCACAAATATTACAATATTTTTTATTTAAAAAACGGTCAAGTTTCCGAAAAAACGCTTAAACACCTCTATTTTATTTTGTTTTTTTTACATCATTTAAGATTTTTTAAAAATGTATACAGGGTGTTTCGAAAAATCTGGTCAAGGATTAATCACGATTCTGCTTAAAGCGCTTGACGTAAAAAGCTGATTTTTAGAAAACAGATTGACTTTAGGGTGTAGATATTCGATAAGAAGGGATTTTTCGAAACTCGAATTCTAAGGGGGTGAAACTATCCCTCAAATATTAAAATATTTTTTATTTAAAAACTGGTGAGTTTTTCGGAAAAACTCTTAAACACGTATATTTTATTTTGTTGTTTTACATATTTTAAGATTTTTTTATAAATTTATTGAGTAATCGAGATTCTGCTTAAACTGCTTGACGTTTAAAGCTGATTTTTGACAAACGGATTGACTGTGGAGTGTATAGGTTCGATAAGGAGGGGTTTCTCGAATCTCAAATTCCAAGAGGGTGAAAACGCCCCTCAAATATTACAATATTTGTTATTTAAAAACGGTTAGTCTTTCGAGAAAACGCTTGGACAAGCATAATTTATTTGCTTATTCTTTTACATATTTTGAAATTTTTTAAAAAATCATACAGGGTGTTTGGTTTGGTTTGGTTTGGTTGTGGTGTTGTTTGGTTGTGGTTTGGTTTTGGTGTTCCAAAAAGTTGGGTAATTTCTTAACCACGATTCTGCTTAAACTGCTTGACGTAAAAAGCTAATTTTTGGCAAACGGATTTTTCGAAAATCAAATTCCAACGACATGAACCTAACCCCTCAAATATTACCAAGTTATATAATAATATCGCCATATTGTTTTTTCTCATGCTGACATAAATGTGAGAAAATTTTATCCAGTTTGTTTGTTAATGGAAATTCTTGCTTTGCTTTATCATCACCATTACAAATGATTAATTCGACGCGAACGAAGTCGCTGGTACACGCTAGTAATTTATAATCAAGGAACCTTGGAAAATAGATTTGATCGCCTAATCTTTTTAGTGTCTTGTCCTGACCGGTTAAAAGATGCCCAAATCGTATTTTTAATCATATCTCAATTTTTTGCAAATGGAACAAGGGTGGCTCATTAGTACATTTGGAAAAAGCATTTTTTACGAATAATGTAATACCACACACTTGATATTTGATATCAAGTGGTCTGTCAAATTTTTGTTATAAACCGCATGTTATAATTTCAAATAAACCATATGCGAATATGTCAAAAGTTGACATATGATATGTCATTCTATTCAGAGTGTTATTTTCTATCAAATAAAATAAAAAAAAATAACGGTGTAATTTAAAAACCTTCGATAAAAAGTAGTCAATTCCGGTGAAACAGGAAGTGACCGAAAACAATTGAATAGTCAATCAATCCTAATTTATGTCATATATTAACATACTAAATATCTTTATTGTAACTGAAAAAATTAAAGTTATAGGGGCGATCCACTTTTGAGACGTACCCGGTATAGTACAGGATCCCGCTGGAGGATAAGTACATTTATCACGTAGGCAGTTAATCAAATGCTAATTTTTACACATAATATTAACAGGGTGCCAATCAAAAAGTTGCCACCAGTATGTTTAATTAAAATAATATTAATTGATTTTGGAGACGACATTACGTTCGTAACGTGCATTGATCATTTATACAGGGTGTCCCAAAAATAAGTGCAGATGTTTTAACTGGTAGTATATTTCGGCCCCAGAAACACGTCTATGTTTTTTTTGCGAAAAAAAAATGAGAAATTGGAATTTTTTGGATTCTTTTAGTTCAAAGTTAAAAAACATAATTTCTTGATCATATGGCAATATAGATAGTAAATTTACATGAAAGAAACCCCAGAAAAGATCGAGTGGTTCTCAAAATTTAAGCAAAGCATCATTTTTTGTTTAAATTTTCGAAGAAAAATAACTCGGTTATTTTGGACTTATTTGAAAAACTTTCTAAACTAAAAAATAATTTTTTTCAAACGTCACAAAAGTATTAATTTTTGCCACGTGATTGACATTATTAAAAAGTGCATTTACTGCCAAACGTACAGCGTTTTACCAAACGTACAGCCTTTGATTAATTTAAAAATAAATTCCCAACATGAATAATGAACAAAACATTTAAACAAAAACAGACCACAGACCACACGAAACAAATTGTTGGTTAGTAGCAGTTAGTAGTATTCAGAGATGTAGGATGTAGTAGTATTTTGGTTTAATAGCCACAGCTATCCGGCTGGGTAATAGAATTATCGTTTTTTAATAAAAATTAAAAAAATATTATAAAATTATAAAGCTAGAAGTATACGGTTTTATATTAAGTCATTTTTTTTTGAATTTTATTAAAAGCATTCATAAAAAATATACAGGTTGGTCCGAACTGTATTCCGGAAACTTCGGCAGCATATTTTAATGATAAAAATAATTAAAAAAGTTCATATAGAAATTTATGCCTAAAATTCGGAGATACAGGGTCTAGAAGTTTCATTTTTATTTCGATTTTGTCCAAATAATTTCTCAAGTAAGGTCAATATTTGGATGAAAATTGATGTCTGGAAGTTTTTTGACATGAGATATTTGATTTTGATGTCAATATGACTCCTATTTGTAGAGGGCGCCACCTACATGTGTTTTAACTGCTTTGAAGAGTAATAACTTTTTGTCCGTAGCTGTATAAAACTACTGAGTGAAAAAATATACATTTTTGTGATTTTCTACGTAAAAACTGTCTCTTGGTAAAAATCGCTACGAGCAACCGTTCTCAAAATATTTACAGTGGAAATAGTCAATACATGTCATTATTGACTAAAAATAAACAGATGTTGAGTAGATAGTTATTTGACCGAAATGAGAACTTCTTATTTTTTTTAAACTAATAATAAATTCTTCTTGGAAAAAATGATGATAAAACAGTTTCTGTTGAACTTTTGGTACAAAAATATCTCAAATTTATGATTTTAGTCTAATAACTATTTAGTCAATATGTTTAATTTAAGTCGATGACAGGTATTGGTAATGTCGATTCCAAATATCTCGAGAACCATTACTCGTAGCTCGTAGCGATTTTTACTAAGACACCTCTTTTATGTAAAAAATGTCGTAAATGTATATTTTTTAACTAACTAGTTTTATACAGGTACGGACGAAAAGTTATGACTCTTCAAACCAGTTAACAAATATGTATATGGCGCCCTATACAAATACGAGCCATATTGACATCGAAATCAAATTTCTCATGTTAAAAAACTCCCAGACACCATTTTCATCCAAATATTGACGTTACTTCAGAAATTATTTGGAAAAAATCGAAATAAAAATGAAACTTCTACATCCTGTATCTCCGAAACTAAGCATTTTAGGACATACATTTATAGAAGCTTTTTTACTTATTTTTATCTGCAGAATATGTTGCCGAAGTTTCCGGAATACAGTTCGGACAACCCTGTATATCCTTCTAATCCTTCCCAATAGCTGTATTTTTTTTATTCGTTATTATCGGTTTCAGCTACTCAGCCATCATCAGACCTTTCTGAAAATCTGTTGACGTTTGAGTTTGACAAACGTCTGAATATGGCTGAATAGCCAAAATCGGTCACGAATAAAAAAATTATAGTGGTTTGTCTTAATCACATTAATGGATCGTGAGCCACTACTTTGAGGAAACGAACAGACTCTATTTAATAATTCTATTTTAGCGACGTCAATAACCTCTAATATCTTCTTTTTCTAATACCGCCATTTTCGAAAGGGCATTAGTTCGATCGAATTGCCGACAGACCGACTCCAGCAAGCGGATTGCATTGATCAAACCTGGTGCACCCGCCCGCTTGCAGTTAAGTTATACACCTGCAGTTCCTGTAAAACTTTTATCGCTGCCGTTAATTTTCACTAGTGTACAAGGCGCATTGGGGATCGTTCTGCTTTAAAGCATGGCTTGCGGAAAACTAGAAAATTCGCAGTTTGAGGTCCGTGAGGAGGAATCCTTTCCTATTATATTTAATTTCGACAATTTATTAGATAACTTTGTACGTTATTCAGTGTGTAATACAGTTTGCAGGTCAACAAATAATTTGTTTAACTTGAGATATATTTTTTTTAAATACCCAATACTGGGTGCATCTTAAAAGAGGCTCATCTCTATAACTTTTTTATTTTTTCAGATAAAAAAACGAGATTTGGTATGTTAGTATATGACATAAATTAGAATTGACTAACGTATTCAATTGTTTTTGATCACTTCCTGTTTCACCGGAGATGACTACAACTTTTGATTTTTAAATGGCACCTTCGGTATATTTCTGCTTTATTCGATATAAAATGACACTCTGAATAGAATGACATCTCATACGTCAACCTTTGATTTTTGAGAAACAAAAAATATGACCCAAATGTATGGGTTTTTTAAATGGAATACTATGTATATTATTATTTTATTTTGTTATGAGCTTTGTAAAAATATAGTATACTGTATACTTTTTTTTCATAAATAAGATATAAAATGCTTATTTAACTTTTTAGCATATACAGGGTGGTCCGAACTGTATTCCGGAAACTGGTAGCATATTCTGCAGATAAAAGTAAAAATAAAAAAGTTCGTATAACTGTATGCCCTAAAATGCTTAGTTTCGGAGATATAGGGTGTAGAAGTTTCATTTTTAGTTCGATTTTTTCCAAATAATTTATGAAGTAACGTCAATATTTCGATGAAAATTAGTTTCTGGCAGTTTTTGACATGTCAAATTTGATTTTGATGTTAAAATGGTTCCTATTTGTAGGGGCGCCACCTACACGTGTTCTAACTGTTTTGAAGAGGAATAACTTTTCGTCCGTACCTGTATAAAACTACGGAGTGAAAAAATATACATTTCCGTGACTTTTACGTAAAAAATGTCTCTTGGTAAAAATCGCTAGCAACCGTTCTCAAGATATTTAGAATGGAAATAGTCAATACATGTCATTATTGACAAAAAATAAACACATTGAGTAGATTATACAACTCTATGTATATTTTTCCTATATAGAAGGATGTGATTAATAAGTGATAATCATTTAAGTGATTGTCGCTTATTGGCAATATTGTAATAAAATTTTTGAAATAGTAATTCAGAAGTCATTTCTGTCAGTTCCACAAAATATCCCGTCATTTCTTATTAACAAAAATGTTTAAGATAGGAAGGATATATTTACTTTATTTCGTTGTATAATCTTTTGAATACAACTCGATGTTTCGGGATTACCTAATACTTTTGCCTGACACTCAATGGGATACCGGCAACACTACGACTCCGAAGGTAACGCGCCGGGTAACGCATTTCGTGTCAGGTAAAAGTATTATTCGGTAATCCCGAAACATCTTGTGGTATTAAATTCGATGTTATTTGACTGAAATAATTCATTTGGGAAATTTTTATTTTTTAAAATTGATGATAAAACAGTGTCTGTTGAGCTTTTGGCACAAAAACATTTGCAATTTATGATTTAAGTCTAATAACTATTTAGTCAACATGTTTAATTTATGTCAATGATGAGAGGTATTGATAAGTTCGATTCCAAATATCTCGAGAACCATTACTCCTAGTGATTTTTTCCAAAAGACCTTTCTTTCGTAAAAAATGTCGTGAATGTATATTTTTTACTCAGTAGTTTTATATAGGTACGGACAAAAAGTTATTACTCTTCAAACCAGTTAAAAATATCTAAGTGGCGCCCTCCACAAGTAGGAGTCATATTGACACCAAAATCAAATTACTCATGTCAAAAAACTCCCAGACAGCAATTTTAATCGAAATATTGACGTTACTTCAAAAATTATTTAGAAAAAATCGAAATAAAAATGAAATTTACACCCTGTATCTCCGAAATTAAACATTTTAGGACATACCTTTATACGAACTTTTTTACTTATGTTTATTTGTAAAATATGCTGCTGAAGTTTCTGGAATACAGTTCGGACCACCCTGTATATAATATAGTATAGGATCGCTTATTCCACGCTAGTTTCTGTGTGTAGAATCAGTGCATAAGTGTATCAAAAATATCAATAACGTGATAGTTCTGTTAGTTAAAAGCTGTACAAGTTCATTTTCGGTGCATTTTATTAAGAAAACACGACGGAGAACAAAATTATCTGGTTAAATTAAATAAAATAAAATAATAATACTCTTTTAAACTATATGGGATGATTTATTTTAAAAAGTTAAATAATGCATATTTTACCTTATTTATGAAAATAAGTATACAGGGTGCTACAAATTCGAGGTACGAGCATTGGTATCTCGGAAACCGCAATAGATACGAAGATGGTAAAATCGTATTCAACCCACGTCACTGTTAAGTTTGAAAGCTTATCAATATTGTAACGATGAATATATTAAATATTAAAAAAAAACAGAGCCGGACTTGAAATTAGTTTAAATAAATTGTCCAAATTTCCAAAACAAAAAAAAAATATCAAGTGTGGCATATCATTGTATTCAGGAGAGCGAGTTCTTTAAAAATCTGAAATAAAAATTGCAGGTCCGTATTTAAAAAAAATAAGTTGGCCTCTGTATCTCACAAATTATCAGCTGATTTGAAAATCTAAAAAATCAGATAGCCCTGATAAAGTGCCTATGAGAATGTGTAATTAGTTTTTTGATTTTCTAAAAACTATCAACAGGAAAAAATAAAATTTATTTTCAAAAATATCCGTTTTTTCCAAAAAACTCAGCAATCCTTGAAATTTTTAAAACTTTTTGATGACATCTTGGTGAGCATCCCAAAGCGCAACTTTGCCCCAATTTAACCATGTTCGTATCTATTACGGTTACCGAGTTACCAATACTCGTACCTCGAATTTGTAGCACCCTGTATAGTGTATTATTAGAAAGCTCATAATAAGAGAAATATAAAAATAATATACGATGTGCCCTATTAAAAAAAAACATAAGTTTGAATCATATTTCGAGAATAACCAATCTCTACGTGAAAATCTTTACTGAACCGAGATACGAGGGGAGTCGAAAAATGTAAAATTTTCAAATTTGTCCTGTATTTTAGGAACTAAGAGGGCTAGGATAAACCTGTGTGGTAGCATCTTTAGTTTTCTAAAAAGTTAGTACAGTGATATGTAAACCGCAGCTTTGTATCTCTAGTCATAAACGAGAAACTCCATAAAACACATGAAAATGGGATATCCTGTATACAGTATTGGAATCGGAATAGGTTAAAAATATTTATTGATTTATCAAAGTAATTGTCTAATTTTAAAGCAAATTTTGCTCTTTTCAGTTTTCTGGAATGGACAAAACTGTTATTCGATCTGTAACAATACTTATTGTACTTGTTATAAACTTAGCCTTTTATACAAAAGGGCAGAAAGCTATGTAAACCAACTGTTTCGCATAGACTGTATTATATAAACAATAGTTATATACACAGCGTTTGCTACAATAAATTTTATTTCATTTTGCGCGAAGATCTGTCTGCTTAACTTCAGAAACAAATATCTTTACCCCTACAGGTTAATGAATTATTGTTGTTGGAGAATATTAAAGAGAAATATTAATTAATTCGTCTACAAAAATAACAGAATGATAATATTTTAGGAGACAAAAAAGAAATTTTTAACTTTTAAAGTATATTAGTGGGCTTTGAGACTTGACATTAGCAGTTAAAGAAATTCCACAGTATTTTTCCATAACAATTATTATTTTATATATAAAACTCAAAGTACCCTTGAACATAAAACTTTGATCACATTAAATGTCACATGGATTTTTATGTTAACAAGTTGTAAAATTTTTGATCCTTCAAAGTACTAATCATTTTCCGAAAATGTTTTATATAGCAATTAATGCACAGTCTCAGATATTAAAAAATAATTAATTTATGATAACCTACATTTTTTCTCAAAACAACGTTAAATAACGTATTGGGTCCTGTTTTACAATCAACTTTTCAATTAATAATTAATTTGGCTAAAATGTCTCTGCGACATCAAAGTTGGCAAATTAATATCTGAAAGAAAAATGTGTAGCTTTTTTTCCTGAAATTTTGTAAATTTTGATGTATAGGATATTATTTAACATATTTTATTGAAAATGTAATCAATCACTCATTATTTTGACCTAAAATGAATATTATATTATATAGCAAACATTTTATCATAACATCGCTTCGATATTTGTCAGGATGACAGCTAACCCTGATAAAAATTAAATATATACACAGCGAAACCCTGCATAATTTGAGCTATTACGAATAATTCATTTTAATTTTATTATTATTATACAGGATGAATTTTAAATAAGTGCAAATATTTTTAGGGCTGGTAATATCGATAAAAGAAAAAATATATTTTCTCTTTTCCGTTTTTCAGATAAGTCCAAAATAACCGAGTTATTAAAGTTTGAAAGTTTAAAAAAAGTTATTTATTTTTTAAAAAAATTGAGAGCCTTAATTTTCCAAATAATTTATGAAGTAACGTGAATATTTGGATGAAAAATGGTGTCTGGGAGTTTTTTGATATAAGAAATTTGATTTTGATGACAATATGACTCCTACTTGTAGAGGGCGCTACCTGCATATGTTTTAACTGGTTTGAAGAGTAATATCCTAACCTAACCTAACCTAACTTCTACTCCCTGTATCTCCGAAACTAAGCGTTTTAGGACAGACATTTAAAAAATAAGCTGTTTCCGGAATAAATTTCGGACCACCCTGTATACTTATTATTCTATAGCATTGAACATAGAAATATAATAACTTTAGAATATAATAACAAATAAAGGTTAAGACGCATTCGTAAGTATATGTTAACTTATATACAGGGTGGTCCGAACTGTATTCGGGAAACTTCGGCATATTCTGTAGATGAAAATAAGTAAACAGTTCGTATAAATGAATGTCCTAAAATGCTTAGTTTCGGAGATCGAATGATAATACAGTTCGGACCACCCTGTATAAAGTTTGATAAAATTTGTATAAAAAATGTATTCGAATTGATTCTGAATATATTAGGAACTTGATTTTAATTTAAAAAAATATTCTGTAATTGTTTTATCATGCAAAACTGTTTTAGTAACAGAAATAATTAAATATACATTAAAAATAATATTTTTTAAGTATTAATCAAGGTGCACTACTACTGATATTGATTCAACAGCTACAAAATTAACATTCCTTTTTATTCGTAAGAAAACGGTAATCATCATTAGCACTAAATTTACAATTCTAATATGTAAACAATACATCGTTAAATACTGATAGGTATCGCTATCATTGTTTTATAATTTTTTTATTTTCCTTGTTCAATAAAGGCTGATTTTATTCTGTAATAAGGCATTTTATCCGTAACAGGAGAATAATGCTTATCAGTATACATTTTTAGGCATATAGGGTAATAATATCCTGTGCCAAAAAAGGAGCATTACTTCGGAGACCATCTGAACGATAATAATGCAACTTAAATATATTAGTCTAATGGCGCGTTCTCGCGACTCGTGTACAGGGTGAGTCAACGATAGAGTAAAGTCCATTATCTCATTTGTTTCAAGGTCTACAAAAAAATACTTAATACAAAAGTTATAGGGATGGTTAAGATACACATTTTAAAATTATGATAGAGTATACAAGGTGCTTCAAAAAAGTGTGGCGGCTATAACATATGTTTTTTTAAATACAACACCTTAATTTTTATTCTATTTTTAGATTCTGCGTAAAATTCTATAACTTTTTTATATATAATATTAATAAAAAAAAATAAATACTAAAATTAATAGTTTTAATTATAGTATATAAAGTATATATATATATATATATATATATATATATATATATATATATATATATATATATATATATATATATATATATTATATATATATTATATATATATATATTATTATATATATATATATATATATATATATATATATATATATATATATATATATATATATATATATATATATTAAGTATATTTCAATTTATTTAAACAAATGTTAAATTGCAGTGTGGTAAAAAATTGTCAGTGGTGCCATCGTTTCTGAAGTTGGAGTACCAAAATTTGGTAGGAGAGTTTTATAGAGATGAAAAAAAAGATATATGTAAAGATATTTTAGTTAAATGATGTAGAATGTAGAATGTAGAATGTTTAGGAGGGGAGTTAATCACCGCGACCTTATAGATCTATTGTGTGTTTCCCTTTCTTGAGTTATAACGAGTTATAACTCATCATACAGTCTCAGGGCTTTAAGAAAAGCCAGTATCTGAGACGGCTCCACAGAGACCAGCTCTCCATCCTCGATATCAGACGTACATGGGTTCAAGGTTCAAGGTAAGGTTCATGGCACGAATGGTCGTCGTCTCGGCGCACTCAGTGATAAGGTGTTCTGGTGTTTCCCCATTTTCCCCACAAAATCTGCATTCGCCGTTGTTTCTCAGTTTCAGCCTACTGAGGTGTTCGTTGAGGAGACAGTGTCCTGTTAGAAACCCCGTGACAATCCGAAGATTGTTTTTACTTAAATCAAGGAAAACCTTTGATTTTTCTCGGTCATATAAGTTCTAAGGAACTTTTTCGAGTGTCTTAGACCGTTGGAGGACACCCATTCCAAGTTACGGATGGAGTCTTCCAGATTCTTCAGTTCCGCTTTCAGTTGGTTCCCGTTTGGAAAACAGAACGGTTCTGGTATAGTTAGTGGAGTGTTCGCTCCTTTTCTAGCTAGATCATTTGCTTTTTCATTGCCTTTTATCCCTTGGTGAGCAGGCACCCAGAGTAGGAGGACTTTATTTTCTTTGCCTAATTTGTTGAGCTTCTCCAGGCATTCTTTGACTTCGAATTTAGTTAAATGATTCAGGGTGTTCAAAATATATTTATGAATTTCAACTACTTAAAATTAAAAAATCTCAAATTTTTTAAATAGGACACCCTATATATTATCATTTTTTCTAATATATTTTCCAACCAAACCAAAACTCTTCAACTTTTATTAAGTATGTCATATACCTATTTTTAATAATTTGCGATTTATTCCCATTCTATTTTTACCCATATTTTTAATACAATTACCCTATAAAATCATAGTTACCATAACAAAACAAAACTATTTATTACTTACTTTTAACAAGTAGCTTCATAGTTAGTTACAATTGCTGGTATTAGTTAAAATTAATTAACTTTACTCAAATAAACTAAATCGGAGTAATGAATTTCTTGGTGTATTTCTGTATTACGAAAGATGACACTTGGGATTTTTCGTCGGGGCGAATAGCCACAGATTAGGGTAATACTAGATTACCTAATTGCTGAAGACTACTAATATAGAAATTTTCTTCGACATACAGTGAAGTTTTTTCTCGTAGTAATTCTGGTTTATATTTCATTTGGTATAGCCAATATTACTACTGCCGCGAAACCGTCCTATTACTCACTGAAGATGTTTCCTAGATAATATACATCTATTGTTATAGTAGTTAGCAAAGTACTATATAATATATAGTACCTACTGAATCAAAAAATTTGGTTTTCTAGGCTTGTCCGTGTATATCAGTCAAATTGACTAATTCATTTCCAGAACATCTGTAACTATTATTTCTACCATTTATACTTATTACAACAAATTAAACTAAAATTCAAATTGTTTTTAACTTGCTTAACAGACATGAAATTGTTATAATTGTTACTTTTTGTCGTGGTAACTATGATGTTATAGCGCAATTGTATTAAAAATATCGGTAAAAATAGAAAAAAATTGGAATAAATCGCAAAGTAATAAAAATAGGTATATGACATACTTAATAAAAGTTGAAGAGTTTTGTAAAATCTATCAGAAAAAATGATAATATAGAGTGTACCATTTAAAAAATTGAAATTTCTTAATTTTAAGTAGTTGAAATTCATAAATATATTTTGAACACCCTGTAACATCTAACTAAAATATCTTTACATAGGTCTTTTTCTATATCTCTATAAAATTCTCCTTCCAAATTTTAGTTGTCCAACTTCAGAATCAATGCCATCATTGACAATTTTTCATCACATTGCAATCTAACATTTGTTTAAATAAATTTAAATATAACAAACACTATTAATTTTAGGTATATAACATTTTATATAAAAAAGTTACGGAATTTTACGCAGAATCTAAAAATAAAATAAAAAATAGGGTGTTGCATTTCAAAAAAACATATGTTATATTCGCCACACTTTTTTGAAGCACCCTGTATACTGTATAATAATTTTAAAATGTGTATCTTAACTATCCCTATAACTTTTGTATTAATTTTTTTTTTGTAAACCTCGAAACAAATGAGATAATGGACTATACTCTGTCGTTGACTCACCCTGTACTTGGCAAGTATTTTTTACAAGATCAGGCGGGAGTGCGGTGAAGTTCCTATATACCCTGTATACCAATTACAAATATTTGTCAAGTACACAAGGCGTGAGAATGCGCCTTAAGAGCTGGCTACATAAAAAAAACCTTATCATCGTTACATGGCTAATTTTTCTTGTTAATCCTTTTTTGTAGTCATTTGGAAATAGTCATGTCTGCCAGCGCGATCCCGGGGCTTAAAACGGGGGCGGCCAATCCAAAGGGTGAAATTTTGACACTAAAAATATTATAAGGTACACGAGCTATAATTGCGAAAATACCTTTTATTTTTCATTAAGAAATTTGGAAAATCGTTGGCAGACATTTTTCTCGTCGCTAAAACGCCAACACCGCGAAAGATGCATTAAATAAATAAAAATAAAAAAATTTATGGCATATATGCATGCCGATTGGTGGAATGTCATATTTATTTATTTTAAAAGCCGTACACAAAAGGGTTGACAAAAAGATCGTGGCTAAATCAGCGGCAGAGTTATCAAAAACGCTTCATCCATTTAAGCATAGGATAAATCATGTATACCATTATACTATACTTATTTAGCGAACTCCGAGCGCTTGTGATCGGACTTCGTCTGTCCATCCACACATGCAGGCTCTGATGGGAACAACATACTAATAGAGACGAGCGTCCTCGTCGCCGATCGAGTTGCTGAACTCCGACTTCTCCATCTACACACATAGGAAATCGGCGAAGCCCCGATCGGAGATCGCCAAATGCATACATATTTTTTTATCATTTCAATAGATATCAAACATTTACTATTCTGTCCCACTATTTGCATCTGACTCCTCGTTATACTGCAGATCCTCGCTCTCGAAACGAGTCTTCCTCTGAGTTGAGATATGTAGCCATTTGAAGAATTTTACGGTGTAGACCGTAAAATTTTTATAGACTTACATGCATTATGTTTCATTTGATAAAGCGGCAAGCGTTTCCTGAAAACGCTTATACAGGGTGAGCCTTAAATAAGTGCAAATACTTTTAGGGGTGATATATTTCGACCCCAGGGTGAGTTTTTTTCGCAAAAAAAGATGTTGAAAATCTTACATTTTTTTTTAAATTTTCCTGTATATTTTAGAAAACTTTTTAGAACTGCCTATTCACCGCAAATTTACCTTAATTATTTTTTAGCCTACCATGCTACCTACTCGGTTATTTTGGACTTACAGTGCAATCGCGATAGTATGAACATGCAGTCATATGAACCACTACGTAATATGAACACAATAATTTTTTCATTGACTACTCTATAGTATGAACAGCCTGAAATCTCGGTAATATGAACAACTTGTCAGATCTTGTTTTTTTCCTATTTTGTGTCTGTTAGTGAGGTTCAAATTCATTGTTATTTATGTAACAGAGGTGAACGCAGCTAGTTTCCTAAACAGAGTCTATAAAGTGTTTAATAACTCTTTAACTGTAATAATTTAAAATGGTTAAAGTGAAAGGCAAATCAAAATGTCTCTCTCTTCATGAGAAAGCGAAACTTTTTTAAGATGTTGATAAAGGGTTAGGCGTGACGCTTTTGGCAAAAAAGTACGGTATTGCCAAATCAACAGTGTGTTTAATTAAAAACAAAAAGAAGAATTGTCGAAAGAGGTGCAAGTTGTGCGTCTAAATTAACAAAAAAATGCACATTAAAAAAAGGAGAACTTCCGGAAATAGAAAAACTGCTTTATAAATGGTTCCTTGCACAACGCGAGAGAAATATGCCAGTTTCTGGAGAGATGATAAGGCAAAAAGCTTTGAGTTTAAGTTCCAGTTTAAAAGTTAGCAGCTTTAAAGCAAGTGATGGTTGGTTGCAACGGTTTAAAGAACGGTATGGGGTAAGATTTTTAAAAATAACCGGAGAAAAACTGTCAAGTCGGCCAGAACTTATTAATCCATTTAAAGAAAAACTAAAAATGGTGATTGAAAAATATGAATTAAATGAGCACCAGTTGTACAATGCTGATGAAACTGGGTTGTATTGGCAATTGTTACCTGATAAAACATATTTATCACTAACCGAAAAAACTGCACCTGGACTCAAAATAGCCAAACGAAGAGTTACATTTTTGGGATGCGCCAATACCTCAGGGTCGCATAAAATAAAACCATTTCTTATCGGAACTGCAAAAAATCCGAGATGTTTCAAAATCTTCCATAATCCCTTGGTGTACCGGCACACTAAGAACGCCTGGATGACTAACTTTATTGTACTAACGGTTTTTTAGGTTAAAAGTTTTCTGAGATCTCAAAATCTACCAGAAAAGGCGGTACTTCTTTTGGATAACGCTCCGTCTCATCCACCTGTAGCAGATTTAAAATCTAGTGATGGTATGATCTTTGTAATGTTCATGCCTCCGAACGTTATACCACTTATTCAGCCAATGGATCAGAATGTGCTTAGGCTTACCAAGCTTTTCTATAGGAACAGTCTTCTTAGTTCCATTATTACTGGAAATGACACTGTAGGTGAAGCCCTTAAGAAAACTACGTTAAGGGATGCAGTGATCCATTTAATGGCCGCATGGGAAAAACTAAACCCAGACATGATCTCAAAATGTTGGCGAAACATTCTTGACTTTACGGATGCATTAGATGAGGACGACTTGCCTCTATCACGCATAAGACAACAGCTAATTGAAGAACGAGCTGCCGATCCAATAGCACTTTTAGGCGCTATAGGGCCTGTAAGTTTTGCATTTGTACATTTTTGTTTAAAAACCGGTTTTATCTAAAGTAAGCGCTAGGTCATTAACTATAGTATAAATTAATACATATTATGTAGTAATTTTTAAACGTTTTAACAGGCGGAATACACGGGCTGTAGACATTGAAGAATGAAACAAGGATTCAGTGATAGAAGAAGCGAGCCTGGAAGAAGCTGAAAATATGGATTCAAATGAGAGTGACATTAAAATCGAGGAACAGCCAATAATTACAATTAAACATAGCGGAGCAGTCCAGGCCCTTACAGTATCATTAGAATGGGCTAAACAAAACGCAATAAATTTATCGGATATTACAACTCTAAAAAACATTCTTGAAAAAGCAGTTTTAGCTAACATTTCGGCCAAACAAACTCAGTCAAAAATAACTTCATATTTTAGAACTAATAATTAGTTTCATGTAATGTACATAGATATTAAGCACTTGATTTTGATGTACGATTAAACGATTTTTAAAATATTAATCCGTATTTTATTATGTATTTTTACTACCTTCAATAATATGAACATACCGTTAGTATGAACAACCTAAAATTTTTTGTGTTCATATTATCGCGATTGCACTGTATTTGGAAAACGGTAAAGAGAAAATATGATACTTTTATTGAGAACTACCAGCTCTGAAAATATTTCCACTTATTCAAGACTCACCCTGTAGAGTAATATCGCGCTTGTGATAACTGTCTACCGATGATTGCGCCACGATTTTTTTGTCTGCCCTTTTGCATACGTCTTTTTAAATAAATAAACATGACATTCCACCAATCGGCAAGCATGTATGCGATGATTTTTTTTGTCAAAATTTCATGCCTCCTTCATGCGTTGTCTGCCGGCATTTTAGCCACGAGAAAACTATCTGCCAATAATTTTCCACGTTTCTTAATAATAAATAAAAAATATTTTGCAATTATAACTCGTGTACCTTATAATATTTTTAGTGTCAAAATTTCACCCTTCGAATGGCTTCAGTTTTAAGCCACGGAATCGCTGGCAGACATGACCGTTTCATAATGACTACACAAAAGGATACTTCACAAAAAAATTAGCCATGTAACGATGATAAGTTTTTTTATGTAGCCAGCTCTCCGTCTTTATATTGGTTTACACTGAAAGATTATACTTAAAATATATAACTTTCAGAAAATTCATTTTAGAATAAAGTGACAATAAATATTAAAAAAAATTAGGTGCCTAAGCATCAAGCGTGATTCATCATTTTATCTACTATATCTATTACTTATTTATTCACGTTATTTATTAAGATAGATATTACTGTAGTTAATACTTCAACAACTGCATTCCTGGTATATTTATGCATTCAACGTGAACTAAATTCATGACTGAAAATGTCATAATATCTTAGGTTATGGAAAATAATCTGAAAGGAAGCCAAAAATGCACCAGCTATATTATTTTGACATTCGATTATTCTTATTATTTGAATTAATGCTTTCATTGCAACTAGGGTTGATAAAACAGTTTGCGAACGGACAATACTGGTGACGCATTACAATTTTTGAAGACTAAATTTTCACTCCTTTCTACCAGATTATACACTATACAGCTTTTCCAAAATACGATGTTTATTAAAAACCTCAATCGAAAATAATGAGCTTAGTTTGCATTCCGTGGAAACTTGGTTGGAAAAATTGTCGGATGTGCAAATTCATCTCTTCAAAAAAGGGATTTTCCAGTGGGTATTTCTCATTCGCACTGTAAGAAAGTCTACAAAATAAAATTGTTATACTTTGTAATGTTATAAAAAATAATTACCTAAGGTAATTATTTTTTTCCCTTTTTGGTACTTTCCTATTTTGCTACATTTATTGTAGTATTTGTGCGCTTTGAAGCAGATACCAGTATCAGGGAAGAAATTTTATTTTGCTAAGCACTTTCTGCAAAAACTACTGGCCAGTGTTTATACGATATGTGACGATATGTTTTTAGACGGTATTTGCGACTACGATATTGATTGGAAAAAATGTATCGCTATCTGTAGCGATGGCGCTAAAGCTATGACTGGCAAAAACAGCGGACTTATTGCAAATTTAAAATCGATGATGCTAAACATATCCTGGACACACTGTTTTCTTCATCGACAGGCTCTAGCTGCTAAGGTAGTACCTTCTGATTTAAATGACGTGCTCAAGGAGGTAATACAAATTGTGATTTCTATCAAAGGTAATGCTTTGCAAACCCGGCTATTCAGAATCATATGGGCTCACTTCATCAAAATCTCCTTTATCACACAGAGGTCAGGCTATCCAAAGAAAAGGTATTGACAAGAGTTCTGGAACGTAGAGCTGAATTGTTCTTACAAGATGATATGTTCTTACAAGATGCAAAATCTGAATATGCTTCTCGTTTCTCTGACCCTATTTGGCTCTTGAAATTAGCATTTTTGGCAGATATTTTTAGCCACCTTAACAATTTGAACAAGAGCCTTCAAGGAAGAGAAGAAAATATTTTAACAACGAAAGATAAAGTAAAAGAATTTCACGCAAAACTTCGTTTCTGGTCAACCTCTCTGCAAAAACAAAATGTTCGAATCTTTTCTATGTGTTTAGAAGATTATTGAAGAAAATGCAACATACCAAAGTTTTGCAATATCAGCTAACACTCCTTGCATAATACAGAGCTTGCAAAATTTGCAAGAGACTTTTGGCACTTTCCAGACTTGCACCCTGAAGCTGACAATGGGCGCAGATGGATTTTAAACCCTTTTTTGGACAAATCAATAGATCTGGCTGATGTCACTACAAAAATGAAAGAATGTCTTCCAGGAGCCGGTGATGACATGCTGGATATTTATTTACAAAGTGTCGACGTATTTTGGACAAAAAGAAAACACGAATATCCAGAGCTGGCAAATGAAGTTCTTAAATTATTAGGGCCATTCGCTACTTCACACTTGTGTGAATTGACATTTTCTTCAATGGTAGACATTAAAACTAAAAAGAGAAATAGACTGCAATAATTAGAAAACGATTAGATTATTAATGTTTCAAAAATAGCACCACAATTTGATAATTTTTTGAACAATAAACAAGCACATCCTTCTCACTTAAAATGAGTTTTTGTTGTGTAAGAACCTCGACTTTTTCTTTCAGCCGGCGTGTCCCACGGATTGGAAAACACTGCCCTAGGGTATAAATGGCAAGCAAGTGCTAAATAAAGGAGGATATATTTTTCTTTATTAGTTTTTACAAGTAAAATAATTACTTCACCTCTTGAAATGAAATTCATGCCCATACAATTATTATTTATATTTACTTATTATTGAAAAGTGATAAAAATAAAGGGGTAAGGCTCCACTGAAAATGGTGGGTTGTAGAAGAAAACGGGAGCTATATTTGGATCCCGGACGTCATTTTACAAAAGAGTAAGCAGGAATAGTACCATGGCTTGATAATAATTTTTCTTTTTTTTTGCAGACCAGCGTAATCACCACGATAAAGCAAACGGCTGGGCAATGGAAACGGCATCGCGCTTGGAACCCTAGGCCTTTCCGACGCATTTCCCGGCTGCTCTGCTGTCGGGAAATCGCACGGCACCGCATCTCGGCCGCCTCCTGTACCGCCATCGCTACTGCCGCCGTTGCCGCCGCCGTCAGTCTATGGACGCGCGTCGTCGTCGGCTCGTCGTCTTTGATTTCCCGCTCTTCCACACGTCGCGTCGTGTCCTGCGAGAGTCGTCAGCGCGCTTTCGGTTTGAAAATTTCCGCGCCAAACCAACTTTTTCTCAGAATTGTTCCCGCATTTCTGCGAATTTGTGCCCGTCTCACGATACACTGTAAGGATAATTGTTGTTTTAGTGTTAGCAAAATTTATATATACTACTAGAAGTGAGTTAAAGTGTGGAATTGTAAAGTGTCCAAAAGATCTGTGTGACTGGTGCGCTGTGTCTTGAAGTTCCAGTAAGCAGAAACGTATTACACAATAATTATAAGGCAAGTTTTAATAGCAAGAGAGTTCATATTTTTATATTTCATTAACTTTATCTTTTATTTATGTTTACATTATAACATTATGTGATGACAATTTTTGAAGTTAATTAAGTAATTTTAAACAAAACTTTTAATATATATAAATTAGAATTCTAAAAAGATAACAAAAGACAAATCAATATTGAATTAAAGAGAAATTACAAACAAATGTTAGAAAGTTTTGTATAAAGATACAGTTTTTAGTACATTTGTGAAGAACAAATCAAATACGCAATGTAAACAAATTCTATAAATATTAAACAACTTCTTGGAAAAAAGCATAACCAACATTAATAATATATAATTATATTATAATTTATGATTCATTAAATAGTTAAATTAAAAATTATATCCAGAAGACCTATATACGAGACAGTTAAGTTCAAAATGGTTTAAATTACTTTAAGTAGAACCGTAGTATACTTTTCGGAAGATATAAGACAATAAGTGGCGATATGGCATAATGCAGATAAAATAAATTGCAATTGTTTCTATACAGTACCTTTCTTCGAAATTTATGCAGAGAAATGGGTAAATAATGAAATGTGTTTGCAGCAAAAATTAATAAATTTTTAATGTTCTTTAGTTTAGTTTTGCAATAGTAAAATACGTTGGGAAAATGAAACATCTAGGTATAAACCTTCCAAATATTAGTATAGAAATAATAAACTGAAAAACAGACAAAGATATCTAAGTGATTATAAGGTTAAGACAGGTTTAGTTTGTCAATGTATAATAATAATAATAAACAAAAAATATAGGGTATTATCTTCTTAAGCTCTTCCTCGTTACGTCGCGTTGCGGCGTGTCGTGCAAGAGTCTTCAGCCTGTTTCCGTTATGAAAATTTGGCCGCCAAAATGATTTTCTTTAAGAATTTTCTTTTCCTTTTTAAGGTTGACCTCACTATTGTGAGGTATACCTTCCGTTTCCATTCCATATCCGTTCCGTATTTTTATTGTATTGACGCTATACGTAAGCTTCCATTCCGTATCAGTTCCGTACTTTTTATTGTGCAATTTATATTATTACGAAAGTTTTATTTTAAAAGTTTGTATCTTTTGAAAAAGGTAATAGATTTAATTAAGAGGCGAAAGAATATATAAATATCAGCAAAATTTTAACAGAGCTGGTACAAATGTAAGAACTTGACAACGCTCTCCGATGCGCTTCAGTCCGTCCGCCAAAAAATGTATGGAAGGAAAGGATATGGACCGGAAGGGAAACGGAACGGATAGTGTGCATTGTCCTATTCATTTACATGATAAACAAAAGGGAAACGGAAGGGAGCTGATACGGAAGGTATAGTGAGAATCAACCTTTAGTCTTTCACGTCTCCACCACCTCACTCTGGAACGACAATCACACTTCCAAAATCAGGATTAATCGCAGAATACCAACTGAGTTCCATTCCATATTCCATTCTCGTGTTTCACAAGTCCATTTCAATCGTAGCTGTTGATACTCTAGGATCAGGAGTAGCTCAATATGAGGACGGTATGAAAACAGTGTTATGGTATGGGGTGTCATTGCTTATACAATATATGGCAGCATGTCACGTTTAGTATTCACTTAAGGTGGCATGACCGCCTAGCTATACATCAAGATACTGCAGCTACATTTGGGTCTCTATCTGCAAACACTACAAAATCAAGTTTTTCATTTGCACTGCCGCATGTTGTCTGCTTAAGTTTCCGGTATAAATGTTCTTCAGTGGTCCCCTCCATAGACTTAAAATAAATTATAGACTGAGCATCTCATTCATAAATAGCTGGAACACGCGGTCAGACAATGTCTTGTTATTGTTGTGTTATTGTTTTAGGTTATAACGAGTGCGACACGAGCGATAGATAGGTTGTCTCTGTCGTAACGGTCGTTCCCTGACGACTCTGACGAGAAACAACACTGTTGTGATACTGTCTTTCGTTTCTCAAGTACACCTGAACTCTCCGTATCATAGCCGGGTAATTTTTTTTATTTTAATGAAGCTATAATTAAATTAAAAATATATCGTATTTAAACTTTTTTATATTTTATTAAGATTTAGGACAGGTTTTTTTAAATAAAAGTTTAGAAAAAACGCGACAGGGAGAGAAAAAAAATATATGATTGTTGTAATTTTTTTTTCTGGTTAGGTGATGTCTTATTATGTAAATTAGAGAAAACATAAATCTGTTCCATTAAAGCAAAGAAGGTGATAGGAAGTGGATAAAATGAAAACTACATTTATTTAACTCGGTACTGTCGTACTGCCGGTACTCGGTGTATTATACCGGGTGCGTCCCAAAAGTGGCTCATCCCCATAATTTTTATATTTTCAAATAAAAAAACAAGATTTAGTATCTTAGTATATGACATTAATTAGGATTGATTGACGCATTCAATTGTTTTTGGTCACTTCCTCTTTCACCGGAAATGACTATAACTTTTAATTTTTAAACTGCACCCTCGGTATATTTCTACTTTATTCGATAGGAAATGACACTCTGAATAGAATGACATATCATATGTCAACTTTTGACATTTTTGCATATGGTTTAATTGTAATTGTAACGCGCGGTTCATACGACAATTTGACTCGAAATACCAAGTGTGTGGTATCAATATATTCATAAAAAAAATGCTTTTTTCAATATGCTAATGAGTCGCCCTTGCTCCATTTGAAAAAATTGACATATGTATGATTAAAAATACGATTTGTACATCTTTTAGCCGGCCTAGACAAGACACGAAACCTATTAGAGGATCAAAACTATTTTTCCAAGGCTCCTTGATTAAAACTTAGTGTTTTTAACAATACCATTGCACCCTGGGTTGAAATTTAAAATACGATTTGTTTTTAAGCGACAAAGTCAAAAGTTGACATATGTCATTCTATTCAGAGTGTCATTTTTTATCGAATAAGGTAGCAATATACCGAGGGTGCCTTTAAAAATCAAAAGATGTAATCATTTCGGTGAAACAGGAAGAAGACCAAAAACAATTGAATACGTCAATAAATCTAATTTATGTCATATACCTAACTAATATACAAATCTGTTTTTTATCTGAAAAAATAAAAAGTTATAGGGGTGAGCCACTTTGAGACGACTTGGTATATTTAAAAATATTGTTTCATAATGTAATATCATTTTAAAATTTTTGTATGCTATTTTAGATTCTGAAGATAATTTTAGAATAAACCGGAATATATTTTTAATAAAAATATTATTAATTATTAACAGGGTTATAATTATGATTTTGTTACAATGTAAGTAAGTAAATAATGTAATGTAAGAGAAAAAATTCAGATTTTACATTTTACTAAAATGTTATCTAAATAAGCGCCTTTCTACAACAACGCCACTGACTCCCAATGGGTAAATTGAGAGTTGCCTACCGGTCGAAAGTCGTTTGAAGACTTAAATGGATTATTTAAGTCAAATTTCTTGCAAATTTGGCACTGGCGAACCATATTTTATAGTTCTTGAACAGAAAAAGACAATAAAATAAACACTTAAGGACTACAAGCTAAGAAAATGCGTTAATACAGCCGGGGACATAGCGGCAACAAAGCTTTATCGCAGACGTGCGACGCGTAAAAACATTATTAATTGTTAACAGGGTTATAATTATGATTTTGTTACAATGTAAGTAAGTAAATAATGTAATGTAAGAGAAAAAATTCAGATTTTACATTTTACTAAAATATTATCTAAATAAGCGCCTTTCTACAACAACGCCACTGACTACCGGTCGAAAGTCGTTTCAAGACTTAAATGGATTATTTAAGTCAAATTTCTTGCAAATTTGGCACTGGCGAACCATATTTTATAGTTCTTGAACAGAAAAAGACAATAAAATAAACACTTAAGGACTACAAGCTAAGAAAATGCGTTAATACAGCCGGGGACATAGCGGCAACAAAGCTTTATCGCAGACGTGCGACGCGTACTACAAGATAATAAATGAATGAATAGGTTCCCTCGCCTCTAATCGGTGTTGTCATATTGTAAAGAACTTATCCTTTTTAAACAGTATCCGACTTATAATTTAGTAGTATAAGGACTATTTAATACATCTATGGAATATTAAAACCTACTTTATTAAAATGTAGTATTAATATCTCAATATATGTGTATAACAAGAAAAAAATATTGATAATATTAAAGACGTGACAACATAGGCTGGATGAGGAAGGCTCGGTCGACTGTACCCAGTAAGTAAACATGTGTACAAAAAAGATTGTTTGACCGCGTTGAGATGTAAATAGTGTAGTCTATATTTTATTTTAAGTCTATGGTCCCCTCCCTATCCAGACCTTTCTCTAAAAATATGTCTGATGGGCGTCTATTTCAACCAGTGGCGTTCATATTGAATATTTTTGAAAAAAAAAATGGTACGCCAATGATGTCTTAAAATAAACATTACCTTTAAAATCTGCATTTTTGAACAATTTTTATCTCTTGTTTTTTTTCGTCCACAGCATGGCATTTGCTTAAAAAATAAAGTCATTTTACTTCTAGATCAAGTCGATGTCTTCTGGAAGGAAATTAAGAGATTCAACAATTTTTTTTTGTATAATGTCTTCGTAACGTAAACATTATGCAATTGCATCAAAAAGTGTATTTAAACGTGTTATGAAGTAAACTACATAAAGATAATTATTACAACACGATGAGTCTTAAATAAGTGCAAATAGTTTTAGGGGTAGTACATTTCGACCCCAGAAACACGATTATGAGTTTTTTTACGATGTTTTTAATTTAAAATTTTTTGGAATTTTTTTAGTTTCTAGTTAAAGAACATAATTTCTTGATAATATGGCAATATAGGTAGTAGATTAAATTTACAAGAAAGAAAACCCAGAAAAGATAAAGTACTTCTCAAAATTTAAGCAAAAAATATTTTTTTTTGTAAATTTACAAAATAAAATAACTCGGATATTTTGACTTACATATTTGTAAAACGGTAAAGAGAATGTATGTTTTTTTTCTTAGAATAGGTCCAAGAATAACCCTCGTAAATATTAGCATGTCATTAACGAGCACCCTGTATAGAAATAAAACAATATTTATTGCATTATCTTTCCGTATCCCGTAAGCTCGTTTACCTCAATTTTTTATTGAAATGTATACACATACTCCTTTCTTTTACTACGATTTTCATATTCAGTTGAGAAACCAAATAGAAAAAATGTAACTGTCAAAGAACGTAGAAAAAAATTTTGGGTAAAGAACTATATTCAGACTATTAGATCTATTTTGAGTATTCATGCAAGAGATGTGAATTTCATGAATTTTATGTACAGGATGGTCGAAATTGGTCTGTTTTAACAGAGAAAACCTATTTCCTGACTAGATAGAGCAAAACCGACATAGATGTCGTGGGCTCGATTTCTGAGACACGTTTAATGGCGTAAACCGCCTGTTGATATTTTCACTACCAACTGAGATACGGGGTCTTTATGAATTTTTTACCATTTGGAAAATTGCCCATAATTTTTATATTTTGTGGAATAATAAAATTCTTTAAAAACGTTCTTAAGGCACTTTTTTATGCACAATCCAGTGGCGTAGTCAGTTTTTTTCTATACTTGCTCTTTTTGTCAGAAATAATAAAAAATATAATTTTTTAAATGGAAATCATAGTTGGCTATGAACTTAAAAAAATGCTAGGGTTTAACCCTTTCCAACGATATATAGTTATGTGTATTTATTTCTAAGAATGAGAGAAATATTAGGTTTTTTATCTTTGTATCAAAGCGGGCCTTGATTTTATGTTGATCTAGTTGCCTAATTATTTTTTATCACAATTTAATATTCTATATTATTATTTATCTGCATAATTAAAGACTTTTGAAAGAGTAAATCAACATTCTAAATTAGTATTACCAATTACAATTAAAACGCCAGGGTTACAACTGAACTATTAAATGGAGAATTTAGAGAAAATTGGATTGGAACAAGGGGCCCATATCTTGGTCTGCTAGATCCTGTGATTTAACTCCTTTCGGTTTTTTTTATGGGGGAAATTAAAAGACCTTACTTAGGAGAGAAGAACCATTGGGACGAGAGAAGAATTGGAGAAGGCTACTAGGCAAGCTTTTGGACTAATTGCACCAGTTCGCCTAATAGATCGTTGTAACTCTTGACGATTTCAATGACCTTTTTTAGAAAACTATATTCGTCACTCAAAAAATACTTTTTGGTTTTGTTCCTTGTTTATTGTATAGATTTCAATTGTAATTACTAATACTTATATAGAATGGTAATTTACCTTCTCAAAAGTCTTTAGTTATGCAAATAAATAATAATATAGAATATTAAATATGAATAAAAAATAATTAGGCAAACAGGCCAACACAAAATCAAGGCTCGCTTCGATATAAAGATAAAAAACCTAATATTTCTCTCATTGGTAGAAATAGATACCTATAACTTTATATCGTTGGAAAGGGTTAAACGCCCGCATTTTTTAAGTTCATAGCCAACTATGATTTCCATTTAAAAAAATATATTTTTCATTATTTCTGACAAAAAGAGCAAGCATAGAAAAAAACTGACTACGCCACTGAATTGTGCTTAATAAAGTGCCTTAAGAACATTTTTACAGAATTTTATTATTCCGCGAAATACAAAAGTTATGGGCAATTTTCCAAATGTTAAAAAATTCAAAAAGACCCCGTATCTCAGTTGGCAGTGAAAATATCAACAGGCGGTTTACGTCACTAATCGTGTCTCAGAAATCGAGCCCATGACATCTATGTCGGTTTTGCTCTATCTAGTCAGGAAATAGGTTGTCTCTGTTAAAACAGACCAATTTCGACCACCATAAACACATATAGGTTTATGTGAGCGTGTAAAAATCGGTCAAATTGACATCTGGAACAAGCACGGTCTTTTTCCATTTTTATTGCATGAACAGTGCAAAGTAATTTGCATAAACCAGCCGCGTACACTACCAGGTCTAAGTCAGCAAGTGATTGGAGGCACAAGTAAACTTGCAGCAATATTTCTCTAGCGTTTCTATTTAAATGCAATGCAGATAACTTGTGAGACAAATTTACAAGTGGACATGCTTAAGAATCACAGCATGATTTTTGTACTGAGTTGTAAAGTGGAATTGTAAAATGTTCCAAAAATTTGTGTGATCGGTGCGTTGTGTCTTGATCTTCTAGCTAGCAGAAATAATTTGATTAATTATAAATTAATGCGAACAATAATAGAAATAATCATCACACAAGCACAGACAATGAATAATGATATAAGTGAGTATAGACTTATCGACGACTTAATTTGTCATTGTTATGAATAATGTGTGCCAAGTCCTAATATAATATATTTATCATTATAATATATTGGCATTTAAAAATTGAATTAATTCAAATTATAATATTTACTAGAAAATAAATATCATTTATTATCATTTCTCTTTTCTATTTATGATTTTGAACATGAACTATTTAAAAAAGTAATTGAAAATTATCTTTTTGGCTTCTACTCGATATAGACCATGACATTTTAATATTTATGTTAATATTAATATGGGATTTTATCTCGGGGATTATCAAATACTCGAACAGTAAAATAATACAAATTGTGTAATTTAATAAAATATATTTTTTTAATTTTATGATTGAAATCATATTGGAATCTAGATCCCACTGTATTGAACAAAATTGTTCATAATTTTTTCGGAATTTATTTTTATTTTAAATTTGTAAAAATACTTTCTCTCGTTAGTAAGATTTAGCGAGTTTATGTTCTTGCTAAGAAATTCTATTTTACTTTCCTGCGAACAAGTGCAGTTGCAGCAATAGAATTATTTAAGAGGATGTCCAATTATGGAATAGTATTTCCTTCAAAAGACCCAAGCATATTTTCTAGTTTGTTTTTTATTATGGAAGAATATTTTCTTTTCTTTTTAAGTATTTAAGAATTATGTCATAGTTTCAGTGGTAATTCATAATATATCTCTATAGTTTTGCATTTGATTATAGCTGAGACTTCATAAGCTTAATGATCATTCTCAGCTTATTCTATAATTTCCTATTATGGTGTAGACTCCCTCACATATGTAAATACTATCTTTGTAGTTGGGCTCATTGTTGGCTATGCGGGCACAAGTTATCCCTGCTAATTTCCTAATATCATAGTCCCATCTCAAGTTTGGTCTCCCTCTAGGTCTCGTAATTCCTCATGGGTACCATGCTGTAATTTTTGGGGTCAAGCTGCTTCTTGCCCGGTGTCCTGTCCATTGCCACTTGAGGGATATGATTCTGTGGATGACGTTTATTAATTGGTTCTTTTGTCGTATCCACTCTATTCTTCTAAGGTCTTTCTTGATTATTCCCAGTTTATCTTGTTCTAAGGTTTCGCATGTATAGGTCATGACTGGTAATACACATTGGTCGAATGTTTTTTTCTTTAGATAGAGTGGCTTTATAGATTTGAATATGATTGAGTTTATTTTATAAGTACTCCATGCTAACTTAATTCTTCGGTTGATTTCTGGTAGTAGAGATACCTACCGAACTGTATTAGTTGTCAAATATATGTATTTTTTAACTATTTCCATTTTTGTGTTGTGTTTATTAGATTGTCTTTTCTGTCTATTAGTTCGTTGTAGATTACTTTAGTTTTTGATTAATTCATTGTGAGACCTACTTTATTGCTGGCTGTATTTAGTTCGTTAATTTGTGCTTGTAATTCTTCAGGAATATTTGCTATTAGGGCTATGTCATCAGCAAATCTTAGATGATTAAAATATGCTCCATCTATTTTTAATCCTTTGTTGATCCAATCTAGTGGACGGGAGATTTGTTCTAGTGTTGCTGTAAATAGCTTAGGGAATATTGCGTCTCCCAGCTAAGACTTATTGTTAATTAATATGGCAAATATTATAAAAACAAATAGTTCTGGATAATTACAATAATATAAACAAAATTTAACCCTAAATCACTACGAAAATCATTGAGTATTTCAACGGTATCACTTCTGAATAAAACATAAATACCAATATACAAATACTGTTTCAGTTATAGAAGCATTTATTTAATATTTATTGAGGAAGGTTTTATCTCCACACCAACTTGGAAATGTCCGTCTATTTATCTATTAGTAGAAGGTTATTAATAATATATCGGGCTGTATCGTCGGTTAGCGGTTTCAATTGTGGAATTATGTACTGCCTGTGTGACTAATTCCATTTATTCCATATGTTTTTCAACCAAGGACTGACGGTTTAATTTTAGGATGCTTTATTCTTACCGTATAATTAACAGAGAAATTTACTTACTAGATAAATATTAGCTTTATAATCATTTTACAAATTTTTAATTAGAAATTTTATTTTAAGATTCGTATATATGTACTTGTTAAATTTTGTCTGTATCTAATATTATTTTAGTAAAACGTTAGTTTAATACTTATGTTTCTCCCTAATTAAAATTCTGTTATCTTTATGAATAAAATTAATTGTTATTTTTTTAATTTATATATATTTTCTTTTTGAAAAACAAAACCAACAATAAAAGAAAGAATGACTATGAATATACCTATGCCCTAAGGTAATTTTTGAGGGCAACTACAGTGTTAATTGTTGTAATGTACGTCATTCAAATTCCTACTATAGTTACTGCCTATCAAAGAAGTTATCATTTCGCTAATGCTAAAATCGACATATTGTTACCACTAGAAAATAAATAAAAACGAGTTTGAATTAGAAGAAGAGCACCTTTCTAACGTAAAAATGTCCTAGTTGTTTGTATCATTTGGTAAAATTACTGTAGCCATTGAGATAAAAAGTTTGTAAATGTGAGTTACTACCTTCTGCTGTAATTAAAAGTACCTTTTCAGAATTGTTAGGGATTTTTACACTCTCGCCATTTGCTTAGGCTTAAAAGTAAACAGAATATCTTATTTTTATCCAGCCTTTTAAGGGCTGTAATTACCTCCGGGAGCAATCTTAGGGTGTATGTTCATAGAAAATTTTCTATGAACAATATTTATGTGAAACTGTTCTCTCTACAAACGTCTTCTTACCCTTCCGAACCGTACCACATCCTGTATCGGGAGCTCTTCTTTTATGAAGCCATCCATAAATTATGTTGTTACATGTTAAGGGGAAGTGAGAGGGGAAGGGAGGGGGTCGACGAATTTTGACATTCCGTGGCAAGGTGAGAGGGGGGGGGGGTCCAAAATTTCGTGACATCACAATTAAAAATATAATATATCTAAGTATTAAAACAAGAAATTTGAACAATTAGTTCTATCTGTATTTGTATTATTTTTGACCCTGGTGATTATCGATATTATCTGATATTATGCACTTTGATTATCGTGGTGAAAGATGGTGAAATGAAACCTGAAGCTGTTACACACTCTTGGCTACAATCGTAGTAATTCGTAGTTGAAGGAATTCTACCTCTAATGCAGGGACTCATGCCACACATATAGGCTTTTAGAAATATCTGCTTTCGAAATCTTTATAAGAACTGGAGAACAATACCATATGGTATGGTATATATATGGTACCATGGTATTTTTTCTTGCGATGGTGGTCCCGATTATAGTTCCAGCTATACAATATTTTAAAAATTTTGACTTGAATGCTATTTGCATTGCCAGACATGCTCCAGGAAGAAGTGCTTTTAACAAAGTGGATCTACGAAAAGCGCCTCTTAGTCGCGAACTGGTTACTGGTGTTGTATTAAAACATGACAATTTCGGTTCGCATCTCGATTCCAGTAATCGAACTACTAACTTGGGGTTAAAAAAAAGAAACTTTTAAGCTGTATTCAAAACCTCCCAATTAGTGGTTTCAATTACACTTTATACTTTTTAGTTTACGATCATTCACAATGTCTAAAAAACACAATTAAAATTAATAAAATATCCTAGCAACAGCTTGCAGTAGTCTATTGTATCCATAGAGAAAGCATAATATTTAGCTTATAAAACAATAAACTTATGATTTCTAACCAAAAATTTTTTTGACGGGTGATAATCAACGGCCAAAATGACATTCCTCGAATATTTTGAAATATAATTAGTTGAAAAGTCAAAAGTTTGTTAACTTTTTCCACTAATTGAAAATTACTATGACTAATAAAATTATGACGTTCTGAATGCTTACATTAAAATTAGGTGAATAAACTTCTACAACTAATTGAAACTACTAATTTATTCCACTGATTTCGGGGTTCTGAATGAAGCTTTAGAGTGCAGGCACTGTGCTGGCTAATAATTGGAGCCAACTGATCACTGTTGATTTTCCTGTGGTTGCCGAATACATTCTACCAACAGATACTGGACTGAATGCTGAAAAGGCTAAGGTAATGAAAAATCATGTGTGTGAGTCACAATATTGATTACAAATAATAAAATGTAGGAACTACCATCAAGGCCAAGCAGCAAGAGACGTGGCAACACAGTGAGAACTGCGCTACAGCTAGAATACTATGGCCAGTAGTAGATAGAAAAACAAACAACTACTAGAGCACAAAAAGAACATAGCACGCATAATTGTAGGGGTCATCACTGGAAACTGCCCCACAGGGGTAAACCTCGTGATATGGAAAATTTACAACGACGACTATTGCAGAGCATGCGGAGAGGAAGAAGAAACCATAGATCACCATGCCACTGTCTACAGCAGGAAGTAGCAGAAGCCAAAATCAGCCACATCGGGAACTTTGCAAAGAGCTGGAACTGCTTTAAGGCAAAGAAAGAATGCGAGGAAGGTTTGGTATAATAATAACAGGGGTATCGCAATGGGCCCAAGACCTCCGAGTGAGGGATCAAACAGGATCCCAGACTCCAGCAACATAACCTATCCTGACATACACAAGCAATCACAAAAGAGGCAACAAGAAGTTTTTCCCATCGTGAAGATTTGTTCTCAAAGAATTGTGTGTGTGCTGCTAGATGTGCAAGCGAAATTCTTTGTGTGGATGATTACGAGGATGCTATATGGCTGGATGAAAAAGATGTTGATACAACGAATGTTTCAGGGATTATAACCCAAAGGAGAACGAAGTTGCTGCTATGCTAGTTTTAAATCATTTAAAGCAGTAGATCCAAATTCCATGAACTCAAGATGCAATTAATTGTTTTTTGTTTCGTTAATTTTTTCTGTTTGATTTGAAGATGATTTTATTAAAAAATAATTTAAATGGAAATAAAACTTTTAATAGTTTTTTAAATTAATAATTTCTAGATGTAAAATTGCAAAATATGTGACGTCACACTAGGGTAGGTATGCCTCACAAATGTAATAAACTGTGATAAGGACAGGAGAGGGACTAAAAATCTATGAAATTCGTGTAACATAATTTATGGATGTCCCCTTATCTCACCTCTTACTGCTTAAGTGATCTTGCTTTAACTGATCTTAATATTTGGTCTGTTTTTAATTGATCTTAATATTTGCATTACTGTTGGTCGGCTTATGCTTTTTGTTTTTGATGTTTGTTTTCCTTTTTTATGTTTTTTTCCTATTGGTTATAAAAAAGCATTTTTTCTGACTCTGTATATATTTACAGATATACATAGAATCCACTTACAAAAACCGCAGAATTATATATCTAATAGATTTTAAGCAATTTGAGAAAATGTGCGAACAAATCGATACATTTAGCAGCGAATATCTCGAGAACAAAATGTGCAAATCTCAAAAACGAAACAGTTTTGTAAAGTACGCGTTTGGGTCTAAAACATTTTATAAAATAATCAAAATCGGTTTTTCAAAATTTTTTCGTCGAAAAATTTCATCGGCACCCCCTGTAGATTTTGTCAAAAATGCAAATGTCTCAGATTGCAACTAAAATATACTTACCGATAACTAATTTTACATAGACAACTCATTCAACTGACAAAAACCGCAAAATGATACCTCTAATAGATTTTAAGCAATTTCAGAAAATGTGCCAGCAAATCGATACATTTAGCAGCGAATATCTCGAGAACAAAATATATCTACTTTGATTTTATACCATCTTCTGCAAATCAACAAATTTCTTATATCAATTTGTTTTGTTTTATAAAGCGAGAGTTCATTGCTTCATAAAGTTTTTGACAGAATATATATGTGCATGTATAATTATTTGTTTATATATTTTATATCGGTTCCTATATTTATTTGTTTTTTTTATCATAATCCCAGAAAAGTTATTAGTCAATTACCAAAAGTACCTTTAAATAATTAAATCAATTGATTTTTTTGCCAGAAGGTATAAGCACAGAATATCTAGCTACGCAACAGAAAAATACTCGAAATGAAAGAGCTAAAATTGCACAAATAGAATACTAGAGGGCGCGACAATATCATAATCAGAATATAATTAGAAATTTTGAACTTTCGGTTTTGGATCGACGGCTCGTCGACGGCCTTATAGCTCGGCTAAATATGCACAGTTGCCAGATTCAAAAAGACTTGCATCCCATTCTTTTTATTGTGTATAATCAAAGGTATAATGCAGTATGTGTTTCTTTCTATTCTTCTTTTCTTGTCAGATACACTTATATTAATTATTCCTTTGGCTATTAAAATAGTTTTAAGTATATTATTACAAAACATATACATTTTTAATATACACTATACCTTATAATGTTAACTAAGAAAATACCTTTAATTACCTTTAAAATTAATAATATACAGGGCGATTGATAGTGATATTTATTAATGCTGGAACGTTAGTAATGAAATATAAGTTTAATAATAATGGACATAATTTATTAAAATGCAGTACAAAAAATGTTAACTGACTAAAAAATACTATAATAACAAATTTCTTCCGTTTGCCACGTTATTTATATAGACCTAGGTAGATTTTAAAAAGTGACACAGGTACAGTTAATAATATATTAGTTCGGCATAAAAGTTGCTGTCACGACATCGAACAATAAATTAAAATTCGTAAAATAAATTAAAATTATTAATTAAACAAATCTTTATAAAGAAACGCAAGTATACCAAATTTGGGCCCAATCGAACTCCAGGAAATGATATCATAATAGTGTACTATATTATGGTACCACTCGATATACTTTAAGGTACCATAATATTGCAATGTCACCGAAGATCCGTAGTATACCAAATTTAAGAACAATCGAACGCCATGAAATGGTATTGTAATATGGTACTATATTAAGGTACCACTTTATATACATTATAGTTCAATCATATTACAATGTAACCGAAGATACGTAGTATACCAAGTTTGAGCCCAATCGAACGCCAGGAAATGGTATCGTAATATGGTACTATATTAAGGTACCACTTTATATACATTATAGTTCAATCATATTACAATGTCACCGAAAATACGTAGTATCCCAAGTTTAAGCCCAATCGAACGCCATGTACGTAATATAGTACTATATTATGGTACCAGTTGATATGCTTCATGGTACCATAATAATGCAATGTCATCAAAAATACGCAAGTATATATCAAATATGAGCTCAATCGAACGCCAGGAAATGGTATTAAAATATGGTACTATATTAAGGTACCACTTTATATGCATCATAGTACCATCATATTACAATGTAACCGAAGATACCTAGTATAACAAGTTTAAGTCCAATCGAACGCCAGGAAATGGCATCGTAATATGGTACTATATTATGGTACCTCTTATTATGCTCCATGGTACCATAATATTACAATATCACCGAAGATACGTAGTATCCCAAATTTAAGCCCAATCGAACGCCATGTACATAATATGGTACTATATTATGGTACCAGATGATATGCATCATAGTACCATCATATTATAATGTCACCGAAAATACGTAGTATACCAAGTTTAAGCCCTATTGCCGCAATGTACCTAATGGCCTATATCATCAAATATGGTACTATAGAAGGTACCACTTTATATGCTTCATGGTACCATGATATTACAATGTCACTGAAGATATAGTATACCAAGTTTAAGCCCAATCGAACGCCATGTATCGTAATATAGTACTATATTATGGTATCACTTGATATGCTTCTGAAAAAAACGGCGTCCAGTTGGCTGGAAAAGGACGATCGATGACATTTCCCATATAAATTTACATATAAAATGACAGTGATATTCATTTCATAGCTATCGCTAACGCCGTTTTTTCCCGATTATACAATATGAACTTGGTATGAACACAATCGAACGTCAGGAAGTGGTATCATAATAGTAGAACAATACTTTTATATTGTCGCCGAATTACGATGAAAATTCAGGATTCAATTATACAATCAAACGTCAGGAAGTGATTGTAATTTAGCTCATAAGATTTAATTCCAACTAACATGGCAAACTGAAAAAAACAGCTCTGATCTATTTTAATATGTTTAAATGGTGTAGCAAATTTGAAGGTAGGCTTTATCAGGAAGTATTACGATATGAATTACACAATGGCAACACTGCACAAAATTCTTTTAAATTTTGTTTGTAGAAAACTGTTTTCTTTTAAATTTATTGCCCTCTATTATGTAGTAGCGAAACTACCTCATCAAAATATCTGATTTGGAGACAGACTTTCAAAGCCTGTCTCCTTTTGCTACCTACAATTTTATACATGTAACGAGGCTTCTGTTGCGTAGCTAGATATCCTGTGGTATAAGTTTATTCGTCGCATCACTAAAGTTTATACAATTATAGACGTAAGATGTAATTTTGAACGAACACTTATTATAAAATTAATGAAATGATAAATAGTCCGCAAGTGAAATTAATACTTCAAAATCAAGTTTAATACCTATATGTAATACAATATGCTTGTTCTCTCTAAATTTATTTGTAAATTCTAACATTCCAATGTTAAGCATTTTAGTATTAATAGTGCAGTTCTTAATAAAAGTTGATGACATAATTTGTCTATTTAGAAACATTGCGGTTAATAAAATTACGCCAAGAGTAATATGGCATATACATGCATTAAAATTAACTAAATCTTTCTCAAATGTAATATTTTAGAGTTATTTTTAGGCGTTATATTTTCACGGATACCAATTAATTTTATTACTCTAATTAATTATTATTAGCAGTCTCTTATTACATAATTTTCTTTTTCGGTCATGGTGGAACACGGAAAACTTACCTGTAAAATAATAATTTGTTCAGTAATAAAAAATCAATTTATATTTATTACCTATATTTAATTACCGAAATTATAAAAACACATAGAATCCAAATTCAAAACTAGACACTAAAAAATAAAAATAGTTATTTTTGCCCGAGAAAACTACAGAATCAGTTTCTCAGTGACTTTTTACGTTTACACAAATTTCCCAAATGAAAATTTGCTAGTAGTGAGCAACAACTGGTGTCCGTTGCTTTGTAACTCAGTGGCACTTTACAAATTAAAACTATACAGGGTATTCCTTAATGACATAATATTTATGGGGTGATTCTTAGACCTATTTTTAGAGAAAAGCTTCATAAGAATGTATGTGCTAAACATCTTAACTTTAGAGGCACATTGGTGGTAAACATTTTCTTCATAATAAATCTGAGGTTATTATAATTATCTTTATGGAATTTCATACACGTCTTCTATGCATAAAATTGTATTTTTTTTCGCTTACAGAACTTTTTTGTTGTATCTCTTAATTCCAGAAATGATGTCTACACACAATCATCTTATCAGATTTTTAGCGATTTGACCCTGAGATAAAATGATAATAAATAATTATTTATTTTTTTAAGCAAAAACTATGCGTCCGACGAAAAAAAATGAGATGAAAATTGTTTAGAAATGAATGTTTGGAAGATTTTGAAAATACTTCAGTGGCAGTGGCAGCCATTTTTTCCCTCAAAAATATCCAATTCCAAATCCGTATGGACGCCACTGGTTGAAATAAATTGTTTGTATAGAAAGAAAGCAACGGCCTAGCTAACTACGTTGAAACACCGGTTCCCATTAGAACACCGAAGTTAAGCGACGTAAGGCGATACTGGTGGATGGACGGATGACCGGTTCGAAACTCTGTATCGTGCTGTTGTTCAAGGGACAAGTGTAAAATCTATTGATACACACTGCCCATTCGCGCCGATTCGAGGCCGGATGAGATCGGTTATCTCGTGAGTAAGAGTTGATTTAGACACTTCCTAAGTCGGTAGGCTTTTCACCATGATATGGCCGAGGACCGCGGTTCGGATTCCGCGTAAACAAAGTAGGCCCCGTCCAGATTAGTCCTGGCAGCAAAAAGGAGACGTGAAATTTCATGAAGATATCTGTAATAGCATCGGAGTTATTATGAAAAAAACTTTTTTTAAATAATAAAAATTTACCACCCTGTATCTCAAAAGTTAAGGTGTTTAGGACATACATTCACATAATTTTTTTTTCTTAAAATATGTCTAGGAACACCCACTTCAATATTAGCATGTCGTTAAGGAACACCCTGTATCTTTATAGTTTTAATTTCTTATTGCAATGACTTAATATCTAAATATTTTTTTCTGAAATAAACACGGCACAAAGGCATTATTACGAGCATTATTATTAACACAAGGGCATTTACCAGAGCATGCACTTGAATGCACTGTTGAATTCAACGTTAACTGAATGAAAAAAGTGAAAAAAAAACTAAAAATGAATTGAATAATAAAGTTTAACAAAAGTTAATTGAATATGAAAGTTGTATTTAAATTTTCATAAATAAAGCCCTTGCAGTAAAAGAAACTACTTTCATTTTATAATCTCACATCATGGATTGCAAATCAATATAAAATTTGAAATAAAAACTGGATTGGGATAAAACAGAGGCTTTACAAGAATTATAAAATAACATTAGACATCCACACAATAGTGCTGAATTTAAGGAAAAGACATTTATACATAGGAATTTATACATACTTCAGAGTAATTTTAACATCACCTTAACCATCTTATTAAACATTTATATTAATTGATTATTATTAATTTAAGAAAGCAATGTATTGGTATTATTATTATTACTGTTTGTTTTAAGACTGTAAAATAAAAGTGTAATAGCAGCATAATTTTCAATGCTGAATATTGGGAAATATAAAAATATCTAATAATATCTATTTAAATTATTTTCGGTAACATATTCTGTGTGCATTTTTTGGCAAGAGAATATTATTATACAATAGGATTCTAATGCGCTCTCTTTTTTATTTTTGCGTTCATATTATCATAAAAGGTAAACTGAGAAAATTTTAAAATTATTTTTCAAATATAATATAAATAGGCTGCTTTAGATGTTAGGTTAATAATACTCCAAAACAATAGAAACTATTTTATTTATTTAATTTTTAGTACCGATATATTAACAATAATTACTCTGTAATATCGCAGACTTAGTCTGTGGTAATATATAAAGTCTGACATTTGAGCTTTTTTTATTTATTTTTTTGTTGTAAAATTCGTCACAATGTTTATCATTAAATAATTTTGTACAACATTTTTATTAATGTATTGATTGATGATTTTTCTGTTCAGTTTTTTGAGAAGTATAACGAACAATCCAAAAAAGTATTACAGTCAACTAATTTTTGTGTTTTGTATTTTATGTTCTTTATATATTACACCTTATGTTAAAAAATAAAGTATAATAGTAAGTTGTACTACAGGTAAAAATTAATATTATAAGAGTACAAAATTCAAGTAACTTTGAATTTTGTACTTGGTGGTCAAAAGTGGCGCTAATACCCTTGAGAAAAGGATGGTACGGCTGTGCTCGACATGTTTTTTTTTAATTATTTGTCAGGACTCTTAAATAGTATAAAAAAAGGAAAAATAGAAAACCAACATTTAATATAAAACAGCTAAAGAATAATTATATTGGAGACAATCCGGTGTATATTTGAGTTTATAATATTAATTGAATATTACAAATTAAAAAATAATTCGAACTGGTATTAGATTACTAAAACATTTGACCTTGTCTTTAATAATGAGTCATTTTTATCCAGTACTTGTGAAGTGAATTAAATTTTATAGTATATCAAATTAAATACATTAAAATTATCTATTTTTAAATTGTTATAAATTCCATTAGATATAATTATAAAAAAGGTACCATTATTATTCCAGTTCAGTAAAATTTAAAGCATCTTTTACTAATTTTATACAATGTAAAAATGAAACAACAAAATGTATACATTGTTTAGTGTAATTATTATGTGTAATTATTATCACTTCAAAGTCTGACAACACTTGAGCCTAATTAAGAGCTGTATAAAAAATAGATCTAATTTGTCAATCAGCTGTTAAATAGTTTTCAATTTCAACTGCTAATAAATTACGTGGCTAATTAAACATATTTTTTTAAATATCAGCAACTCAAAAATGCAAATTAAATGGTATAATTGTAATTCGTATATAATACAAAATTTTGTTATGGATTTTCTTATCAACTACATAAATTAATTTTTCTAACAACGATTATTAATTCTAAATATTACAAATAAAATGGGGTATTTTTCCAGACATTATATTTATTTATTTGTCTTAGAAAAAAAGAAAGGGAACTTGTTTAATGTGACGAAAATGTCTTTTAATTCTTAATTGTATTAGGATAAGCCAAGAAACGATTACTTTTTTGTGTGTCCTAAATTTTATAGGATTACGTTGTTTATTACTGAACCCTGTAGCACAGCCTGTAGTTAAAAGATCAGTGTAATTTAAAGCAATTGTTTCAACAATAAATTATAAATTTAAAGCCTGAAGAAAATGTTTTCAAAATAAAATATATGCATGTGTTTTGAAATTATACCTTATAACGCCACCTTGGGTGAAAAAGTTTATAATGGGAACTCAGGTTCACCATGTTCCGTTACAAATAGGTTCCAGCTAGCTCAGTAAATAATTAAGTAAAATATATATGCACAGAACAAGAGATATCAAAAGGGAGGTGTATGGAAAAAGTGTACTGATTGAAAAGTCTAAAATGTACTGGATTCGTTTAATAAATATTAAATTTAAAGTTAAAACAAATTGCCAAGATCTATCATAAAATGTAGCAAATATTTAAATACGAAATAATGAAATATATATATACTAGTAAATATGAACTATCCGTAAAATAAATTAAATCATGAATAGTATCACAAAATTTTGTTGTGACTAAACTGTGAACAACCCTGATGCGTATTTGTGATTATGATTAAATGTCTATAAAGAATAAAATGAAATTTAAATGTAAAAATCCCCTGGTATACCAAGTTCACATACGATCGTATATTTAATGTAATAAATTTCAATCAATCATAAACGCAATAAAATAAGAGATGATTAAAGTCTTATCTGTCATCCAGTGGTCGTTCCAGTCAGTCCATGAGAAAATCCAGGTGTCTGGTCTTCAGTATCCCAGTGGCATTCCTCGTCACAGTGGCATTCACGTCACAGTAGCATTAGTTGCAGTACGCAGTACCCCAAATCCAGTACAAATAAAAAAAATCCTAATCTAAACATACATCATCTTAAACTCCAAAGGAGTACAGCCAAGGAAAAGAAAGGAGAACCCTAAAATATGATCTATTTTAGTGACATGTTCTGATTTGGACATAATAAAATACCTTTCCACCATGTGGACGTTCCAAAACAAAATGGCGTCGCCACACGTTACTCCATGGAAAAGGGTTCTTTAAAAGTCCTCGTACTCATCTCGTACGACCATCACACACAGTCCGTGTTGTAAAATCCTGTCCTCTAAAATAAATAGTTGTACAAAAGAACATTACACAGTGTACGTATGTCTCTTACCAACTGACGAATATATCCCTCTACAAGGCTTCTCTGGAATTCTGAACCACACACAGGCCAAAATCGCCCACAACTAGTGCCAAAACTGCACAACCAGTCTTCTCGACCCACAATAGAATTCCAGACAACTCCAAAGAAACAATCCCAATTCGGAACGGCAAAGCAAGGCCAAAAACTTCAATGGAGTTTTTATCAGTCAGTCAGGATCAGAAATGCTGCGTTTACCACGGCGGTTCGAAGTACAAGGGCGAGTTATTTGCAAAATCCTCAGAACATGCTCGATTCCAAGTCAGAAATACCAACATAAAATATAACACAGGCAACCAGTAAAACAAAAGACCCAAAATAAAATTTGACATAAAATTTTATTTAATGCATACAGATTGAGTGAAACATTTTATTACATCATAATAAAATTATAATAATCCCTATACGAACATAATATCTTCGGAAAATTATTAATACATTTTCCGATCATATATAAAAAAACCGTTTAAAAAGATCGAAAACCTAATTTACAAAGATCTGTCAACCTTCAACGCCGGTGTCACACAATCAGCTGACAAACAATTGAAACGTCAGTCTGTAAATCGTAATATAAACAAGATGTAATTTAGGGAAAACTCAACTATAATCAGGTAAAACCAATTGATTCCACACAGGAAAAATACATAATAAAATCCTTAACCCATATGTATATATGCAGACCCAATATTCCCACTTGTTGCGTTGAAAACAGACAAAAGATAATCACATCAAGTCTATGTTCAAGAATCCTCCGAAGAAATATGCCAAGAATTATCCTAACACAAGCTTAAGTCTAAATAAAGAATGACTAACCACTGTAGAAAGAAAGGTAGTTTTAAACAGACAAATTGATATTATATTAATGAGGTTTTATATTACAGTTATCGGAGACAACTCCATCCAAAGAAATTGTTGTGATGATGAGACTTATAGATAAGATATTATTAGAAATTATATGTACAGTTAAGAAGTAAGCTAATTAAACGTTATTATTCAAGTTATTCAAATAAGTTTTAGTTTAATTCCTAAAAATAAACAAAATAAGTAAAATAAGTTACGGTGAAATTTTGAACCGTAACAACCTAACTATAATGGCTATAAAACTATACTCATATAATTTTCCCATTAAAATATCAAGCTTATTTTTCTTTTTTTAACATGTAACGCAATAATTATTTCTAATATTAGATTCAATAATTACACTTAAAAGCAAATATATGACTGTTAGAAATACTTTAAATGAAAAAAATATTTTTCTGTGTATTTTATAACTAACTGGTTTGTATCAAAAAAAATTAAATGCCTTCATGATGGAGTCTTCCAGGTTCTTGGGTTCTGCTTTAAGTTCGTTTCCGCTTGGGAAGCAGAACGGTTCTGGTTAAGTTAGTGGAGTGTTTGCTCCTGGCAACGGCCCAGCTACGTCGAAACACCGGTTCCCATTAGAACACCGAAGTTAAGCTACGTAAGGCGATACTAGTGGATGGACGGGTGACCAGTTCGAAACTCTGTATCGTGCGGTTGTCCAAAAAAAGGCAAAAGTGTAAAATCTATTGACACACACTGCTCATTCACGCCGCGCCGGTTCGAGTAAGAGTTCATTTAGACACTTGCCAAGTCGGCAGGCCATTGACCATGATATGGCCGAGGACCGCGGTTCGGATTCCGCGTAAACAAAGTAGGCCCTGTCCAGATTAGCCCCGGGAGCAAAAAGGAGACGTTAACTGAAATCTTTACTTTACTTTTGTTCGCTCCTTTTCTAGCTTCATCGTTTGCTTTTTCATTACCCTTGGGTCATTACCCTCTAGAGTTGGAGGACTTTAGTTTCTGCATATCTGCCAAATTTGTTTAGCTTCTCTAGGCATTCTTTGACCAACTTCGAACTGATGGTAAGTGCGTTGATCGCTTTAATGCGGCTTGGCTATCCGATGACCTATTTCTTGTTTCAGATCTAAGATAAGTTGTACACATCTGTAGATAGCGTAGATCTCTTCCTGAAGGATGTTGGGATAGATGCCCGTTCAAAGTATTTAGTTTTCGGTTCAAATACTTCCTGTTCCTCTTTTGGTTATGGAAGCATGCTCAGGAAAGGTTTTTCTTTTCAAATTTTTTTATTGCCCAATACTACAGTGAGGTGTTTCTCAAAGTTGTACATTCTTGGTATGTCATACATTGGGAGTTGGAGGAGTGGAATTTTCCTTTTGAGGGTGTTTGAACCCAGGGTCCTGAGCTACTAAGCTTTTAAGGTCTAATTAAAAACTAGAATATTTCTCCAAAATTGTAACTTCAACATCAGCATCATTTTCAACTATGGTGTAGCCTCCATTAAACTACTCTATTTGTAGTTGGACCCATTGTTGTTTATTGTTGGCTCTGCGGGCCTAAGTTATCCCTGCTAATTTCCTAATATCATGGTTTGGTCTTCTTCCATCTCAGGTTTGGTCTTCTTCTAGGTCTAAGTTAACTCCTCGTGGGTACCGTGCTGTAATTGTTGTGGTCCATCTGTTATCCGTTCTTTTTGCCAGGTGTCCTGCCCATTGTCATTTAAAGGATTTGACATTGTGGATGACATCTATTACCTGTGTCTTTTGTCGTATCCACTCTATTCTTTTGCGGTCTCTTCTGGTCATTCCCAGCATATTTCGTCCCATTTAACGTTGTGCGACCTACAATTTCCTTATGATGTCCATTTTAAGTGTCCAGGTTTCGTATGCATAGGCCATGACTGGTACTTCGATACATTTACGCTGCCATCACAGCTAAAAAATGTGTTAAAATCAATTAATTCTATCTATTTCTAATTTTAGAATTTAGACTTTTTAATATGACAGATTGGGTCATTTGTAAATTTGTTATTGTTTGTTTGCTCACCTAATTTACAGCAATGAATCTCAAGGCGATACATCTTTGTCACTCGATCAATTAAAGTTGTTAAAGCCCTTAAACCGCTACCACGGCTATAATATATAAAATGATTTGGATTTTTTTCTGTTACGATAAAAATAATTAAAAATAATAGGTCGCATACTAGATCTCGTAAGCGCAAGTATACTAGAAAATAATATATATCAGAAGTATTTTTTTTTGAGAATCAATGGAATGTCATATCCAACATGAATTTTTGTATGACAAATGTTTTTAATATTGTAATAAAATTCAATAACTAAATCCTGAGAGACTAAATAATTATGAAGTTGATGAAATAAATATCTAAATGTTAGAGTTCCCATTATCTATTTTTTTATAATTTATGATGTAGTTTGTTTCATTATTATATTTTCTTGCGCACTCAGACGACTCGTGTACTTGACAAACATTTGTTATTGGTTGGGTTGGTAACAGCGGGGAGATCGCTGTTCCATTCACGTTTATTTTTGAATTGTTAACAGCTGTTATAACTTTTATTTCATTTAAAAAAAAAAACAGAAAGGGGGGACCCACCACCGCAATCCTACTGCTATCTCTTAAGGAGATGAGCAGCGCCCCACTATGCTAGTGAATATTTTTTTCTCAGCCTTTCTGTTTATTCTTTCTTTATTGAAATAACCAAATAACGTAACATAGAGTAAGAAAAAGGGGACCGCTCCTCCAAGACAGCAGAGGGTTGTGTGGCACCCTCCTTACAATTTGCCCGAAGGCCGGAGGTACCTATCAACCCTCCGTTGTCCCATTGGTAGGTCGTGCAATTAAATATAATTTTTTCTATGATTTATGAGCTTAAGACTAACGCAGCTTTGTGAAAATTAAAGTTAATTCTAACCTTCGTGATGGATGGCCTTAAGTTACAAAAGCATTCAGGAGGTTGAGGTGATCCAATGCCAGTAATTCTTGAAATAAGTCCTCTGGAGACTTCGTGATGGATGGCCTTAAATTACAAAAGCATCCAAGAGGTTGAGGTGATCCAATGCCAGTAATTCTTGAAGTAAGTCCTCTGGAGACTGGAAATTGGAAGTGCTAAGCATTCTGGAGCAAACGTTATACATGACTATTGTGCAAATTTTGTTGGCAAATCTTCAAATTATCTATATTAGTTCTCTCCATCTCCAAAGTCAATGTTAGCAATATATGCCTCCAGCTTACGATTGTAGGAGCCACATTTATTATCTCTTGGCTTGTGTTTAGCGTCCTCTTTAGCATTTAAACATAAAATGCACCTATGTTTATCGATATCTTCCTTGTCTGGGCAGGAACGAGAATCGTGCTCCTTAGCGCAGAAACCACATGCAATTTTGTTGTTGCATTTGGAAGTTATGTGTCCATAGCCTTGACACTTGTAACATTTGGTTATGGAAATTCGTTCGTCTATTTTGCAGGAGTTCCAGCCGATGTACATGGTACCTCTTTGTAATAGTATCTTCCTTGCCTCTGGACTACACTCAATAACCCAATGCGTGAAGGGTTTTCCTCTGGGTCCTACTTTGAATATTGGTTCTATTTTAGGAGGGTCTAAGGTAGTATCAAAGTTTTGCTTTAAGATTTCATCTTTGACCGATTCTTTTTCTAGGTCAACGGGAACATTAAATATAATTAGTCTAGGTAAAAATTTACCTAACTGCTCTACTTTGATTTTTAATCCTTCGATTAATTGTGGATTATTAAGTTTGTGCAAGTTAATGCTATCGGCCTCTATAATGACTTTCTCGTCATGGCGAACAAAGACCCTGACAGGATTAAAGCCGATATCGGCAGGTTTGATACTCTGCAAAATTTTATTTTTCGTATCAATGCCTTTGATACCTTCATCGGTTGAAGAAATTGCGATTTTGTAAGTTTTGGGCGGAGGAGCCATGGGTTTCTTAATGCCCCGCACTTTAATAGTGCTACCAGCAATAGCTGCATAAGTTCTATTTTGAGAAGACCCAAGGGATTCCAACTTCTTTTCATGAGCCTCTATTTTAGCATTTTGTTCATAGATTAAGTCCTTGATTTCATTAATTGAATCTGGAATCTCTGCAATTGCTTGAAAAAGGTCTCCCTTTAAATCATCAATTTGTTTCTTAACTTTCTTTGCTGAGTCTTGAAGTTTTGTCTTTGTTTCTCTACTTTCTCTATTTAGACCAGAGATCTGGCTAGTTAAAGTTTTAAAAGCAAGCATAACTTTGCCAAATTGCTCTTCTATCTTAATTTTGACGGGTGACGGTGTACCCTGTTTTGTCTTTTTGGCCTGATCGCCAGCCTCCAAACTTTCATCTAATCCTCTTTTACTAGATCTTAACAGAGGGAACTCCTGGGAGCCCTCCATGGATAACTCTTCCATCTTTTCAGCCATTGTGCCCACCCCGAAGGGAGCGGCAGTCGCTCTAGGGGGGTAACCACTCCCCCCTAACACCTCTTGGCCGTATTCAGGAGCTTACCACCTCGCTGCAGTAGGAATTTTACAGCCTGAACTTCGTTGTCCGCCAGTAGCCCACGTGGAGGGGGGTGCCGAACTTTAACCAAGCAGTATGCTTAAAAATCAATTTGTCCGTCTACCAGCAATAATCGCACCTCGGATAAACCTCATTGGTTACGATAATGCCACTGCGCAAAGCTCTTTCATTTAAAAATATCACAAGCATTGATTTTTTGTCCATCTCTAATATGCCACTCATGATTCTACAAGACCCATGTAAAATACATTCGCATACGCGGCATTCAAGATTTAAGCGTAGTACAAAAATTACTGTAACAGAAAATAATCATATATTTTGTCACTGCAGTCGGAAAGTCCCAAATTGCACATCGAGTAAAGTCAGACCAAGCATTATATACGAGATTAAATATCATGGAAATTGTAATTCTTTGGCATACACTGCGCCATTAAATGTTTTACAATTCATTTTCATATAGATCGTCGAGCTCGAAATGGTGAAAATTACGCGATGCGAAATTTCCTCTGAAATTTCATTTCGTGAAAAACTCGATTCAGTTAAGGTATGAAACAATACGTGTAATTTTAGTTTTCGGCCATCAGGACGGTTATTTTACTTCGTCGTTATAGCATTGATGAAAAGGGTCGATTAAATATACTGACTTTATTATCACTTTATTTAGTACTAATATGATGAGCAAAACTGCATCAAGGTATTTTAGAAATGTAGATCGACGATATTTTATATAAAATTTTTAGAACAAGACGCAACCAAGTGGTGTAAGTCCAAAATTTATGAAAACGTGTTAAAGTTATAATATTATTCGTCAATGGGCCTTCTATTGATTTACCAAGTGGTGTAAGTCCTAATTTATATTTAAGCCACTGAGAGCAACACAAAATTTGTCATCTAAACGAAATGGCTGCGCGGCTTGGTAATCCATATAACCACGCAGTAAACAACCAACACTTCAAAAGCAAGTGCGGACAGTCACGGTCAGTATAAATACACTCACCGGCACGATAAACGGGCACTTTAAAATTATGATGTATTTTAAAGTTTATTTGTATTTTTTTATTGTATTTTGATATAGTGTACCGATTTTGATGATTTTTTTAAGCAACTTGTAGCTAAGTTACTTGACTTTTATAAGCTAAATTATTTGAATATTCGCTGTTGGTCCTAGTTATCAAACCCCTATAAAATAAATAAAAAAAACATAAATGATATTATATATTATTATACATATATTATTATGATTTATGTCACTCTTTGAAAACCCATATTATATTGTTGTGTGTTACGCAGAGAGTGATCCCAAACAGTCCTTCTGTTCAAAACAGTTATTCGCCCTCAGCTCCTCTATGCAGCCCCAGTATGGTCTAGAGCTTCCGACAACCAAATCAACAGACTCCAAGTCTGTGAAAACAAAATCCTCCGCTACATTACCAGAACTCCCTTGTATGTACGCAACTCCGACATCCGAACCGACCTCCGCATCGACCCCATTCCCAAATACCTTCGAGATCGTGCCTTGAAGTTCTACGAGAAAATTGGTACTATCCCCAATAGCACCCTAAAAATCTTCGACTATAATCCCGAGGACTATAGAAACTTTAAATACTCCCATCTAAAAACGATTCTTCTAGACAATTAACTTTGTCTCCCCCTCCCCCCCTCTCTTAAAATAGTCCCTCCTTCTTCTTCCTGTGCCTTGTGCTTAGCCGCACGTTGGCGATTATCTGTACTCTTCATACGTTCAATGTGTAGAGTGCCGTTTTCGGATCTTCGAAATATGGTGGCTGCGTTGCTGATGTTTGATTTGATTTGAATCAAACCAATCCCGTATGTTTCTTAGCCAGGAATGTTGTTTTCTTCCTGGGCCACGCCGTCCCTCTATTTTTCCTTGTAGAATCAGCTTAGGAATGTAATAGTTGTCTCCTCTAAGGATATGGCCGAGGTATGAGACTTTCCTTTCTTTAACTATATTAAGCATTTCTCGTTCATAGCCTGCAGTTCTTAAAACTTCTTCGTTGGTGGCATGTGCGGTCCATGGCACACGTAAGAGTCTCGGAGAGTCTACATTTCGAAAGTCTCGATGCGGTTCAGGGTTCTAGCCTTGAGAAACCACGTTTCTGCGCCTTATAGTAAGATGGGCCATATGTAGCATTTTACTACCCGTAGTCTAAGTGTTAGCGGGAGACTGCGTGCTAATAGGAAGTTTTTAAGTTTAAAAAATGTTGACTTTGCGTAATTCGTTCTAAGTTTAACTTCCTCATCGCAGTCCCATCGTTCATTGATCAAGGCACCCACATATTTAAATCGTGGTACTCGCTCTATAATATTTCCATCCACGGTCAATGCGGTGTTAATTATAGGCTGGCGTCCTATTACCATAAGTTTGGTCTTGGCAGCGTTGATTTTAAGACCAAAACGATTTCCCTTGTCCTATCTTATTTATTATTTGCTGGAGATCCTCTAAAGTTGGTGCTAGGATTGTCATATCATCTGCATATCTTATATTGTCAATTGGAACTCCGTTAATCTTAATTCCTCCACTTTCTCCTTCCACGGCCATTTGAAATATCTTTTCGACGTATATAATAAAAAGTATTGGTGACAATATACAGCACTGGCGGACTCCTTTACACACATTGAAGGTGCCTGTTCCTCCAATATTCGGTGATAGTTTGGTGATAGTTCCTCCAATATCCCACAAATAACCTTTATCTTTCTCACCCAATATCAGCAGGAATAATATTTGACCATACTTCGGCAACTGGTTCCTCGGAGGTGGACTGTTTTTAGTGGGTAACAATTCCCCACAGAGTCCCACACTGTCTAGGAGTTATTTCTATGATCGTCTCTCTCGAGATAGTGATGGGAATGATTACTACTCATCTATAAAATATTTTTAAACCATCCCCTCGCCAAAAAAGAGTCTGCACGCAGTTACTCTAGCAGATATGGTTTTAATTCTAAAAGTTGATCTCTGCCATGATGATCAATTAAAGCAGCCATAGCCGAAACTTCAGAACTTAAAACCATCTCTACTAGAGTAAACGCCAATATACAATAATAATATGACTTTTTAATGACAGTGACATTACAAAAATAATAAGCACTATTTTATATCAATGGAATAAAATTGTTATTAATCATTACTGTCTTATTCCAAAGCGAAAATCTACAATAAAAATAAAGCTATTGCTACTGCGATGAATCAAAAAAGACTTGCCTCCACTGATCCATGCCCGAGTAAAGATGTTCTTTAGCAAAAATGCTTAGATGCTTAGAAAGCTTAAATGCGACACAGCAACTGCTCGTCTTGACCGAATGTTAACTTCATGCAGCCTATTTCTTGTAGTCTGAGTTAAAATTCGAGTTCCTCTGGTGATCGTAAGAAGATTTTGTAGGTTTCTTGCGGTAAGTATTCTTTCAGGAAGAGTGGCTTAAACAAGATACCGATCTTCCTACCTCGTCCGGATGTCCGCCTTATTCGTTGAGGATATGGTCTGCTGACAACAAAACCATATTCTCTGTGTCGATTCCATAGTCTGGAAATGACCGATTCTGTAACATGAAAAAGCTGCGATACGTATCGTTGCGACCGACCGTCCTGCAATAAAGTTGTGCCTCTGATGACTTCTTCAGTATTTAAATGCCTTTTAACACCGTTTGGTATTCCCAAAACATTAAAATTTGCCATATTTAACACCAATTTTGACGATCAAGAAGGCAAAATCACACTAAATAAGAAACTGATTTTATGGAATTTATGCGTTTTCGAGTGCATCTTTATTGTTATTTTTATATAATAATAGCTCCCGTATATAGCGTTTAACGCCTTGGGAGTAGCAAGGTACAGCTTGCTATACTAGAGCCGTTCGGTATACAAGGAAGATTCCACGCCGTCAAAAGCTATGGAAACCCTACTCGACCTACCTCTTCAAATTCTTTTAGAAAGAGAGGCGAAATGGGCTACATATAGGTTTCTAAATATAGCACGAGGAAGCCAAGGAACAATTATGTTCATACAAAACCGGCTAATAGAAGAACTACAGTCGGATGAGATTCTGGGAATGATCTCGGATCTTACACCACCAGTCCAACTCTTGACGCGCACCTACAAGGTCCTGTTTCCGAATAGGGACGAGTGGGATAAGCCGGGAAACGGTTTACTACATGCGGAAATGTGTTGGTACACGGACGGATCCAAAAACGAAAAAGGATCTGGAGCAGGAATTTACTGCAGCAGTCCAAAGACTGAGATCTACTACAGTCTTGGAAAACACACCACGATCTTCCAAGCTGAGCTACAGCTATTGAAACCTGTGTGCAACTGCTGGTAGAACAGCAATACACCGGGAAAACAATATGCATATTTTCGGATAGTCAAGCCGCGCTGAAAGCACTTAAGGCAACGAAAAGCACGTCTAGGACGATTCTTCATTGTAAGAAACTACTCAATATACTGGAAGATAGGAACAAAGTGTCGCTAATATGGATACCGGGACATGTCGGCCTAGAGGGAAATGAACGTGCTGATTCCCTTGCCAAAATTGGTGCAGGCTCGCCATTCGTGGGCCTAGATCCGACACTTAGCGTTCCTAAAAATCTCGCAAGAGACAGGCTCTGTGAATGGGTTAGGAGTGCCACATTCCGGGACTGGAATGACAGTACCGGAATGGAACATGCCAAGAAAATCCTAGCAGGGCCATCCAAACATAGAACAGGAGAACTCCTAAAGGCCGGTAAGAATGGAACGCGTGTGCTCACTGCAGTGTACACGGGCCACTGCCGGCTGAGATCTCACCTACAGAGGACGGGACTGGTGGAAGACGCCGAATTCCGACTCTGTATGGAAGATGACGAAACAATGAAGCACGTTATGTGTACCTGCCCCGCTGGGAGCAGGACCAGGTTTGAAATGTTTGGCAAACCCATGCTAGACCTATCAGACCTAGGAGACATATCGCCCTCAGACATAACGGCCTATATTAGGAGGCTGGGTCTTGAGGGTGAACTTTGACGCTCTTGTAAATTAGAGCGTGTAGAAACTGAGCCACAATAGGCCCTCGCGGCCTCAGTGGAGGGTCCCCCCATGGGACCCACTCTTAGTCAATACAATACAATACAATACAAGGAAGGTAATGTGGCTAGCACTACGCTTCAACCGCCTAATATTATATCAGGATTGTGAATAATCCCAAGTACTCATTTAAGGGTGAGTCGACCTAGGTACCAAAACTATTTTTATTTTAATAAAAATAGTCGGCTGATGAAATGCCGGGTGTGGGAATCGAACCCACACCTTGAGATTGGTAGACGAGAGCCTGTACCTCTACGCCACCGGGCACCATATTGTTATTTTTTTATGACGGGAAAAATTTTCGTTTTTGTATCAATTTATGCATGAAATTAAACGAAATTGTTCTGATGATATGTTGCTAAAAATATACGGAGATCTGTCTATAAATATAGTAAATACAGATACACATATATGTGATCCCTAATTCGTTTTGATTAGTTTATATTTTATTAACAGAAAATTTCAAATTTTCATTTAATAAAATATATTTCCTTTCAAATCAATTTAAGAAGTAATTAAAGAAAAGCAGCTCGAATATTTAAATTATATCCTATACCGGTCACTGTACTGATAAATAAACGTAAATCAGTTAACCAAAAGTGGAAAAACATTACCGACGACAAATTTTTACGTCATTTCCCACAATAATATAATAATTAGGCACGTACGTGTTTTCATTTATATCCCTACAACAATTCCCCATAAATTTGGACTTTTATTGTTTTTTTCTCATTCAGCGACTGTTAAGTGTAAACAATTTTTTAGCCCGATACGGTTTTTACGAATATGTTAGTTGCAATTTGCGTAAATCAATTTCCATTGTACCTAGATATCAATTTAAATGATTAATTCGATACGTTTTGAAGGAGATAATTAAAGAATTTGTCAAGTTGGAACTGCTTATTATCCATGAACGTCACTGAAACAGATGAAGTTTTTTTTTTCAATTGCATGGCTTTATTTTTTTAATCGTGCAACCAGAAATAACCTTCGTATAAAAGGACTCAAAATTTGTACCATGTTAATTTGATTATTTAATGTTATATTTGCAGAAAATGGGAACGATCTCTAGAAGTGCAATAATTTAGTATAAGCATTTCTATAGTGGATAATTATCAAAAAGATCAAGATATGATCTAGTTGTCGGAATTCTCGCATATAATGGTAACTTCCAGACCAAACCAGAATCGAGATCTGTGGGCTATATATATAAGAGGAGCTATAAAAATGGGAGAAGAGCTATTGGAATATGTAGCGGAATTCAATTACCTCGGCAGTTTGATTTCGGAAAAGGCCAATATCGACTCCGAAATTCAGCACAGGATTAGCAGCGCCTCAAGAGCATTCTGGAAATTAAAAGACATGGTTTTCTACAATCATGACTTGAGCACAAAAACGAAACTTGCAGTGTACCGAGCAATAATAATTCCCACCACACTATATGGAAGTGAAACCTAGGTGCCGATGCTGTACCGCCGACACATGAACGCATTAAACAAGTTGCAACAGAGACACCTTAGACAACTCTTTAGAATCAAATGGTTCCACCATGTCTCAAACGTATCGGTCCTTGAAAAAACTAACTGCGAGAGCGTTGAAGTGATGATTACAAAATCCCGCTTAAGATGGGCTGGTCACGTATGCAGAATGCAAGAAAACCGCCTACCAAAATCTCTGCTTTACGGTGAGCTTGTAGATGGTAAGAGAAAACCGGGTGGGCAACTCAAAAGGTATAAAGATATTTTCCACGAAAACTTAAAGGGGATAAACATGCAGAATGAGTGGGAAGAATAGAACAAAATGGAGAGAATAATAGAACACAAGAACAATAGAACGCAATGGAGAAGAATTGTAAATTCAGTTAACAGCGACAACTAAAAAGTAAAGAGACAACAAGAGGAAGAGAGATAAAATCGCGTATAGGGCTTTTCAGTCGCAGAAAAGCTCATGAAAGAAAACGCCTTGCGCAACCATCTTCTTGATGCGTGTTAAATACTCGTCAGCGAGTAATAGCAGTATGTATGTATGTATGTAAGAGGAGCTCCATGCGGGAAAGTATGTCTTGAATAAATAAATTTTGAAGTCGAAAGAAGTAACTAGATTATTTTTGTGGTATAATTAAGTAGTTTTAGTCGTGTAATAAATTTGTTATGTTAACATTTTTTATTTCACACCCTTACGTACCGCAGCTTTATATCGATAGAGCAGTCATGAGTTCGTTCATATTTCAATAAAGAAAACTAAATATACTAAATCTTAAAATATTGGGCGTACACAAAATATGAATTTGTTAAGTGAAAAAATTTATAGAAAATATAATTAAACTTATTGAAAATTAAAAACTGTAGTATTACTTTATTTAAATAATATATATTTTTAAATTTTATTAAAATCAGGCGATCTCTAAGAGTGATAGATTCTAGAATTTGTGTTTGAAGGCGCACGGTATATAGATACTTAAAGTAATACGGCAATGCTTATAATTGAAAATTAAAATCTAATAAAAATTTTTAAATTTTAGACTGACATAAAAAATACCATACGCAAAATCAGTATAGAAGAGATTTAAGACTGAAGATATTACTAGAAATATATATATTAACAATGAAATACAACTTGTCTTAACAACGAAAACAGGAAATGGAGTTGAGCATCTCAACACTTATCCAGTCCATATCGTAGGGCAAAATACCTAAACTGAGGTTGGAAAAGGGTGTCCAGATAGAATATAGTCACGCTAACACTACAGTCTGATGCCGAAACTAGGCATACCTCAGAATATCAGGGAGTACTTATATTCCAGTGTAGAAAAGTACGGGCGGCCTTAAATCCCGGAACTAAAAACCATCCTAAAAAGCGTGAAACTTAATACTTTTGAAACATTTCAATTGCCTCGAGATATTTCAGTAAACTTACCTCGAAATATTTCGAGGGTTTTTATGATTACTAAATCCAGTTTTTCCTCTATCATCCATCTTTGAGTCTAAACACTTCTGCGTTAATCCCATGCAAACGGAAACTACTTGTCAGAAGTTATGTTTACAGTTATACAAATTTGCTGAAGTTTAACTTGATATAATGTCATCTTAACAGAACGTCAACGGTTTCTTGTAGACGTATCTGTTTTAAAAAACTAAAAAGTTCTCGAATAGTTGAATTTAAATACTTTTTTTCTTTATTCTTTGTATTTTTTTTGCTTTCGACGACGGGAAGAGATAAACTTTCCGAAACGTTCAGCATTTTTTTCTTTGTTAGGCAAATTTGTATAACTGTAAACATAACTTCTGACAAGTAGTTTCCGTTTGGGATTAACGCAGAAGTGTTTACAAAAAATAACTATTTTATTTTGTAGATTTTCTTGCAGTGCAGTAGCGAAATACCCATATAGAATTTTTTGGAGAACAGATATCTTAATATAGTATGAACTCAGCAAAATCTCATTCCTGAAAATATACAGTGAAAATACTGAACCTACAAGAGATAATTTCACATTTTTACCTTTTCCGCGGAAATTCTCAAGGATGGAACAGATTAACTCAGGAAGAATTTTAGATTTCAAAACTATAACCCAGAAAACCGCTTCATCGGGCGTCAAATAGTAAATAAATCGAAGATGTCAAAAGACAATTGCCGACAGCAAAGCGATGTCACGCATAAACCAGATCAGACCAGGGTTGGACTGTTTTCGCGATCGGACGTTTGCAGCATGACAAAACTCAGAGGGTCCGCTCAGAAATAATGTGCTGGAAAATTGCGCCTTCATAGGAAGCTGAGCTGTCACTATCACATTGAGAGACAACCATATTTATTACCCTATTAACATATCATACCATATTTTACCTTATACGACTATATTGAAAAATAATATAACGGATATTAGAATTGTTTACATACTCTGTTTGAGAATCCAGAGAACTTTAACATTTTCAATTCCGATCCTTAATCTGAATTTCTCCAGTCCAGTTTCATCCAACAGTCCAATTTCAAATGCGACGCGACGGTCCGATATGTGATTTTATTTTAGCTGCAGTAAGAATTGAAACCAAAAAACGTTTTCAATGCATAAAATATCATTGCTTTTACATATTATAGACATTAATCTTTAACTAATGTTAATGATATTTTATTAAAATCTATATATTCTCACTACTTTATGTTTTATAATAATGCTATTTCTGCCATGATATAATTATTTAAAAAAAAACTGTAAGTTCGTTCTGCTAGATTGTTTATAACAAATTATTAATATACAGGGTGGCCCATCGAAAACGTTCCGCAAGGCATAACGGCCAGGGTAATTTTTTTTTTCAAAAAATCCAAAAACACGTCAATTTTGTTTGTGAGGGGGACAACTTTTGCCCCAAAAATGATTGCAAAATCTTCAACCCTCTAAGAGGTGGTGTCATCCCCCAATTTTTTTCAAATGGGAAGGTGGGTCAAGTGGTACCGCAATGAAAAGAGCTTTCTATTCTCTATACTTTCAAGCTTCGTTTTTGAAAATCGGTCGAGTCATTGAGAAAATATGAAGGATTGAAATTTGAAAAGTTTATTTAAACATTTATCAGAGTAAATAATAAGGATAAATTCCTTCGACCAATTTGCTGTTTTTCTTATTATTTCTAGATGTTTACGCATTTTTTCAGTTGCCACAAGATTGAACGATCAGGTGTGGTAGTTGCTAGATAGCTGTTCTGTGACTTATGCGTTGAAGTTCTTCTCAATATCCTTAAACTTTTTAACAATTATGGTGTACTTACTTGCAGAAAAAGTGGAAATAATCGAACATTATTTTAAAAATAATGAATGTGGCAATCGGGTTGCGCAGATATTCAATGAACGCCATCCTGAGAAACGCCTTTATGACACAATTATTGTGCCATAAAGGGGTTTGTCAGGATGGCATAAAAATTTCGCGAAACTGGTTCCGTTATGAATAAAAACAGGCGGAGGAAAAATCCTGTAGTAAATGAAGCTATGGAGGCATTCGTATAGGGCCAAGTTGCCATGGATAGTACGCTGAGTACCTACAAGAAAATTAGCCAATGAGACCGGCGTGAATCGTACTAGTATCCAAAGGATATTAAAAAAACACAAGTTCCACCTATACAACATTCAGTTGGTACAAGAACTCAACGAAGACGATTTTGATTGTCGCTTGCAATTTTGTGAAACTATGAGTGAACGAGTGGCGAATGATAATAATTTCCTATTTAATGTGTGTTTTTCGGATGAGTGTACTTTCTTTTTGAACGGTGTAGTTAATCGGCACAACTGTCGTGGGCAGGCCTTTTTAGAAATTCTATTGTGGGCCTGTTTAAGGATATTGAGAAGAACTTCAACGCACAAGTCACAGAACAGCTATCTAGCAACTACCGCACCTGATCCTTCAACCTTGTGGCAAGTGAAAAAATGCGTAAACATCTAGAAATAATCAGAAAAAACCCCAAAATCATTTACTCTGATAAATGTTTAAATAAACTTTTCAAATTTCAATCCTTCATATTTTCTTAATGACTCGACCGATTTTCAAAAACGAAGCGGGGAAATATAGAGAATAGAAAGCTCTTTTCATTGCGGTGCCACTTGACCCCCCTTCCCATTTGAAAAAAGTTGGGGGATGACACCCCCGCTTAGAGGGTTGAAGATTTTGCAATCATTTTTGGGGCAAAAGTTGTCCCCCTCACAAACAAAATTGACGTGTTTTTGGATTTTTTGAAAAAAAAATACCCTGGCCGTTATGCCTTGCGGAACGTTTTCGATTGGTCACCCTGTATGTATTTATCACACAAATATATACCTTCTTGAATTACCGCAATACCAAAATCAAGACCAAATGTCCAATAATCTAAAATATTTTTTTAGTAAATCAATGTGACTAATTAACCTAGATATCTAAAAAATGGAATTTCAAATAAAATAGCTTAAAAAACTTATTGACGTCAAAAACAAATAATAAAACATTGCCGCTATAATTAAAACGCAGTCAAAACATGTCAAGCATTGAAAAGATAAGCCGACTAAAAGCAAAATCAACGTGTTAGGAACTTTTAATTCATTATTTTGCTTTGTTATTGTTTTCAACTGATTTTTTTAACCGCTGGCAAAAAATCTGGATATTTTAAAAACAGCCAAATGTAGCAGCGGCTGAGCTTAAGGGGCATCAAAAGCAAATTGCTATCAAAAACATTTTTTTAATACAACAAATCAAATTAATAACAATAAAAAAAATTAAAAGCCGACAAATGGTACAAACAGAGTTGAAGAGAAATAACCTGAGGAAAAGTTACTTGGGAGGAATAGATGATTTTTTGACAATTTGGTAATTATTTAAACTGAAAGAAATAACATTTTCATGTCTAAGTAATTTTATTTTGGGACTAAAAGAATTATTTTATTTAATAGGTAGATAGTTTTTGTTAATATTTGAGTGTGCATAACTATGATTGCTACCGTAATTGAAGTAGCTGCAGTAATAAATTATAATTCACGTTAGACTTCTGATGATATCAAAAGATTTCATTTTAAATTTTTGTTTTAGAATTTTCACAAATTGCACATACTAATAATACCTTTCAAATAATTTTATAACAAATTTTTCGTGTACTCGCCATTTAAATCCGTGTATTTGTTTAGTCTGCCGTTTACGGTATTCTCCGATTGTGGCAGCACCAGCGGAGAATGCACCAAGCTTAAAAAGACTGGTGCTCTGACTGCATGTGTACAAGAAACAAGAACCAGCGCGACTATGATGAAGATCATAAAACTAGCAGTCTACTGTCTGTTTAGTAACTAGGCTGTGGTAATATTATAAATACAATTATTTAAACAGTGCTAACTGTTATATGATTAAAATACATATAGATATAAAATTAGAAAAGAAACAAACAAATACTGTCCGCCACTGGTTGAATGTACATATATAATATTCTCTAATTTTAGAATGACTTATTAGCTTTAGTGTCCACCTCTATATTTTTATTTTGGATATTTCGAATAGTAATCATAAGAAAATATTTTCAGTGCCAAACATTAAGCAACAGGAATGAACTCATTTTTCAGACTATTAAAATAAGAACTTTGACACATAGAATGGACTAAAAAATCCAAATAAAACTTCAGCTGCTATTTCTTTAACATATCTTTTTTTTAATGATTCTTTTTTTTTTGAATTAGATTTTCAAGGATATTGGATGAACATATCCATAAACTAAATTATTCTATGAAAGTATTCCATAAAATTTTTGTGGTATTGGGACTGTGATATTTATGCCATGTCCATGTCAATAATTGCTCTGCCAATAACGTTGCTAATAATAACTAGAATCTGTTGTTTTATTTATAGAATGACTTCACGCAAAACAATAAAGATAACAAATAATAATAGGCTACCAAAACAACGTAATTATAGACGTTTGCATATTTTAAATGCAGTAATTTTTGCATAAAAATTATTTTAAAAATTAAGAGAATCCCGAATAGTTATACCATGAGTATACGGAAAAAAAGAGTAATTGAAAATACATATTTACTAATTCTGAACACAATATGATAGAATTACAAAGTAACAGTGTTATTTGATGATGACAGATGATGACAGTTAGCTTCTGTTAGCCAATACTTATAACATGCCATTTATTAAAAAATTATATTAATTGAATTATTAATAGTTCCTATGTCATAGAAATTATTTTAGTTAAATGGAAACAGTAAAAAGTTTTGAGACACATTAATCATTATTACTGAAATCTCTACAATAAAAACTATTTTTTAAAATTAGGTTTGTGTCTTTTTTTACTTTTTTGAAATTGAATATTAATTTTTAAGTTTTTATATCAATTTTAGATATAAAGTATATCAGTACAAAACTTTAAGCAGCAAATAATTCCATTGTCCTTCCATTGTCATTTTGAAAGCCACAGCCACACAGAAATGAAATAATAGCTTTATTTTACTTCAATATTTTTCTGAAAATTACAGAAATGAATTTTAAAACTTTAGAATTTATGACATTATTATTATTTTTTTTTATATTTATAATGAAGGACAATGTATTGTTCGAGGAAGTCAGGGGCTGTGTTCCACCCTCAAAAAGAAAATTCCACTTCTCCAACTCCCAATCGATGACATACCAAGAATTTACAACTTTGAGAAACACCTCATTGTAGTATTGAGTAATAAAAAGGATTGGAAGGAAGAAACGCTTACTCAGCATATAAAAGACCATACCATAACGTGGTATACTGATGCTTCCAAAACCAAAGCAGGGACAGGGATAGGAGTATTTGGACCGAAAAGTAAATACTCCGAGTCAATGAGCACCTACCCCAGTATCCTTCAGGCAGAAATTTACGCTATCGAAAGATGCAGGGGAGGATACAGGAATTTATTTTAGGGCGGGCCCAAAATAAAAAGTAATATAGAATATGCTTTTAGGACGCCATTTTTAGCAAAAAAAGCCTAATATTTAACATAATTTACAGATTTTAGGTATCCCCCCTCTGTATCCGCCACTGGAAAGATGCAATTTTTCTTAGATAGGAACTATCGAAAACAGGAAATTGCCATCCTATCCGATAGTCAAGCAGCACGTAACGCGATTAACACAGTAACCATCAATTCGAAGTTGGTCAAAGAATGCCTTGAGAAGCTCAACAAATTAGGCAAAGAAAATAAATTCCTCCTACTCTGGGTGCCTGTTCACCAAGGGATAGAAGGCAATGAAAAAGCAAATGATCTAGTTAGGAAAGGAGCGAACACTCCACTAACTGGACCAGAACCGTTCTGTTTTTCAAACGAGAACCAACTGAAAACGGAACTGAAGAATCTGGCAGACTCCGTCCGTAACTTGTAATGGTTTGGTGTCCTCCAACGGTCCAAGACACTCGAAAAAGTTCCTCAGAACTTACGACCTAGAAAAATCAAAGGTTTTCCTTGATTTAAGCAAAAACAATCTTCGGGTTTTCACGGGGTTTCTAACAGGACACTGTCTCCTCAACGAACACCTCAGTAGGCTGAAGCTGAGAAACAACGGTAAATGCAGATTCTGTGGGGAAAATGGGGAAACATGAGAACACCTTATATCACTGAGTGCGCCGAGAGGACGACTATTAGTGCCATGAACTTTGGTACGGTTGATGTCGAGGGTGGAGAGCTGGCCTCTGGCGCCGTCTCGGATACTGGCCTGTATGATGAGTTATAACCATAGAGAAAGTTAATAGTTTAGAGAGTGGTGAATCGCGTGGTAAAATGTTGGGAGATTGCGCTTTTAGCGCCCTCTACTTGGCTACAGGTACGAACTATGAAAGAGCGGGAGATTTAATTTTTTTTTTTTTTTTTTTTTTTTCACAGCCTAAAGCCGGTTTTAGCACTAAGTCGGGATAATTCTTATCAACGACCTAATCGCGGTTCAACACAGTGCGAACGATAGAACAGGTAGAAAGAATTGTGGACTTCTGCATGGTAGAGATGATTCTTTCCAGGTTGTGAAGTTGGAGTTTTTTAAGGCTTTGAACAAGGTTTACGTCTACTAGGCCGTTACAGGTAAATATTATTGGTAATATAAAAGTCTTGCTCAAATCGTATATAGCTTTTAGTTCTTGCGCCAGTGCTTCATATTTTGTGTTTTTCTCTTTTCTTGCATTTTTAATATTTTCGTCTAGTGGTATTGTGATATCCAGCAGGTAAGCATGTTTTTGTTTTTAATAGAAGACTACTATATCAGGTCTATTATGCTGCACAGTACGATCTGTGATGATGTCAGTATCCCAGTATACTTTTACGTTTTCGTTTTCTACTATTTTTTCAGGTAAGTATCGGTAGTAGGGTGTAATTTCATTTAAAATATTTTCTTTTTTACAGATTTCTTGGTGTAGAATACTAGCCACCCGGTTGTGCCTGTCCAGATAATATCGCGGTGCAAGATAGGTACATCCAGAGCAGATGTGTTGAATTGTTTCCGGAAAGGCATTGCATAGTCGGCATCTGTCAGTAGGTAAATCCTTTTTGGCTATTATTTTTAGGAAATTTTTAGTTGGTATTTGCTGGTCTTGTATAGCTATAATAAATCATTCGGTCTCAGCTCTGAGCTCTCCATCTCTAAGAAACCGTAATGACAGATTTCGGTGAACGTCTGGGTTATATAAGTTGGATGGATATCTTCCATGCAAGGCTTTCCCTTTCCACTCCTCGATTAGTTCCTCAGCACCCCTAGACCTGCAGGTAATCTTTGACCTGCTAAGTTTAAAGGTGTGAAATTCCTGTCGGCGGTCTTAATAGCTGAAAGGAGAGGGTCATTTGCTTGGTCAAAGTAATGCTGCAGACTTCTGATGTGCTTTTCATGCATAGCAATGAGACTAATAATTCCTCTTCCACCTTTGTCCCTTGGAATGTAGAGTCTAATGGTTGAAGCATGGGGGTGGTGCATTCGGTGCCTTGTCATTGATATTCTGACTTGTCTATCGAGAGACTCCAGGTCGGTTTGTGACCATTTTAGAACTCCGAATGTATTAAGAATTACAGGTGCTGCTATTTATTACATTGATCGCAGCTATTTTATTCTTCGCATGAAGCTCTGTTCCCAAGACTTCACAAACCCTCTTCATAAATGCATTCTCCGCAGTCTTTTTTATTACTCCATCATCAATTTTTAGAGCTTGATGGATACCAAGATATCTGTAGGTTTCACCCAGATGTAACGGTGATAATGTTATTTCGTTAGTTAAAATAATCTCGTTAGATTCTTGGATTTTCCCTTTTTTACACTGCAGGAATGCACATTTTTCCACACCGAATTCCATACGAACAGCTTGGCTAAAGGATGCTACAAGTTCCATTTGCCCTTTAAGTTGTTCTGGGTTGCTCGCGTAACATTTTAAATCATCCATGTAAAGCAAGTGGGAAATCTTTACTTGAGGATTGTTCTTCACAGCATAGCCATATTTGCTAGACTTAAGCATAAAACTTAGTGGGTTTATGGCCATGCAAAACATTAGTGGGCTCAAGCTATCCCCCTGGAATATCCCTCTTCGGACTTTTAATGGTTTGGTTTGATAGCTGTCCCTTGAGGAAGTAACGAGAAGAGATGTTTGCCATTGCTGCATTAAATATTGAAGAGTTCTGACTATTGAGGTATCTATCTTGTAGATCTCCAGAATTTTAAGTAGCCATGAATGTGGTACAGAGTCGAACGCTTTCTTGTAATCGATCCAAGCGATAGATATGTTTCTTTGGTTTTTATATGCTTGCTTTCCGATTACATTATCAATTATAAGCCACTCTGTACTTCCTCTAGACCCTTTTCGGCTGCCGTTTTGTTCTCTTGCCAGTATATGGTGATTTGTTAGGTGTTTTGATATTGATTTTTCGAATACAGACGTGAAAATTTTATATATGACTGGTAGGCAAGTTATTGGCCTGAAGTTTTTAGGATCATCAATAAATTTATTTTTAGGTATCATATGCGTGATGCCCATGGTGAAAAAAGCAGGTATTGTTTCAGCGGGATTTTTTATTGCTTGGGTCAATTGTATTGCCAAGACTGCATGGACATGTGTGAGGTGCTTCCACCAGTATGCCTGGATTTTATCAATTCCGGGTGCTTTCCAGTTTCCTAGTGAGCTAACGGCCTGTTTAATATCGTTCTCTGTTATCTGGATTTCCCTCATTTTCGGTAAATCTTGCGTGCGGTGTATTTCTTCTTTAATCCAGTAAGCATCTTGATGTTCTTGCTCATTTCCCCAGATGTTATTCCAGAAGTTATACATTTCATCAGCTTTAACAAGCGCCCTATCAGGTTCTTCTTTTTGGGTGCTCAGTGCTCTAAGAAACAACTTCTGGTTGGTAATAAATTGTTTATTTTGTTTGCGCCGTTTTTCACTCTCATTGTATCGTCGCAAACGACACCCTAATGCAGCTATTTTTTGTTTCAGGTTGTCCATAAATTCCCTTAGGATACGAACGGAACCAGCTTCCAAGTTATTTTGTCGGATGATATCATTTACTATTCGTTTGGTTCTGTTCGACGGGTTATCATTTGTTAGGTATGTATGTAGTACTCCAATAGTTACCCTAATATCTTTTATTTTATTTTCCAGTCTCCTCTTCCAAGGTGGTATTTGAGGTTTATGATTTGATGATTGCGCCATCTCTCCTATCCTCAATCCGGTAACATGACAGACAGCAGCAGCGGCGCAGTAGATTAAAAGGAGATTTAAAGAGTAGGAGATTTAAATTATTATTATACTTATTATTTTTAAGGCAATTAAAACTAAGAGTGCCCTTAACCAAAAACAGTGATATAAATGGAGATCCTACTCAAATTTTATATTATCATTATACTAAAGGATATAAATACAGCATTGATAATCCTTTTACACCTTTTTATTCAAAGTCTTACACGCTAATATAAAATTTGACTATCTCCATTTATTTCACTATTTTTGGTTAAGGGCACTCTTAATTTTAATTTTCCTTTTTTTATGGGAAAACGATTAAATGGGAAGAATTGAATGGGAATGGAAACAATGACCAATTATTGTATTTTGTGTTAATTTATAATACCCCTACTCTACTAAATATCTAGCTACATTGTACTTACAGTTAAATAGCTACATTGTACTAGTTATATCCATATTTACAGTTTTATGATGGCTATTATTTTATTTCAACGTGCTACCAATTGATTCGCTCCGACTTGAGTACTTACTATACCTCGAGATGGCTCCAGGAATTATTTATCTTTACAGGCCTAGAATATGAAGATTCACAGTAGAATTTTTGGTTTTACTACCTATTAGAAACAAACCTACCCCCCTACATCAAGGGACATACAATTATGCCTTGTTCTCGGCCATGATATTCCTTCCATTCTATATCCAACATCCAACTTAGCAGACCTTCTGGTTCACAACAGGGCCTAGACTGGCCGGATGATATTTTAACAGAATAGCCCTTGATATCTCCTTCACACTTTTATTTAATAATTAAATAGGAGGGCTGGATGGTATAATTTCTAGAAAGAATAGCCTGTGAAATAAAAACTTCTGCATGGACATTACCTTTCTTACCTTTGTCTGCTATTTTTTAATAAAAAACCACTGTTTAGTTTGCACAAAATAAAATTAACAATCAAAAATTTCTTAAAAAATGATCAAGCCTTGTACTACGCCGCGTGCCGCTTTTTGAACAAACAACAAACAAAAGAATGAGGTTAGAGGCGTTGCCAATGTCAATTTTCTAAACTACCCAAAAATCTAAATAAAATTCGCCAATTTGGGGAGAAAAATGTCCCGATTCACCAAAAATTCCCCATATGATTATTTTAACAAAAAAAAAATAATTTTAATAAAAATACAATATTTATTATATATATGTTAGAGAGATTAAACTGTAAATTACCTCCTTGTTTTTTAATCCCTTCCCTAGTAGTCATTAAATAATTTGAGGTCACTAAATTTTCTTTCAACTGAAGCATTTGCAAAGGGAAGCACAAGTAAAAAGCAGATTATAATTTTTAAGTTGGGAAAGATATATCGTCTCGCTCCGTTTTTAAAGCTAAAAATTTTACGCCATTTTCAATCAGCAATAAAATGTTGAAACTCCCCTTATTTTCGCCCCCTATTGCTAAAATCCCCACAAAACTCCCAATCGGCTCCGATTCCCCAAAATTTGGGGAATTCCCCACAAATTGGCAACGCTGGAGGTTAGCGTGTTCTTTCTGAATATGCTAAGACTAACGGACTAGTGTCGAAACACAGATAGCTAGATGGACGTATTTCGGCACTTGCGTCGATGCGCTACAGGTACATTTGCCTGCGCGTCGTATGTCTTCTGGCAGTTTTTTAATTTTTCTGTTTGTCTATGGTTATAACTCAAGAAAGGTCGCGGTGATTAACTCCCCTCCTAAACATTCTACATTCTACATTGTTGAGGAAAATAATATATTTGCGTAAAACATTAGCTTACAAAACTTAAATACTGTTATGAAGTAATAAATTGTAAATGAGCTAAACAATTTTTTCAGTATACCCCCATAAGGAAGCAACAATAACATTTTTGGCGATGTCCAGAAGCAGATTTCGACCAGTGACTGGAATTTTTTTTTGACATTGCCAACCGAATGAACAGGTTACAAAGTATCGTTACAATATATGACTATAATATTTTCATTACATGAAGAAATCCTTTAATTTAGGACAAAGGTTTCATTAATCATATCTGGCGACAAGAACATTTTCGGTCGTCTCAATTTGATCATATTTTATACACGCGTCGCGATGACTTTAATTAACTCTTGGCTCACAATACATTTCACAAAAATTATTCGTTTAACAGTTGCTCATCTATTTCAAACTTTTAGCAAGTTTATCGTAATACTTTCTGAAACAAATGGGATTATTTTCTAATAATTTTACTTAATTATCTTTCCTAAAAGCTGTTGGTTTGATTGTCCAATAAAATTATTGCATTTTCATAAAATTATATAAATATATGAATGGTGTGGTTTGGTTTGGTTCTGAATGGTTTTATATGAGAAATACAGTACAACTAAAATACATTTTCTACTGTTCTTACTTATTGTTACAGTTTGGAAACTTTTGTAAATAAAACACTAAACCACCACAATACACCAAAGCATTTTACTTTTGCACTCATGCTTTTACTAACCATGTTAGCATCATCAGTAGACGATTTAAACTACGTATACAATATTTTTTATATTATCCAGTAGAATCTTTAAGTCTCTTATTTCTCTCTGAACTTTATTTTAGATCTGAAAAGATTTGAAATTTCGTATAAATAGTAACATATGTATATTTACAATATCCAGAAGAATGCCTAGTGAAGATAACGTACTATTTTACATATTTCTAAATCGTTAACAATAACATTTTCAGATATACAATTACAAATAGAAGCGTAAATAAAACTGTTACATAACAATAACAAAACAGTTTAGCGGCGCGCGGCGTTCCAAAGATGTAATACAACAAATTGAAAACAAAAGTTCTTTGATCGTTACGAAAAACATTGGAACATTGAATTGTGTTATCGCTTTGTTATGGTTTTGTTTGATAAGTATTATAAATTGAATATTAGTTAATTTGTTTAAATAGCATTTAAATAATTATTTTTTGATAAATTATTGCACTTTTTATAATATATAGGAAATATGGGACAATGTGCTTTTTTATTATAAGGTAACGCAATATAATGTTAAAGAGCATGAAGCAAGTTCGAAGGTTCTAAATAAGAACATGTTTTTTTTTATATACGTTGTCTGATGACTGTCATGACAGTATCGTTCAGATTCAGCAATAAAATGCAGGTACCGTATACTTGCGAAATACTGATGACACACTTCGCAAGAACATATGTGCACCTAACCAAGGACAGCCAATTTTTCCAAGCTTGGAAAGGAGTGCGTGCGTATGCATTACAGGAGCGTTAAGATCGACAGATGCTCTAAATGTCCTCCTTCATTTCCTCCCATTAAATCTTCATATTCAAAATCTGGCTTCTAGTAGTGCAATCAGGCTTAGAGAAACTGGTTGCTGGTCGGAGAAACCCGCCGGTTACAGCAATATTCTTGGAAGATTACCGAACGATATTATTGCTGGACCATCAGATTATCTGACACCTAGGTTGGAACTTGTCAAGAACTTTCTAAAAAATGTCTATACCTATTTGGCGGATTCATCTCTCCAAAAAAATCCAATATGGGTATTTCGCCACTGCACTGCAAGAAAATCTACAAAATAAAATAGTTATTTTTTGTAAGCACTTCTGGCGTTACCTTCTGCCAAACCTAAGCGGAAACTGCTTTCTAAAAAATAACTATTTTATTTTGTAGATTTTCTTGCATTGCAGTCCATATTGGATTTTTTTGAAGAACTTTCTAGTCAAAATTCCAACCAGTAATAAAGGAATTTGATATTGTGCTACTTACTGACGGATCTAAGAGATGGATTTCGATGGTTTTCCTGCAAGTAGGTTCGGGGGTTTTCCTGCAAGATCTTATCGCCTTCCGGATAGATCAAGTGTTTAATACTTGCCATTTGGAAGGCCTGCGAATGGCTGAGCGAGGAGATACCTTATGAACCATACCAGAAGAAGTTCTTATTCCTCTCGATACCATAACAAAGACATTTACCTCCATTTTCTGTGTATGGTGAACAGTAGATGGAAAACTTTAAGCACCTACAGGACAGCCAGGAAAACTTGGCCAAAATACGCCCTTAAGAAATCGGGAGAGCTCATAACTAAGTCGCGTAAGGATATCGCCAGGCTAACGGCGGTATATACGGGACACTGGCTAATTGGTGAACATGCGGCGAGATTGCGGATCCCTTTTAATGAAGTTTGCCGAAGCTGCAAGGATTAGAAGAAAGGGGTCCTAAAATTTCTGTGCCGGTGTTCGGCTTTGTATAGCACCCGCAATCGTTTCCTCGGTGGTTACAATTGTGCAAATCTTGAATATATTGCCGAGAAGAGCATAACGGAAGTCACCCGTTCTCTTAATGCCACCGAATGGTTATAAACAGTTAACTCTGAGTGAGTGGTATCAAAACGGCAATTCTGCTAATTGGAGTACTGACCACTTCAACCAATCAACCAACCAACCAACAACCAAAGAACAGTAGAGTTTTTAGAACATCATTCTTTGTCAGCATGGCTTGCTTGACGGTATTTCTAGTATACGTCCATGAATTTACAAAACTAATAAAAAAAGGAAAAAAGAAGAAAAATAATGTAAAAAAGGAAACAAACTATTAACAAAAAGAAAATGATAAAACTATCCTGGAAAAGGTAATTATCATGGACAATGCCAAAACCACACCTCATGAATTATTTTGTGTTAAAACGACCACTTATAAGTGAATAACGTTTGTTCATGTGAACTCTGAAAGGTGTTAAAGTTGAACACCTATTTTAGATCATAACAAATATTCTTCATGCTTATTTCCTTTACAATATAGACATTGAAATAATTTTTAAGTGTAATTTTCACGTTATGTTAAATTTTAACAGGCTGCCATTGATTGTTGGTTATGTATTATTTCCATTATAACCTCCTATTTTAAACTAAAAATAAAAATTTATCAAACGGAATATATCCAATGTTCGATATAAAAAATATCACGCCAGCGTAAATTCCCAAGCGACCAATAAAATATTCGAGTTTAAAGTCGTCAATCTAAAGATCGGATTCGAGGAAGATATCATTTATTTACATCAAAAATCGTTTAGGTGTATTTATTTATAGCCGTGTACGACATGGTAAAGGTAAAGTGTCTCGATTAAAAATAATTGCAGTTTTTAATAGATGCACGCACGTTGCTGAAAATCGTGTAGCCGTGTTGCTCGACACTAATTAAGAATGCGAGTTGAAAAATTGTAACTTGGGTCAAATTAATTTTTTATGTATATAATTAATGTTCCTCCATCTTTTTTGCAAATTTGAGAAATACAAATTATTTATGTATGTTTTATACTAATACGTTCCTATATAGAAAAAACTTTCTATAAAAAAGGAATAAAGTTGAAATTTGTGTCCCTCTGTTTCTGTATTTAATTATATTAAGTTTCTGTATTTAAGTAGTTTACATGTCTTTTTTAGGGACGCCTTGTTTAACTTAGATCCTAGCTGAGTGAGATATTTGATTGGTAACTTAAAATCTCCTGCTAAATGGAGATATCCCATTCTAGATCTGCGAATGTACCCGCAATATCTTGAATCGTCCAGTACGATCTACTATTGCTGTCTATTTTTATCATATAACTTTTAAGGAGGGGGGTTAATCACAGCGATCTTACCTTAGATAGAGAGATCATTATACCTTACTTACCCTTAGATCTATTGTGTAATCACCTTTCTTGAGTTATAACGGGTTATAACTCATCACACGACGCACTCAGTGATAAGGTGTTCTGGTTTTTCCCATTTTCCCTACAGAATCTGCCTTTGTTTCTCAGGTTCAATCTACTGGGGTGTTCGTTGAGGAGATAGTGTGCTGTTAGAAACCCCGTGACAATCCGAAGATTGTTCTTACTTAAATCAAGGAAAATCTTTGATTTGTCTCGGTCGTAAGGAACTTTTTCGAGAGTCTTAGACCGTTGGAGGATTCCCATTCTAGATTAGGATGGAGTCCTCCAGGTTCTTCAGTTCCGCTGTAAGCTGGTTTCCGCTTGGAAAGCAGAACAGTTCTGGGCCAGTTAGTGGACTGTTCGCTCCCTTTCTAGCTAGATCGTTTGTCTTTTCATTGTCTTCTATTCCTTGGTGAGCGGGCACCCAGAGTAGAAGGACTTTATTTTCTTTTCTTAATTTTTTCAGCTTCTGTAGGCATTCTTTAACCATTTTTTAGTACTGAAAAGAAGAATAGAGAATTGAGAATTTATATATTATTTATTTATTTATATATATAGAACTTAGAATATTGTTGTAAATAATAATTATCATTTAATTAGTGCTAACTTATGGCAACTTAGTGCTAACTTATCACAACATGGCGAAATTTCAACAAAATCGGCCAACGGATATTTGAGATATTAATAAAAAAGGTCTATTAGAAAACACCTTGACAACCCTATCTTTAAAATTATACATTTCCGGACACATGTTTATATGAACTTTTTACCTTAAAATACTCAAAGAATCACCTCCTGAAGTTTGGCCAGATACTTAATTAACACCCTGTATTTAAAAATGGCTAGCTAGTGATCTAGTAAGCTATGTTTATTTTAATGGGAAAAAAATATATTTCATAAAAAATAAACAAACTGATAATACACTAATTAATTCATTTTAAATGTATTTAAATATATATAGGTACTTTTATAATTGAAAAATGGACAGTAGCACTTAAAATCACTTCATAGAATATACCAAATATGCCAAAAAAATCCAATAAAAAAAAACACAAATGGCACATTAAAATATGCATTATCTGAAATCAAACTATACCTAAACGGCTAATAAAATAATAGTGACAAGACTAAATAAAAGTGACAAGACGCCGACATCGATAACGCGATGAGCAGTTTTAAATAATAATATTATTCCGAGTTATTATTACATACGTGTTTTACAATTATTGTAATACAGTAGCATTCCTTCAAATAAATTTTAATTTAAGTATTGTTAATATAGTCATATTAATGATTATAGCCCGTATGATTTCTAAAATAAAAAAAATCAAGCGTGTTTTTATCAAATGATTAAAAAAAATATCAAATGATTAAAAATAACTACAAATAGTTAATATTTATTAACTTCGTAAGTGTTATATTTAGGGACTATCTTAAGTTTAAATTATGGTAAACTTGTATCAGTTTCAATCATTTATATTTAAAATGTTAGGGAAGACAATATAGTTTTTAGGCAAGAGAACTCAAGGGAAGGACTGTGTAAATCTAAATTTCGGATATGATGCAGAACTGATAAATTGGACCAAATCTATTAATTGCAAGGTACGCAAAGAAATATTTTTGTTAACTTTGCAAATACTTAAGGCATGCAATAATTTTAAAAAATTTTGACGTGAGATTACTTCATAATTCTTGGAAGTCTTGAATGATAAAGATTTGAATTATTATGGGTCTGTTTTGTTTAAGAAGCTAACAAATAATTTCAAAAACTCAACTATCAAAATATAATGGTAGCAAATTTTTAAAAGTATGCATAGGTATAATGTTCTATATTAATTTGATATACTGAATGTAAACTAGGTATAGTTGCTGCAATCGATAATATATTTTGCTGCTTATTTTCAGCACAACAAAATCCGTCATAGTGTCGTGACCGTGATCGTGACCATACACGAATCCGCACACGTTCATCTCCATCATTAATATTTTCCTCACTAAATTCTTCACTTTTACAAAAAGCTATCACGATAAAAATAATCAAAATATCAAATTTATTTAACGTTGCGAACGTTAAACTTGTTCACTATACGTCTCTGGAATATATTTGTGAATAGCGATCAATGATACGTTTACGTTAGACTGCCGGAGTGCTGACGACGCCACGAATGTCAAATTGCTTTCCAACAAACAAGGTTTAGTTTTTTTATATTTCTATTGAGTTCTTCCAAATGACGCCACAAGTTAATATAAAATGTAAAAAAAACAGGTGATTGTCGACAACGGCCGACTTGTGTCTGGTATTTTCAATACGCCTATGATAGTTGTGCATGTTGCAAAATCTGTGAATTTTTATTTTTTCATTACGGAAATTTTATTTATTGAAGTCCTTCCTTTTAATTTATTTTTAAATTATTTTCATTTGGCAGGTTTGTCTTAAAAATACTGTAGATTTTAACTATTTTTCTTACTTCTTTTACTTAATTTTCTTATTTGTTTTTTTCACTTACTCAAAAATTAATTATTTTTATGGATGTTAAAATACTGAAGACTGATTAATTTGCAATAATTATTCTAACAATTAGAAATAATGTTGAATAAAATTATGTTTCAATATTATATTTTGTATTACTTGCATGCGTTTGAATTGACTCCAGTCACCAGTCACCTGTTTTTCTCAAAAAAGCAAATCAGGAACTAAAATGGTATAGTCCTTTCGAATATAGATAGGAGCGCTTGAGTTTAATATATCATCATCGCTCGGTTAATAAACAACACTACTACTACTACTACTGCCATTACTCGCTGACGAGTATTTGACACGCATCAAAAGATGGTTACGCAAGGCGTTTCCTGTCATGAGCTTTTCTGTGACTGAAAAGCCCGATACCTGATGTTATCTCTCTTCCGCACTCCGGACATTCAAAAATCTCATTACTTTGTTGCCTCTTTACTTTTTGGTTGTCGTTATTAACTGAATTTATAATTCTCCTCCATTGCGTTCTATTGTGCGCTGCTTCCTCCCATTGATGCTGCATACTTATCCCCTTTAAGTTTTCATGAACAACATCCTTGTATCTTTTTAGTTGTCCACCCGGTTTCCTCTTACCCTCTACAAGCTCACCGTAAAGAAGAGATTTCGGTAGGCTGTTTTCTTGCATCCTGAATACGTGGCCAGCCCATCTTAAGCGAGATTTAGTAATCATGACTTCAGCGCTCTCACAGCTTGCTTTTTTTTTTAATAAACAACAATACTAAGAACAATAAAAGCCAAATAATTCAGCCAAATATACTCAGTGATTTGTAATAAAATCTTACCTGTTAATGTGTATTATTATAAAATTCAAAACAAATAGAAGGAAATTATTGGGAATAGTTTAAAACATTAAAACGTATGCTGTTTTGAAAACAAAGTCTATATCAAAAATTCCTGGGCCTATTTATTTCAATTAAACAAAATTTTCACAATGCATTTCACAAAATTCTATTTTACAGAATGTTTTAACGAATTTTTCCAAAGTACATTTTGATATCGTGTAATATCTACTATAATTGGTTTTAATGATACGTAGAATGGACGTATTGTTTATCTACGCGAACCGTGCTCGTTTAAAAATAACAATAAATTGGAAAAAATAGTCTTTTGTAAGCGAATTCACATGAAAATGATTGCAAGTCTATACAACGCGGATGTTAGTTTCTAAGGTCACGAAAAATAATTATTTTTTTTATCGACGTTTTTTACATTAGCGGTGGAATGCACTAATGCATACACATTACCATTGCCATGGTTTAAAGTTACTTATAGAAAAAAAATAGATACGAACATTGTAGTCATTCTTTACTTTTATTTAATCTACAGTCTATAGTAATATCACAGGTAATATATCGTAAAAAAAAAGTTGTAGACATACTGAATCCATCTAAATATAAAACGAATATGATAGGAGTCAGAAATATATTTTTTTAAATTTAAACTATTATCCTAAAATTTGTTATTTCCGCAATTATAGGTTTTATTTAGCATATAAATTTGTTTAATACTGATAAACTGTTCTATTATTTTAAAAAGCAAATACAATAAAATGAATGGTTGAATATAATTGTGCAACCATAAAACTATGCAATAATTTTTAGAAAAAAAGGTAAAATTATTTGAGACATGATGTAGAACATTTCAGCATAACATGTGGTAAATGGATTATCGTAAAATTTAAATAAATTTAGACTTGTTTTAGTAGTCCCAAAAGCTAATTTGTAGCTCTAAAATTATGTCAATATTTTATATACAGGCTTATCTCCCACTTTACACACTAAGTTCTCTTGCATGTGGACAAAACTTATACCTATAGATAACTTTTAGATTACCCACTCCCATGCTATGTTAGGAGCAGTATTTTAGCGCCGCCTAGTAGGAGAAGGAACAGTTTTTTGCACATTTAAGAAACCTGCATTACGGGCATCATAAACCGCTATTATTTCTATCTATCGCTATTCTTTCAATTTTTATAGTCCGATTTCAATTATTAAGCTATACGTTCTCGTTAAACCTAAGTTTTGTCTTTAAATTAAAAGGTAAAACTTAGGACTAACTAGAGCTCCTAGCTGAAATTAATTTCTATCGAGAAAAGTAAAACAACACAATATTTATATTATAAACCATTTATTTAATAATGATTAGACTTAAATATGCATTAAAATATAATGTTCGTTTCATTTTTTTTTAAACATTTTTTTAATACTGCATGTAAAAAGTAGACGTTTTAGTTTTATCCGGATTAACGTCTAATGAATAAAATTTTGCATATATTTTAGTATTAGGTTTAAAGCTATTTACCCGTTGACAAATAAAAAGAATTAAAGATGTCAAATAATTATTGAGTATCATCAGTATACATAACTATGCTAAAGTGTTTAATTACTAATGGTAAATCAGTTGCATATTTTTACACAAACGAGGCTCTGGTGTTCGAGTATAGGCGGTATAACCTTATACAATCCCCAGACCTGTCATCTTTCTGGGGAAGAGGATAAGTAGACTACTCCTACCCGGCCGAGAACGTAGCGCAAGGGAACTATCGTCTCAATCCTCACTGTTCCATAGACATCCCGTGCTACAGTTGCAGCCAAACTGTGCGGCAGCGTAACCGTCACAGTTGAACCCTTTTAAGCTAACACTCATCAAAGATGGAACATTCGAGTGGAACAAAATCATCGTTTGGAGGTAAAATACCCCCTCGGTATACCTACTCGAGTGTATCATCGGAGAACTAAGCAGCGTCAATGTTTCACGTTTACGGCGTGGAATGTCCGCACTTTCCTGGACAAGACAAATTCTAATCGGTCAGAAAGAAGAACGGCAATGCTCTCGGCTAAGTATAGATGTTGCCGCTCTTAGCGAAAGAATTCATGGCGTAGGCATTACAGTGAAAAACGAAATCGCCACCAGTTTAACAGAAGTACCCACTGGAGTCTCCGAACGTCTCATGACCCTAAAGTACCCCATATCAGATAAAACTTACGTCAATATCATTAGTGCCTACGCCCCCACCCTATATAGACGCTAAAGTTGAAGTTATAAGGATAAATTTTACCAAGATCTACAAAATGCTCTCCAACAAATTCCAAAGCATGAGCGAATCATCTTGCTAGGGGGCTTTAATGCCCGTGTAGGTAATCAGCAAGAAATATGGCCAGACGTATTGGGAAAACATGGAATAGGAAACGTAAATAGCAATGGTGAACGCTTGCTAACGACATGCACAAAGTACAATCTTTGCATCACCAATACATGGTTCAAGCTGAAAGACAAGTTTAAAGGTACCTGGAAACATCCCAGATCAGGCCACTGGCATCAACTGGACCACGTAATCGTTCGAAGGAAGCATCTAAAAGATGTCAGACTTCCAAAGGCCAGAATAGATGCCGAATGTGGTACTGACCGCCGACTTATAGTTTCGAAAATGAAACTTCAATTAAAACCCAAACTGCCACACTGCAAAAAGCGGAAGTGTTTTATATTTTAATTGAACACGAAAATTATATTCTTCGGTTGTAAGATGTCGATAAGTTTAAAAAAAATTCTCGGGTGGATATTGTATAATATCTACTATAAATTTGTTTCAGTTGCGTATTACCGAAATGACTAACTCGGGCAAATTATCGAAAAATAATTATTGTAATAGACACATCCAATGCTAAAATTTACTTTTGTTTGCTTCTTTTACAAAATGGCAAATATATGGCAAACTAAAGATTAGGAGGAACAGGAAACAGGAGGTTTAATTACGATCTTTGTTTTTATTGGGCGAGAATATTTGAAATTAAAATAGCGGCAATTTTAGTGCGATCTCTGCACCTATAGGGGAATAAGAAACTAAAAAAGCCACCTGAGAGTGGAAAGGGTATGCTTATATCTAGTTTACTTATAACCTTTTTTATCGGTTTTGTTTGATCAACAAAAAACCTTTATTGTCTCGAGGATGTTTTAGCGAGCTACTTATATAGAAGTTACACTCAATACAGTTAATTTATATTGTAATGTTGTGTAGGTGGGTGCAGATATTATGTATCTATGTAGATGTAGTGTATTTGGCAAAGTGGGTGTAGATATATTATATAATAAATTAAAGAAAGCACTTTTTTCAATTTTTACGAAATTTATTTAAAATATTTGTTAAAATTCTACCGATTATATTTACATAGAATTAGTTTTCAGGCGAAGATATTATAATGAGAATAGCGAATTCTAAATATTTTTACAGAAAATGGAGATTATAGAAAACATAAATTATATTAAATAACGCCTTCCTTAAGTAATTCTACTTATAATAATTGAGGTCAAATCAGTTTAAGTAAAATAAATAACCGAAAACCAAATTTAAATTTGAATATGTTTATAAAAGATGTTGAATTCAAGCTGAAATACTTGTTACAATGTTTCAAATCAAATGAGACATTATTTAGACATGCTTTTTAGGTTGCGTGTTATTTTAAAGATTTAGTTCGGATCAGACTAATTAATTTTTATATCTATATAAATAAAATGTTATGAAGATACCGGTATTTATTTAATAATGGGATAAATTTGCAAGACGTTAATAAATAAATTTCTTTATCTAAATAGGTCGATCACATCTTATCGAAATATTAGTAACGTTTCTTTACTTTATTTTAAAAATAGATATAAATGATTAAAAATTTGCGAAAAAATATCTCAGAATAATAATTCATTTCGCTGAGGTGACTAATTATTGTCACATTTTTTTTAAATTTCAGTACAATCTTCGGAAACTGAAAATATTAGAATGGAAGAACTACTACACACAGTCGGATTGTCTTTACAAGAGGAAGCATTTTTTTATTATTGACATTTTGAGAAAAATGCATTCTTCATAAAAATATTTGCTTGTTCTAAAATGGTTTACTCCTGTTGATGCTTTTCCAAATTTCCATATCGTTTTAGAGAAAATTAAAAAAAAACTTGAAAATATAGTTGAATTTTTTCTAAATCCTAAAAATCAAATGGCGGTTCTATGGTAATATGATTTACATTTTATTCTTTGATAGATAGTTTTCAATAATTTCCATTAACGTCTAATATGTTTTACTGTTGTTAAAGTATATCATTTTCCGAAAACTATTATCACCCTTTCCGTAGAAATGTTTTAAATAATTTTTTTGCACTTCTTTAATATTTTAAAACAGTTAAAAAATATGACGTTAATTACTTCTTACTCATTCTACATTCTACATTCTACAGGACGTTAATTAAAATTCTAGTAACAACAATCTATCAAAGAATGAAATTTAAATCATATTACCCTATAAACGCCTTTTGATTTTTAGGACTTGTTTTTTTTTATTTTCTCTAAATTAGTATGGAAATTTGGAAAAGTATAAACGGGATTAACCATTTTAGAACAAGAATTTTTTTATAAAGAATGCATTTTTCACAAAATGTCAATAATAAAAAAGTTTTTCCTCTTGTAAAGACAATTCGGGGAAAAGTAAATATTTATAAGTTTTTCATAATTTGCTATAATTTGTATAAACATTATTTCCTATCCAGAAAATATGAAATATTTATTTATATCTGACATGGCCAATTATCTTATAATAATAATTATAAACTTTGTGACGTTTTAAAATTATTTGAAATGGTGTCTATTGAAAAAGATACATGTAAAACGTATATACATGTACCGTATGATCGAAAAAGATCGGAATCAGACGGGTGGGGAATGACAATCGATGATAATTTTGGCGAAGTCAATCTTTTGAAGTCATTTACTAAAAATTGACATAAAACTTAACAACAATTAACACTAATTATTATAGAAAAATTAAAAAAATTATAGAAAGTTTCCAGACACACAAATCTACTTCCAAAAAAAAAAAAATTTTCTCGAATTTTAAACTATACACCATTTAAAAATAATTTTAACTTTCTTAAGACCAGCTGGCAGTAAGCACCATTAAAAAATAAAAAGAGTATGGGCCGAGTAAATGACGTCTAGGGCGCGACTTCGTCAAAATTGTCATAGATTGTCATTCCCCAGTTGTCTTTGACTCCGTTTTTTTTTCTATCGTATGATATCAACTTGGTATCTCCATGGAGTAACGTCTTTAATTTTGAAAATTTACATAACGTCTCGGATACATCTGGTATCACTGACCGTTATCGATTTAGTTAAACAATAAAGGTGATAGATACATATGACCGAAACGTTGTGCACATTTTCAAAATTAAAAACAATGTCAGTCAAAGATGTTGTATTTCATAATTTATCATTGTTTACCACTTTCAAGCAAACATTATTTAAAAGTATTTTAAAATTTTTAAGAGGTCTGCTGCTTGAATAATTATTAATAAAGCGAAATATGTGATATAAGTATTTATTTAACACAAATGCGAATTTATATTGACTTAAAAAATTAATTTCACCTCTCTACTTGTTAACTTGACTTAACTGTTGAATTAATCAACTCTGTTGGCTTATTGATAATTAATGTACCAATAAAACAATAATTTTGCCATTATAATACATAGTCTGTATATTTTTAATTTGAAATAATTATATACCGGGTGCGTCTCAAAAGTGGCTCACCCCTATAACTTTTTTATTTTTCCAGATGAAGAAACGAGATTTGGTATGTAAGTATACATAAATTACGATTGATTGACGTATTCAATTGTTTTGGTCACTTCCTGTTCCACCAGAAATGACTACAACTTTCGATTTTTAAGGCCGGTTAAAAGATACTCAAATTGTATTTTTAATCATATCTCAATTTTTTCAAATGAAACTAAGGTGGCTCATTGACATATTTGGAAAAATAATTTTTTACGAATAATTTGGTACCACACATTATTTCGAGTCAAATTATCGTTACATTTATGGCCATGGTACTCTAAATTAAAATTTAAAACGCTATTTTGAATCAAATCGACGCATCGGCGCACTGTGAATATGGGGCTTACTGGTTTAGTTTGAGATGACATACTACACAGATATGCTAGGTGCAGCCTTGACATCATTCTCACCAGAGGCGGTATAAAAACATTCAAATCCCACTACATTAGAGGGGGATTTTTCATTAGGGATGTTATTGCTTGGCGATTTAAACTGTAAGAAGCTCTGACCATATATTTTATTACTTAGTTAAATTAGATATTTTGGGGTGGTTACCAGCCTATTCCACTGCGAAATTTTTAGTTGGTAGTCCTGTTCTAGATCTCTATGTTAATATAAGTATCCACTCCTAGATACTCTACTCTTATCTTTTTCTAAATAGAATAAGCCATTGACAAATGTTGACAATAAGCCATTGACAAATGTCAATGGCTTATCATTACCTAATACAAAGAAGCGCATATTTGCAATGCTGTCGGTCGCACTTACTTATAATATGTCCTACCCCTTTTTCTTCAGATTGGCAGAATCTGCACATAGCTTTCTCGGTGAATCCCATCAGCTTTAGATATCTAACTTAATTCCTTGTTAGTAGACACACTACAGTTTTTACAGTCTTCTTGTGTAGAGAATATTCTACAATGAACTTGTAACTCAATAAACGGTCCTGTCTCTACTCTGGGGAATTTGTCCACCATTTTGAAGCTTTGTTAGCCACCAAATGCTTTATAGCCATTGCTTTAACTGTTTTCGCAGTGCTGCAGAAGGGTTCTGAGTAGCAATGACGATCCCTATATGGTCATTTTCTCTGTCTTTTCGTTGCCCTTGTGACCCTCGTGGCCTAGTACCCAAGCTGTTGTAACATTGCTACGCTTACCTAGGGTTGCCATCCGTCCTCTATTCCAGAAGGACAGTCAGTCCTCTCTTTGATCTCACTGTCCTCTTTTCTTTCTCGCATTAAAAAGTCCTATTTTTACATACCAAACTCAAAATCTAATACCAAACACGGAATAAATATTTTTTAGATAAATTGTTCATAGTCACTTTTACTCTTTTATAAAATAACAAGCTTCATTTTCAAATCGGACGTTTTGGATTTGATAAACTATCTCCAACATTATCAAGAATTAGCTGATTTTTATTCCTCAGTACCTTTTTAACTCTAATTTAGTAGCAATAGGCGTCGCATATTAAATTGATTGATACTTTTCATAAAATAATATAAAAGGGATAAATAACTTTGTAATAATATCGGGGTTATTTAATTTAATTTAAAAATTCTACAAACGTTATTTCGTTATCTACTTTTGTGCATTACTGGAAGTAACAATTAATCATTTATTGTTTAACAAACATTCAAATATTCGAAAACAATTTGACATATGAAACACGTTTTATTGTTATTCGAAACGGATTGAAATAAAGTAACGAAATGGTGAAACCATCGAGGCATAACTAAATTTTCACAATACTGTAAAATATAAAAAGCGTAATGATTGGAATCTCTATAAAGTTCATTCGTTTAGATTTAAATTCGTTAATTAAATAGACGGCAATTTTAAAATTGTTTTAAATCTTTTTTATATTTAAAAATATGCAAAAATTTAAATTCGTCTATAAATTTCAACAAATATTTAAAAGCTGAATTTGTATTTGGCCTCATTCATATTATCAATATTTTGAAGACTTACTCATTTTTGTAACGAATATCCGGCGCATGGTTCAATGCTTTACGGATGTACGCCCTTAGAAAAAGATGTCTCGCCAACAATGTCCAAGAAAGACTCCTTTTGGTTCACAAATCGTTAATCTAAGGCAACAAATTAAAGAATCTTATTTTATTATAAAACTGAAAATCCCGTCTACTATATTGCATTTCAGTTGATTTCAAAAAATTCCGATCGCAGCGCTCCAACGGCAGAAATCAAAAGTTTTCGCTCTGTGTTTCATGTCGCACTGCCGGGCCGAGCCGCGCCGCGCCTTCCCGGTTGCAATTCATGTTGATCGCATTAAACTAATATTGAAATCGTGGCTTTGCGATAATATTTAAGTATTTTAGTTTTTTGTTAGTGCAGTTATTGAAAGTATAAAATTCTCAGATACGAGGTTTGTGACATGTAATGCTGTTTCGGGTGGTAAAAATTAAATGAAAAAGAAATTGAACTGGGCGTCGCGTCGCGTTGTGTTGTGACAAATTCAAAAGTTAATAAAAGGAAAAAATGTTAACGCGTAAAGGAGGGCGTAATTACTAGTGATGGGAAAACGCTATGAATTTCGAAGTCAAGTTTTAAGCGATTTCAATAATCGACCGACCACTCGCGCTCGAACGAAATTTCGCTCGATTAAAAATACGCCGTCGCTTGTGTTCCTTGTAACGCCAAGCAGTAAACTGCGTGCGCAGTGCACATTCTTTCGATGACGAGTGGCAAGCGACGAGCGACGAGTAAAGACGGGACCTCATTCGGCCACACGTCACGCTACGCCACGCCACGCTATCCCACGTGAACCCACGTGTTGCGAGGTGGGAAAGAATGTGCACATGAGATCTGGGACAGACGAATCGCCCATCATACGTGTGATAGCGTGGCGTGGGGTGGAGTGAGCCCTAGTGTGTACGCAACACAAAATCAAAATATTTTTTTAGTAATAATTTCAATAATTTATAAACACTTACTGAATTTTATATCTTAAAAGTTGGGTAATGAACTTTAATCTTATTTTTTTTAAACAGAACCTTTTGACCTTATCCCTCTACAGTATTAAAAGCTATTATTATTTACCTATCGTGAGATATCTTTATTTTTCAACTATTCCAGTTTTTAGTAGCATATACGACATGCTATACAAACTTTATTGATGGCTAGAGGTATAATACAACCTTCTGGATCTACATTTACCTTTCCCTTGATTTTTCTTCGGTTTCACTTTAAAAAACACAAAACACACGTAAAAACACAAACTAAAATGCAACAGCAATATTGCAAATATTTATCATTGGTTATTTGAGGTAATTTGATACAATAATAATCTTTAATTTGACAAGAGAATAACAATTTTTAAAAATCTTAAGTCTAGTTTATACGCATCTTCGTCCATGCGTCGTTCATTGTTTCGTCAGGTCAATCATATTGAAATATGATGAGTCATTTTTGAAATAAACCAATAAATCTGGTTAAAACCAACATCACGGATTTATATATACAACCGATCCATAGTTAACAATGAAAATATTAGAAAATTTTTTAATGAAAAATTGGTATGGATGTCATTTGCCCTTTTTGTCATAGTCTTTTGAAATCCCCCTGAGTCATAAACCAGAATATTATGTTTTTGAAGTCCTAATGGATAATTTCAATCTCAAATTTCGCCAAAAAAGTTTCATTTATGATAGGTATCTTTTTTTAATTTAAACGGATTAAAATAAAATTAATATTTTATATATAGCAAATGTCTTGTTGACAAAATATTCGCGTAAACTAACTGCGAAAATATCAGAAGATTTAAGCGGTAGAATATAATTTTATAAAAAGAATAGTGTCGTTTGCCAAGTTCTTATAAATATCCAATGTGACTTTCGTGTATCGGAGCGCTTGACATACTTTTAGAACCTCGATTATGATTCGGTAAATTAATAAAAGCGTTAAAATGTTATTTAGTGTTTATTTTTATCCGTTTATTTTTTTCTCATGTATAACACTGAAAGCAAATTGATGAAAATATTTACATAAATAAAAAAATGTAGTAAAGTACTACTTTTTGAAATTGGTATTGATTTATGTACTTTTTTAAAAATGGGAATTTCTCATTGGTCATTCTTTATGGTTTATATTGACATTATGGAAATTTATGTTAATCTAATTTAGTGAATTTTTTAGCGAATTGGGTTTAGAGGCTTAATTAAACTGATTATAATTTTACTAAACCAAAAAGACCATAATTCAGAACTCTATTCAGAACTATTTTTTAAATCATTTTTTACCTAGAAAATCGATTTAAACTGCGCAGGCTGCCGTTTTATTTTTGTTCATAACTTGGTTAATACAATAGAACTCTTTTGATCAATAGTCGGGAACTATAGAACTCTTGTTCTAGAATATATTTCCACTATCAGAACTGTTCCAGAATAAAAAAGGGTGCTACGTGAAGTTGGCACCCCCATGTCATATCTCCCGAAATTAACCAGAACTATTTTTCTAATTAATCAAGAACTATAGAACTATTGTAAATCTATCCAGAACTCTCAAATTCCAGTTCATTTTTTGAAAAAAGGGTGCCAACTTCACACGAGTTGTATTTTCCTATATTTTGTACTATTTGTATACTTTTGTATTTTGCTACTATTGTATCACGAGTTGTGTCTGTAGCTCCTGTAACAAAAAAACTTATGCTTAAAACTAACTTTTCTATAAGTGCAACCCAGAGTATGTATTAGGATGCATTTCAGGAAAACATTTCTACAGGGTGGATCAGAAAAGTTCTACAGGGTGGGTCAAAAAGTGTGAGTGGAACGGGATGATTTAAAAAAATATATTAAAAATACAAAAAATGCGCTGAAATCAAAACTATATTGTTGGTTTGTACTTACTTTGCCGTAAATATCGTAATCTTAAACCATACAGTTTGTTCAAAATTCTATGCCAAACTTTCAAAAATATAAAATATTTTTTCTTCCTGTTTTAAAAGAAACACCCTGTATATTATTTCTTTGTTAGATGGATAATTCAATTATATTGATATTCAAATTGATATTTTATGTATTTATAGTATTTTAAAATTTTTAGCCGTTTCGTAAATATTCGCGTTTTTATTACATAGGGCTCTTTCAAACGGCAAAATACCAGACAAAAAACATTAGGTAGCTAGCTTTGATAAAAAAATTCTGATGAAAAGTCCAGATGTAGTATAACATTACTAATACCGCAAAGTCGTTAAAAATTTTGAAATACTTTAAATACAAAAAATGTTCATTTTTTAATTCTCAGTCTACCTTATGATCGAAAAAAAAACGGCGTCCGGTTGGCTTACAAATGAACTTCGATGACATTCTCCATATAATTTTACATATAAAATGACAGCGATTTTCACTTCATAACCATTGCTGACGCTGTTTTTTTTATCATATGGTATTATATACAATAGAGTTTTGAACGCCCTGTATAGTTAATGCCGAGATCCCATTAGGCCACACGCCACACTACGCCACGCTAGAGTATACACATGAGATCTGGGACAAACAAATCGTCCATCACACGTGTGATAGCATGGGATGGCGTTGAGTGGTGTGGTGCGAACCCTAGTGTGTACGCAACACATGTAATTAAATGGAAAAACATACGCACAGATCCTCATGACGTGGGGTGGCATGGCGTGGCGTGTGGACTAATAGGGTCCCGGTTTTAAGATTACCGACTATAGGAAAGTAAGTACAGAGAAACTAGTAAATACCTAGTATAGTTTTGATTTCAGGACATTTCTTGTGTTTTTTATATTTTTTAAAAAGGGCTATAATCTATGAAACTCTCAAAACGTATTTAATGAAATTTTAGGATTATGTAGTAATCAGAAAGGAAGCCAAAAATGTAATAGTATACAGGGTATTCCATTTAAAAAAAATATCGCGATCCACTCACACTTTTTTGAGCCAGCCTGCAGAAGTTAAAATATTTCCCTAATACTTCTATGAATACATTCTGATACATATTTTAGGTTTGCCTAAGTTTTTTATTATAGGAGCCACAGATGCCCGATGCACTGTTACCGGACACCATATAGCAACATAAAAAAAACAAAAGATAAACAAACATACAATTACAAATACATATAACAAATTATTTGCAATAATGCATGGATAGTACTAGTTTTGATTAGGATGTTGAATTAGAACCAGCTTATTCTGGTCTGTCCGACATTCTAGATAAATTTAAAATATTTAACAACAGTAATACCTGAAACTTAATTTTTTTAATAATCAGCATGTTACCGAATGTTTTCCTTTTTTTTATGTGTGCATTGAGAAATGTGAGGTCAAGGTACTAATGACGACTTATCTAATTATACAGAATGTTATTTATATGTATTTTTTATAAAAATTATTACATTACTTAATTAATATAAACTTCTATTATATCGCAATGACTATAATAATTACCAATATCAGTATGGCTCTATAACAATTCTAAACAGAATTAAAGTGGCTGAATAATTTTGTTTTTCTGCAGTTAAAATAAAATAAAGATAAAAGCGGACGTCCGTTGGCAGTCAAAAATATGTGAGGTCAAGTGTAATAATACAACTTATTTAATTGCACCTATTAAGTAATAGAAACAATTTTATAATTAGATTAAAGTGAAATCATAAAATTGTTATTTTAGAGTCCTTATCCTGTTTTATTATTTTTTATGTTTGTCACCGTAAACATGTAAAAGCACTTTGGAATAAAATATCTTTCCAGACATAGCCGTAATATTAAAATCTTTATACATTCTATGCTCTTAACGTTATTTTGCAGATGGCAAATACCTTTAAATTGTTTAAATTTTTTAATTTAAAACGGTTAATCCCGTTTATACTTTTCCAAATTTCCATACCGTTTTAGGGAAAATATAAAAAAAATAAAGGACGATTCTCAAGAGGGGGGGGGGGCATTAAATTTGGAAGTTCACGTGCACATGTACAACTTTTGAGGAACCGCCATTATTTGCATTCTATTTTCAAGCAAATAAACTATTTAGTTCCATTTTTTAAATTATTGATTTTGTAATAGAGAACTTTGTTGGTGAATATGTTATTAATAAACCATATACATATATGTTACGGTTAAAGTCCGATGTCCGGTTAATGTTGACATTAACATGTTAATGTTTGGGTTAGGTTATATTTTTGGTTGTTTTGTTGTGTGTTATTCTCGAGATTAACCGGGTAATGTCGACATTAACCGGACATCGGACCTTAACCGTAACATACACTCACCACCACCTTAAAATTTTCATGTATTTTAAAGTTTAATATATTTTATTCTAGTAGGCCCATATTGATGATTTTTTAAGCATTCACTCAATATTAATATTTGACTTTTTAGTATCTCTTTATAAATTAAAATAAAAGTTCCCATCCTTCAATTATAGGAGGGAAAACAAAATGTTGATATTTTGGGGAAAGTTTGAAGTACCCTGTGGAAAATGTTAAGACAGCAAGGAATCTAAAAATAATATTATCATCTAGGCACACCCTTACTCGGTAGTTTGATTTTTGCTTCATCTCAATAGCTTTATTTTTGTTGGAGATATGCGCTTTTGAATAAGACACTAACATGGTTTCGTAATTTTTCCATTAAAATAATGCCTTTACTTTTGGTCCTAGTCAATAGATCTAGTAAGTTGTGGTCCCAACGCCGGCATTCTTGACACAATATTTACTTCTTTTAATTTTTTTTCTTTCATGTACTTCACTACTTAAATTACATAATATACGTTCTTTAGGTGCAATTCAATATAAATTCGAAAAGCTGGCAACCGGCGCTGCGGTTTCTTAGCGATAAACTTACAATAAGTCGATCGTCTCGATTCGAAGTTCTCATACGAAGGTTTCTGGATGTCTATAATAGCATATGATCTGGTCTCGAGGAAGCGACTGCATCCTACTTCGTGCACACCTAAATCTGTTAGCGACATAATTTTGATCATCCGTATATATGTAGCCGGATACAACTTCCGGATTTAAAATCATCTCTACTAGACTAACTGCCTAACAGCCAACAGACATATCATTTGTCAATAACAGTGACATTACATAAATCATAAACACTATTTCATAGGTCTGTTGACTGGGACCAAAAGCAAAAGCACGGTTTTAATGTAAAAGTTACTTTTAATAAATGTTGTGTTCTTCAAAAGCGAATATCTCAAAAAATACTAGGTATATCTTAATCCTGAAGATTGTATAGTATACATACAGGATGAGTTTCCTACGATATCCAAAAAAATCCTTATGGGTTTTTCGCCACTGCACTGCAAGAAAAATCTACACAATAAAATAGTTATTTTTTGTAAACACTTCTGCGTTAAACCTAAACGGACGCTGCTTGTCAGAAGTTGTGTTTACAGTAATAAAAATTTGCCTAACAAAGAAGAAAATGCTTAACTTGATAAAGAATCAAGAAAAAAAACTATTTAAAATATTTAAATTGAACTATTCGAGAACACTTTACTTTTTAAAACAGATACGTCTACAAGAAATCGTTGACGTTCTGTTAAAATGACATTATATTAAGTTAAACTTCAAAATTAACAATTACTACCTGATAATTACTTAATAAGGTAAAACCAAAAAAGCCCAAACTTTCTGTATGATTATTTTTAAATTTCACGTATGTTATGTTTATTTATGTAATGTTCTTTAAAATCAAAGAAGCGATTGCCATACATTACTAACATCTACAGATGCATGAGCAATACATTTATTTTTATTAGATTGAATTAAAAAAGCCTCTTTTATTTTTCTTTTAGAGGCTATCGCTTCTTTCATTATAATTTTGGCGTTATTAAAACTTATTCTGTGCCCTGTGTCCCATGAATGCTGACAAATCTTAGATTTGTGAAAATATCCCTTTTTTAAATAATCTTTATGTTCTTTAATTCTAACATTTAAGGGTCTAGATGTTTCACCAATGTAAAATTTATCGCATTCGCATGGTATTTGGTATATTACATTTTTTGTTTGTTGTTCTGTATTCATTGGTTTAGTATGTGATAAAATTGATCTAAGTGTATTTTGTGTTTTGAAAGATGTTTGTATGTTATATTGTTTTCCTATCCTTCTTATTTTTTCCGAAACTCCTCGTATGTATGGAATTGTAAGTACAAACAAACTTGAATTGTAAGTAAATACAAACCCCAAATCATAGACACAAAGATAACAATACACAATATATACAACTGATGAATCCGCCACATAGGTATAGACATTTTTTTTCCTACGATGTTCTCTATGGGTATCTTGGAAACTACTGGAGATAGAGAGTCGGTTAAATGGGGAAAGAATTGCAGTTTTGTGGGGTCATAAATATGCGCCTTTCAGATTTCTGAAAAAGGTCATGGCTTACTAGCTTACGAATTTCTCAGAAATTGCATCATGTGCAAAACCTGTGTCAATCTGAAAATTAATAGGAATATTTTCAACTGATAATTCTACATAACTAGGTTTAACATTTCCATTACTATCTATATCAGTATCATCAAAATATTGTAATAAATTTATATCTTTTAACATAAAAATTGATTCTGAATCGCTATTATGAGTTTTATCCTCATATTCTTCGCATAAAAAATTACTTTTATGTAAACGCTTGCACTGCGGTGCTAAATGTCCCTTTTCTCCTCATTTAAAACATGTACAGTTTTTATAAGCACAGTTTTTTGAAAAATGGTTAGTTCTACCACAAACGAAACACTTACTTGTGGACGGTTGATTTCTTTTTTTATTAAAATCACTCTCACCTCTTCTTTGATGAGGGTTGTTGAAGATGAGGTGAATTACTTGTTGGGGTAGTTTTCTTAGAAACCGCACTTTCCGGGTCTCGACTTCTGATTTTGCTGATAAAAATTTAGTGGCTCCGACTTGATGAAAACCAGCCCTAAATTTTCTCGAACTTCATGCTCCCTCAAGACACATTCCTTGGACAAAGCAAGCTTAACCATCTTCTTGAAATCTGCTTTTGAAGCATCCTCTTCAACAGTCGATCCATGATCTTGGTATCGTTTATTCCAACCACAAAAATGTCACGCATCACTATATCTAATTCTTGTTGAAAACCACAATATTTAGCCATACTCTTAACACGGGCTTCCCAGTCTGCGACACTTTCATTTACTTTTCGTTTACTATTGTAAAATTTTAGTCTCCCAGCGAAATATGACTTAACCGGTGATAAATTTGCTATCAACAGATTTATTAAACTTTCGAAATCCAGTTCCTCTGGCAATTTTGGCACACATAAATTCCGAACAAGTACATATGTATTCTCAGAAAGGGCATTTAAAAAAATCGCCCTCATTCGGTCCTTGTCCGTAATTTTATTCGCGATAAAAAACTGCGAAATCCGTTCTTTAAACATCGTTATATTTGAAGAATTATGGTCAAATGTCTGTAAAGAACCAAGAATTCCTATTACTTCGGCCATTTTGTGAATATCAATTTGAATATCACACCAAAAAAAAACGTTAATGTTAATTTAAACACTCTCGATTTTTACTTATTATTATTACTCGATAACACTTTTCACTTATATCACTCGATATAAAAATATTCGATACAAAAATATCCTCGTCGCCAAATGTTCTGTCCAGTAAATTATTAATTTAAATAATTTAGGAAGAATCAAACAAACACGATGTTGCTCTGAACGTTGTTTATTCTACACTGTACAACTATAAGAAATATTTAACATTCCTATACCTATATACAAAAAACATAAAAGTTTATTTGGCTATAATTCAAATATATAACAGACACAAACTTATGTTTTTTTTTTTAAATGAAAACCATAATCGGCCAGGACTTCATAAAAAGCGCCATTATTTAAGCTTTTCAGCGATATAAGCTATAATATGTTTTTTTTTTTTCAAAAATTACGGAGTTATAGCCAATTCTTATCTTTCTTGACTAATTTCTCTTGACTAACTTCTCTTTTCAGATAAAAGTTGTAGATAATCACATCCCTAATGAGTTTGTGTTCTCCGATTTGGACAGACATACACAAACATGACCATGACTTCATAAAAACGCAATTTTTTAAGCTTTTCAGCGGTATAAGCTATAACATGCTTTTTTTCAAAAAATTACTGATTTATAGCCAGTTCTTATCTTTCTTGGCTAATTTCACTCAGTTAGCCATGGAAACAAGTTTAATCGTCGGTGCTCTAAGAAATGTTAAACTGTCACATCCAAACTTTGTAACTTAAAATAAACAAGAATTGTAAATATGAAATTTTCAAATGAAGAAAAAAGAAAAGCGTGTAGGATTATTGGTTCAACTTTTCTTGGCCATACAGTTTCGAGGATTCGTTGACCGGTGAACGTTACTTACGTTTTTTAGAACGGTTTTCAAGACATGTTAGAAAAGTTAAATTTAGATACTCGCGCATTAATAGAGTGGTTCCAACATGACTTTCATTATGACACCCACAATGAAAGAAATGTTAAAAATTATTTATATCATAATTATGTAGACTGAGGGATAGAAAGAGGTGGACCAATTGCGTGGGCCTCCTCGATCACCTAACCTATCCATTTTAGATTTTTTATGCGGTATGGTTTACACAACAAGGTTTACACAAGAACTTATGAATTAAGTCGACCGATCGTTCTGTCAGAATAGCTAGAAATTCAGTTTTAAAAAGATGCATTTATGTATATATTGTTTTGACAATGGCGGATTTTTTGAACATTTTCTAAAATAACTTAAAGTGTAAATAACTTAAAAAAATGTAAATTGTAAAGAGCCGTTTAATAATATATTTTGTCTTTTTATAAGTTATAAATCATAACAACATAAGAACACCATGCCAACTAAGGGAAATTAGTCAAGAAAGATAAGAATTGGCTATAACTCCGTAATTTTTTGAAAAAAAAACTTATAAGCTATATGTTTCGCTGAGAAGCTTAAAAAATGGCGCTTTTTATGAAGTCCTGCCCGATTATGGTTTCCATTTAAAAAAACATAATGTCAAAAATGACAGGCTTTAGAAAAAATAGGAGAACACAAGCTTATTAGGGGTGTGATTGTTTATAACTTTTATCTGAAAACTTTTTGTCTAAAATAGATTATAATGGAATTAGGGACAATTTTTAAAATAGCCTAAATTTGTTTTTTTCGAAATATCTAGTAAGCCATGAACTTTTTCAAAAATTTGAAAGGAGCATATTTATGACCCCTCAAAACTGCAATTCTTTCCACATTTAATCGACTCTCTATCTCCAGAAGTTTCCGAGATACCTATAGAGAACATCGTAGGAAACTCACCCTGTATAGTTCCTTAAGTATGAGAAAATATAAAATAACGAGTACTTAGATAGTTTTTTTCAAACAGTTTTTGAATACAACAAAATTAATCAGGAACCTATCAATGTAAATAAACTGGGACTTGTCCTTATAGGTCGGTATAAACAAATTGCTCGGAACGCGATCACAATAGCAAACTGGCGTGAAATAAATTACGGCCAATTTGCTTTATTGCACCGAATCTGTTACCGACTGTTTGCTTGTTTGCATCTGCCCTGCAGTTAATACGAAATGTGGAGATCCCCTTAGACTAATCAGTGACGTTAACGTTATGTGAAAACACTAGATATGGGCTTTATGATGAAAGGTTGACGTTAACTAATGGCGATTACACTATTACCCCAGTCAAAATAAACAAAAAAAGGGGGTTAAATAACAATAATTCGCATAGAGCTGAAAATTGGTACAAGTCTTAAATACATTATTATAAATGATATCTGAAAAGTCCCCTCCGCTCCCACGTCTGCTAAAAAAATTATTTAAGGTCAAAGGTCAGAAATATGTTTTTTGCTTTTTTTCTCCTAAACGGTAAGCGCTATCGCAAAAGTACCTTAAACAAATGTTGTAGACCATTAAATTTTCTACAATAATGGTTTTTAAACTTTTTTCTTACGAACCACCATTCCTGAGATATGGCGATTTCAAAAGTAGAAAAAACTCTATAATAAAAAAAAAATTATAATATGCACACATTTCCACACTACCAAATACCCATTAATTCCTGATTAAAAAATATGAAAAAAAGTTCCTATAAACATGGGTATGGAAATGCATAGTTTTAGAGTTACAGGATGTTAAATCTTTTTAAAATTAAGTTTTTTGTAATTATTTTAAATACCATTATTTTTTTATTTGAAATTGCTGTAGATTGGATTAATAATAATAATAACTAATAGTAATAATATATAATAATAAATTAGGCAAAATATATAATTTATTAATTTTGTTTTTATTTTAATTTTATTAATTGTGATTAATAAAATTGCGTTTATCTCATCAAGGAGTCCGAATTCGACAAAATATCAAGAGATAACTTTTAATTGACATTAAACGGACTACGCAATTTTGATATCAAAAGAAAAAATCAGTAGCGCACATGATTTTTTTTGAAAAATACTCCAGTGATATCATATCCCATATGCACGTCTCTGATGAATTTATCGACACTTTTTTAGCATTCAAATATGTAGCTCTTATAATAACTTTTACCTTTAAAATTTCATTGGAATCACTAAAAATACTTGGAAGAAAAAAAATAGATAAAAATTACAATTCATTAAATCTGAAAATTAGTAAATAAAATTTTGGAATGAAACATACCATGCAAAAAATAAGATGCATAAAGAAGAAACTATTTAAAAATATCTTAATTTAATTATTTCGAAAATCCTTTAGATATTTCTTACAGACAGGTCTATTATACCGTTGCCATTTCTTTTATTTTCAAATAAACTGACTGAATATTTTTACTTATTGCTTGTAATTCAAATCCTTGAGATTTTCAAACAGACGAGAATATTGCAATTTGTCTATTCTATTTAATATTCTGTGGCTTATTTACAAATTACTAAAAGTCTTCTTGATGTATTTACAACTAGTAATAACTGTAAATTACTGCAAACTACGTACATTGTAACTGAGCAGTTAATATAAGAGCAGCGTTACTGCAAAAATAACAGATGTTCGCTAATTATAACCATTCTTGTGTTATTTATAATAATTTTCTTGACATATTTTTAGAAAATCGTGTTGCAGAAAATAGCAATCAATTATAAACGGGTCTAGTGAATCCTGTTACTCAAGCGAATGTGAATTTAGGACGGCACTACGTTTTCTTTTATTAAAAATTGGCAGGGAAAGTGGAAAAAATTAGCGAGCGCCAACAGACAGTGTTATAAAAAAAGTTTCTTTGCTTCAATCCTTGTTTATATATTAATAGTTAGTCAATGTGCCTGTATAAGTCGATGCTGCCAACTGGTGGCAGAAATTAAAACGTAAAAAGGGGCGGAGACTATTGAATTTGGCAAAGAAGTAGGGACTAGGAATTCTTCGAATTTAATTCTCCGTAAAGAATAAAATATCTTATCTGCTTTGAACCGAATTTTTACCTCAAAGCGTTATTTACATTTTTATTTTTGGATATGGATTTATATTTATTTTGATTTTCATGGCCCCTTGTTAAATACTAAATTATTATATTAGGTATATATATATTTTATTTCTAGATGGATAATTAAAAAATATATGAAACTATACCTACTAGTACCTCTGTAACTTTGAAAAGTATGACGGATTTAACATAATGTTTTTTTTTAAATGTAACATCCTATTTTATTTTAGATCCTGCGTAAAATTATTACTTTTTTATGTATAATCCTTGTATAATGGTGTAACCTAAAACTAGTTTTCTAATATTTCAATTTGTTGATGAAGAAAAAATATTAGATACTATGTAGATATTTAAGGCAGATGCTACAGGGTGTTCAACATATATTAATGGTTAATTCTACGTATTTAAAATTAAAAAAATATCTGCAGACTCTTTCAATGACACAGCCTATACTGAGTGTTTTTTTTTAAAGTGGTTCACCTCTATAACTTTTTTATTTTTTCAGATTCCGAGAAAAAAACTAAATTGGGAATGTTAGTAGGTATATGACATAAATCGAGATTGATTCGTATTCAGTTAGTTTCGGTCACTTCCTGTTTCACCGGAAATGTATACATTTGATTTTTAAATGGTACCCTCGGTATTTTTTATACCGTAAGATCGAATAAAAACGGCGTCAGCGATGGCTATGAAATGAACATCGATGACATTTCTCATATAAATTTACATATAAAATGACAGCGCTTTTCATTTCATAGCCATTGCTGACGCCGTTTTTATTCGATCATACGGTACTTTATTTGATAGAAAATGACATTCTGAATAGAATGACAACTTTTGACATCAACAATCATATGTCAACTTTTGACATTTTCAATTAAATCAAAAATAGCATTTTAAAATTCAATCTAGTGTCATGGCTGTGTTAAAACCATTATTTTTTAATCAAGGATTAATCAAGGAGCTTTGGAAAAATTGATTTGGTCGTCTAATATTTTTTGTGTCTTTTCCTGGTCAGTTGAAATATGCCCATTTCGTATTTTAATCATAACTCAATTTTTTTTAATGAAACGAGAGTGGCTCATTAGCATATTTGGAAAAGCATTTTTTGATACCTAATAAATTTTGGTACCTAATTTTGGTAAATAATTTGGTACCACACACTCCGTATGTCGAGTCAAACTGTCGTTATCTTTACGACCGGTTACATGTTGTTTATTATCATGGCACTCTACTAGATTGAACTTTAAAATACTATTTTTTAAGTAAAAGAGTCAAAAGTTGACATTGAATTATTCTATTGAGAATGCCATATTCTGCAAAATAAAGTAAAAAAATACCGACGGTACCATTTAAAAACCAAAAGTTGTAGTCATTTCCGGTGAAACAAGAAATGACCGAAACTAATTGAATACATCAATCAAGCTACTTTTGAAAAACACCCGATATATTATAATTCTTTCTGATAGATTTTACAAAATCCTTCAACTTCTATTAAGAATGTCATATAACTAAATAAATCACTTTACTTAATGTTTAATAATAAATAATTTTTGTTTTGTCATATGGCAACTTGTTATAATGTAAATGAATTAAAAGAAGGATAAAATTCAGAACAGATTGCAAGCTGTTGAGTATAGGTGTACTTAATATACTTTCTTAACAAATGTTGAAAGGTTTTGTAAAATCACTAGAAAAAATAATAATATATATATCGGATCAGCCAAAAAAAATGTTTGAACACAGTGTAGCATCTAACTGCAAGTATTTTTACATATAAATATATTTTTTTTTCATCTCTGTAAAACACTCCTACCAAATTTGTGTAGTCCAACTTCGGAAACAACTGACAGTTAAGTAACATAGGAATAAAATTTTACTTTTTTTTTAAATTGTAAATACTTACTAACGTTATTTATAAAAAAAAGTTATAGAATTTTAGGCAGAATCGAAAATAAAATAAAAATGGAGTTTTGCATTAAAAAACATGTATCCGCCACATTTTTTGAAGCAACCAGTATACTCAAAAATAACATTTGAACTGTGTCTCTAAAGATTCTCTATACCCTTTTTTTTATTTTTTTGGAATTCCCAAAACAAACGAGATAATTAACTTTATTTCTTTCGTGATATCTCATTTTATAATATTTCGGAAGAATTAATCAGGTATCTTATTTTTATAATTATTAGAAATAAATCGGAATTAAAGGATAAGGGATATGTAAATATATACCATACGATAAAAAAAAACGGCCTCAGAGGTGGTTTGGAAATGAATATCGATGTCATTTGTACGTAAACAAATAGACGCCGTTTTTTTTCGCTCATACCGTATAAGAAAAAAAATTTAATAAAGCAAACGCATTTATTAATACATGTATATAGATTTACATGGTATGAAGAAATTCGCATTATGATCTCTGAAGGTCCCACCAATGCTTGGTTAAAGTGGCGAGTACGACCACTTAGCAGTCACACCTATAATAATTTAATAAAATATGAATATAATAAACAAACTTATTTCTTTTAGATTTTTTAAAAGCGAGTTATATGTGTTAAGTGGTTTTTGATTATTTTAGGCTAAATTTTTTAGACATATTATTTTAGACCAAATTGTCTGCCCACTCAAACGTCTTCAAAATTATAATGTAGGAAATTCTTAATATGTTTTAATTGGGAATACTTTTAGAAAGTTTCATTTTCACCAAACAAAACTACGTATGTATAATAAATTGCAGTATAATCAACTATAATGCATGATATATACTAGGGGCGTCAAAACTAGATGTTGGATTTTTCTCGATTATTTCGAACAGAACTCCAATTTTTTCTCAAAAATTTTTCCAACTTTGTTTTGAAAAATAATTTTAAATCTATAATCGATGTATATACAGTAATGTCCTCTTTTAGAATACATAATTATTTTCAGCTGCATCGATAAAATAAATCATATTTACTGATGCCAAGTAAAAAATAATTAGAAAATTATTTTAAACATCTAATTCTTAATTTTTGTCGCTGATAAATAGATACATCACTTTTGTCGACAAACCTACTAATAAAAATTGCGTAAAAAATCATGTTTATTCGCAAAGAGACAATTGAAAACAATTTAATAACTATTAATTTGGGATATAGATCTTAATAAAACAAAAGTTGCATAAAAGCTTTGTTGATTTATGATATAAAATACAGTGTTTCATTTGAAATAGCAAAGAAAAATATAATATCTAGTTTTGACTCATCCTGTATATAATAAACAATTTAGTCTATTTTAATATAATTATATGAATTATATAATTATTAATTATTAACTTAAATTAGTTCCAGTAAAAACGTCGATATTACCTATTTTTAACTTAACTTAGAAAGAGGGCTTTAAATATATATTTTATTATATAAACAATAAAATTCAATCCAAAAAGGGTCAAAATATATTCTTTGGTCAAAATGAACTCTATACGACTACGACATTATGGTATTTTTTGGAATGACAATTTAATAACAAATCCACCAAGCAAAAATACAAAATATAGCCTTTCTTTTCACAAACTCATAACCTTTGCTCATAACAATATAAACAATATTTTACGTTATCAAGTTATTAAGAAAAATTCTCGGAAAAATTATAAAATACACAATATATCTGACAATTCCAAAAAAGCAGAGTGAGAAATGAAACAATTTATAGCATAAAATCAGTATTTTTTTAAACTTTTAAGCAAACTGGGCATTATCGTTTAATCTATCTATCAATCTATCAAATGTTTATTATTAAACTTATCTCAGACTCTATAACATTTTTCCCAAGAGTGATTTAAAACAAATTTATATCAATTTAGAAATAAATATGAACAGTATTTACTTACCTGTAAAACAGATGCTTTTTGCTTAATTAAATATGTTGGAAAATATTATCCAGTAGGTACAAATACACAACACTTAAACACAACAAAATAAACTAATAAAATAATAGTTTCTAATCCAAATTTCACAAATACTGTTTATGTTTCTTCGCGAGGGACGAAAAAACTGAATTTTTTAATTACTCAGATATGCATTAAGGTATATTTCAATTCAAAAGCTTATAAATATTTATTTTTATAAGACATAACCTAAACGAAACGAAATTACAAGTCGAGAAAGATCTTTTGTTGATCTTTGTTGATCTGCCGAATTTAGAAGCGAATATAACTTTTTTTCCTTTTTTCTTGTCACAGTTGAAACAAACAAGGATAAAGCTATTTTCGTAAAACATGGGTGAAACGTGCTAATAAGTGGCCCAATAGATGTGACCTCGCGCCCTTCCATTTTTGAACGATGGGCGGGTTTAACGGATTCCCCTCAAAGAAAATCGTAGGGGAATACAAAAATTCAGAACGGGCAAGGCGCCACCTAGAAGACGGGCTTGTACTAAGCCCTCATTGTACATCTATTTATACATAATCAAGGCTTCAATCAATGTCACCCGTTTTTTATATATAGATAGATGAACCATAAAGCTAGCAGTGCTTCAAGAACTTACTTTTGAATTTGGTTTAAAAGCAAAAAATACAATTTTTATTAGTAGTTAACACTAATTATAGAATGTAGAATGTTTAGGGGGGGAGTGAGTACAAATCTATTGTATGTCTCCTTTTCTTGAGTTATAACTCATCATACAGACTCAGATCAAAAGTCAGTGTTTGAGACGGCTCCGCCGAGGCCAGCTCTCCATCCTCGACATCAGCCGTACCAAAGTTCATGGCACGAACGGTCGCCGTCTCGGCGTACTTAGTGATAAGGTGTTCTGATGTTTCTCCATTTTCTCCACAGAATCTGCATTCGCCGTTGTCCCTCAGCTTCAGCCTACTGAGGGAGACAGTGTCTTGTTAGAAGCCCCGTGACAATCCGAAGATTGTTTTTTTGTTGGACTCCCATTCCAGGTTACGAATGGAGTCTTCCAGGTTCCTCAGTTCCGCCTTTAGTTGCTTTCCGCTTGGAAAACAGAACAGTTCTGGTCCAGTTAGTGGAGTGTTTGCTCCTTTTCTGGCTAGATTATTTGTTTTTTCATTGCCTTTTATCATTTGGTGAGCGGGCACCCAGAGTAGGAGGATTTTATTTTCTTTGTCTAACTTCGAATTGATGGTTACTGAGTTGATCGCATTTAGTGCTGCTTGACTATCGGATAATATGGCTATTTCCTGTTTTCGATTGTTCCTATCTAAGATAAGAGCACTAATCATAACAGAAACAATAAGTATTGAAAAATTTTACAAAATGATAAATAGTGTGTGGTTCTGGAAAACTTTATTATACTTTGTCCAAAGGATGAGCCTGTAAGAAACTAGTGAAAAATGGAGTTTTTACCCGTTAGAAAAACATGTTCAAAGAAATCAGTGTACACTTTTCACTATTACGGGTAAGTAATAGTAATATTGTATTGTTTTAGTGAATATCAAAAGTTTAGTAATCAAAAGTCTGGTTCTGTTATTCTATTTATTTCTGAAAGAGATCTTGACAGATTGATATTTCCATAAATGAAAGAACCATTCTAATAAGAAGGTGTTTTTCAAAGTTATACACTCTTGGTATGTCATCAACTGGGAGTTTAGTTGTTTAGTGTTCATTATTAGAATGGTCACAGATTCCGTCAGTGACCATTCTAATAATGAATAATGTCTGTAATTCCGTAATTAATGTAGGAAACAACTTGGCCTGAAAATAATATTTTGTGCAAATTAATAGACAATTTTAATATATAATTAAAAAACTGATAGAACGGAATTAGGAAACACGATTTAATATTAATTAACTAGGCTTAATCCGCATCAAGACTTCCTAATGTTAGTCAATATATGTATGTGGAATATGTGTCGTAATTTTTCTTATTTTATGTAGTTTTATATTCTATTTGTTCATTTTCAACATATAATCCATAAACTTGTATCTAACTAAATAAAAATATATTTTTTTTTAAACTATAATGTATTATATATAACTATAAGTTCATTTTATATGCTATTTTATTCAACAGTCCATTTTATAAAAAAGTGAACAAAAAGCACACAATGAAATTAAAAGTAAACATATCTTTGTTGATGTCGGTGCCATCCAATACACTCCGTCTGGCATACAGCATCGAGTGTTTTTATGGGCAGGTAAAATGATAACATTTTACAACGCTGACTAGTATATCATGGGAAACTGGTGCAGATTTTTAAAATTAGACTTTAAATCTAATGAATATTTTATTACCTATTTGGTCCAGTGTGGTGTATGTTTACCTAACAGTTTACATAAATCATGGATTCTTTTCCGTTAGGTTAGGTTAGGTTACTCGTATGTAAATCTCTGCAGTCAAAACTAGAAAACTTATTGTACTTTGTAGTACCTATAACAACCCAGGCTCGTTCAACAAAGTTGAATAATTAATGTTTTGGACAACTCTATAACAAAGAATTAAAACTAGGAAACCTAGGACTAAGGAACCATCTTCAAGGAGTAACTTAGGAAATAAAGGAACCATTAACGTTATGTTAAAAATATTTTTTATTGTGACTTACTTCGGATGCGCTCGACAGAAGCAATATTAGGAAAATTTGAGGGGAATAGGTTATGTAAATCAAACGCTAAATTTGTAAAAATCCCTACTTATTTTATTAAATAAAATGAAAGGAGTGCCGTAATCTGCCTGGAATTCACAAGTAAAAAAGCACGGCAGAGAAAACCTTGATTACTATTATAAGGAATCCCAGGTTCTGAACTTTACTAAAAGAGAAATAATAATACAAAAACTGTCCTCATAACAAGCTGTGAGGTTTAGCACACTTAAAACATTCACAACTGAAGAGGTTTTGTTAGTTAGCAGGTCCCACCTGCAGGATCTGAAGTCCCTGGATTTAAGAGGCTACTCAGCTATAGTTCGTATTTGGTACCAATATCTTTAGACTATGAGTTATACCATTCTTTTGTTTTGACTGTTCATTTGTGTGCTAAGATATACGTCCAGGCACGGTTGGAAAATATTAGAACACTCAACCAGACCCATTATTGTCACACTAAGTCATACTGAACCAAAACATCGGCACGAATGGACAGTAAACGGTTGTCTTTATATTTATTTTTAAACTAGATATTATTCACAACATAAATCGAATCCATTAAACACATACACATGTTATACAATGTCTTTGTCAGATTAAATAAATAAGGAAAAGCTTGAGCACATAATATTTCAACAGGAAAATAAAATAGATGCTTTAGTTAACACTAGTTTAATGAGGAAACATTTCCTTTACCTTTAATAACATTCTTTGCCACAATAACCGAAATAACATCAATGCGTCTCGAATGGTAGTCTAAAAGTTATTACCTAACACTTATCATCTCTGTTCGTTGCCTGATTTCCCTCTCCCTAGTTTACGAATAATATTTTAAAAATCAATAATTTTATTTATTAATAAGACACTCTTATTAATGAATACTTTAAATTTAAAGAAATATGTTTATTTTTGTATAGGCGGTTCCTCTCAACTTTATTAAAATAAACTGTGTGTTTATGTTCGTTCCTGTCTATTTGGTAATGCTACGCACAGTGTATTACTAGTAATAAATCTGCAAAGAAAAAAATACAGATCACTCACTTTCAGTTCTACAAATTTCGAAACAAGGTAATAACTACTACTACGTTGATTGTATTGTATGATCCAAGCATCCTTAACCTCGTGTTTGATGTGATGTCTTTGGGTATGTGAGACCACTTATAAATTTAACTTGATCGTATTTGATCTAACAACCTTATTGGAGACCTGCTAAATATTTGTCACATTTTGCCATTCCATTATGCAACTTCTTCCCCTAGAGAAACATATTTCTATGCTCATCTCTTATAAATTATACAAATAAATTTGGGTACATAAATATTAAAAAAAGATAAAAATAATTTATTTCAAATATTTGAAGCAAAGTGGGTGAACTAATAATAAATCTAATAAATAAGAAATGTATGTGGAATAATAAATTATGGATATGATCTGCGTCAAGTCTTCGTTCTTTATTTATTAAGTTGATAAAATATTAAAATATTTATCTAGTCGATACTATCGTATATAAATCGAAAAATTGATCTGTTTCCTTATCCATGTAATTATTTGTGCAAATCGAATGTAATGTTTTCGTAGTAAATTATTCTAATCGCCATTTGATATTGATATATGCCATAAAATATAAATAACTGGTATTATTAGAGAGGTTGTATTTCCAGACAAAGGCAGTATACTTTATGAAGACAGAAAAAATTGTATTAGAAAATTAATTTGTTTTTTAAATAACTTTTGAACTAACTAGCTAAATCAGGTCTGAATATAAAATTTTTGATCGTACTATATATGCATAACATATACAATCTTAGGGATTAAATCTGAAATTAATAGTAACACAAACTGGATATTGCAAAACTGGTCCATATTAATACAAATATACACTCAATGACCTGAGTGGCTATATCTTCCATGCCATGCTGCAAGATCATGCAAATATTATAATTAAACCGCAGACTAACTCTGGCAAGTCTTAGTATGAACGCCTACATTTGTGGCTATAGCTTTAACCTACTACAACTTTATCCGGCATCCGGCAACCTGTAGCTCAATTCATCCATCCGGCTGCATACGTAAATGAGAGAAAATCATTCTCTATATATGTGTAATAGCCGTGTTATAGTGGGGTTATTTTACAGAATCTTTGATTCACAGTAAGAGACTATAATATTATAACAAATAATTACAGTACGTCTGCTGGATCTGTGTCTATGAAAGGAATGCGGACAAAAAATATTTAAATAAACAGCAATATATTTTATACGTCGACTTGACGAGTACGTTACCGCAAATCGCTCCGCCCACTCATTTTATTGGCTACATGCAAATTTGTCGAATTTTTATTGATGGGACGCGTCGTCTAATTTTTTACGAAAAACATCGAGAGAATATCGTTTCCCCTCTCACGGATACCCCGTAGTTACAAAACGGACAGACGTAGTGTACATTAGTTACATAAATTTAGTTACATAAATGTTTTTAAATAAATGTTAGGGTTAGGTTAGGTTAGGTTAGCTACGGCCCGGCACACAGCGGCATCCAAGGCAACCAAAAAGCCGATGAGTTAGCTAGGCAAGGATCGTCGGCATCCTATCTTGGTCCAGAGCCAGTACTGGAAATACTCAAATGTATGGCCCATAGTGCACTAAAACTCTGGATCAGGAAAAAGCAGAATGTCCACTGGAGAAACAGACAGGGGAACAGGCACAGCAAGGGCTTTATCCAAGGACCTATAGCTCTAAAACCGCTAAAAAGAACTGCTAATGCTTAGCAGGACTAAAGTGCGGATTATAACAGGCCTCTTGACAGGATACATGGCTGTCAAGTGTTACCTGAACAAACTCAACCTGTGTCAAGGAAGTCTTTGCTGCAGACTCTGCGATAAAGATATGTTACTGCGAGGATCTGGATCGCAAGCGACACTTTTTATTTGGGAAAACTAGGCTAGGCTAGGAGGGACTATGGTCCCATCCTATCAAGGACCTGCATAAGTTAGTGCAGGGCACAGGGATAGGAGAAAAGGTGCAGATATAGAAAGGGGACAAACACAATAGACCTCACAGGTTGCAATGATTCCGGCAGAGGACGGCCCCTTGTTATTAAAAAAAAATGTTTGGTGGCGTCCATTGAGGAAATTAAGAGAGTGGGGGTAAAGTTGAATCTCACTAAATCCTACGTGGAGAGATGACTTACTGGAGAAACCTGAAGGTTTAGGTATAGGAACATGACATATCGCTGAAAAGCAATATAATTTGTGTTTCGATGTTTTAAATAATATACATAGGCTTGAATTTAAAATAAGAATGATTTTATAACAAACAAATAAATGTTTTTTTTTTGGTCTCCCTGTTTTATATCCAATCGGTTGATTTAGGCAGATCGAACATGTCGACTTTCCTTAACCGCAAAATCAAACACTAAATTACCACAGTACACCAAAACACTTTTACTTAAACTACATTTTACGTAAACTTATACTTTTGTTTTGATAAAATTTTATCATCTGTTGATGATTAGTAAACATGGTTAGCGAAACGTATAGAAAAAAGTAAAAGTGTTTTGATGTATTGTGGTAATTTAGTGTTTTATTTTGCTGTTGTAACACCAAAGGTTCCAACTCCTGTAATTTCCTTAAACTAGAAACTTTGCGACTAGAAATTTTATGCTTTATTGCAATTTTTATAATCACTGTAATTTTGACTTTAATATATTGATATGATTTCTATTATTATAGTTTATATATCAATAAATACATTAATGAGACTACAATTGGCAATAGTTTAATAATATTCTCTTTTATATATTTCAGGTGTCTACATTTTACAATAACAATGTGGGTTTATTTTAATTACAACAATCATTTGAGCTATATTTTAATCAATAATTAATTATGAAATTTAACGCCGTGTCTAAACTTAATTCAGCGTCTATTATTTGCAATTAAAAGTAAATATTGCATAAAATTCATAAATATCTTTTCATATATTTTGATAATTAAAACAAAATAAATTATCAGTTTTTGAAATAGAGAGCGGAAGAAACTAATACAATAAAAAATAACTATTAAAATATTTAGTGAATATAATAATATGAGAGATAAAGAATACCTGAAAACATTATAATAGATTTAAAGAAAAATTCTTTATTTGTAACTTTAAAATTGTAACGCATTAGTTATTCTTCTGTTTCGCTTATTCCTCCATCTTTGGTCCATATATTTATAGTTTGATCTTTACTTTGAAGTTTTCTTACCGACCAAGTGCTGTCTACATCTACTGTTATGACCTCGGTGTCATCGGAATTGTGAAGATAGTGCTGTATTCCAGTTTTGGGAGATCGCTAATGTACAGAACGTAAACCTGTCCGAGATGTAACTGGCGATACCGCCGTCGCTAGTCATATCAACCCACAGAACACACTAAAGAAGAACGCTAACTCCCATGCATTTTTTAGTTTCAAAACGGTTTCAAATTTGTAAAGAAATCTGTAATCTGTATATTGAAGTGGCGCCATCTAGCCACCCAGGAAAGTAACAAATGTGGCGGCAAATTTAAATAGATGCAATTTATTTTTAAGCAAGACGTATTTACTTGTTCGCCAGTTAGAGCCAATCAGATTTCTACAAAATAATGTGTAGTCATCTGATTGGTCCCAAGTTGGCAAACAAGTCAAATGGTAAAAAACAAGGATTTATATATAAAGGTTAAACCAGGTTAAACTATTGTAAAGTGTTAAATGGTTTGCTTATATCATTTTATGTGCATAAAAACCTACAATAAATAATTTATTTTAATTTACAGAAAATTATACCATGAAACATTTTACAAACAAATAAAACAAGAGATTAAAAAGTATAATATTTATTATAGTACCAGATTTAAGAACACATAACAAATATCGTTGGAATACAAGAGAAAGTGACGTCCATTAGAAACAATGTTTTATTTACATGTATTTTTTACATATGGACTTGAACAATTGTGTAATATCACATTGTGGAGTTTGTGTACAAAAATATGGAGTTGATCATTTTTTTTTGTAAAAATATATGGCGTTGTAAATATTACATTGTTAAAAAATAAAATTCATGAACATTTGGACTTGGTTAGGTTACCTCACTTTCTCGGATTATTAAATAAAATTGTTAGATAAATCAAAGACCTTTAACTTAAACCTTACCTTTAATAAAGATCTTAAAAATCAGTTCAAAAAAATTAAAAAATACAAAATCACGATTGTAAAATGAAGATTGCAAAAAACACAGCCAAACAACCAGAACATAGCGAAAAGCACATCTCCGTTCAATTGCAAAACACAACTGAAGAGGAAGGAGGAAGCCGGAAACGGAAAACAGATTTGACATACAGAACAATGACAGAACATAATTAATAGGCCTATTTAGGCAACTATAAAAACAATTTTGAAGGCAATTGTTAGGCAACTAGAAAAATTAAAATAAAAATACGCCATCTAGCGCCCCAGGAAATTACTACCCCAAAAACAGATCGTTCAAGGTCGTATATCTCAGTTGACTGGCCCTCTATCAACCTGTTCGTATTGTATTGTATTGACTAAAGGTGTACGTACACTGAATCGGTACCAGTCCGGCGAGAAACGGCGAAGGCGGTGACTCGACTATCGTTGATAGGTAGAGGTAGGAATCTGGCCTCTACAGGCCGAAATGTTTTAGTGGACGCCGGCGCCGTCTATATGTACGATGGTCGCAGTCGCTTTTGCTGGTCGGTCCGATCCGATGCAGTGCGCGCCCTCCTTAAGAGTGGATCCTATGGGACCCTCCACTGCGGCCGCGAGGGCCTATTGTGGCTCTGTTTCTACAAGCATGAACAAATTTCGAGTGGTTTTTATCCTAAATATTACTTGTATCGAATTAATTAAATTAAATTAGTTAATTAATAATTTTATTTTATTTTATTAAATTAATTATTAATTTAATTTAATTTAATAATTAGTTAATTAATAATTTTATTTTATTTTATTAAATTAATTTAATTTAATTTAATTAATTCGATACAAGTAATTGATTCGATACATTCTTTTTAATTGACACACATGTTTACGAACACTGAAAGGCAATGAAACAATAACCTTAAATTATAGTTTTGATCAATTGATCATAGATGGCGCAATATTAGTTTTCCATATTTAAGTTGGTAAAGAAATATTATTTTATTGAAAAAAGTATGGCTCTAGATCCTTTTTTAGTCCAAATCAAAAGGCGCAATTAAAATTTCCTGTGAATGATAGAAAAATTTGATTATAAACTATGTGCGTAACTTTGACCACGAATAACTTTTAAAGGAATGTTTTTATGGAAAAAACCTAAGAGACCTTTTAAAGTAGAGCGTAAAATTTTGTATTAGAATGTGTCTTTTGTCGAAGCTGTAGGTTCATTTGCTTTGGAGATAAAAAAATTAAATGCAAAAGGTCAGAAAATCCCATGTTATTTAAATGGGAAAAGTATCATGATTTCGGCACGGTTTAAATTAAAAATTTAGAGGTTGTTTACATTGGATAATTTTTTTTAGACCAAAAACTAAAACTTAAGAGGGCGGCACCAAAAAAATATCAACTTGGGAAATAACGGACACTCTACTAAACACTGGAGGTTAAAAATGTTAAAATTGGCACATGTCGTGTGCAAAATGACACATGTCGTGCGCTAAATCCTTAGCACACAACAGTTTGCAAAACGCCAATTTCAGATCGAGTTTTCCGTGTGTCAAACTGCATTTTCTAGGCTAGTCGTAGAAAAAATACTTAAAAAGTCATCAAAACCGTTCAACTAGAACACAATTTATAAAAATTTAAAATACATCAAAATTTTAAGGTGCCCTTTTTTCGTACCGGTGCCGGTGCCGATGCCGGTGAGTGTATTAAGTATTTCAGGTAAGGCGGTAAGTCACTTTTAACAAAGGTAAGTCACATTTAAAAAATAAAATAAAAATGTAAAAGAACCAACTAAAATAAAACACATTTTAGAGTAAAAATTTAAAATTCCATTTGAAATTCTCAAAAAAAGTTTGCATTTTATTAAATGCGTTTTCTTGTATAAAACGAATTTCAAGTAGACTCAAATTTCTTTTGAATGTAGAGAATGAGAATTCCGTATAAAACGATAACAAAAGTGAAAATTAGAAGAAATTGTTTGTCACGTCCGACAGTGGATTTTCTCGAGTGCATCGTTCGAAATAGGGCGCTCACCAGAGACTACTAGTCTCTAGAAACAGTTGATATAATCAGCTTTAACTGAGTATTGTGTATTTACATTCAGAATCAGTGTACGTATTTTGTAATTTTTAAAGATACAATTTTTAGTATTGAAAATACTTCTAGCCGCGTTTATATGGGAGTTCAATAACCTGCCTAATCAGCTTGTCAACACGTAAGTCGATAGTTGAATAGAGCAAGGACGTTCGAGGGCCGAAATTAGGTCTTATTAGTGTGTGTGGGCCAACTATTTTATGGATACGGATGTTTAGTCTGGGAAAGCCGATATTATTATAAAAAAGAAACGCATGGGTTGTTAGGTACAGTTGGGCTATTTTAATCTAACTCTTTCCGTATGAGAAGCAAAGGGTAAATTATACGTGAAAGAGCGGAATAACATAAATAATAAATTTAGATTAATGCAATATCTTGGCGCGTAGGATAATGCGCACAATCGATGCATTAAAGGGAATAATTAATTAAATCATTAAGTTCCAAAACATATAATAATTCGGGTCTCATCGGATCTGATACATTTTGATTTTTTTTTACAAGTTTTTATCGTTTGAATATTGTTGTAAATAATTATTATTTAATTAGTGCTAACTTATCAAAGTTCACAACACGGCGAAATTTCAACAAAATCGGCCAACGGATCTCTGAGATATTAATAAAAAAGGTCTATTAAAAAACACATTGATACCCCTGTATCTTTAAAATTATACATTTACGGACACATGTTTATATGAACTTTTTATCTTAAAAACACCCAAAAAATCACCTCCTGCAGTTTGGCAAGATACTTAATTAACACCCTGTATTTAAAAATGGCTAGATAGTGATTTAGTAAGCTATGTATATTTTAATAGGAAAAAAATACATTTCATAAAAAATAAACAAACCCATAATACAAATACTATACACCAATTAATTAATTTTAAATGTATCTAAATATAGGCACTTTAATAATTGAAAAATGAACAGGAGCACTTCTTAAAATCACTTCATAGAGTATACAAAATATGCTAAAAATAATAATTCCAATAAAAAAACACAAATGGCACATTAAAATCTGCATTATCTGAAATCAAACTATAGAACGACTAATAAAATAATAGAGACAAGACGCCGGCATCTATAACGCGATGAGCAGTTTTTAATAATTATTCCGAGTTATTATTACTATTACATACTTGTTTTACAATTTATTCTAATGATGGTTATGGCATTCCTTCAAATAAATTTTGATTTAAGTATTGTTAATATAGCCATATTAATGATTTTAGCCCCTATGATTTCTAAAATAAATAATCAAGCGTGTTTTTATCAGAATTATTAAATGATTAAGTCAGTGGCGTAACTTCAAATAATGAGCTAAAACTTCAAATGTGAGCCCCCCCGCAAGATTTTTTTGGGGCCCTTATATTAAAAAAACATAACATAGCTTTATGTACAGCTGGTACCAAAAAAAATGAATACGACTCGATTTTTTTAGAATATTTGAGCAGTGTATATAATTAGGTGTCAAGTATTTTGACATGTTAAGGTTATTGTGACATTGTATAAAACAACTTTGCTTTTGACAAAGTAGCAAATAAATTTTTCAGAACGTCAGCATGACATGAGTAGAGAAATGGGGGACTGGTAGATATCATAGAATATACTGCCCGAAATAATAAAAATATGTTTTAAATCGTACTCAATTTTATTGGCACTAGCTGTACGTATATCAAGTCATTTAAAATATAAAAACAAAAAAAAACTTATTCCACATAAGAAAAAAAAAATAATAAAGGAACATAAAAAATAAATCAACACAACATTTTTGGAAATTGTAGGGGACGCTGTTCACATATACATATATGTATTTAGTAAATAAAATTGGGGGCCCCTCTACGTAGTACATCTTATTTTACGTTTCGTACACACGAAAATCGGTACCCAAGACCAGTAATGTCGGCCCTAGTATTTGCGAATGGCGATTAGCGATACGTTAGACTGCCAGAATGCTGACGTCACGAATGTCAAATTGCTTTCCAAACAAGGTTTAGTTCTTTTATATTTCTATTGAGGTCTTCCAAATGACGTCACAAGTTAATATAAAATGTAAAAAACAGTTGATTGCCGACCATCGTCGACTTTTGTGTCTGGTATTTTCAATACGCCTATGATGGTTGCGCATGTTGCAAAATCTGTGAATTTTTTGAAATAATCTACTTGAACGTCGTTTGATAATATTTGTACATAGTATGTATAAAATAATTCTTGATATACCTAGGAATTTTAGGTAAAAATATTTGTTATATTGATGAGCGAGACCGATCTTAGTTTTGCGCTCCTGGTCTTGGGTTTGCACAAAAAGCACGCGACCAAGACCAAGACCAAGCATGCAAGACATTTGCGGTCTTGCATTTTTTACACGTTTATAAAGAAATTACTAATTTGTTCAAAATGATTGCTTTAATTTATTACAAATAGTGACTTCCCGACTGCAAGAACGCCTTTTGCTCATCACTACTGTGATGTATCAACAGAGAATTGCAAAATCTACCTAATTCACTTATTTAACCTCTATAGAAGGGCGTTCTAATAATAATTCATCATTATCATTATGAAATGATTGAAACTAAATTCCTGTAAAAACTGAGCATTTAAATAGGCACTCGCATGTCATTGTTATCGAGGATGACAAAATCAAACTTCCGCAAAACTTCAAAGAAATAGTTATTAATGATAGAAGTTCGATACCAACATAATAATGAAACGCGTGTAACGTTACACAAGGCTTAGTTACACAAGTTTCATTAAAAAGTTCGTATCGAACGTTTATCATTCAAAATTTAATCTACGATGCGACACGAGGGACGATCCAAAGAGATTTGATTTAATTTAAAATATCAGAGATATCCTCATAAAAATTAAAATTCAAAATTATCAGGTGCACATATTAGTCGACGCCGCGCCGTGGTAACCGTGCTTGTTGATTGTTTCCATTTTGACTTTGACAACTCAATTATTGATGTTCAATTTTGTGTTAAACGTTCAGTTTTAGCAAAAAGCAAAAAATAATATTAATATGGGTGATTCTGATTCTGAAAGTGTCCCTTCGGATATTCAAGGCATTGCGCAAAACGTTGTCGATCACCTACTTTCTGAAAAATAGACAAACGTACGAGCAAGCCTATGTAAAACTTGAAGATTGGTGTAAAGGGTTGCTTGTTTCTTATTTTAAAATTTGCGTGTTATTATGACATCCAAATGACAATGTTAAATGTGTCATAATGACATTGTCGTAGATTAATATATAAAATTCTCCTGTCACAGTTTTAGTGGCCATACTCCTCCGGAACGGCTTAACCGATTTTGATGAAATTTTAAATGTATAATATTCAGCAGGCCTGAGAATAGGTTGTTATCTAACAAACCACATTCCATTTTTTTTGGAATTTTTTATGATGTGGCATTAAAAAACGTACAATCATAAATTTTCATCCTTCTACAACCCCTATTTTTTAATAGCGATATTAACAATTCAATCATTTTAAATTCCGTAAATAAAAATGACTGTTGTCCCATAAACATATTTTTATGGCAAAACAACGTTGCCCGTGTCAGCTAGTAGACTATATACAGGGTCGCTGTTATGTATGGAAGCTTGGAAACGGCCGATTATTAGGTAAAATCCTTGTTTATATATTCTTAAAGTTGTTCAACCGACTAGACAAAATGTGCTGCCAACTGGAGGACAAATCGTGAACCTTTCGGGGCGGAGTCAAAAATATCGATTATTTTCGTTATTTTCCTCAGAGTAATGTAATAATATAGCCTCGGGTTTCTGCGAACTTTAATAATGATCAGCTGATTAAGAAATTTAAACGAAAATTTTATTTTATTGTAAATTGTGGATTATTTTTGCCTGTTATTTTAAGAATTCTAAACCGTATTAACAAAGAAATTATTATTTGGATATGTTGGTACATTATTTATAATTTATGATAATGCTAATTGCTGTTAATTAATATTTACAAAAAAAGTTACATACCTATTTTAATTTGATTTAATGCAGGTTTATAAACGAATCATTTCATTCTTAGATTATTTTATTCTAAATTGAGTGCTTTACGAATTTTACGATACTTTTTTTGAAAACATAAAACTTTTTACATTTTTGATGCCAACTAATTGGTATGGTATTATTGGTATGGGAATTAGCCAAGAAAGAAAAGAATTGGCTATAACTTGTAATTTTTCGAAAAAAAAAAACATATTATACCTATATCGCTGAAAAGCTTAAAGAATGGCGCTTTTTATGAAGTCATGGCCAACTAGGATTCCATTAAAAAAAAAAAACATAATGTTTGTGTCATATGTCAAAATGACAGGCTTTAGAAAAAAAAACAGAAAACACAAACTCATTAGGTATGTGATTATCTACAACTTTTATCTGAAAACTTTTTGTCTAAAATACCGTATGATCGAATAAAAACGGCGTCAGCGATGGCTATGAAATGACGATCGATGATATTTCCCATATAATTTTACATATGAAATGACAACGATCTTCATTTCCTAGCCATTGTTGACGTCGTTTTTAATCGATCATACGGTAGATTATAATGGAATTAGACAAGTTTTAAAATAGCCAAAATTTGTTTTTTCGAAATATCTAGTAAGCCTTGAACTTCTCCGAAAAATCCGAAAGGCGCATATTTATGACCCCACAAAACTGCAATTCTTTCCCCATTTACAGCGTTTTCAGATGGAGCGGAGCGTCCGCGACGGACCGTCCGCGACTTCGAGCAAGTACCATGAGTTTATATGAACGATTTCACATGGGTCGCGTATGCTCCGTCCGGATGAGCTATATTGAAAAAACATACGCGCGGACGATCCGCGCGTACGGTCCGCTCCATGTGAAAGCGCTGTTAACCGACTCTCTATCTCCAGTAGTTTCCGAGATACCCATAGAGAACATCGTAGGAAACTCATCCTGTATAGTATTTAGAAACTAACTATTATTTTTATTTGACTAGATTAATTTGATTAATAAGACTGGATTAATTTAATTTAAAATAAATTTGATCAGATTTTTTTTTCGTATATTCTACTACCAGAAAACCAAAATTATATGATAACGCACTTTTCAACGAAGTTGAAGGAATATATAGCGTATCTATCACAATACTTAATAAAATTACTACAATTAGAAGAAAAACAAAAAGAAAAAATACCCAAATACCTTCACCTACTACTCATCTACAAAATAAACGAATATAATCTCTTATAAAAACACTACACAACTACTTCTTGTATTTTACACTGAAAAAATTATAAACTGACTAATTAATCAAACAAAAAGAAAAAATAACCAAATTATCCCTTCACGTACTACTTAACTACAAAATAAATAAACTATAAAAACACTACTAAACTATTGCTGGTATTCTACACTAAACATTTTAATTAAACTTAATAAAATTAATCTAATTTTACACTACAACCCCTACAACTATAAAGAAATAAGAACATTTTTTAAAACTAGAAGAAACAGAACTTCGATACGTGCAACCAGTATAATAGATCAAGCGGACAAAGAATATAAAATACTTTAAAAATGTGCATTCAGAAAAAAAAATATCTCGAAAATTATCTAAACAAACATTTTTTTTCTTATCAGTGAAAAGCATCGGCCTCGTCGGCCTTGCGGAATTTGTCGGGTATTTACAATGGTCGAATTGTATAATTACCAGCTTTTATAGCATATCTAATAGACAAAAAGTATCTGGTCGATTAGTAACCAATTGGCACGGTCCGAAAATTATCGATTTTTATTTTCTCTGTTTTTATTGGTCGCTTCAAAATTCAGAGTAACAAAAAATATTTTTCTGTAGTAAAAGACTGTGAAATACGCCCCGCCATCTGGTGCTTTACATCCATAAACGTCTTAGGTTGAGCTACTTTAAAAATTCATATACAAGGGTAAAATATAGGAGGTACCCCAAAAAGTTAAATACCAAAGTTTTTTAAATATCTATTATCGATATTTCGCCACTGCACTGCAAGAAAATCTACAAAATAAAATAATTATTTTTAATGACACAGGGCACAGATTAAATTTTAATAACGCCAAAATTATAATGGAAGAAGCGATAGCCTCTGAAAGAAAATTAAAAGAGGCTTTTTTAATTCAATCTAATAAAAATAAATGTATTGCTCATGCATCTGTAGATGTTAGTAATGTATGGCAATCGCTTCTTTGATTTTAAAGAACAATAGATACAACAAGATAAATAAACATAACATATGTAAAATTTAAAAATAATCATACAGAAAGTTTGGGGCTTTTTGGTTGTACCTTATTAAGTAATTCTTATCAGGTAGTAATTGTTAATTTTGAAGTTTAAATATCAAGTTAAAAATGTCATTTTAACAGAACGTCAACGATTTCTTGTAGACGTATCTGTTTTAAAAAAGTAAAGTGTTCTCGAATAGTTGAATTTAAATATTTTAAATAGTTTTTTTCTTTATTCTTTGTATTTTTTTGCTTCCGACGACGGAAAGAGATAACTCTCCGAAACGGTAAGCATTTTTTTTCTTTGTTAGACAAATTTGTATTACTGTAAAAATAACTTCTGACAAGCAGCGTCCGTTTAGGTTTAACGCAGAAGTGTTTACAAAAAATTATTATTTTATTTTGTAGATTTTCTTGCAGTGTAGTGGCGAAATATCCATAAAGGATTTTTTTGGAAAGATGAATCCGCCACATAGATATAGACATTTTTTATCTATTAGCGAGTAATAAATTTAAATATATATAATTAAAACTACTGTATGACCAATCCTGTATACTTAAGTTTATTACTCGCTAATATATATTTAAAAATCCTATAACTTTTATATTTAACTTTTTTTTTATTAAATATTTTACCTAACAATTCACCATTTCCATACATAACAGCGATCCTGTATATATGTATTTTTAGTAAAACTATTGCGATAAATTTCACAAGTGTTTATTGACTAATAGTAATGTTAACTATACTTTTATAATTATTAACTAATTATATATTAACAATACAAAACTAGAATCATTTACAATTGACTCTAAATTTATTTGTCATTATATCGAAAATGTTTTATTCTCATATTTCCTGTTGATTACTAATACCGAAAGCGGAAATTACTTGTTTGATATATTTTGGGTGTAAACTGCAAAATACAAATCAGAACTGTATAAAGTACATATGAAATGTCAATAAAAACAGTCATTGCTTCTAATATTAAAATGTAATATCCCTACATTAATACTCATCATATTTATTAGTTATTTCGAATAACAGATTTTTCCATATAATTTCCAGATTGATAATAAACAAATAAAACACATGATAAATGAATACTATGAATGAAAAAAGACGAAATATATTTTTATAGTTAAAACAGTTGTTTTAAGTTTAAAATGATATATGCTAATTTTTATTAAATTTGTTTTTGTTTTCTCTATTTTTAATTTTTATTAAATATTTATATGACTTAAATTATTTTCGTTAGTTATTGTAGTGAGTACATCAACAAAATAAAATATTAATTCACGACAATACACCAAAAGACTTTATTTTTAAATATTGGACGCGCGTTTCGCTTTTTAATTATGTGTTGATTATGCTAACATAGTTAGCGAAAGGTGGATCCAGTGTATTTACTGAAATTAGTATTTTATTTTGCTGTTGTAACACCAAAATTTCCAACCCCCAACTGTAAAACGAGCACATATTTTTTATCTTTTTTTTTGAAATACCTACTTCTTAAATAAAGATATATTTGAAAATGTTCGCTATGTATTCTAATTTGAATTGTTACTTAATATTATAAACGATTAGAACTACTATTTCTATTTGATAGATAGAAACAATACGCTGAAAAAGGTTAAAAAATAAAAACTGAAACTTTCTATTTTCATATACTGAAATCTCGTAGTTTCAACCTCCTGTACCAGGAACAAAAACTATTTCTTATTTAGTTTTGATTATAAACAAGGGAAAGAACAGACATGCATCTGATTTTGCTGGCATAACATGTAAATTGAATGCCGCTCTGCGCAACATCTTGTCATAATTTTATTGTGTTATAGAATTGGAGTAATGTTGCAAGTTTATTCAAGTTTTCCTGCGTACTAGGAGGTATAATGTAATTTCAAGATCTTATATGTGGCAAGCAAAACGGGATTTTTGCAATCCCAATGCTGTCTTGTCTGTTCAACAACCTCTAGAGGTTTTGTACAGAAACTGGTATTTTACGTAAAAACTTAAAATTACATTACATTGCTGGTTATTTGTTGGTTTATTAATGGATTATAATGTTTATTATTTATTCAATATTGACTTTACAGAGTAAATTCTATTTAAATATCTTAATCCTAATCTCAGGTATACGAGAAATTGCCTGATCATCTTTTAACTTTTTAAAGCTGAAATTGAGTTAATTAATTAAATTTTAGTTAATGTCGGGTTAAGTGAAATAGGGATAATGAGACTTGGTTATTAAAATCTAGATACATTCGTTTTAATAAAATTTGTCTTATGTTATTACCGTATTAATATTTATTTCTGTAGGTCTAGCCTATGTAAGTATTATTATATAATTTATTTATTTTCAGGTCAGTTCATCTCTATCAACACATTTATAATAAGCGTAAGCATAATATTTTTTCGATTTGGATGCAGGACGCCTTGGGGGAAATGTGGAGAGACAGAATTATTTTTATTTCAGGTACCTATTTATTTATTCATTATTTTTATTTTTATTCAAACATCTTTATTTATCATTTGACCTGTCACATTATCAGTATTTGATAATCCACGTATATTCAAAAAATGTTTCTTTTTATATCAGTTATACTTAAAATTCTGAACCACATTGTGAAAGTTAATTGTATAGGCAGAACACAAATAAAAATATGAGAAAAATGTATAAAATGAAGAAAGTATTTTTCGAGGCTTAGATCTAAAATGAACTGCTTAGTCTGCAGAATAATCTCATTAAACGAACAAATTCTAAAGCTTCAATAAACAGATTTGTGAATTAGTTCAATAAGCTTATTTTCTTATTCATTTTTAGCTAAAATGTACTATGTAGTTACAAGTCAAGATATTTGTATATGTTATCACTTTTAAATTATTTTACTTTTTACGATTAAAAGAATACATACCTACATAATGTATATGTGATGTGTAAATTAAAAGTCCAAATTTTCTTTGTTAAACCGGAGTCGCTATGAAAATGTTACAGTAAAGAGATATTAGTTATATGTACAATTGAGTTATAACAGGGAAATTACACGAATCATATACCGGGTGTTTCTCAAAAGTGGCTCACTCCTATAACTATTTTTATTTTTCAGATAAAAGAACGAGATTTGGTACGTTATTGATTGACGTATTCAACTGTTTTCGGTCACTTCCTGTTTCACCGGAAATGACTAATATACCTTTAGGTTTTTAAATGACACCCTCCGGTATTTTTATTTTTTTTACTTTGTTCGATACAAAATTACACTCCGTATAGAACGACATATCATATATCAACTTTTGTCATTTTCGCACATCGTTTATATGGAATTGTAACTTAGGTTCATAACAACAATTTAATTCGAAATATCAAGTGTATGGTACAAAATTATTTGTAAAAACTGTTTTTTCCAAATAAACTTTTGAGCCACCCTAATATGAATCACCCGACTCTGTGTTAAAGAAAACATGAGATATGATAAATAAAACGATTTGGACAACTTTTAACTAGCCAGGCCAAACACAAAATACATTAGATGAAATAAAATAAATACAAATCTATTTTTCGAAGGCCCCTTGATTAAAAATTTTAATTAGTTTTAAACACAGTCATGGCACTCTGGTTGAAATTTAAAATACGATTTTTTAAAGCGAAAATACAAAATGTTGACATGTAATTTTTTATTGAATAAAGTAAAAAAAATACCAAAGGTGCCATTTAACAAAGTCTTCTCGGTATTTCGCCACTTGCAATATAGCATTGTTAATAATAATATAATAATTATATGTTAATAATAATAATAATTGCAATATCCCACCGTACAGAGCGGCCGCTTCAGAAAATACGTTGAGGTAATTTTTCGAGCCGAACGCTTTGGAGGAACACACACCGATTTGTAAGTACATACACGTCTTATAGTGGCGTACCTCGCCATTAAATTAGGCCGCCCTTTAGCGCTACCACTTTGTAGGAAACCAACGCTGAACTGGTAAGTACGTAGCATCGCGCTTTGATTGGTCGCTGTTGGCGTAATTAACTCCCAATAAATCAAGCATCAATAACTTAATACGTACTTCTCTTAATTATTAATTTATTAGATCGAATAAAATTAAACCACTTCTAACTAATCACCCTTATCAATATGTGACACGATTGCTATGAAACCTTTTCGAATTAATAAATTAGGTTAAAGTGTCTCCGATGTCACATGTAGGCGTAATAGAGTGTTTTGTTTACTCTATAATTGTATGTATAAAAGGAGTCATGGAAGTTTTCCACTTTTAGACACTGACACTAGTCACTGTGTTTAGGAAACAATACCGTGGAAATGTGAATAAAATCAAACTAAAATTCTACATTAATAAGCTGTAAGTACTTTTTCATAAAACAGAAAAACATAAATCAGCATATAAATAAGTGTACAAAAATGTATGTCAAAGGTTTTTAGTTACAATTTGTATAAGAGTGAAATTTTATAAAAAAAAATAATACAATCATAATAATTATATAATCTAATATTTATTATACAATCATATCCATATATTCATATATCGCCCTTCATTATATGTAATTTTCGTGACTTCTATTAAACGCGAGTAATAGTGTCTCTATCTTTAGAATGAAATATAAATTGAGGTCATGTCCGAAAATAAATCACCTGTTTATTAATTTATATTTACCTTTATATATTTAAAAATACTTTGTATTTTTATTACCATCTTACACAGTTATCCCATAATAAAATAGATTTTATTCAACTATTTATACAAAAGTTCAAATCTAAGCCGTAGGGGAACTGTAGTTTATCTTATAATAATTATATACTTTCGGTTATAAAGGGTGAATCTTAAATAAGTGCATATATTTTCACGGCTGGTAGATCTCGATAAAGTGTCAACGATATTGTTTATTAATTATTTTAAAGCAAAATATGGAAGTACTCTAAAAAGAATGTCTGCAAAATGTGATGCTAGTAACTGCTGTTCTTAAAAATGCATTATCCGAGTATTTAATACGATTTATACAGTTTTCTATACTGCATACATATAAGGTGTTCAAATAAATAAACTAAATAATGAATGTTTTGCATATGGCAACCAATAATGCACACACTATCATGACAAGGACTACAATGACGTCACAAAGCGAGGAGTTTTCGCATGCACATGGCAGAAACTTTCGGCTGAATGAGCAGTCCTATTAAGTTAACTATTCTTGATCTGAGCGTACATGAATGAGCTTTTCATGGATGAGCGTATATGGAGTAAGCAACATTTTTGAAAACAAATAATTCGTTTTTCTCACAACCAAAAAATGTTATAATAATCCCCAAATAGACACATCCCCATTATTTTTCCTAAAATTAAGAAATAATTTCAAATAAACAATATTCATAATCAAATACACAATAATGAAACCATGACAATACCAAAGTTTACAGAATTTAAATAATATTGCGTAAGTTTATTTATAACTAATTGTGTAATATCAATGATTATATATTTGATAATTTAAACGGTAATTCAAACATTATCTACCAAGAAAGTATCGTCAAAACATATAAATCATATTCACGTCCCATCCGATAGCATCATTTGAGGCCTAAACGAATATTAATAACTTCATTAATAAATTAACAATAACTCGCCTGTAATGAAACGTTTATTTAAATTGTAATAGAGAATTCGTATTGCATATGCAAATTACGGTTCGAGAATATTTGAGAGATAATTTAGATTTTATTTTTTCTGCTGGAATAAAAATCTGATTTAAATGAATATACCGTGCGATCGAAAAAAAGACGTCAAAGACAACTGAGGAATGACAATCGATGATCATGTTGTAACTTTTTTTTGTAAAACTTGTCAACATTAACACATAATTGTAGAAAGATTACAAAAGCCTAGAATCTAGAACGTTTCCAGACACACAAATCAAATGTCCAAAAAAGAAATTATGCAATTTGCACCATTTAAAAATAATTTTTAATTTTTTTAAATTACAACCTCCTTAAAGCCAAATGGCAGTAATGGCAGATGAGCAACAAATCGCAAACTGCGATTCAATCGCAACGATTTTAAAATTGTAATCGCAACCTGCGATTGGCTCTCATAGTAAACCGCGACTGAGATTTATTTATATACAGGGTGTCCCAGAAATAAGTGCAAGTATTTTAACTAGTAGTATAGTTCAACCCCAAAAACACGCCTATTAAGCTTTTTTCGCGAAAAAAAATTTGAAAGTTCGAAATTTTTTAAAACATTTTTTGAATTTTTTTTTTAGTTTTTAGTTATATATATTTGGGATTAATCTTATGAAAATACAGTTACTGTACTATACAGATTATACAACTAAATGTTGCCTTCCCAGTCTCAATCGCCAGCCCCATCTCTATCGTACACGAGATCTTCTTCGATATTCCGATCTCTTATCGCCTGTTGTATACCATCGTTCCAGGACCGACGCGGGCGTCCCCTTTTGTTTCTTCCAGTGGGTGACCATTTGAATACACGTTTTGGCCATCTTGTGTCCTCCATCCTCGTTAGATGAAATACAACCATCTCAAACCTCTTTTCTCTATTCGTTGAATTACTGTTTCTTGTGCTGATGTTCTGTTTCTAATTTCCTCGTTTCTCACTCTTTGTAATCTGGACACTCTAGCGCTTCTACGTAAGTAATCCATCTCTACAGCCGATACTCTCCGTTTATCTTCTTCTCTTAGGGCCCATATCTCACTCCAATACCATAAGACCGATTCTACCATTGTTTGGCCAATATGTTTTTTATTCTTTATATTAATATGTTTGTCCCACCAGATTGAGTTGAATGCCACTACCACTCTTCTCGCGTTCTGAATTCTCTGTCGTAACTCTGTCCCACCGATTCCATTTTTATCAACTATAGCTCCTACATATTAGTTTTTAGTTAAAAACCATAATTTTTTGATAATATGGCAACATAGATATTATATTAAATTTACAAGAAAGAAAATCCAGAAAAGATCCAGTGGTTCTCAAAATTTTATCAAAAAATTTTTTTTTTGGAAATTTTCAAAGTAAAATAACTCCGTTATTTTGGACTTATTTGAAAAACGATAAAGAGAAAATATGTTTCTTTTATCGAGATCTACCACCCCTTAAAATACTTGCACTTATTTCTGGGACACTCTGTATATTAGATTTGCGATTTTGTTGCGATTTACGATTTCTTCTATTTGCGCGCGTTTCAATTTAGGCAACCAATATTACTATACTTAGTTGCGATTTTTACCGTGATAAGCTTCTATCTGCGAGTTTGAATTTTTAGGAGTTGCGATTTGCGATTTTGTTGCGAATGTAATTTTGTGGTCTATTGAAGCATTTTATAGTAAATTGCGATTGAATGTTTTCTCATGGTTTTCTCTGATTTTATTTATTTATAGAGGTGTTATTTTCTAGGGCCAAGATCATAATATACCGGGTGTTTCTCAAGAGTGGTTTGCCCCCTATAACTTTTTTATATTTTCTGATAAAAAAAACGAGATTTGGTATGTTAGCATATGACATAAATTAGGATTGATTGAAACATTCAATTCATTTCGATCACTTCCTGTTTCACCGGAAATTACTACAACTTTTGATTTGCACATCAGTTTTGTTGATTCCACAACGTTTTGTGACACACTATTGTCTGGGTAATAATTATATACCTAATACAATGTTTAAATATTAAAATCGCAATCGTAGGTGAAAGTCGCAGTGATTTAAAATAGCAATCGCAGTTTCAATTGCAATTGGAGAATCACAGTTTTACTCATTTTTAGTAAGCACCATTAAAAAAATACAAAAAAATACGGACCACGCAATGACGTCTAGGGCTTGACCTCGCCAAAATTATTATCGGTCTTTGACGCCGTTTTTTTTTTGGTCGTATTGTATTTTGCTCAATGCTGTACTAATATTTTTTGTTTATTTCACTCAGCATTAAAACATTAATAAATGTTCTAACTGAAAGAAATAAAAGCAAGTTTCAGAAAGACCCAATAAATATGACCTAAAAATATTTTTTTTCTTTGGAAAAAAGCCATTCTATTTTTAAAGTGATAAAAGATTGATGGTAATTAAATATTAATTTAAAATTTAATATCAAATTAGTAAAGCGGAAGTAAATTAAGCTCCCGAGAGTATTCAAAGGATTGTTCCGGAATTAAATTTGGTGTTTTCCTACCACTAACTAGTTCAGCTACATGTACTGAGTTGAAAATGTATGAATTTGGAGAGCATCCGAACTTCCTTAACTAGATGACACAATTTTAGCGCGATATCCGTGTCTCTAATAAATTGAACGAATATGTTCTTCGTTAATTTCAGCCGTATTTAATAGGCGATGTTTTTAGAGACTATCCGGTTTATATTTTTGTTATTTTTCGATATTTAAATAATTGGAAAGACATGGACTTTTTTCATTATTACTGGAAACAAAACAAATTAATATTTATTTCAATAGGTATTTTATTTTGTATTGTAGCCATACATATCAATATGTCATGTAGAGGAAAATTGATTTTAAAAAATGGTTACCTACATTGTAGGTTTATTTTAAAATATCCAATCTAATTCATTTTATAGTTTTTGATAACATTTTGGCCTACCGCTAAGCAGTTAGTGATGTAAACTTACACCGTGACAACTGAGATATTCTACCTTAATATTAATAATGTGTTGATGGTCCCCTATTTTCTATACACTCGTTAAATCGTCGCAGCGTCAATTGGATAATGTCTTCTTAGGGTATGGTATCCCAAGCCAAATAAATGTTGTTGGGTGTATTCTCCAGTGTTTGTGCGGGGTGCAGTAGATTATGTAGCCTTCTTCCCATCATTACATTAAACAATTACATTATATTACATTGTTGTATATTGAACATTATATTATATTTGACATAGGTATTCTATTGGAGAAAGATCTGAGATCGAGAGGGCCACTAAAGAAATTGGTATACTGGAAGGTTAAAAAGTCTAAACTTACGTGGGCTACATATGGTCGTGAATTATCCTATTAAAAAACTGGATTAACAAGTGTTTGCAGAAAGACACATTGATGTATCGCTGGGCGGTCTGCCATTTTGGATAAATACTAAACGTGATCTGCTACCGTAAGTGAACAGGCCATTCAATTGAAAAGTGAACAATCCGTCTTTCACCACGTCTCCTCCTTACTCAGGAACGGCCATCATACATTCCAAGGCAAAATCTAAATTCATAGCTGAACACCATAGTTTCATTCCGTATTCCAATCCCGTCTTCACTGCTCACTTAAATCGTATTAACCGATTTTAAATCAGTTGGTACAATCCAAACAAGATCCAAATGCATTTCATCCAAGTACACTTTTACCGGTCAACTAGGCTTTAAGTGGTGTGAAAATATCCAGATTAGCATAAATGAAGAAGAAATAAAACACTTTGAAAAAACTTATGTAGAAAAGTTTTTCATATAACTTTGTTTCTTTTTCTATTTGCATTGTTAAAAATTGTCATCATCATAATTTTCAGCTTATGCAACCATTTCCAATCATACCTAACGTATCCTACAACTAAACAAACCCTCGCATATTTAGAGACTCTCTTTGTAGTTGGACCTATTGTTGTCTATTGTTGGCTATGCGCGCCCAAGTTATCTCTGCTAATTTCCTAGTAGCATGGTCCCATGTATTATCCCCACTCCTTTTCAACATCTACTCCGAGGCGGTATTCCGTGAGGCACTAGAGAGCATTGAGGATAGTATCAAAATCAATGGTACCCTGGTCAACAATATTCGCTTCGCAGATGATACGGTCGTACTGGCTGGCAACATTCTACACCTTCAGAACATGATGGACTGCATGCAGTACGGACTACACATCGATGTTAACAAAACTAAACTTCTTGTATTTTCCAAAACACCGGGAAAGACTTTCCTCAGAATTAACAACAAGGTGGTAGAACAAGTATCGTCTATAAAGTATCTAGGAGCCCTCGTTAACGACGCTTGCGACCTCAAAACTTAAATTTTAGCGAAGATCGAACAGGCCAGACGTACTTTTGCTTCCATGAAAACCCTCTTCCCCAGCCGAGATCTAAACCTCGAACTGCGCATACGTATGCTTCGTTGCTACATCTTTCCAGTATTTCTCTACGGCTCTAAGAGTTGGATAAGATATTGGAAAACCGCATTAACGCTTTTAAGATGTACTTGTATCGTCGTATGCTGCGTATATCCTGGTTGGATAGAGTAACAAATGAGGAGGTGCTCAGGCGGATGGGCAAAGATAAAGAGCTCCTATCAACAGTGAAGGAAAGGAAGATACAGTCAGATCATCAGTCGGTCAGATCATGAGGGGTGGTCGATACGAGGTGCTCAGACTGGTCATCGAAGGCAAAATTGAGGGCAGGAGATCAGTGGGAAGAAGGCAAAACTCGTGGCTTAAGGATCTGCGTCGTTGGTTCGGAAGAACATCGATTGAAATTTTCATAGATGCAGCGGTTTCACGTACCATCATAGCCAGTTGGATCGCCGACCTCCGAGAGATGGCGGCCTAAGAAGAAGAAGAAGAATGGGCCCATTCCAGGTTCGGTCTGCTTCTAGGTCTCTTAATTCCTCGTGGGTACTATGCTGTAATTTTTGTGCTCCATCTGTTCCGTCTTGCCATATTTCTTTTGTCGTATCCACTCTATTATTTTATTGTCTCTCTTTGTTATTCCCAGCATATTTCGCTCCATTGAAAATGTGTGCGACCTGCAGTTTCCGTATAATCTCCATTTTAAGTGTCCAGGTTTCGCATGCTTAGGAAACTGGAAAACATACTGGTCAAATGTTTTTTTCTTTAGATCAAGTGGCATTCTAGATTTGAATATGGTTCAGTTTCTTCCATAAGTACTCCAAACTAACTTAATTCTTCGGTTGACTTCTGGTAGCAGAGGGCCCGAACTGTGTATTAGTTGTCCCAAATATGTATATCCTTATACTATTTCCATTGTTGTGTTATTTATTAGTAAAATTGTACTATTTCTTATTTAAAAAATATCTTTGAAAATAAATATACTGTATATTTCTCATGCAATATTAGCCTAATTATGCATGCTTAATAAATCACTCGATCTGTGTGCAACATCTTATTTTTAGAAACCGTTAGTTTCATCCAGCAAATTATACATCTTGGCCAGAACGAGATAATTCCATAAGCTTGCAATTCATCACCTGACTAGCGTGTGTTTCATAAAGGTGTATTATTATCTACAGCTACCCCCATTCTTGTGTCAGACGTTACGCTTTGCAAGGATTTTAGAAACAAATCCCTTTAACAAGGTAGATAACACATACATACATACAGCAATACTCAATTACGACAATTACGACGCGGATTTTTCATCCAAAAATATTTTCGTCAAACGTATTACAGATATTACACATTTTAATATGGCAACCCTGTCGCTTTCAGTCCCACACCGTCTGCGATATGCCTTCGCTGGCCGATTTAGAGAAAATAAATGTTTTATGCGTTGGCCTCAGAACGATTAGTGTCTCCACCGTACAGCACTTGGGACGTAAGGGGAAATCAAATCAGCCTTGTCACGAGTCCGAACGGTTGCGTATCTTCCCAATTCTTTCAATAAACGGTAGTATACACCATAATAATCACCAAAGCCACCTCGTCATAATGAAATAGAAAATAAAAATAGGATAATTAAAAAAATTGCAAATTGTTGGTATCAAGTTCGTTACGCCCTTAAAAATTAATCAAGGCAGGTATTGACATGATACAAAAGACAGAATCCTCAGGAGACATGGTTCTGACCGAAAAATAATGTTTTAAGACAATTTGCTTACGAATTTATTGGGAATTATCGGGTGTTTTAAAGTTAGAATAAAAAGCAACCCTTCGATTAACCCTATACAGGGTGAGTCTTAAATAAGTGAAAATATTTTAGGGGTAGTATATTTCGACCTAAAAAAACATGACTATGAGGTTTTCTTCGCAAAAATAGTAGGTAGACACTCACACGGTAAACATCGCGGTCAGAGTGTTTACCGTCGTTAAAATTTTTAATAAAGCAAGTTTTTATACGAAACCAATACTAAGTCAAAATGAATAAACAATGCAAGATTTGCAAGGAAACCGTTAATCGAAAGAAACCCGGAATGCAGTGTAGTGGTTTTTGTGAGCGTTTTTTTCATGGCCAGTGTCTTGGAATTGCCGGTAAACAGCTCGATAGCCTACGTGTGGACGGAATTATGTGGAAGTGTTCAGACTGCAGAGATGGGGCGCGCTCTCGATATTCTCTCACTCCACCCGTCGATAGTTCTCCGCCCGTCGATAAACGTTCAACTGCAGACACCAGCACTAAGCGGAATTACCCTGAGCGCTCTATAAGCAACAACGATCTCATGGCGGCTATGGAAACCATCACTGCGGAGCTTCGTGCTATCCGGGAGCAGCAGGTTGTTTTGTCTAATTCGGTCACCTTCTGTTCTGATAAGGTGTCCGATTTCGAGGAAAAATTAATAAAAATTAACGAGTGGATGCGGGCTACCGACAAAATACTCAAAGAAAATGCAAAACTGAAGACGGATGTTGCTAATCTCGAACTAAAGCTGAGTGACTTGGAGCAATCTAGTCGTTTAAATAATATTGAAATACAGGGAATCCCCGAAAAACAAAACGAAAATCTTAAAACTGTAATCCATGAAATAGGAAACTACATTAACTACAGCATTGCATCTGAGAAAATTGAGTATGTGCACAGAGTCCAACTAAACAAAAATTCTAATAATAAAATTAAAAATATAATTGTTCGTTTCAATAACCGCAATGAAAAAGAAAATTTTCTTGCAGCAGCTAAACAAAAGCGAATGCGTAAGGAAAATGGCTCACCAAGAATGGAGATAAAGGGAATATCAGATAATTTTTACATAAACGAACACCTAACTTTAGAGAATAAAATTTTATTTAAACAAACTAGATCGGTTGCGAAGGAGAAACATTACAAATACACCTGGACGAAAAATGGAATGGTTTTTATTCGTAAAGACGATACCTCCCGCATAGTTCTTGTACGCAATACGAATATTTTGGAAAACCTGTAACTTTTAAGTTTCCTTAAACCTTTACCAATAAAACATTTAACTGCATCACCATGATAAATGAACTTCATGTTTATTATCAGAATACACAGGGTCTACGAACTAAAACAAACAGATTTTATAATAATTTGGTTTCAAATGATTATGATATCATATGTCTGACTGAAACATGGTTAAACAGTACTGTACTAACCAGTGAGCTGTTTAGCAGTAAATATAATGTATATCGGAGAGATCGGGAAACAGCGACTTCAACAAAAAAAGAAGGCGGAGGATCCCTTATTGCCGTGAAGAGTATTTACCAGTCAAGTAGATGTGTAGAGCTTGAGTCGGAGGCCGAGGATGTCTGGATCTGTGTGGGAACTGGAGACAGCCGCGTTTTTGTGTGTTGTGTCTATATACCACCAAATTGTGACTATTCTGTGAGTGCTTTTGTGAACAATCTATACTCGAATGAAATTGTTATTCAGGAGAATGTTGCTCTGTTGGTGGGGGATTTCAACCTGAATACCGTAAGTTGGCAAATTTCTAGCGAATTGTTTTTGGAACCGTTTCAAACTGGAAATAAATTTTCAGAAATTCTAGATGCTATTTCCTATTTCGGGTTGATGCAATTTAACAATGTATACAATAGTAATAACAAAATTCTTGATTTAATTTTAAGCAATAAAAATAACTCTATTTTAAATGTAAATCAATCATTGCATTACTTGGTTCAGGAGAATCATCACCACAGGGCATTGGATTTCTTGTGGAATATTTCGCTTACTAAATGCCTTTCACATTCTAATATGCAAATATACAATTTTAATAAAGCTAATTATGACAATGTTAATCACCAGTTGTCCCAAGTCAATTGGGAGGAGAGTCTTTTGAATAATGAAATGAATGCAATGGTGGAAATATTTTATAATATAATTAATACAACAATACAGCAGTTTGTCCCTGTTCGTAAAATAAAAGGTCGATTTCCGGTTTTCTTTGGGTTTGAGACCATAAAAATTATAAAACAGAAAAACAAATTTCATAAAAGATACAAAAGGTATAAAGATCAAAGTTCCTACATCAGATTTTGTGAACTGCGGACTCTTTCTAAGCGAATGATAAAAAGTGACTATTTAAATTTTATTAACAATACGGAAAGTGAGATTCTGCGCAATTCAAAACAGTTTTGGAAGTTTATTGCTAGTAAGAAGAGAGGTCATGATGCTATACCCCACTCAATAAAATATAATAATAAAACGGCAAACGGGGGTAAAGAAGTTTCTGACTTGTTTGCCGAATTTTTCAGTAGTGTTTATATAAAAGATCATAGCACACGTCACGGCCATTTCAGTGTTAACAAATGCACAAAAACTATTGAGCCTATTGTAAACAATACCATTCTCCAAATTATTAATGAACTAGATCTGAAAAAATGCCCTGGGCCGGACGGTATCCCTCCTGTCTTTATAAAAAAGTGTAGAGATTGTCTGGTTCAACCCTTAAATATAATTTATAATGCATCTTTATATCAAGGAATTTTTCCTAATAGATGGAAAGTGGCTGAGATAAGTCCAATATTTAAGGGTGGTCAAAACAATGATGTCAATAATTACAGACCAATAAGTAAGCTGTGCATATTTGGTAAAATTTTAGAAAAGGTTGTTTTTGATCGCGTATTATCCACTGTAAAGAGTTCCATAATGGAAGAGCAGCATGGCTTTTTTCCTAATCGTTCGCTGGAGACAAATCTGATGTGTTTTTCAAATTATGTATCAGGTCATATGGACGCCCGTTTTCAGGTCGACACTGTCTACACTGATTTCAGCAAGGCCTTTGACAAAATTAACCATAATAGGATGTTGGAGAGACTTGCTGAGGTGGGCGTGGACAGTGCGATTTTGGGTTGGTCGGAGTCATACATATCAGATAGAGAGAACGTGGTTTCTGTGTTGGGTTATAAGTCGCGCGCGTTTAAAGTAACTTCAGGTGTCCCTCAAGGCAGTCATCTGGGACCACTATTTTTCATTATATATATAAACAACATAAAATCTTGCTTTAAACATTGTAACGTACTACTTTATGCTGATGACTTGAAAATATATCGAGGAGTGAAATCTGCAGATGACTGCATAAAAATACAACAAGATATCGCCAGGCTTGAGAAATTCTGTATGGATAACCAGATGTTTCTAAATCCTTCTAAGTGTTTCCACATGTCATTTACAAAAAACTCAAATAAAATTAATCACACTTATAAAATAAACAATATAAATATAAAAAGTGTTACACATATGAAAGACCTGGGGGTGACATTTGATGAGAAATTATCGTTTAAAATCCACGTAGAACGAACAATAAATACCGCCAATAGAATGGTTGGTTTTGTAAACAGGTATTCAAGAGATTTCAGGGATCCTAGAACACTTATAGCTTTATATTATGCGTTTATTCATAGCAGAATATCATTCGCTTCAATTATCTGGAATCCTCAATATGCTATATATGTAAATAGAATAGAAAGTGTTCAAAATAAGTTCCTGAGGTTTCTGGCTTTCAAGATGCGTGCGGCTGAGACTGAGCAGAGAGACTACAACCAAATTCGCTCTAGATTTAAAATTATCCGTTTGGAGGATAGACGAACAGTATCGGATTTGTGTATGTTGTATAAAATATTGCATTCGACAATTGACTCTCCTTACTTACTGTCACAACTCAACTTAAGAATCCCTAGCCGAACCATTCGAAATACAAATTTATTTGATATCCCGTATCGCAGAACCAACACAGGGCAGCATTCTCCATTGATTAGAATGCAGAATTCATTTAATGAGTTAAGTTCTAGAGTAGACATAGACATTTTTTCGCTGTCTTTTTTGAAATTTAAAAAAATTATGAGGGCTTTCTTCCTCTAAAAATACATAAAATATATTACGTTTACATTTATAATATATTGCATTCAATTGCATTTTTTTTTGTCACAAATAATTTTTTGTTATGTTCCATTTTGTATATGTATATCTTTATGTTTTATTGTATATTACTTGCTGATTTAAGTATATTGTGGATGCTATTTTGGTACTACGTACTGTTTGTACCCCTAACACTCAATAAATAAATAAATAAATAAATAAATAAATAAAAAGAAATTGAAAATTTGGAGATTTTTTTTTAATTTTTGGTTAAAAACATACCAGTGGTTGTCAAAATTTAAGCAAAAAATCATTTTTTTGGGAAATTTTAAAGTAAAATAACTTGGGTTATTTTGGACTTATTTGAAAAATGGTAAAGAGAAAATATGTTTGTTTTATGGAGATCTCAGCCCTTAAAATATTGAATTTATTTAAGATAAAAACTCTGAAAAAAAACTAAAATTTATAAAAAAATAAATATTAAATAATAAAAAATATGAAATATAATATTTAATAAATATCTCATAATAAAATTTATAAAAAAACTGAGTTTATGAATTAAATTTAGTATATATATGACATATTTGACAGTTTGCTAAAATGTTCATGAAAATAGGCCTAAAAATATAACCCCCTTTAAATTTGATGAAAAAATTTCCATTACTTTTTTGCATCTGAGTTTAGATTTGTATATGAATGAAATATGATAAAAGTTTAAGATACAAAATATACAAACGAATAAATTTGAATATTTTTCCATTATTTTATAATTTTCAATTCCATTATTTTTATATTGTCTAATATTCTAATTTGGAATTAAAAAAAATTTGGAGATTTTTTTAAAATTTTTAGTTAAAAAACATACCAGTGATTTTCAAAATTTAAGCAAAACTCATTTTTTCAGAATTTTTCACAGTAAAATCGGTTATTTTGGACTTATTTGAAAAATGGTAAAGAAAATATGTTTGTTTATGGAGATCTATCAGACCTGAAAATATTGAATTTATTTAAAACACTCTGAAAAAAACTAAAATTTATAAAAAATAAAAATAAATATTAAATAATAAAAAATAAGAAATTATTTATTAAATATTTAATAAATATTTGATAATACAAAATTTATAAAAAATCAGTTTATAATTAAATTTGGTATATGTATTTATAAAAGATTGATGGTAATTAAATATTAATTTAAAATTTAATATCAAATTAGTAAAGCGGAAGTAAATTAAGCTCCCGAGAGTATTCAAAGGATTGTTCCGGAATTAAATTTGGTGTTTTCCTACCACTAACTAGTTCAGCTACATGTACTGAGTTGAAAATGTATGAATTTGGAGAGCATCCGAACTTCCTTAACTAGATGACACAATTTTAGCGCGATATCCGTGTCTCTAATAAATTGAACGAATATGTTCTTCGTTAATTTCAGCCGTATTTAATAGGCGATGTTTTTAGAGACTATCCGGTTTATATTTTTTGTTATTTTTCGATATTTAAATAATTGGAAAGACATGGACTTTTTCATTATTACTGGAAACAAAACAAATTAATATTTATTTCAATAGGTATTTTATTTTGTATTGTAGCCATACATATCAATATGTCATGTAGAGGAAAATTGATTTTAAAAAATGGTTACCTACATTGTAGGTTTATTTTAAAATATCCAATCTAATTCATTTTATAGTTTTTGATAACATTTTGGCCTACCACTAAGCAGTTAGTGATGTACACTTACACCGTGACAACTGAGATATTCTACCTTAATATTAATAATGATGGTCCCCTATTTTCTATACACTCGTCAAATCGTCGCAGCGTCAATTGGATAATGTCTTCTTAGGGTATGGTATCCCAAGCCAAATAAATGTTGTTGGGTGTATTCTCCAGTGTTTGTGCGGGGTGCAGTAGATTATGTAGCCTTCTTCCCATCATTACATTAAACAATTACATTATATTACATTGTTGTATATTGAACATTATATTATATTTGACATAGGTATTCTATTGGAGAAAGATCTGGAGATCGAGAGGGCCACTAAAGAAATTGGTATACTGGAAGGTTAAAAAAAGTCTAAACTTACGTGGGCTACATATGGTCGTGAATTATCCTATTAAAAAACTGGATTAACAAGTGTTTGCAGAAAGACACATTGATGTATCGCTGGGCGGTCTGCCATTTTGGATAAATACTAAACGTGATCTGCTACCGTAAGTGAACAGGCCATTCAATTGAAAAGTGAACAATCCGTCTTTCACCACGTCTCCTCCTTACTCAGGAACGGCCATCATACATTCCAAGGCAAAATCTAAATTCATAGCTGAACACCATAGTTTCATTCCGTATTCCAATCCCGTCTTCACTGCTCACTTAAATCGTATTAACCGATTTTAAATCAGTTGGTACAATCCAAACAAGATCCAAATGCATTTCATCCAAGTACACTTTTACCGGTCAACTAGGCTTTAAGTGGTGTGAAAATATCCAGATTAGCATAAATGAAGAAGAAATAAAATACTTTGAAAAAACTAATGTAGAAAAGTTTTTCATATAACTTTGTTTCTTTTCCTATTTGCATTGTTAAAAATTGTCATCATCATAATTTTCAGCTTATCCAACCATTTCCAATCATACCTAACGTATCCTACAACTAAACAAACCCTCACATTTAGAGACTCTCTTTCTAGTTGGACCTATTGTTGTCTATTGTTGGCTATGCGCGCCCAAGTTATCTCTGCTAATTTCCTAGTAGCATGGTCCCATGTATTATCCCCACTCCTTTTCAACATCTACTCCGAGGCGGTATTCCGTGATGCACTAGAGTGCGTTGAGGATGGTATCAAAATCAATGGTACCCTGGTCAACAATATTCGCTTCGCAGATGATACGGTTGTACTGGCTGCCGTTCTACACCTTCAGAACATTCTACACCTTCAGAACATGATGGACTGCATGCAGTACACATCAATGTTAACAAAACTAAACTTGTTGTATTTTCCAAAACACCGGGAAAGACTGTCCTCAGAATTAACAACAAGGTGGTAGAACAAGTATCGTCTATAAAGCATCTAGGAGCCCTCGTTAACGACGCTTGCGACCCCAAAACTGAAATTTTAGCGAAGATCGAACAGGCCAGACGTACTTTTGCTTCCATGAAAACCCTCTTCCCCAGCCGAGATCTAAGCCTCGAACTGCGCATACGTATGCTTCGTTGCTACATCTTTTCAGTATTTCTCTACGGCTCTGAGAGTTGGACACTCAATCAGATATTGGAAAACCGCATTAACGCTTTTGAGATGTACTTGTATCGTCGTATCCTGGATGGATAGAGTAACAAATGAGGAGGTGCTAAGGCGGATGGGCAAAGATAAAGAGCTCCTATCAATAGTGAAGGAAAGGAAGATACAGTCAGATCATCAGTCGGTCAGATCATGAGGGGTGATCGATACGAGGTGCTCAGACTGGTCATCGAAGGCAAAATTGAGGGCAGGAGATCAGTGGGAAGAAGGCAAAACTCCTGGCTTAAGGATCTGCGTCGTTGGTTCGGAAGAACATCGATTGAAATTTTCAGAGATGCAGCGGTTTCACGTACCATCATAGCCAGTTGGATCGCCGACCTAAGAAGAAGAATGGTCCCATTCCAGGTTCGGTCTGCTTCTAGGTCTCTTAATTCCTCGTGGGTACCATGCTGTAATTTTTGTGCTCAATCTGTTCCTTCTTGCCATATTTCTTTTGTCGTATCCACTCTATTATTTTATTGTCTCTCTTTGTTATTCCCAGCATATTTCGCTCCATTGAAAATGTGTGCGACCTGCAGTACAATCTCCATTTTAAGTGTCCAGGTTTCGCATGCTTAGGAAACTGGAAAACATACTGGTCAAATGTTTTTTTCTTTAGATCAAGTGGCATTCTAGATTTGAATATGGTTCAGTTTCTTCCATAAGTACTCCATACTAACTTAATTCTTCTGTTGACTTCTGGTAGCAGAGGTCCCGAGCTGTGTATTAGTTGTCCCAAATATGTATATTCTTATACTATTTCCATTGTTGTGTTATTTATTAGTAAAATTGTACTATTTCTTATTTAAAAAATATCTTTGAAAATAAATATACTGTATATTTCTCATGCAATATTAGCCTAATTATGCATGCTTAATAAATCACTCGATCTGTGTGCAACTTCTTATTTTTAGAAACCGTTATTTTCATCCAGCAAATGATACATCTTGGCCAGAACGAGATAATTCCATAAGCTTGCAATTCATCACCTGACTAGCGTGTGTTTCATAAAGGTGTATTATTGTCTACAGCTACCCCCATTCTTGTGTCAGACGTTACGCTTATGCAAGGGTTTTAGAAACAAATCCCTTTAACAAGGTAGATAACACATACATACATACAGCAATACTCAATTACGACAATAATATTATACGAACCTTAGACTAAAATTAGAAAATATATACCGGTATAAGAACGGCGTCAGAGTTGGCTTGAAAATGAAGATCGCTGTTATTTCATATTATGTAAAATATTATGGTAAATGTCTAATCGTCATTTCCAAGACAACTAAACGACTTTTTTCGATCATACGACATATTCAGTACCTATAAAAGAATTTTTATTTTTGTTGTGTGTTCTATGTTTAACACGAATAAATTTTCAATACATAAACGCGGATTTTTCATCCAAAAATATTTTCGTCAAACATATTACAGATATTACACATTTTAATATGGCAACCCTGTCGCTTTCAGTTCCATACCGTCTGCGATATGCCTTCGCTGGCCGATTTAGAGAAAATAAATGTTTTATGCGTTGGCCTCAGAACGATTAGTGTCTCCACCGTACAGCACTTGGGACGTAAGGGGAAATCAGATCATAATAATCACGAAAGCCACCTCGTCATAATGAATTGAATGAAAAATTGCAAATTGTTGGTGGCAAGTTCGTTACGCCCTGAAAAATTAATCAAGGCATGTATTGACATGATCCAAAAGACAGAATCCTCAGGAGACATGGTTCTGACCGAAAAACAATGTTTTAACACAATTTGCTTACGAAATTATTGTACAGGGTGTTTTAAAGTTAGGATAAAAAGCAACCCTTCGATTAACCCTATACAGGCTGAGTCTTAAATAAGTGAAAATATTTTAGGGGTAGTATATTTCGACCAGAAAAAACATGACTATGAGTTTTTTTTCGCAAAAAAAAATTGAAAATTTGGAGATTTTTTTTTAATTTTTGGTTAAAAACATACCAGTGGTTCTCAAAATTTAAGCAAAAAATCATTTTTTTGGGAATTTTTAAAGTAAAATAACTTGGGTTATTTTGGACTTATTTGAAAAATGGTAAAGAGAAAATATGTTTGTTTTATGGAGATCTCAGCCCTTAAAATATTGAATTTATTTAAGATAAAAACTCTGAAAAAAAACTAAAATTTATAAAAAATAAATATTAAATAATAAAAAATATGAAATATATTAAATATTTAATAAATATCTCATAATAAAATTTATAAAAAAACTGAGTTTATGAATTAAATTTAGTATATATATGACATATTTGACAGTTTGCTAAAATGTTCATGAAAATAGGCCTAAAAATATAACCCTTTAAATTTGATGAAAAAAATTTCCATTGCTTTTTTTGCATCTGAGTTTAGATTTGTATATGAATGAAATATGATAAAAGTTTAAGATACAAAATATACAAACGAATAAATTTGAATATTTTTCCATTATTTTATAATTTTCAATTCCATTATTTTATATTGTCTAATATTCTAATTTGGAATTAAAAAAAAATTTGGAGATTTTTTTAAAATTTTTAGTTAAAAAACATACCAGTGATTTTCAAAATTTAAGCAAAAACTCATTTTTTTCAGAATTTTCACAGTAAAATAACTCGGTTATTTTGGACTTATTTGAAAAATGGTAAAGAGAAAATATGTTTGTTTTATGGAGATCTATCAGACCTGAAAATATTGAATTTATTTAAAACGCACTCTGAAAAAAACTAAAATTTATAAAAAATAAAAATAAATATTAAATAATAAAAAATAAGAATTATTTATTAAATATTTAATAAATATTTGATAATAAAATTTATAAAAAAAAATCAGTTTATAATTAAATTTGGTATATGTATTTATATAGTTTGCTAAAAAGTTAATGAAAATAGGCCTGAAATATAAAAGAATATAACACTTTAAATTTCATTAAAATTTTTTCCATTGATTTTTCTTTGCATCTGAGTTTAGATTTATATATGAATGAAATATTATAAATACAAAATTAATAAATTTAAGATATAAAATTTACAAACGAATAAATTTCAATATTTTTCCATTATTTTATAATTTTCAATTCCATTATTTTATAATTATGTTATATCGTCTAATTAGCAGAGAATGTAAAATTTAATAATATCATTAGTGTTCAGGATTATAATACATATTATATAAGTTCTACGACTAAATTTCCAAATGTCGACATATTTTTGTTTAAATTGAAAATTAATTAATATAAGTTTTTATCGATGCATGATTGAATATGAAAAACCTCTGGAAATAAACTTTTTTTGTGTGCTTTTTAGTTCACGTAAAACAAGTAACTTTTTCAGCTAAATGCTTTATTAATTTTAAAGGTAATTCATATTTTAGCAGAAATTTAATTTTACCCAATACGTTTAATTTAATTATAATATTATTTCGACGACAATTTATGTTAAAGAGATAATCTAATTAAATCGAAAAGTACATTAAAACGAACATTTTATTTGCTTTTGTTACATGAGATAACAATAGCAAATTGTTTGCAACTGAAGAATGGAAATATTAGTGAAAAATTATTGGAGGATAATTTTGTAAATTTAAAAACGACGTAAAGTATTTTAAAAACATGAAGCACTCAACGGGAGTTCGATTTGGTTTGGTTTGGTTTTGTTTCGTTTAATTTTTAAAAATGTTAAAAATTACTCGTTTCACTATTTAATAATCGATTTTATTTGAAAATATTTAATCAGATTTTACGGATAGTACGTAAGATATATAAGAGTTTAGCGTAATAAATAATTACACAAGGATCTCATAAAATTCGCTCTCTAAAACAGCCTCTAGACTACCTGCCAAATAGACCGTAGTATGTCAAGATCGAATAGTGAAGAGGTTTATTTCGTATTTTCTCGCCTAAATTTGCCTCGACTCGGCTTATTTTCATTACGAGGAAACAGAAAATAACCCCTTCACTATTAGACACTACTGACATACTTCGACCTATTTCGCGAGTAGTGTAGAGGGGCTGTTTTAAACGTTAAAAACTGTTTTATAACAGTAGCACTTCCACATAAAATGCAAAGAGTGTAGTTAGAATACTATAGTTCCAAGAGTCTATACTATGCAAGTATTCCCAAGGTGGATGCAGGATTGCTATTGCCTTCTTTCAGGTGATACGACTGTCGTTATATTTACATAAATATATTTATAACAATATGATACAGTTTTCTTATTTTTCAATAAAAGGCAAAAGAAAAAGTCCTTAATTTTGAATTTTATAAATTCTAAGTTTTTTTTTTCACCGATATTAAAATAAAAATCATTATTATATTGTTAAAATTGAGGTGACTAAAAGAAAATACACTAAAATAAATCGATAGTACCCGCTACTGTCGACTGTACCCGCTAATTAATACAAATTGGCCACTACGCCAATTTTTTTTATACTGACAGTTGTATATGTACAGTCTTGCTATCACTAGTCTTCATTTTGTAGATCAGAAATGTAATTATAAAAAAAATATTGAACTTTCAAGGACTTTAAAATTGTATCTGAATCGTGTTATTAATTTTATTTTTTAGAAGATATTCCCCATCATGACGAAAAAAAAACGGCGACATAAAAGAAACGTCAATTGTGTCGAGATTTTCTTCTAATGATTTTTCAGTTGTAATTTGAGATTTCCCAATGAAAATTCGAGGGCTTGATTTAGGGAAATATCGAATAAAAACCAAATTCGAATCTCTAACTAAACTAATCACGAATCAAACCACAAAGGGCTGCGGCTAGTTAATTGAGGCATCGGTAATATCCTCAATCTGGTTTCCCTGGTTAAGATAATAATGAGGATAATGGCATTTTTACTTTTATTTTAGAATTCATTATTTCTGCTGCTCAAGCTGGCTTAATATTACGGATTTCCTTTATGAATAAAAAATATCGATTAGACTAATATTAATCTCCTATTGTAGATTAAAAATTTTAATTGTAACGGTCATTAGTTTTTCGCTAATTACAAAAAGTTGCCTATCATATACGCATTCATTATGCCATATTAGATTTTTTAAGAAAATATTTTCTCTAATTTTGTGTTTTTTAGTGTGTTGTTAACTAACCCATTATTAATTTTCAAAGTATCTATAATAAAATATTATATTAAAATTAAAGAGAAAAAAATATTCACTGTAATATTTAACGTGTTCCAATATTCTAGGTGCGTCTCAAAAGTGGCTCACCTTTACAACTTTTTTATTTTTTTCAGATAGAAAAACGATATTTGGTATGTTAATATATAACATAAATTAGTGTGTGTCACGTCCTATTTCACCGGAAATTACTACAACTTTTGACTCTTAAATGGCACCCTCGCTAAATTTCTACTTGATTCGATACAAAATGACACTCTGAATAGAATGTCATATCATATGTCAACTTTTGACATTTTCGCATATGGTTTATCTAAAATTATAACATGCGGTTCATAACGAAAATTTGACTCGAAATACCAAGTGTGTGGTATCGAATTATTCGTAAAAAATGCTTTTTTCAAATATGCTAATAAGCCACCCTCGTTCCATTTGAAAAAATTGAGATATGGTTAAAAATACGATTTGGGCATCTTTTAACCGGCCAGGACAAGACACTAAAAACATTAGATGATCAAATCTATTTTTTCAAAGCTCCTTGATTAACAATTAGTGTTTTTAACATAACCATGGCACTCTAAATTTAAAATACGATTTTTTATTAAGCGAGAATGTCAAAATGTTCACATATGATATGTCATTCTATTCAGAATGTCATTTTCTAGCGTATAAAGTAAAAAAATACCGAGAAAACCATTTCAATGCCATTTCAAAATCAAAAGTTGTAGTCATTTCCGGTGAAACAGGAAGTGAACAAAAACAATTGAATAAGTCAATCAATAATTTCCTAATTTAGGTCATATACTATCATACCAAATCTCGATTTTATCTCAAAAAATAAAAAAGTTATAGGGGTGAGCCACTTTTGAGACGCACCCGGTATTTTAAAGATATTATAAAAAGATCAGAATAAAAATTAAACCTACAATGAAGGAAGATTTCACCTTCATAGGAGGTGTAGATGAGCATTTTGTAGGTACTATCACTTCTGTACAACGAAGAAAATGCTGGTCTTTGGGACGAAAGTTGTACCTTAGGATATAAATGGCAATCAAGTACCGTACTAAATAAAGGTAGACATGTTTTTATTTATTATTGTTTATAGTTAAAATAAATATTTTCACCTCTTCAAATTATATTTATATCCATAAAATTTGTATTATCAAAAAGTGATAAAAACGGAGAACCTCCCCTAAAATGGTGCATGGTAGAAGAGAACAGGAGCTATTTTTGGATTTAGGACGTCATTTTACATAAGAATCAGAAGAAATGGTGCCAGGGCTTAAGCATTTGGAGTAAATGAGTAACACAATTAAATACGAACCACAAAAAAAAATTCACAAACACGATGGAGGAATTTTCAAACGAACTAACGAATCGCATCGACGCATCACATCGATGAACTACATCATACTCACTACCTACGCATAGACGAACCAAATCGGCGAATCGGCGCATAGTGAGTATGGGGCTTAGGCGATACGATAAATAAATAAATAACGCAATAGGTGATTCGAAAATATAACGCTCCTGTTGTTTTTTACATTCCAACCTAAATTGAATATTTTCATTTGTTGAGTTAAATACCAATAGGGCATCCTTGACACGGACCTCTGGCACCAGGCAAATCTAGTCGTCAACAAATTAATAAATGAATGCCAGTTCAAATTACACGCTATCTATATAAGCATTCACACACACACACATACATACTGTGCGATCAAAAAGTTTTATGATGAAGCAGGCTATAACTTTGACACCTTCAAATTACATAATATTAATATCCATAAGTATCATACAAAATGCGCGTGGTCGTAGAATTTTTTGACCAACTGATTAAAAATATAACAACTAAATTTGTTTAAAGATTTAACCAATTTGCATTTTATGACGAATTTAAGATTTAAAAAAAATTCCAAATAATTGACAGTATTTATGAACTAAATATATCGGATTGTAATTTATATAAAATTAATTATAATAGTTAAAAACACGTAAATACAGCAAGAAGCGTCAATTTTTAGTCCGGTGCTCGCAACAAATGTCTTTACACTTTTAAAGTACTTATCTAAAATACCTTCGTTCTGTTAAAAATCAAAAAAATCTTAGATATAATCTAAATTTAATGGCTTGAGAACGTGTCACACAGTTGCAGCTGACGACAATATATTCTGCTAAGATATATTTTGATCACAAAAAAGAACATAATTCTATAATCCGGTTATAATTATGTTTCTTCGCTTTATACAAATAACTTAATATTATATTTATTATGTCTTCATTGACATTTAGTTATTAATTCCTAAACGGATTTAGATAATGACAAAACGTAAACGACTTAATAAAACAATAAAAAAACAGTGTATGCACTATGTGCGCATATTGAAGTGAAACTTCTTACTAACAGCTATTAAATTGATGGATTTGAAGAATATATATTTTTTATGAATACTTTTTCTAAACTTCAAAAAATTGATTCGAGGCACCATCAAAGAAAGCAATATACGCATGGTCCCAGAGATGCTACAACTTAGTTATTTTGCCATAGAAGGGAAAAAGAGAGTAGCCCACGCGTAATTGCATTTTTCTCTGTTATAAAAATATGTTATCGATATATTAAAAGAAAACCCCTTACTAGTTCGGTTGTCACCGTCTATCGAATGACCCCTGGCCCGTGGCTAACGTCATGTAATGAATGGTCTAACCTCAAATCAAGAATCGTTTTTTTTTAATCCTGGATATTAAAGATTTATTGAAATCCTTGGAAACTGGGTATATTTTTTTGTTTTGTTGTGAATGCTTTGTCGATGAAGCTGTTTTGACTTTTTGTACAATAAAGCGTTTTTTTTTACCCATTACTATTCTTGATATAAAAAGTGCATGTTTGATTATTTACTTGGCCTAGTATATTAAAATATTGGTTAAAATATGGTTGTGGTTATTTGTATAGATATTTATAAAGCTTACTATCTGTTTTGCATTTTCAGTTTTTGATGAGACAATTGATTTTATTTGTGAAATGCCCACAAAAAACCTACCAATGATTCAACGATAGTGTCTATACTGCATAATGTTTAGATCATTTGAAGACTACATGGGATAAACCAGATGTAACATTTTCATAGAAATTAAGATAGCGACATTACTTAATAGGCAAATGTTAGCGTTATTCGAATCAATTTAGTGTTCTTACCTATTATCGTTCAAATCCATGTTAATAGTTAATAAAAATAAATATTTTGGATTTTTATCTTTTATTTTTAAATATATTTTTGGAACTGCTGATTTTAGTAATTATTAAATTAAACGAACTATAAAAAAATTCTCAACCATAACCTGTGCCATAACCCTATAAAATAATCAAAATAAGGCATATCTCCTGTTGCAATGTTCTTATTTAACGATTATCTCGTATAACCTTCGCGTTATGACAAGGTCATGTCCCGCAGCCGTCAATCAAGGCCGACTCGCGGCCTTCAGATTTTACTCCAATCGCGCGTAAAGAAGTTTCACTTCAAAAATCAGAAGAACAAGTAAGAAGCATTATGTTGTATCTAATTAAAAAAATGGATTAAATAATAAATAATTCAGATCTAATATAATATCGCGGATTAATGAATGGATATAATTTTTTGTGACAAAATATACCAAATATAGTCTTACAAAAATCCGTACAACGGTGCTTTTAAGTAAGGCGTTGTTAAGAGATGGATAACGACCAGTAAAAGCGTAAGAAATCACAAGTAGAATGAAATCACCCAAATAAATTATCCAAAAAAAAAAGAATTTAAAAATTTCTTTTACTTAAAATACCATACAATCGAAAAAAACCACGTCGAACACAGCTGGGAAATGACAATCAATGCAAAATTTGGCGAGGTCAAGCCCTAAACTTAATTTTGTTGGCGCGTACTCTTCCTTATTTTTTAATTACCAGTTGAACTTTATAGAAATATAAGAAAGTTGTAAGTCCTTATAAAAATATAAAAAAGTTGTAATTTATTTTTATATAGAGTAAAAATGATTTTTAAATTGTGCAGTTTAAAATTCGAGAAAAAATATGTTTTTGAAAATAAAAATGGAAAGTTTTATCCATTTTTAATATTCCCATAATTATGGTTAAATTTGGATAAGTTTTATATCAATTTTTAGGAAATAATTATTGTTTTACTTACCGAAATAGCTCTATGAGGACTCTAAATAGTCATCATTAAAAATATTCATACTTTACCCGCCATAATATCAAAATATAATGCAAGGAAAAATGTCAATGATATACATATAATGGGACATTTTTCTTTGACCTTTCTACCAAAGAGTATTCGGTCAAGCGGAATAAAGCTGTTCGGATGTTCTTCGCTTTCTTCATGAATAGAGTTGCCAAAGCAAACCAGCAACGGCGTTTTGAATTTTCATAACGATTTTCTAGTGGCTGTCCAGCGCAGAATACTAACAAAAGCATGAATAACGTGACGCTGCAACAACAGCAGCCTGTTGATGACAGGATTTCGAGCCCGCTGCATTATATCAACCTACGTCAAGAGCTGGCAATTACAAGTTTCTTCCCCTTTATCAAACAAGACACTTTGCTTAGAATATATAACTTAGTGGGCTTGTATTTGATATAATTTATTTAATAATTAAAATTATATGTTTACTAGTGTTTCTAAAACCAGTTATTTGCAGTTGTTACCCATTTTTTGTTGAATCATTAGTTATACTTTGAAAAGATACATCTAAGCAATATTTAGTATTAAACAAATAATAATAATTAAATTGATTCTTTTTAGAACTAAATTATATGTGATAGAATAAGTTACATTTAAGAAAAAAAGGTTATGCGTATCATTCTCCTGCAAATTATGATAAACATAAGCGAATAATAAAGATATTTCTTCATTTCTATACTTATGTTATTTATCGAGGTATTATCATGGTATATCGTGGTTATCATGGTATACATACAACAACAAAATAAGAGAAAACAACATATGAATACATAATAATATTATAATAATTTAATAATAATTTTATAATAATACCGTATGATCGAGAAAAAACGGCGTCAGCGTTGGCTATGAAATGAAGATCGCTGTCATTTTATATGTAAATTTATATGGGAACTGTCATCGATCGTCATTTCCCAGCCAACTGGACGCCGTTTTTTTTCGATCATACGGTACTTAATTTGATAATTATTTTATGTTAGGCGTTTTTTACAGTGCAATCACGTTTTTTGACGGTGGACAATATTTGATTTGAACCATAGAGAAATTAAAGTAAATATTATATAATAAATAATATTACAAAATTGTAACATTATTTATTTAATTTATATTTCTCTATGATTTGAACCGATTCAAAGCGAACAGCGGCAATATTTTAACGCACCGTCTTTAATGTTACTTTACAACAATATTTACCGTCACAGCGACCGTATACTGTTCGTTGACAAAAAGGGCCGCCAAATTACGGCTACTCTTTTACGGCACCGTTTTGTAGGAAACCAAGGCTTTCCAGTTACTACTGCTTGCGACCGACGAAAACTCGACCCTACGTTACAGCAGTCGCGCGACCACTGGCCTGGAGACTCGAGCGAGGTACGTCGCGGTATAGGTTGTTACCATTTACATCTCTTCGCAACAGATAAAGCGGTCGAGATCGGGCGACGCTATGTACCAGTTCCAGTTACTACTGTTTGTGACCGGCAAAATCGCGACCCCAGGAGCGCGACGGCTGGAACGAAACACGGCGCTATGCGGTACTGCGGTTCGAGCTAACTTCAAGAGCGATTATAAATAATTTATTTGTAAATTATAAATAATTTATAGTTTTATCGTTATTATGATCGTCGTTCTCCAGTAACAGGTTCACGATTCGTTGTGGTGCGCAACACGACGTTACAATAAAATACCGCTCCAAAATCGCGTTACTGAAATACCGATACATCACTAAATTAATAAATGTTTTATTTAGTTTTATCTATATGTTACGGTTAAGGTGCGATATTCGGTTAATAGCGACATTACCCGGTTAATCTCGAAAATAATACAAAACAAAACAACCAAAAATAAAACCAAACTCAAACATTAACCTGTTAATGTCGACATTAACCGTAACATATATAATTTATATGTTAGATTCTGGTTATGAAAAGGCTATAATAATACATTTTTTAGTTACCAATTCAGTCAAATAAATAATTTCAGTAATATAGCGAATAATGTGATTTCGTGAATTCCAACCTTGTTCTAAAGACGAGAATATATATAATAAAGATTATAATTTATTGTGAACTTAAGAAAAAAATCTCTGCTTTTATATTTTTTATATAATGATTTATGTACATATGTTATGTATATATTTATATGATTTATTATCATTGACATAATTGCACGCACAATTTATTTAATATGCAGTATACACTGAAAATTGTTACCCTGACTGCCAGAAAATTAAATAAAAATTAACAAAAGGCGATTAGAAAGTTCAGAGAAATTTATATTCAGAAATATTTTTTTAATGGACCCTGTATACCTATTTTTTTCAGTTTTTATCAGATTTCAAGTATATACAGGGGGTCTTACATAAGTGCAAATATGTTCGCGGCTAGTAGATCTCGATAAAAGAAACATATTATTTTCTCTTTACCGTTTTTGAATTAAGTTCAAAATAAGCAAATTATTCAAGTTTGAAAATTAAAAATAATATATTTATTTTTTAAAAAAAATGGAGACATCAGATTTTTTCTGTATTTGCATCCCTTTTAGAGCCATAGCCATGGTAATATCAGAGAGTATGAAATTATAACGTGGGAAAATTTGAGGTAAACAGGCCGTTCTAAAAGTTTTCTAAAATATACAGGGACATTTAAAAGAGAATAAACGATTTTCAACAATTTTTTTTGCGAAAAATCCTGGGGTCGAAATATGCCACCCCTAAAAATATTTGCACTTTTTTAACACTCACCCTGTATAGTTTGTCTATTTGTCTATATTTGCCTATTTCTAGTTTTGTCAGAGGTTTACTGTTTTGAGTAAAATCTCAAATGCATTGGATAACCTAAAGTTCATATCAGCTGATATGTTTAATAATAGGTGAAACGTTGACTATTTATCATATACATTAATATGTCATTTATGTATAGTTATTAGTCATATATGTATAATAGAGGGCGCCGATTAAAAAAATTCGAAAAGAAGGTAAAAAATATTTGATTTATTCAGTTTCCGTAGGGAAACAACTGAAAATATTTTGTAATATGGGGAAAAAAACTATAATTGTACATAATTTAAAGTTTTATTATTTCAGTTTACTAAACTGTAAAAGATAATGATGGAAAAAAAAAGAAAATTGTAGACGGTTGCACTATACCTTATAGTAATCTACAGTGATTAAAAAATCTGCAGTGGATAAAATTAATTTAAGTATTTTTTTGTAGAAATTTAAAAATGTAGTTTTATAACTTATATGTGGATAACGTAGTAGGTGACAACATTGCATTCTCTCGAAGCACTATAAGCAAATTTCCGGAAACCGAACAAGCTGCACTCAAAAGTATTTTATTATTTTCCGGAAAACATCAAGAAAAATATAATTTTTTCAACATCTTTATTCCTAAAAAAACCTCATGGACGTGTTTGTGGGGTCGAAGTATACTCCAAGTTAAAATACTTGCAGTTATTTCTGATACACCCTGTATTTCGGTATAATAATAACAGTTGCCATATATAGCGTTTGACGCCTTGGGAATAGCAAAGCAAAGCGTTCCATACTGGAGTCATTTGACATACAAGGAAGGTAATGTAGCTAGCACTATGCTTCAACCGCCTATATTATTACCTTAGGATTGTCCCCGAAGTACTCATTTAAGGCCTATTTTTATTTCATTAGAAAGGATCAAACCCATAACATATTGGTAGACAACAGCTGTACCTCTAGGTCACTAGGCACCACTGAAAAAAAAAATTATATAAAAATATATATGCTACGGCTAAAATGGATACTTTGCTAGTTTTAAAACTATCCATTTTAGCCGTAACATTATAAAATAAAAATAAAATATATATATTATAATGAATAATCGAAATTATAATTCGTTTAAAATGAATTTCAATTATTATTTATAATATGTCAAGATGTTTATTTATACCATAAATTAAGACTTTATCACACTTTGCTTCCATAATCTTTTACATGTTTTTTATAAAAAAATGTGTATTCCCTTGAGAAGCACAATTTAATTTTAACAACGTTCCTCTTTAAAATACGATTACTTCAACTTGGCAATTGTGAATTTCCGACCCTGCGATTCCAGAGATTTACAATGCGTTCCATTATTATAACTTTTAATCTCATAATATCTTCGTCTCATCTCTAGAGCGATATTTAAAAGAAACCATTTTGTTCGAGTGGAACAAAATAATTGCAATCGACATTTCTTCTAAAGCGGATTCTTGTCTTTGTTCGACTTGTCTTTGTTAGAAGAGCTAAAGCCTTGATAACTTTATCTATGCATTATCTATTTTTCTGGTCCAAAGAGAAAAATAGACAACAAAATAAATCCCTCTAAAGAGAAAAATAGAGATTTCTTTAATGTTTAAGATGTTTTAAATAAATAGCAATGATCTAGAAGACAATATAAAATCTGCTCGTTTGTCAGGTTTTTTTGGAATATTACAAAAGAAATTGATGCAATTATTTTTTTTAGTAAACAGAAGTTTTTGTAAATAAAGTTACCAAACCGCTGGAGCTAAATAATATTTTCAATAGTCTTCGTTACAGGTCATTTACCAAATACAGATTTTTAACACATCGTGTGCGTTTTAATAGTGGCTTAACATAACCTTTTTTATTTTTTCAGATAAAAAACGAAATTTGGTATGTTTTGTTTTTTGTTGTTTTCGATCACTTCCTGAGTCATCGGAAACGACTACAACTTTTGATTTTTAAATGGCATTCTCTGTATATTTCTACTTTATTGGATAGAAAATGACTCTCTGAATATCATATGTCAATTTCTGACCTTTCGCTTAAAAAATATTATTTAAATTTCAAGCTAGAGTGCCATAGCTGTATTAAAAACACTAATTTTTAGTCAAGAAGCCTTGGAAAAATAGATTTGATCGTCTAATGTTTTTCGTGTCTTACAATTTCAAATAAACCATGTGCGAAAATGTCAAATGTTGATGAGTTGATATTAATAGGTAAAAAGGCCAATGAAAATGGCTTTAAATTATTTTAAAAGTTAGCCGCTAGTGGCCGTGACAGCAACAAAAACTGAAAATATTGTTTTTCTCTTTAAATTTTTTCTCTTTAAAAAATGTTGAAAATATGGTATTTGTCAATTATGCACATTTTTACTCTAGATCATTATTAACAATTGTCAGAAATAAAGTGACAGGGAAGTTTAATCATTTTGAAATTCAAACGTTGATATTTGACGAACAAAAAAATTCTAACGTTTCGGAAAGTTTATCTCTTTACATCATCGGAAGCAAAAAAAAATACAAAGAATAAAGAAAAGACTATTTAAAATATTTAAATTCAACTATTCGAGAACACTTTAGTTTTTTAAAACAGATACGTCTACAAAAACCGTTGACGTTCTGTTAAAATGACATTACTATATCAAGTAAAACTTCAAAATTAACAATTACTACCTGATAACAATTACTTAATAAGGTAAAAACAAATATACCAATACATTTATTTTTATTAGATTGTATTAAAAAAACCTATTTTATTTTTCTTTTAGAGGCTATCGCTTCTTTCATTACAATTTTGGCGTTATTAAATGGCGTGCCCTGTGTCCCATGAATGCTGCCAAATCTTAGATTTGTGAAAATCCCCCTTCCTTAAATAATCTTTATGTTCTTTAATTCGAACATTTAAGGATCTAGATCTCTTTTTTTGCTTCCGACGACGGAAAGAGATAAACTTTCCGAAACGTTAAGCATTTTTTTGTTCGTTAGGCAAATTTGTATATAAGTTTGGATTAACGCAGAAGTGTTTACAAAAAATAACTATTTTATTTTGTAGATTTTCTTGCAGTGGCTAAATACCCATATAGGAATTTTTAGAGATATTGCAATATATTTTGTAGTTATGAAAGGCAAGGCATTTTTACTATTCAGTGCTTTACATTTTTTGTATTTTTTATCTTTTCTAGCTAAGTCCTGAGTCCATTTTCTTGACTAAATGTAATCCACAAATCTGTTAGTATCAATTTTCATGAGGCAAAAAACATATGCTGAGATTGGCATATCATAGACTCAAAAGGTGTCAGGACTGCCCGGGATATCTTTGTATAAAATTTTACAATGCCCTTCCTAAACGAATCAAATGTCTGAAGCAGAATATTTTTGGAAGATCAGTAAGGCAACTGCTGATAGATAAGTGTTTTTATTTATTTCATATTTTTTTAAATATAATTTGCGAAACATGTATTCCTGTAATATTCTAAAGTATTTGTTAGATCGTTAAGATATCTGATTTAAAAATTACCCACCCTGCAAGGTTGGATACGGCATTTCGTTTACATCTTCATCAAGGTCGAACTAAGCATTTGATATATTGAAGAAAAATGTGGGTCGATTTCCATAATTGGTGACGGGCTACAAGATGACGCCCTCGACGCACAGTGTTTCAGAATCCCAATTCAGGTGGAAAATAATGCTACATTTCAAGATACAAAAAGCATTTATATTTTTTTGTCAGAAAAGCCTTTTTGCATCAAATGTAATAATATTTGGCAGTAAACTAATAATAATATACACAAGGTGTCCCATTTTTCTTGTTTAATTTAGATCAAAAAAATATAAGTTCTGTTACTAAAAAATCATAAATGTAATACTTACTTATATAAGTAAATAGAAAAAATAATGTTATGGTTAGGTTAGGATTTGATTTTAAAAATTTAGATAAATGAAATCCACTTTTCTTCCATTTTCGGTAAAGAACTATACCAAAATTTCGAACACAGGCTTCAATTAATATTAATTCGCCATCCGTAAGGGATTCTTCGTGAACAAATTTAATGACTTCTTTGAATAAAATATTTGTGACTCTTTACTGGATGGTGTCATTGTTCTAATGCTTTTTAAAACATCAAAAAATTGATGTCTTGTAAACTAAGATTAAGAAATAATTTCAAGGTAAAAAATATGTAATGTCAAAACGCAAAATAATTTAACGTATCAAAGTAACCACTTTTCAAATCTTTTCAGTGTAAGATTTTAAAGACGAATGACCAATTTTACTAAAAATTGTTTATTTTTATATTGTACTGTATCTTTTCTTAACATATGAATAAATTATTTTGTTTGTGCGTAGTCAGAACATTTATTAAATTCCAGCTGCTTTAAGATTCTGAAACACTGTGCGACGTTTCGAACCGATGTCTCTAAATGGACGAAATCATCAGGATATTTTTTTAAGGCTGTACTTAAACTGCCGTTAAACGGTAGCTTACTAAAATGCCGTTAATAGGTATGACGTCGTTGATGTGACGCACTTGACGGCTTTATGAAATATAGGAATTTTATAAGGACTAACCAACGCTATCCATCCCACCAAATAACCAACTTAACCAACGCAACTAACCTCGACACTGATAAAATTTTTTTAAAAACAAATATAAATTAGTAAAAACCAACCAACCCCACCAAATAACCAAATAACCAATGAATTAACACCCTCCAAATAATCACGCTAACCAACCCGCCAAATAACAAAACCAATCCAACCAAAAAGAGTGAAACCAATGCAATAAGATCACGCTATAAGCAAAAAAAATATAAAAAAAGTCTTGGTCAGCGTGAGATTTGAACCCCGGACCATTCGCTCACGAACCGATAGCCTCAACCACGGAGCCACAGATGCTCTTGCAATATGCTTATGGCTAGGCATTACTTTACGCCGACATGAACGACGTCACAATATCTATTAACGGCATTTTAGTAGGCTACCGTTTAACGGCTGTTTAAGTACATCGTTTTTTTAATTACTGGTCGATTGGAACCAAACTCGGCACATGGATAGAGGTACCCGAATAGAGTCGGACAGACGGTCATTTTAATACACATTTTGTGAAAGTGAATCAAATTATTTATTACTTTTTCAACATTTCAAACTACATGTTTTTTCAAATCCTTCAATTTAATAGCTGTGAGTAAGTATTTTCACTTCAAATATGCGCACATAGTGCACACACAATTTGTTTTTGTTTTCTATTATATTTATAAAAATGTTGTGTTATAGGACATTATAAAATGAAATTATTTGATTCAATATTAGGAAAAAACTGCCTTTTACCAACTCTTTTTTCATTTTCGTCTATTTTCATTATTAAACCTTGCACATATGAAATCAATGTAATGGTAAAAACTTGGCAAAAATTGCTAAACTGCCAGCAAAAACTATTTCTTTTTTTTCCTTAAGTAATTTTTTGAACAAAGTAATTCTTCTCGCGGTTAGAAAACTTGGAAACCTTTAAAAAACTCCGTGACAACCCGATGGAAGTTTCCGGCAAATTTTGCAACAAAACGGCATTACCAGACAATCGTTTGTATTCCTTACTTCCCCGTTTCCTTTTTGGAAAGTTTAAAAAGTTTGCGCCAACACCGTTTTTCAAAACAAAAAGGTAATTAAACAGAAACTCCTTTTCTCTAAACTTTGCCATCGTCCCAGTACCCTTATAAGTACTTTATTAGTTGGAAATGTTTGGTGTTACTTTGAAATTATATAATTTGCCTCGTGTCCTCAACAAGTTATTGTAATGTTTTCGTGTACTTTTTTTTAAGTCTTTTTTTATGAAACAAAAAAATAATAGAGTTTCCGGAACCGGAAATTTCGGCATGATGCCTCTAAGAAAACGGGATTTCCCGGTTTTGTTGGTACTTTCTGTACCAGCAAATTTTTGACTAATGATTGTGCGGTTTGTCAATCAGCAAACAAGGGATGTTTTACAAAATTAAAACTGATAAAAAATTGAGTTTTAAATGAAAATAATATGAAATTAATACGTAAACAGTAATGAGAAAATTAACATGAACACAAATGAATATAATCGAAGAATAAAAAACGAAAAAAACATAGACATCTTAAGCCGGGACTCCATTAGGCCACACGCCACGCGCCTTTGGAAGAATGTACACATGAGATCTGGGACAGACGACACACATGTGATGGCGTGGGATTGCGTAGGATGGCGTGTGACACGTGTGACTGCGTAACGTGGGGTGGCGTGTTGTCTAGTGTGTACGCAATACATATAATTAAATGGAAAAACATACGCACAGATCTTCATGACGTGAGGTTGCGTGGCGTTGCGTGGCGTGGCGTGTTGCCTAATGGGGTTCCGGCATTAAAATTTTCATCAAACATCATAAACAAACGTAACTAAATTTGAAAAAAAATCCTGCATATACTTATAAAAAATGCAAATGCTTATAAAAACATAATATAAAAATATAACTAATACATTTAGCAACATTAAACTAATACATTTAGCAACTACTTTAGCAAATATAATAACATATTTAAACTCCAAAAATTGCTAATAAACATTATAGGAACTCGAAAAGAACTTCAGATGTAAGAAGAGTAAGGGATAGCAGCACTATTTATTTAAAAGAGTTTGATTTCGACCGCTAGAAAATATCAATGGACGACCCAACATATTTTTTTATATATTGTAACCGAGTCCCGACAGTACCGAAAGAACAGGGAATTCCCGGTACTTTTAGTATTGGGGTGTCCCTGTTCTGAACCCCATCTACGAGCATAGGATTATTTTATATTCCCGTTTAATCTTGTTCAGATATTTGTTAACGTTCATACATATGTATATATTTTTAGCAAGTAATGCAAGATTAACCGATATCCTATAACATAGAATAATTTAATTAAAATCTGAATAAAAGCTCTTTTTCGTGTTTTCAGTAAACTGAAATTTTTGCAGAAGTATTTAATTCCACAGTAGATAAAATAATAAAAATAAAATATTAGAATAAACAATATATTGGGATTATTCGATTATAAACAATAATACTCCTTTTTAATTAAATTAGACAAAACGGTCTGTGTAATATTTGAAAATATCAAAATCATTTTATGGAATTTTTTATAATATTTCAATTATTATCTTTTATATATTTACTAGTTGAAGCCTGGCGCATCCGCCACGATATCAGGAAAAAAATACTGCTTATTTTTTGTTTAATTAAATGAAAAACAAAAAATCCGGCGACGACAGTTTTTAGAAGAGCCAATTAGCTATCTTTTAGTAAAAAGAACAACTTTCTAGAGCAAGTCGTTGCTTCGGTAGAGACGACACAGATAAACATTAGCATTTTATAGGTATATGTAGATACTGATATATTAAATAACATATTTGTAAGCTATATTATATTATATTATATTATTACTATTATATTATTAAACAGAGTCAATTCTGAGCCGGAGCCCTGTTAAATGCTATATTCTAAAACATTTTTTCACATACCTTATGTTTTTTCTTTTGTTTTCAGGTAAGGCAGAAAGCAGACAAATTTATTAGCCCATGACATATGTATGTAAATAATATAAAATGGTAAGCATTGTAATTAATGTATTTTTGGACGCTGTTATTATAACAACTGTTATTATAACAACTAAATATTGAATAAATATGTTAAAAAAGATAGTTATTTCAAATGAGAACAAAAAAGCGCATATACAGGGTGTACGATTAGTGCGAGGAAGTCCATTAGTATCGTCGTTGTTGTCGAAGATATGAAAATAAGGAGCATATATATAAGATAAGGGGCATATCCTAAAAATATTTTATTGTATACAGGGTGCCACAAAAAAGTTTTGATAATGCGTCAGATATTTTATCTATTTCATTCTATATTTTTATATTTGTTTTTATTATTAAGGAGGTATATTTCGTTGTTCAAATATTTAATATGTGCACTGTATAAATATTGCTAATAATTAATATAATGATATAGATATTCTTTTAAAAATATTTTTTTTAAGAATAATAACATTTTTAATTTGGCTGTGTATTTACTGTAATAAACATACGAATTATCAATAATTAAATTTACACGAATAACATAGAGGAAAGTAGCTTAATATGAGACGGGATCCTAATTTGAGATATTTTTTTGGAGAAATATCCAATATTTTCCAATAAGCCTCATTTGATTGTAACTCATATTACACAAATATAAGTTACACAAGAATGAGCATAATATTTTAAAAATAGATTCATAAAATATTAAAAGATGTTTATTAACTCTCAAAACATGAACAAATTATTCAAAGCATTAATTCCTATTTTACTTGAATGAATATAATCAAGTGTAACAGGAAATATGAAAATCGTATATTTATTGAACATATTTCCTTGTTTATAGTAAGCTTTTTTAGAAGTTTTAATTCATTTTTCAAGGTTTTCAAGAAATATATTAGTAGAACTAAGATGGTCGAAAAATACCACATATTTTATTATCCCTAACAACTAAACTCACTTTAAGAAACTTCGAAAAATGAAAACTGTAATTGAAATTTATTGTTTGCTGGTTAGTTTTAGTAAGTCGAAACAGAAATAAAAGAGAAAACAGCTACAATTTTATTCAATTTTTAAACTTTCAGAATGTTTTAAGAAACTTTGCCGTCAAAAACGAATTAATTATTGATTTTCTAATTAATTAAGTATTAGATAGCGTAGAAAATCAAACAACGCTACATTAAGTCGCTTTATAAATTTTGTATTATGTGTGTGTATTATGAGCCCGATTGTAAGTGATTTTTTTGACGAGAGTTTTTTTATCATATGAAATATTCAGTACCTATAAAAGAATTTGTATTTTTGTTATTTATTCTATGTTTAACGCGAATAAATGATCAATACATAAACGCGGATTTTTCATCCAAAGATATGTTCGTCAAAAGGTATTACAAATATTACACATTTTAATATGGCAACACTCTCGCTTTCGGTTCCACACCGTCTTCTATATGCCTTCGCTGGCCAAACTAGAGAAAATGAGTGCGTAAGCCGCAGAACGAGTGGTGGCTCCACCGTACAACACTTCAAGGAAATCAAGTCAGCATTGTCACGAATTCGCCCATTATGTTGCGTATTTTCCCACTTCTTTCAATCAACGATTATGCTATTTAACTGAAAAAACATAAACAGGAGATAATAACAAAGTTTTTAAAAGTTCGTTTTTAAAAGAACAGTCCAAAACCAATGTGGAATAGATCGTTATGGCCATGTGCATTTTTTATGTACAAAGGGTAGATGTTTTCTTTTGATTTTAACTATTTTTAAAAGATATAATATTGTCAAAAAAACTGTATAAAACTGAAAAAATGCTTCTTAATACAGAACAAACAAGAACAAAACACCACATACCAAAAAAACATAAAAAAGGACTATTTATTACTTTCAAGCTTCAAGAAATTTCCCGCAATTATTATTATATTTATCAATATAACTTATGTACAAATACAACTTTGTAATATTCCACAGGAATAAATAAAACAACATAAATAAAACAAACTATTTAATTAATAAGAACACTTATCAAATTTTATGCCTTAAAGATTGATTAATTAACTTTAATCTTAATTTTTTTAAACCAGTACCTTTTGAAATTATTTTTCTGCAGTACTAAAATCTATTATTTACCGATCGTGTGATGTCGATATTTTACAGCTCTCCAGTAGTATATATTTTTAGTAGTATATATTTTAGTACGATCCTTGTAGCTCATACGAGATGCACTTATCTACGACGAGATGGTATACAAACTTTATCGATGGTAACTTTATTGGTGTATAAGACTTTCTGCCTGGGCAGCGAGTATTAACTATAAACTGTGCTTTGGGTCTACAGTTAATTTTCCCTCGATTTTTCCTCCACTTGACTTCAAAAGACTCAAAACCCACGTAATAACATGAATCAAAATGCATCATCTTCCAAAACGCAGGTATTTGACGTAAGTTGACACAATATTATAACCTATAATTTAGCAAGACTTTGAAAAGCCTCAAAAATCTAAAGGCGAGTTCATACGTATCGGCGCGGCGTCTGTCGTTTATCGTTCCGTCAAACCAATAAAATTGAAATATGATCTGTCATTTTTGAAATAAACCAATAAAACTGGTTAAAAATAACAAGAGACGAGGTATGACGGATTTATATTTTAACCCATCCATAGTTAACTTAAAAAATATTAATAGAAACAAAAGACAATCTGGAGTATCTACTGTATAAATTAATTTTAATGGTTAATAATTGAACTAGACCTGTTGGATAATAAATCCTTAATTTATTTATTTATTAATTTTGTATTCTCACATAATAGTTATACTACTATTCTTTGAAAGTGTCACAGCTAGAAAGATAAAACCGCCCTATTTTATTATCCCCTTTAAGATTAGTCTAAGCAGAAGATAAGCAACATTTGAGGTTTAGAGATTCCGAGCACACTTGGCTTTTTGAAAATTTTCAACCGGCATCAGATCGGTCTTTAAAATACCTTTCGCGAGTAAAAGCGCTAAAGTGTTTCAAAAGGGTAGGAAGCGAAGCAGCTGCCGGTTATAGTGCCTTTTATGGTTTTATGATAAAAAGATTTTGTAATTTACAAGTTAAATATTGCATTTGAAATAAACCGAATTGAGGGAATGAATATTTAATGAGATAAATATTGCGTTTCCTCAATAAATATATAAAATTATTTTATCTTATTCTATTTTAGGATATCTAATATAAAAATTTCAATAATTGGGATAATAGCATTTAACTATAATTTATTCGAAAATGATACAAGTGATATAAAGTTCATTATATCATTTCAACATCATTACTCTCCGTACTCTTCATTGAGTGAGAATATTGTATCTTAAACTTCTAATAGTTTTCCTCTCAGATTAAAGAAATTGATGGAGAATTTATTAAGGCTGTACTCTGCCGTTAAACGGTAGCTTACTAAAATGCCGTTAATAGGTATGACGTTGATGTGACGCACTTGACGGCTTTATGAAATATAGGAATTTTATAAGGACTAACCAACGCTATCCACCCCACCAAATAACCAACTTAACCAACGCAACTAACCTAGACACTGATAAAAAAATTTAAAAAACAAATATAAATTAGTAAAAACCAACCAACCCCACCAAATAACCAACTAACCAATGAATTAACACCCTCCAAATAACCACACTAACCAACCCGCCAAATAACTAAACCAATCCAACCAAAAAGAGTGAAACCAATGCAATAAGATCACGCTATAAGCAAAAAATATATAAAAAAGTCTTGGTCAGCGTGAGATTTGAACCTCGGACCATGCAATAAATGTGCTCTTGCAATATGCTTATGGCTAGGGATTACTTTCCGCCGACATGAACGACTTCACAATATCTATTAACGGCATTTTAGTAGGCTACCGTTTAACGGCTGTTTAAGTACATCGATTTATTAATGGGAAAATAAACAATATATTCAGTTACTGTAGAGACCAAACACACACTCAGCAACGTTTCATGGAGAAATTTTAAATGCTAAAGCTCTGATAATAACGAATCTTTTATAGTCAAGTGCAAAAAAGTAAAGTAAAATTATCGTCCCATTCTACGTTGTGCTCAGCTCAAAACTTTTTTCCATTATACCTTCAATTTTCTTAATTGACTTTCGGAGCTTAATTCGCCCAACTTTGAGACCTGATTTTAGCATAATTAAAACGAACGATGCCATACTCAATTATTGGAACGTAACAAAGTTTTTGACGAAGGAAAACTAGCATCTCAAAGATATTTACAAACGAAATGACTGCAATTTACACACAGAAAACTCCTGGATACGTTTCAAACTAAAACATCTGTATAAATAGTTTTTGTTTGAAGATTAAATTAATCTGAAATGTTCTAGATTGGAGATTTAAGATACTCTCGCAATAACCACCAAGGAAGGAAAATAAGTTTAGTTGTTTACTTACTATTATAATATTAACCAACGCATTTAAAATTTTACTTTATGAGGTAATAAATCTGGAAGCATCGGAGATATTTAGTAGCGATGGGAACTATCGAATGAATTACAACTATCGAATGGTTACTGAATGAATGATTTCAACTATCGAATGGTTTTATTCGAATAAAATCATTCATTCATTTGTATACTAAAGCATATGTGACAACCTCACCATGTGACTAAATAGTTATCGTTGAGCCACGACTAGCGAATGCTTTTGATAAATGAAATTTAGTATTCGTTTGATTTTTATGTGCGTCAGTGCATTATTAGTTCTTCCAAATTTTTATAACTTCGCCTTGTAAATACTGTGCTATTTTTGCGTTTATTAAAATATCTAAAATAGGTACTAAAATAGTTTTTTTTGAATTGACGATTGTGTGCGTGTGCAGGTGGTCAAAATTTTTCCGAAAATTTGTGTGATTTTCTCTAGCCCGATCTTTCAATTGTTTAATTTTATATGGTATATGGTCTATTTTTTTAATAGGAAATTTTGAGAAGTAGCAATTTTTAAGAAAGATCAGATGAACTTACAATTAATTTTTTAAAAATACATATTTGTATTTTAGATGTTTTAATAATATGAATTAGTTGAACTTAATAATCATATTTAAGTAATGTGGTTAAGTAAATGGAGGGGGGTATCGAACTCGAAGTTTGGGGTGAGAAAATTAAATTGAAAGTTTTACAGGTGCCAATTTAAAAAAAAAGTTAACGATGTTTCTATTTTGTTTATGCTAATTCTCTTACATGTAGTTTTTTGCGAAGAAATATTTCATTTATTTTTTAAAATAAATGCCAGTAAAAGTAAATATTATTTTTAAATAGTAATATAAAATAATATAAATAATTTTGATTACTAATTTTTTATTTATATTTTCCTTCCATTACACTACATGCTTAGAAAATTAATAAATGTTTATATTTCATGATTTTAAAATTTGTTGTTAATATAACAAATTAGTTCTGTATAATTATTATTATTTAATAAACCAACGTTGCCATTTAGAGACTATATTATTTTTAAATAGGATCTAATATAAATAATTTTGACATCAATTTGTTGTTTATATTTTGCTACTACTTAAAAAAAAATGTTTATATTAAATGATTTTAAATTTTGTTGTTAATAGGTATAACAAATTATTACTGTTATTATTATTTATTAAACCAGTCTTTGCTTAAAAACATTAAAAATCATTTTCCTACTTCCAAAATAAAAAGTATTATTACAGTGTAACAACAGAATATTAATAGAAAAAATGCAAAATATATAGACATACTATCCCTAACTAACTAATGCCAAAGAATAATATTCTTTGCTAATATCAACTAATACCAATATATGGCAACAGCGCCCTTCATAATGTATTTTCTGTGTAAATACTAGCACCTCAATAAAAAAAATAAAGTGTCCTTATCTTTATTTAACTCCGCAAAAAATCAAAGATGCCAGCTTCTTTCATAGCATTGCCACCAACCATTGCCACCGAATTACGTCGCCGCGGCGACAACTAAAATCCAGTTTATATTTTATTATAATGGATCCTGACGAATAAATGAATTTGATAAATGAATGAATTTTATAAATGAATGGTTTTTGCTGCCGAATTACTAGAATACAATATTTCAAGGCAGATGACGCATCTATTCGATAATTTTTATTCGAATAGTTTTCGACGAATGTTTTCTTACTAGCTATCTAATTATTCGAATGAATTGCAACCATCGAATGTTTCGATAGTATTCATTCGATAGTTCGCACTACTAATATTTAGTGAAAACTAAAGAAAACTGCGGAATATGTTAAATTACAATTGAAAAAACTTTTATGATTTCAGTCTAATAACTATTTAGTCAACCTGTTTAATTTATGTTAATGATGACAGGTATTGTTAATATCGATTCCAAATATCTTGAGAACCATTACTCGTAGCGAATTTTCCCAAGAGACCTTTTTAACGTAAAAAATGTCGCAAATGTACATTTTTTACTCAATAGTTTTATACACGTTGTAACGTGCCAAAATTTCACTAAACTATTTTATTTCTTTTCTTTAATAATTTAACGCTAATTGATATTATTATTAGTCTGAAATATCGATCAGTTCAATTCAGTAAACCGAGAATAAATAAATCGTACTTACATGTTAACAAAAATAATTATTCCATCCTTATTTTTAACTAAACATATTTCACGCTTAATAACATTTTTTTTTGCAGCACAAAACTAGTTTGATTTAATACAATTTAATATTTATTTTAGCCGAAATAGATAAAATAATTCTTTCCGCCGTTAATTCTGTTTATATACTAAATACGTAGGTTAGAAATTTTTGAATTGAACTGTCAAATATTTATTTATATTTTTATTAACATTAACTATTAGGCAACCCAAAATATACTTTAATAAATTGATTATATATTTTTGTATTTTATTTAATCAACAGTAATTATTGAGCCTATTGTCACTTAGTTAAACTCATTAAATTTATGTTGCTCTATTTTAATTTTTAGGTAGAATTTTCTAAGCATAATTGTCTTAAAAATATCGTATCGATCCGGCAAGTGAGTCATGCGCAATATCTCTAGATTGTTGTTATTTATTAATTTTTGAATGTTTTGATAAGCAAATTTCTATATAACTTTCATTAATCTCGTTAACTTTATTTATTCTATTAATTATATAAATTATTGATATTAACTTTATTTTCCTTTAATATATAACTTTTTCTTCATGTCTTTATTCAGCTCATGGTTGGCAATCCATATTTTATCAAGGGCTCGTGTTTTTATCTGGCTATTTCTTTGTTGCAAAAAAGGTTTTCGTTTTTCTTGGAACTACCTTGGTTTGGTCACTTTATGTTCAGCTAGTGTGAGGTACAGAGGCCTCTCGGTCATTTTTGTCAAGTTTTTGATTTTTACCCTTGTGGGGATTTTCGAGTGTGCCTCAAAAATTACTGCAGCATCCTATCTTACCTTTTGTTTTTTGGACGGTGCTACGGTTTACCGGTGACGGGATTTTCACCTCAAAAAGCTGACGTGGGTCAACCAAGCAGCCCGCCTTTTTTTTATTGAGCACCCCATTCCATCCAGGGGAAGAAATAATATTAATCACCTGAGGATTCGTAGAAAACCCTGAGTTAGCAGGTAAAGCCTATTTTTTTTTAAATTAATACATTTCTTTCCACTTTTTTTCTTCTTTAAAAAAAAACTATCTTTTTTTATGGTATCTCGTACTATGGAGAAACTATAATATTATTTCTCCGTAGGGTTTTTTTTTTGTCGGAGCCGAAGAGTTTTTTGTCTGGACCGAAGAAGTTTTTTGTCTGGGCCGAAGAAGTTTTTCTTCTGTGTTGAAGACTTCTCTCTGAGCCAGTTTTTTTGTTGGAGCAGTTTTTTTTTTGCTGTATCCATTTTACTTTTCTGGAGGAGTTGACAGTCGACGGTTGACAGTTGACAGCCGACGGTGTCTGCCCAAGATTGATTTGATCTAGAAGATTTTCAACTATTTGGTATCGTACAATTCAATTTTTATTTTTTCCCTATCTTACGATTTGAATTTCATTGGTGCGTACGAATACTGAACGTAGATAATTTGTTTAACATTATAATTTAATTAGAATAAATTTTCACATACTTAATTCTGTTGATAAAATAATATTTCATTTTTTTTTCTTTAATTTTTTTTTGTAAATTTAATACAGCTGACACAGTTTCTTTTTGTCTCTATTTAAAATTTAAATCTATTCATTTTTTTTTATCGATATCTAAATTTCTTGAACTGATGAATTCATAATTATTAGTTGATTATTTTGATTTATTTATTTAATAATTATATTATTAATTATTATTATTAGTGAATTGGTTTAGTATTATTTATTTGATTTATTAATTTGTTGATTAATTTGATATCTTAGCTGAATTTAGTTGCGCTGATATATACATATATATTTTATTTTGTAAATCTTACGTGATCACGAAAGGTACCTAGGTATTTACGTAATTTTGTTACTTGCGTATTGTGAGATATATTTTTCTTGGTGCACAATTTTTTTTATTGATTTATTTAATTTACTATTTGCTATTTGGTATTTTCTATTTACTGTTTCCTATATTTTCCTTTTATATTTCAATAGAGGGTACTGAAACTAATCAGTTTCATTATTATTTTTTTGTTCCTTTGGCCCTATGTCTACATAATTCTCTAAGATCTTGACTTTTTTTGTTTATTTATTTACTTTTTTTATTTATGTATTTGTGGAACTTGTAAGGCCCTAAATACACCTTGGGGGATTTCTGACTTTTTTTTCCGTCTAAAGTCAGTGGCGCTCTTAACCCGCCCCTACTCTCCGAATTTTCTGAGCTAGGGCATAAATTTGTTCGCGACTAGACCCCTGCAAATTCCATAAATATTTATTTTTCTTAATCGCTAACCTAATAATATTTTTTTTTCTTCTTCGTATTTTTTTTTACTTCTTTTCCAAATTTTTTTTTCTTTCTTTTTTTTTTAATTTAAAAGAGCCGAGCTAAGGCCAAAACGCGTGACAACGTACGGACTAAACGTCATTACTCTTCAAACCAGTTAAAAATATGTAAGTGGTGCCCTCTACAAGTAGGAGTTATAATTGTTATAATCAAAATCAAATTTCTCATGTCAAAAAACTCTCAGACACCAATTTTCATCCAAATATTTACATCACAGAAAATATCGAAATAAAAATGAAATTTCTACACCCTGTATCTCCGAAACTAAGCATTTTAGGACATAGGTACCTATTTTATATGAACTTTCTTACTTATTTTTATCTGCAGAATATGCCGCCAAAGTTTCCGGAATACGATTCGGACTATCCTGTATACATACACGGAATATACAGGGTGAGTCTTAAATAAGTCCAAATATTTTCAGGGCTGGTATATTTCGACCACAGGAACACGTCTATGAGGTTTTTTTGGAAAAAAAGATGTTGAAAATCGTGCATTTTGTTTTAAATTTCCCTGTATATTTTTCGAAAACTTTTTAGAACTGCCTGTTCACCGCAAATTTTCCCACGGTTTAATTTCTTAATCTGTGATATTACCATAGTTATGGCTTTACTCTATAGTTACGGCACTAAAAGGTATGCAATTACAGAAAAAATCCGGCGGCTCTCAATTTTTTTTTAATTTTCAAACTTTAATAACTCGATTATTTTGGACTTATCTGAAAAATGGTAAAGAGAAAATATGTTCCTTTTATCGAGATCTACCAGCCCTGAAAATATTTGCACTTATTTAAGACTCACCCTGTATGTGCGTCGGCGGACTCCAAGAGAATCTCCCTCTTGAAAACGGTAAAATATTAACGGCTACAGAAAAAAATATATTTTTTTTTCATTATTTATAATATATAAATCCTTAGGAGCCAAAATTTCAAGGGATAGCACTCTGGATAAACCCATTAGGACATAAACGCTCAGGGAAGAAAGTCAATCTCTATGTTAAACGGCGTCTGGTGGGATAGTAACATCTCTAAATCCAGCAAACTACAAATGTACAGCACAATAGTTAAAAGCATCGTTTGCTATGGCAGCGAGGATGGCAGCTAAAAGATAAAGCCGTGCGCACCCTGGAAGCGACAGAAATGGAGTTCTTGAGACGGGCAGCAGGTACATAAAGAAGAGAAAGATGTGCGAACAACATAATTCGAGAAATTATGGAAATTAATCGAACAATAGCTGACGAAATAACTAATATGAGGAGAGGCTTCCAAAAACCAGAGGAGAGGCTTCCAAAATACGTAGATCCTCAACTGGACACCAGCGGGACGACGAAAAAGGGTAGACCATGCAAAAGCTGGAGAGAAGAAATAAACAAGGAGCTAAAATAACGAGAGCTTGAAGACGACCTCTGGCTAGATAGCGACAATGGCGACTGAATGATAAGGGCTTGATATATACATAATTCAGAAAAATCCAGGCTTTTCTGTTTTTAAGCCTGTAATTGCCGTAATTTTGATATTTATTTGCATATATTCGCATGATATATCAAAATATTAATAAACAGAATTGTTTTAATTTTAATAAATAGATAATGTTTGTATATTAGCTATTATACGATCGAAAAAGAACGGCGTCAAAGACAGCTGAAAATTTCTGTTTTCTTCTTTAATTTCTAATGGCGGTTACGGCCAATTGGCTTTAAGAAGGTTGTAATTTATTTTTTCTATTGAGTAAAAATAATTTTTAACGGTGGAATTTAAAATTCGTGAAAAATTTGCCAAAATTATCATCGATTGTCATTTCCCAGCCGTCTTTGACGCCGTTTTTTTTTATCATAAGGACTTGTATTGGCATTTTTCATTTCCAGGTACTTGACTTTGTTTTGTTGTAAAATATTCCACCTTTACTAAATCGCATTCTACTAAACTAAAATTTATCTCAAGTCCTAAAGAATCCAATTAATCGCAAAATATGAAATAAAAAGTAAAGCACAGCCAGAAAAGAATTCCAATTACTTCGTATTTCTGATTGGTTTCGGTACTTGACCAAATTAAAACTCAATCTCAAGATAAATCCATTTCGAATTCGAAATATTTTTAAGCAGCTAAATTACGCCCGGGGCATTAGAATATTGTTTAATTCTTTTTCTAGCCGTTCAATTTCAAATTGGAAATTTTTAAGTCGGAGCTAAATCTTCTATACCTTAAAATCCGCTTATAGAAGAAAAATTACTAATTTAAATTTAATTAAAATTCTATTGATTTTAAAAATACCGTATGATCGAAAAAGAAATCTGGGGAATGACAATCGATAATAGTTTTGGCGAGATCAATCTGTAAACAAAAAAACTTCTACTTACTACTTTTAAAAGGGTAGAACGTTTCCAGACCCACAAATCTGGATATTTCCAAAAAAAAGATAGCAAGAAGAACGGACAACAGATGAACCACAAATATTATAGCATGGTACCCACGAGGAATTAAGAGACCTAGAAGAAGACCGAGCCTGAGATGGGACCATGCTATTAGGAAATTAGCAAGGATAACTTGGGCCCGCATAGCCAACAATAGACAACAATGGGCCCAACTACCAAAAAAAAAGTATGTGAGGGAGGCTACACCATAATTGGTTGAATAAGCTGAAAATGATGATGTTGATGATGATGATGATACAGAGAAGTTAATGGGTCAGTTAACAGGTCTACATGTATTCGAATTTCTGCATTAAGTTCATCAGAGCGCGAGCGTAAGAAACCGTTATTCGACCACCGACTGGTTTCGAGAATTTTCATCATCAGGCCAACTTTGTCGGATCCTTCGTTCTGCTCAAATACAGAAATCACACCAAAAACATTGCATCACTATTTACTACTTATATACTCTATTTTATATAGAACTCTCATTTTGTTTTCGGCTCCATATGCAGTGTATTTATTATTATTTTTATTCGGTAATTTTTATAATCTTTGAACTGACGAAAAGGTAGATGAACTGGCCAAACAAGGCTCAGTGCCATTCATAGGCCCAGAACCCTTCTGCGGCGCTGCAGAAGCAGTCACGAGAATGGTTATAAAACGATGGGTGGTATTGTAAGCTGAATATGGTTTCTAAGCTAATGGGATTAACTGACGCAGGCATACAGTAAAGATACAGGTAAATCCGAAGAAGAAACCACAGAACACATTATATATATAGGATAGGACTGGAGAATGTAACCTAAAGGTTGAGCGAAGACCACACACAATAGATCTGAAAAGTTTGCAGTTGATCAGGCCCATAGCAACCTCGAAGAATCTAATCTAACCCTTGTTAATAATTACTAATAATACTAATTTACTATTACTAGATGATACAAAATTAATTCAGCTGCATTGTGAATATTTTGCATAAATTAACGAAAATTTTAGTAAAACATCAAATATGCCATCAACTCGTAATTTTACTTTAAATATTAACTTATTCCACTGATAAAAATTTATGCTGGAAATTTTAAATCGTATCATTTTTATGTCGTCTTCTTATACATGTTTGCGTTCCACAATCTTAAATAGCATTTTCGGAGCCCATAGTGTCGTAAAAAATAATTTGGACCGTTCCGGACCGAGATTAAGGGATGGAAAAAGGTTCGGTAAGAATACAGTAGGGTGCTTTAGGCTGAAACTATAATATTTCGTAACTCGCATCACATTTTTCTTTGTTTTCCCATTCTAAATGGTTTCATCTTTTAGTCTGGAATATACTGAAGGATTCTCTTTAAGTAGCTACGATGAGTAAGGCGATGAGGTGTCCCAATGACGAAGTAAAACGGAAATTGACACAGACATTATTTTGAGGAATATTATACATGTATGTATTATTTAATATAATATTCTATATGGTGGTACCAATTTTTGATGCGCACTATTAGTATCTTTAAAACTATGAAATAGGAAATCGACTTATCGGAATGAAAGTTGCTTTATTATTTAACCTACTTCTACTACTACCACTACTACGGCTATTACTCGCTGACGAGTATTTGACACGCATCAGAGGGTTACGCACGGCGTTTCATTTCATGAGATTTTCTGTGACTGAAAAGCCTGATACGTGATATTTTCTCTCTTCCGCATTCCGGACATTCTAAAAATCTCATTACTTTGTTGCCTCTTTACTTTTTGGTTGTCGCTGTTAACTGAGTTTAAAATTTTTCTCCATTGCGTTCTGTTGTGCGCTGCTTTTTTCCACTAATTCTCTATGCTTATCCCTTTTAAGTTTTCGTGGAGAATATCTTTGTACCTTTTGAGTTGACCACCCGGTTTCCTCTAAACCGTTTCCAAGCTCACCGTAAAGAAGAAATTTTGGTAGGCTGTTTTCTGGCACCCTGCAAACATGATTAGGTACATGAATATATACGTGCTTTATTATTGAACCATGAATATATTTAGTTACTTTAAAAGATAAAATTGTACTGCAAACTATGGTATTGCAACAAAATTTCGTAGTTTAAAGTTCTGAAACTCGTCTAAAGCTGTTAAAATTCGGACGGAACTCAAGTTTAGAATTTTTTATGGTCTCTACATTTAATTGTTATTTCATTTTTGTTCTCGTAATAAATTGACAAATTAAAATAGAAAAATTTAATAAAATTTAGGGAATTATTGATCATGAAATGAAAAGGAAAATTAGTGTGTTCAAAAATTGCTATAAACTGATGTGAAGCAAATACGCTTAAAATAAAAAAAAAGGTCCTGATAAATCAGCTGAAGTGAGGAAAAGAATCCTGAAAGATGAAGATAAATCCTGAAGGAGCCTAGGGACGTTTTTTTTTAATAAAGAATTATAATAAATAAATACATTTTATGACACATTACATTATTTAAAATATAATGAATCTTTTGATTAAAGGTATTTAAAATATTATGCTGTTTATTCAACCGGAGTTATACATTTATCAATTGCGGAACTTGTTTATTTTTCCACATGAGTCAATACAATTATTATATTATATAATTATTCCATTATATAATCCGCTAGTCCCAATATCATAACTCAATATTTCCATTGGGTGGCCCAGCCCGACTTCTGTCGCCCAATGTATGGGGCACATGCTTATCGTACAATACTCAACTTGTAAAGTTACTAACTTTGAACAATATTTATTCAAGCGTATGGATGATTCAAGTGTACAACGTGACGTGTAGAAGTGTACAACGATATCGTTGCGCGGTATCGTTAAGATGTTTTTTAAGTAAAAAAAGAAATAAATATGTTATTGATATTAAGATCTTTCTTTAAAACGGGCCACAGATTATACGATTTATCGTACTACAAGTTGTACAACATCAAATCGTTTCGACCGTTGGATCAATGGTTGGATAGTTAGTGGCTTTGTAGTACTACTTTAGTATGACAAAGTCGTATCGTACGGAAGTATGGCATGCAGAAAATGGATGCACATGGAAAATATGCACATGCACATGGAAAATAAAACTACTACCTTTGCTACTACTTGTTGGTGATTAACATCAAATGGTAGTTTTAGTAAGTGAATAAACGCGGATCCGATCTATCGTTCCAGCGGTTGTATCAACTTGTCGTACGACATGTAGTACGACGAATCGTATTAATGTGTGGCCCGTTGTAGTTTAAGTTTGTGGACAACAGCGCGTCCGATATGTCGTTCAAACGGTCGAATCAAATTTGTGTTGTACAACCTGCAGTACGATAAATCGTATAATGTGTGGGCCGTTTAACCCCTACAGGATTATTCCTTCTTCCTGTAAATACAACTACTATGTTTCTCTTGAGAAATTAAGGAAAAAAGTAAAGTTCCAAGTATGTAGCGAATATTTTAAAAACTTTATTATTACATAAGTTTTTATCCTTTTTCGTACAGATATATAACAAAACCTAATAAATATCCATGTTTTGCATTAAGACGAAAAATGTTTGAAATAAAAAATATTGAAATATTTCAATGAAAGGATGTTCCTTTCCCTTACGATTCTAACAAAAAATGAAATAAAAAAGAAGTATATTTCCATGGAGAAATTAAGAAAAAATGTTTATTTCTCAGAATTTTATTTTTACATATATTGTATTATTACGAGCGATTTTTTTTAATAGATATACAAGGTGATTAGACGAAAATAACTTTTTATTTTTTTAAATTGATCATAAATTTTTCTTCGAAAAAATGATGATAAAACAGTTTCTGTTGAACTCTTGTCACAAAAACATTTCAAATTTATGATTTCAGACTAATAACTATTTAGTCAACATTTTTAATTTATACCAATGATGACCGGTATTGATAATTTCGATTCCAAATTTCCCGAGAACCATTACTCGTAGCGATTTTTACCAAGAGATGTTTTTTGCGAAGAAAACGTCGTAAATGTATGTTTTTTTTACTGGGTAGTTTAATACAGGTACGGACAAAAAGTTATTACTCTTCAAACAAGTTAAAAAATATGTAGGTGGCGCCCTCTACAAGTAAGAGTCATATTGACATCATAGTGAAGTTTTTTATGTCAAAAATCTCCCAGACACCAATTTTCATCCAAATATTAATGTTAGTTCAGAAATTATTTGGAAAAAATTATTTCTGAACTAAAAACCAATAAAAACAAACCAACTGAAACTTCTACACCCTGTATATCCGCAACTAAGCATTTTAGGACATAGATTTATACGAACTTTTTTACAGTTCGGACCACCCTGTATGTCGTCATCGTTGACGAAGATATGAAAAAAAGTATTATACAAATGTTGCATTGTTTATAAAGGGGCAAATTTTAAAAATATTTTCTTGTATATAGGGTGTCCCAAGAAAAAGTTATGATAAAGTTTTATTTTTTTTTAATTGCACTAACCATTTATTCATTATTTTTCATTTTTTAGCATAAAATTCTGCAATTAGTACGCCATTTTTATTTCCAGCACTGTTTCATATTTACTGAAACTTTGGTTCAAAACACTATATAGGTATAGGGGGGGGGGGGGAGCCAGTTTAAAAAAAATTGATCTTTATCATAACTTTTTCTTAGACGCCTTTTATAGAACAAAATATTTTTATGATATACACCATTATAAATCATGTAATAACGACGATATTGGACTTTCTCGCACTAATGCTTCTCGAGGTTAATGCTTTTTTTCTTACAACGCAATAAAATATGTTTGTATTAATATGTAATCAGGGGCTACTTGAAGAGAAAAGTTCAAGTTCATTTAGTTGAAAAACTATTCAAAACTTTCTGTTCAAAACTGCATAAAAACTACACGACTCATTAAAATGTATGACATTTCCTTGTAACCTCTTTTATACAGTAAAATTCTCAAAGCCTCTATAATATTAAAATACAACACAAGCAGCTTTATATTTTCATAACTAAATAATGTTTTACTTTATAAATTTTAGTTTCTTAGACTTGAATAAAATATTAAGTAAAAAAAAGGATATTTTAGACATACAAAAGGAGAAGAGAAAAAGTAGTAAGTAATCAGATGAATAATGGTTAAAAATGGTAGTTTACTATATGAAATATTCTCTTTTATCATCGCTTTTCTTAAGGAGAATATTTTTAATGCAGTCTAATTTGGGTGCCCATTATATTGGTAAATGCAAAATAAAAATAATAATTTATTACTAATTATGATTATGCACCAAATCACTTTCCTATGAAATGTTTGAACGAGTTTAGGTTTATTGTGGGGAATTAGTGTTTTTTTTTATTTTGCAGTTGTAACACTAAAGGTTCCAATCCCCAACTCTAATAATTGTTACATAAATACCATTTGTATTTTTTTATAATAGACTTGTAGAGATGTAAATCTAGTTTTAATCACGAATTCGACAAAAATACAACAATGGGCTGCTTACTCCATTATTCAAATTAGTAAGCGTATTTTACACACGGTTTATTTTAAAAGCTTAACTAAAAGTTTTAGGGTTCACTGATGAATGGAAATAAAACAAATCTAATTTGCTACAGCTGAGCGCTCCACTTATAATCTGCTGCTGTTTAATTTACGATGTATGTTTTTGGAATAAGTATATATAATTCACGAAGGCTTAGCAATATACATGAGAATCGTTTAAAAGTATTAAAGTAATTTCACTGGAAATAAATATCTCGGAGTTTTCCAAGGTTTTTTTGTAGTTCATTCATACAACTTCAAATAAAAATAAACAGAATGAGAAAACAAAATACAATATAAATGTCTGGGTACAATTAAGACCACTGTTTCAAAGAAATATCAGAAATCTCTTTGACAGTTTTTGAGATAAAACCACAACTTTTGTTGTCATAAATATGAGATTTATTTCGTAAGAAGATTAGATATCTTAGAGAAAAAAAAATTACCCTTCGAGATAAAAATGAAACTTTTATAGCATATTTATAAGATTCAGAGGCATTCGCAGTAAAATTAAAAATTAGTCTCGGATTTCCAGTAATTTGGTATGAATAACTAAATATAATATATACAAAAAATAATTGCGATATACAGAGTGCTACAAATTCGAGGTACGAGCATTGGTATCTCGGTAACCGTAATAGATAAGAACATGGTTAAATTGGGGCAAAGTTGCGCTATGGGATGTTCACCAAGATGCCATCAAAAAAGTTTCAAAAATTTCAAAGATTACTGAGTTTTTTGAAAAAAAAAACTGATTTTATTGAAAATCAATTTTTATTTTTACCTGTCGTTACTTTTTAGAAAATCAAAAAACTAATTGCACATTCTCATAGCCACTTTATTAGGGATATCTGATAGTATTTTTAGATTTTCAAATTATCTTATAATTTTTGAGATACAGAAGCGAACTTAATTTTTCTAAATACGGACCTGCATTTTTTATTTGAGATTTTGAAAGAACTCGGTTTCCTGAGTACAATGCTGTGCCACACTTAATTTTTTTTTGTTTAGACATTTGAACACAATTTATTTAAACTAATTGCAAGTCCGGCTCTGTTTTTTTGTAATATTTAATCGATTCATCGTTACAATATTGATAAGCTTTCAAACTTAACAATGACGTGGGGTAAAACATTGGATACGGAAAATCAAATGCAATAAAATAATATAAAATAATTAATATAAATCAGCGCATAAACAATCAAATAATTTTACCGGAAGATGAATTGGAAATGGTAGAGCAGTATAATGTCCAGCGAGGTTCCTGGACCTATCGCCAAGGGGCTACATTATTTGACGTCATTTGTAAAAGTGAAATCAATTCATCTCAACATTTACAATAAAGAGTACAAAATGGATTCGAAAGATAAATTTGTGCAATAGAGAGGGTGGTAACCCTTTCGAACATGTAGAACATGACAAACTAGTTTGTAGAAGTTGATTTATTTATAATAACTACGATTAATACTATGTATATTATTAGATCGCACACTGAGATTTCAAATTCACAATAAAAAAAGTTAAAAATAGTAGTATCTTAGTAGACTTATAGTAGAGTCTTTAAATTTCTGACGTGGATATTATTTATTTGAATTTTCCAATTGACTCGATTTTCCTTATTCAATGTTAATTAGCGCTGATCAATATTGCGATTAATATAATCAGATTAAATAATTTAAGAAACCAGAGTCGGACTCGAAATTATTTTAAATAATAATTAAATAGTTTTGTTGCTGTTAAGATACAAAAAAAGTACTAAGTGTGGCATATCATTGTATTCAGGAGACCGAGTTCTTTCCAAATCTCAAATAAAAAATGCAGGTCCGTATTTAAAAAAATTAAGTTAGCCTCTGTATCTCACAAATTATCAGCTAATTTGAAAATCTAAAAATACTATCAGATAGCCCTAATAAAGTAGCTATGAGAATGTGCAATTAGTTTTTTGATTTTCGCAAAAGTAACGACAGGAAAAAATAAAATTTATTTTCCAAAAAATCAGTTTTTTAAAAAAACTCAGCAATCCTTGAAACTTTTAAAACATTTTAGATGGCATCTTGGTGAACATCCCAATACAACAACTTTGTCCCAATTTAACCATGTTCGTATCTATTACGATTACCGAGATACCAATGCTCGTTCCTCGAATTTGTAGCACCCTGTACACGAAAAGGGTAATTGAATTTATTATGTTTTATACATTCTACCATTATGGACCAAATTTAAAAATAAAGAGATACTTTTATAACTAGAGTTATGGGAAATTGTACTATTATGTAATATAGTAATGAAAAGTAGGTGATGGGAATACCGGTTCCACATGAGTCGGGTTACAATAGCGACCGTTCGCGTTCCAGAGAAATACCGCGACAAAATACCGCGATTTTGTAACTGAGGTTCCGACCTCCAAAGGGTCGCAGTTCTCGCCTGTGCGGTATTTCTGGTCACTGTACCTACCTACTCCCATTCCTGTCATTATATCTGTGTCCATACAAATTCATAAACAATAACAATTCTTAAACAAATTTGTAAACAATAAACAACATGCAGGTAGCTAGAAGAATTTAGTTATTTTCAATTTTGAAAATAATACTATTAAATAAATAATATATAATAACATAATTTATTGGTATTCAATACTTTTTATTCGCCATCTTTTCTTTAGACTGAAGAATAGCTTTTTATAAGTTTTATATTTATAGTTAGCAATATTTAGATTTGCGTTTCTCGGATACACGTTATAACCGTTAGAATTTAAACTAAAATACATACTTTAATAATAATTCTTACAGTGCCATACTCTATACAGAGCGTCGGCTACCTCTCGCATGTACAGGGTGGGTCAAATTCGACGCTTTTAAATGGAAACACCCTTTTCTATAGGAGATAGACGAAAACTAATATCAGTGTCTGGAGCTCAATTTTCATCAAAAACACGATGGTGAAAACCGCACATCAATATCTATTACCGTTTCGGAGTTACGGGGTGTTTTTCAAAAATGTGCATTTTTAACAAATCGCTGTAACTTTTTTACTATGGAAAATTTTGTATTTCTATGAAAACATTTCCAAAGCACCTTTTTACGTAGAATTTAATGGTTTAAGTATATTTTTTTTAAATTAATAATTTAAGAGTTATCAACAGAAAAATTAATTTTTTATTTGGGACACCCTCTATATTTTTAATTAACTGAAAAGAATTTAAAATTGCCTTTCCAAAAATATAGCACACTTGATATTTTGTTATAATCCCCTTCGAAATACAGATTTTTTAAAAGTTCGCCACTTTTAACTAGTAGGCTTTGGACCCCTCATTGATGATATGCCCTTAATGGAACTCGAAAACATATTTTTCCAGCAAGACGACGCACCGCCTCTGAACGCTGAAGTTATCAGCAAATTTCTGCAGCCAATTTCAAGAATAATTGAATAGATGACCAAGAACCCAGCCGTTGGCCGTCGAGGCCGCCTGACTTAGTGCCCATGGATCTAATCCTATGGATATATTTGCGGAAGAATAAAAGTACCTTATTCTTCTGTATAATCTAGACAAGAATTAGAAATACTTAGCAGTTATGAGAGGGTACCTTTCACCCCTACTGAGTTAATGAATTCCGCAAGAAATGTTCAAAAACTGCCCCGTCTGTCCATAACAGAAGACGGTCGATATGTCGAACACCTGTAGCAAAATCTCATGTCCTGGTTTGCTATTTATTTTTATTGTTATGAGATATAATTTAAATGTGTTGATGTTGGTTAAATATATTTTAATTGTTATAAAATTCTGCATCTCTCATAGCAAATATTATTTTCGTTTTAATTGATGCTCACAGCTAGAATTTTTTTGCATTACAGCCGGTGCCGTTCAAAGCCTACTTATTTAAAGAGGGCAAATTTTTATATACTCTATATCTCGAAGAGGAATCGAGCAAAATATCAAGTGTGTTATATTTTTGGAAAGGCAATTTTAAATTATTTTCAATAAACTAAAAATATACAGGGTGTCCCATATAAAAAATCAATTTTTCTGTTGATACCTCTTAAATTATTAATTTTAAAAAAATTATACTAAAACAATTAAATTCTACGTAAAAAAGGTGCTTTGGAAATGTTTTCATAGAAATACAAAATTTTCCATAGCAAAAAAGTTACAGCGATTTGTTCAAAATTCACATTTTTGAAAAACACCCCGTAACTCCGAAACGGTAACAGATATCGATATGCGGTTTTCACCAACATATTTTTGACAAAAATTGAGCTACAGACACCGATATTAGTTTTTGTCTATCTCCTATAGAGAGAAAATGGTGTTTCCATTTAAAAGCGTCGAATTTGACCCACCCTGTACCTGTGATGTGTGTCATCAGTGTTTCACAAGTACAGGGGACTTACAGTTTATCGCCGAATCCGAACGGCACTATTTGAGAGGCTGTACAAGGCAAATATACCCAAGGTGGTTTGCCATTGCCTTCCTTGAGGAGGCGGCTCGCTGGTCGCTCTATTTAGATAAATTAATAAAGCGACTGTACTGGCTGAGGATCGAACCCAGTACCATTCTAACTCTGGCACCGCAGATTGACACACTACTGCTTGCGCCAGCCACACATTAATAATACGTAAAATAATTATATTTTTTATCTTAACTTCTACTTTAAAAATATTTTAGCTTAAACAATAAAAAGTAACATAATTTGAATCATTATTCGAAATACCTACACCATATGCTAATTTTTTTTTGTTTGCGTGTATGTTTTTATCTACGTGTATTCCTTATTGATCGAAAAGTTAAGTAAAGTAAGTAGTATGTTCATGTCAAATAATGGAAATAAAATCAGTCTTACTTTATTCCTCTTTGCTTGCTTATTTCTCTTTCTTTGCAGGCTATATAACTCTAACTGGGATTATATTATTTTTAATTAAAATTTGTACAGGTTTCCGGTCATATTTGTTTGTTTTTTCTTATTTTTTTGGTAATTTTTTTTCACGACCACTGGGGGTATAGGTCGTTACCAGTCACATCTGTTCTCGACCGATGAACGCGCGACACTAGGAGCGCGACAGCTGGAACGAAACACGTCGCGGTTGCGGTCGTGGTCGCGCGTCGCTGTGTAGCTACTGCAGTTTGAGCCAACTTTAAGGGCGATTATGAATAATTTATTTGCAAATTATAAATAATTTATAATTTCGTCGTTTTTCAGTAACAGGTTTCTTATTCGTTGTGGAGCGCGACACGAGGCGACGTTACAAAAAAATACCGCTCCAAAATCGCGTTACTCATATACTGACACATCACTAATAGAAAGTCCATTTGTAAAAATATCATCAGAAGTTTATTATTTTTTATCAATCCAATTTTTATATATAACATAGAGTTTAAGTTTAAAAATCCTATATAAATATTCTAACTTATAATTATAAGAACAAACGACTTACCTGTAGGAAGTTCGTTCTGAATTATATGAGTATCCTCGTCCAAATAGATATACACCTGTAGTATCATTATCATACTTTATCGAGCACATTTTATTCCCAATTACGTAAAGAATGCATTTTTTGTTAGCCATAGGCCTTAGTCATCCGTACCCGATCGTCAGCCTTCTCATAACATTATTTTGCTTTTAAATCAAAAAAGAATTTCTTGGGAGGGCTAGTATCGGTAGGGTCGGGACCTATCTATTTGGACGAGGATACTCATATAATTCAGAACGAACTTCCTACAGGTAAGTCGTTTGTTCTTATAATTATATTTCGTATCCTCGTCCAAATAGATATACACCCGTAGATGTTGAAAGAAAAGAAATTCTTTTGTGGCAGTTTATATTTTGCTATTTTTTCCAACAGGTGATGTAAAATATACATAATCGTATAACATAACTATAAACGTATACCTATTTAAATATAATATGTCAAACCCACAAAACAAAAATATATATATAATCTACTCCTACATACATATTATTATAATATATAACAAAATAGCAACAAAAAATTAATGTAATATAATATGCATCACATAATTATGATTCTAAATTAGTATAACACATAGTAGTAGTATAACACATACATATTATACTAATTATACTAAGGGTCGGCATTTTTGGTCTTGGGTGCCGGTTTTCATGTGTACGAAGAGTACGGTCAACACGCTTAGTAAAATAAGATGTACTGAATAAAGACAGAAGGCGAGTATTTTCCCAAGCACATGGAATCTAGCGTCAGATTAAGTAGTTATGTAATAAAATCGTATTTTTTCTTCGTATTTCGAATTTCTTCTTCTTCGTATTTTTGCTCACTCCGATTTAGTAGATTGCCATAGCGACTCACTCCTATACATGTAAACGCCGACCCAAAGGTTCGCTTGCCAGCGGGGTATTAGTATAACACAAAAACATTTAATGTTTTTGTGTATCGGTTTTTATTTTTTATAAAAGCGCCACACAGTTCCTTTTGCCTAATTTTTTGCTTTTTTTTAATTTGTATATTAATATTTAAAAAAAAAGTAAATACACTATTTGAATTTGAATTTGAATTTGAATATAAGTAATTGGAAAAATATAAAACATACTTATTAACATAAAGACAATAAAGAGCAACTTACTAGAGCAGTTTATAATGACTGCCTGTTTCTAAAGTTATTTTTTTTCCTTTATTCAGTGGACGATTATAAATTGTTTGAAATACTTTTGATTTTGAGGTCCACCCTATGGTATTCTTTATTTGATCAATATTAAATCCCTTTCTGTAGGCCGCTGAAGACGTCGCGTATGTAATACTATGAGTACTAAACAATTTTGTGTTGATCCAGTGACTTATAGACTGGGAACTTGCCACTTTGTGTTTTTTTTTTTTTTTTTTTTTTGAGTAAGAAAAAAGATAATTCTCTTCTCCTCTTAATGATTCAGTTCTTTCTAGGTAAGCTTCTAAAGTGCTGGCAAACATAAATCTTAATAGAAGAGTCGTCTACTTCAGCTATATTTTTTAGTGTCTGAACTCTCTGTCCAGTTGCAAGAATTAGGAGAGTAGCAAGCTATTTTCTGAGCAATTCTAACGAAAAATTTTCGAGTGGACACCATTTTTTTATAAATTCAAGGACAAGTCAAGGACAATCGACCATTTCCAGATTTTAGTAGTGATAAAATTAAGGTGCAAATATTTTACACCTCCCATTCTATTAGTATATGGTATTCTTGGTCTCAAAAACCTCTAGCGTTTAAATAATTACAATAGGTACCCTAACCCGATTTTGATGCATCAATAAGTAAGAGTATATTTAGGAGGCATGAAATTTTGACCTGCACATTCTGTGTTTCTGAGCCACCAGCCGTAAACTTCAGAAAAAAAAACTTGTTGGCACAAAGAACGCGATATAATTTTCATTATTTTCCTCAAGGGCTTTGTATTTAGCTCATTAAAATCTCTTAGTATCTATAAAACCAGCTGTATTTATCTGCGGGACAAAAAGAAATTAAAGTGCTTGTAAGTTGCGAACAAACCATCTTATAGTTAGTATGGATAAATACCATCTATATTTTCTGGAAAATTTCAGCACTAACTTTTTAATCTTACATATCTTTGTGTCTGTAGGATACATTTCCATTAATTTTGTATTTAGGATAAAATCTAAGTCTGAAATTTCATAAGTAGGCGTGAAAATACTTTTCTTTTTTTTTTTTTTTTTAATTTATTTATTTATTTATTATTATTATTTTTTTTTAATTTAATTTATATTTCCAGTACATTCCGCTAAATGTTTGTCTAATAAAAGAACATCGTCAAGATAGTTTATTCACAAACAAAAAATGTTTTCCCTTAAACAGTTGTTAATTACCGGTGTTCAGGGTGTTGAAAAACATATGCATAGTGCAAATTCCAAGAAAAAGAGCTTAATTTTTTTTTTACTATTATTATTATTATTATTTATAATTTAAAAGTATAATTTAAATTCCAGTTTTCTGCAATGAGAGTTTCTGGATAACTATATTGTTTAGGTTAGTCTAAAATTTTAGGTTTAGGTCTACTAGTTTAGGACCTAAAAGGTATCGTAATCGCAACCATATTTATTATAACCTTTTAAATAACTTTTTAAACAAGTTTGTTATGTGTTATTTTCAACCATTGGCTGTAAATAGTCAATTATACCAGCATATTTGTTTTGAGTTCTAACCTGAATTATTGTCTCCTCCAATATATTCTGGCTTCTTTGGAATTCTTATTCCCCCCTCGTTCTTTTTAAAATGACTCTTCTAAGAATTTTCCCCTTCTTATCTTCTCATTATTCTGTCTGTGGACTTTCACCTGGATCTCAAAGCACTCATTTTTAAGTGTTTTGATTTCTGAGATGAGCCTGCTAGTATTTTCAAGATTCTTGGCTTCTTTGCATTTTTCACTAAAACTTTACTAAAAAGCATATCATCGCTTATTTGGCCAATCGCCACGCTTTTAATTTTGCTATTCAAGTGTGAATTTAATAAAAGAAAACCTTACAATGGTTCGTACAGTAGGATGCTCCTAACATAACGATTTCTCTAAATCTATCAGATTTTAGGGGCACTGCAACCTTGGTTATTTTCTTTGGAAAGTTCCACGAACCTTGTAATTGTTTGATCTAGTGGTGACATTGTTTTTCCTAAAAACGTGCTTTAGGTCTATCAAAAAATATATTTCTTACTTTCTGTTGAAGAAAACATGATTTGGACCTCCGGATTTAACTTCGGTCCTTAAAATATACTGCAATTGCTGGGGATGGGAAAAATATTTTAGACTGTCTTTCGTTTCTGTTTCTAATTATAAGAAAGATAAACATCCACCTAATTTCAAGTGTGTCATGTATTTTAGGTCCTATACTTCTACACAGATCTTTCTCTCTCTCGAATTTGAATTAATTGATTTTTTTCTAGATTTGATTCCGGGGACGATTGGAATTAAATAAATATAAGTTTATTGTAAGCCATAATAATGTAAATACTATTTTTTAACCAATTTATGCTATATTGCAACCAAAAGAACTCTTAATTTGTAATGTAATTATATAACATGTAATTCTAAGACAAATCCTAATATAAACTCACTATCTGAATCTGTACCTTTAATAAAAGGCAAAAAAAAACATTTTTGGAAAGCGTTTAAAATATTTTATAAACTCAGCCTAAGCCTTGTATATAAGAATATATAAACAAGGGCCTAAAGTACATTTCTGTAACTTCAGCAGTTCTCCGTCCCCATAGCAAGATGTTTAGTTTAAGGCTTGGTTTAAGAATCGATAGCGGTCACCTAAGTACTCATTTTTGTAAACAAATAGCTTTGGGGTTTTTATTATTAAACAGATTCAGATTCGTTTTGACCTGTTTAAAAAAATAAAGTTTATTATTTTATCAAAAGTGAGCAAAAAACACTCTAGAAAAAGGTAAACAAACAACAATGTTGCGTCACCTTGCCCTGTAGAAAAGCACTCCGTTCGGCGTTTTGTGGCCGGGTATAACATAATATATAGTTACCTGTTTGAGTACAAGCTTATTTAATCAAAAGCTTATTTAATCAAAACTGCAAAGCAGATTTTTCAAATACAGTCACAGAATAAAGGATCTGATATCTAGATCATTTTAATAGTTTTCTGAGACATACTAGCGTGCATAAGTCAAGGACTATGCTGGGTTACAATGTGTAGGTATATGAGTATATGTTTACATCCACCAAGGTGGATTAACCCAAGATAGTAAATATTAGACAGAATAATAATACTTGTCTTACCATTTTCCAATTCCAGCCGGAAAATACAGATCATGTTAATGTAACCCACGTGTATATAATTATATCCACAGGGTGGATTAACCCAAGCTAGTAAATTGACTAAAGTAAATCTACTTCTACTCTTCTATCTCTAAAATAATTACTTACTTATTACGCCCCCTGTTGGCAAAAAATAGCTTTAACAGTTATAGCTATTACCTGCAATTTGAGACTTAACAGTTATGTCTCTTTTTATATTTGGCTTTAACATTTATAGCCAGTAACTACGAAAGTGTTTAGAATTCACTTTCGTTCTCATCACTAGTACTACTGTACACACTTATACGCCGTTTTCGATCCAAAAAATCCAATTTTCTCAAGAGATGTCTTCTTTCCTGTTCCAGCCTTTCACTTTCATCCCCACTAGCACTTAAGGTACGTTTCCTTTTACTATATTTCGGCATTTTTATTTTCACTTCTAACTATACTGTTTACTCGACAAAGCACAATAATGTTATGAGAAGGCTGACGATCGGGTACGGATGACTAAGGCCTATGGCTAACAAAAAATGCATTCTTTACGTAATTGGGAATAAAATGTGCTCGATAAAGTATGATAATGATACTACGGGTGTATATCTATTTGGACGAGGATACGAAATATAATTCATATTTTATAGGTTTGTTGCTAATAATCCAGTTTTATTTGAATATTGACTTATACTTATAAATATATTAAAAATTAATAAAATTTGTTATATTGGCACTAAATGATTTGTAAATATTTGGTAAAAATTAAATATTTACGAAAAGCTGGCCAACAAAAATTATTATTCAAGTGGTTTGTTTTAAGTGAATTATATTATATGTATTTGTTAAAATATGGTATTTACACGATGCCTATAAATTTTAAATAATATCGCATTTTAGTTTCCGTTTATACATATGAAAAAAGCTAAATATTCTATTCGAAAATCTGTACAATAAAACTTTTGTAGTATAAATTCGAGCATAAATTCGTTTTATAATAATTTCTTTGTAAGTATTGTTAATTTTAGAGATTATTAAATAATATTTTTGGTCAATATTACAAAAAACATTCTGACCAAAATAGTTAATTAATTGTACAACGAACGTGACCCATTATTTGGATTAAAGCTCCATATCAGATTTTCCGATTTAAAATTTCCGTTAAATTTTCTATTTTGGGTCATACCTGTCATTTATGGCAAATTATTTTTAATCATAATTTATAAATGGTAAATTATTGACACTTTTAAACTGGAAGTATTTCATATTTTCTGATTCTGTTTTTTTTTAAATTTTAATACATATATGATGATCATTTAATTCTTTTGAATGTCTTATTTTAAAACTGAATGTCAAAGTCAGTGTTCAGTGGAAAAGACTAATAGCGTTGATTGAAAGAATTGGAAAGATTCGTGACAAGGCTAATTTGATTTCCTCTTACGTCTCAAGTGCTGTACGGTAGAGACACCAATCGCTCTGCCGTCAATGCATAAAACACTTATTTTCTCTGATTCGGCCAGCGAAGGCACATCGAAGACGGTGTTGAAGTGAAAGCGACAGTGTTGCGATATTAAAATGTGTGATATCTGAAATACGTTTGACGAAAATATCTTTGGATAAAAAATCCGCGTTTATGTATTAAAAATTTATTCGTATTAAACATAGAATAAACAACAAAAATTAAAATTCTTTTGTAGGTAGTGAATATGTCGTATGATCGAAAAAAGTCGTTTAGTTGGCTTGAAAACGACAATTATTGATATTTACCGTTTTTTTTGTTTTATTTCTTTGTTTAATCGTATAATATTATATTAAATTGTTTAATGATAGAAAATCCGTATTATTAACGTACTGTCCCCAAAATCTCTAAATATACTGATTAATCAGTAGTTCTCGCAACACTGTCTACGGCAACCACATACTCTGTCGACTGACAGCAGAACTGCGCTGCAGTATTCTTTATACGCTGCGCTGTAAACGTCTATCAGTGCGCAGCGCTGCAGAGTTAAACTAAACATTGGAATTATCGGACAGACTAACGGTAACGCCAGCTGTAGCGGCGTAGATGTATCTCGGACAGGTTTTGTGCCACGGAATCGCCCATAAGGTTGCACATCTTTTTATTTCTTCAATCAACGCTAATAGAAACATTTATAAAATGTTAATTGTTATATTGTTGCTGCTGATAGTTGTTGTATTTTAAAAATTCCAATATTATGCGATCAATAACGTTATTGCCCTGATAATGACTGACAAAAAAAGAGAAACATTTTCGACTATGATCTTAATTCATGGCCATTTTTGTAAATGGCCATGATGATGATATAATCCGAGGAAATTGGGTACTTACGTTATTGGTCTGATATTATCGTAAATGCTCCATATACATCATTCTCCATAACATGTGTAGAATATTGTATTTTTGATACTTTAGTATGATTATAATTGACTGGTTTAAAGCAAATATCATGCTTCTGTTCTTAAGATTAGTTAATTCCTCGGTTAATTCTAAGACTAGAAGAAATGTGAAAAAAGTAATTTTATCTTAAGTAATACGTTGTAGAAAATTGAAAGAAACCAATCAACTCTCTAACAAATGGAGGGACGTAAGTGGTTTTCAAACTTCAAAAGAATACAATAATGACATCATTTAGAATTACGTACTTTTCTCAGACGAATAGTCAGTTTCATCCTATATAGAAGATGTTTTATATAAAGCATTCTTTGTAATGTATTTTGATTTTCATATCAAAATTCTATGTGGATAATATGATTATTTATTACATACGAAAGGAATTGTTACAAGCATATTTTTGTAGATCTATAAAGATTTTTTCGAGAGCATAAAGTAGAAAAAATTAGAACATTCAATTCTCTTTATAAGTCTAATGACATCTGCTTTTATCAAATCGTTTCTGATATTTTTAGGGCAGAGCAATATTTAAAATAAATGAGGTGGTTAGAAAAGAAACAGTTGTAATACATTAAGAACTTATTTGTATCCCTAATCTAAATAAAATATCGTAAGATTGAAAATATGGCATCCAGTTGGTTTGGAACTGATGATCGATGACATTTCCCGTATAATTTTAGATACAAAATGACAGCGACCTTCATTTTTAAACCATTTGTAATAATTTACTTTATATTTTTTTCAGCTATGCGCTTTTTGCAAATTTTAAATTTAAGCATTTTAATAATATATCAACTAAAAGTAATTGTTAAGATTGAGGTGTTTAGTGAAGTTTTAGTATTTTTTAATAGAAAATTAGCAGACAGTGAAGCAAAGTGACGGTTTCCTTGTCAATCTTGCGCTATGGATGACTGATTTTGCGGAATGATCTGAAATGATAGATTTTGTCCAATAGATTTTACAGTTATTGTCATTTGTTTTCGATATTTTTGTTTATATTTTGATTTATACAGGGTGGTCCGAAACTTCGGCAGCATATTCTGCAGATAAAAATGAGTAAAAAAAGTTCTTATAATATTTGCTTTGTTTCGGAGATCAGGGTGTAGAAATGTCATTTTTATTTCGGATTTTTCCAAATAATTTCTGAACTATAGTCGATATTTTGATAAAATTTGGTGTCTGGATTTTTTTTGACATGAGAAATTTGATTTCGATGTCAATATGACTCCTACTTGTAGGGGGCGCCACCTAAATATGTTTTAAATGTTTTGAAGAGTAATAACTTTTCGTCCGTACCTGTATAAAACTAGCGAGAAAAAATATACATTTCCATCATTCGTTACGTAAAAAATATCTCTTTGTAAAAATTGCTACGAGTAACCGTTCTTAAGATATTTAGAATTGAAACAGTCAATACATGTCATTATTGGCAAAATTGGCAAAAAATAAACATGTTGAGTATATAGTTATTTGACTGAATTGATAAATTTGGGAACTTGTTATTTTTTAAATTAATCTTAATTTTTTTTAAAATAAAACAGTTTCTGTTGAATTTTGACACAAAAATATTACAAATTTATTATTTCAGTAAGTACCTACTAACTATTTAGTTATAATGTTTAATGTATGTCAATGATGACAGGTATTGATAATTTCAATTCCAAATATCACGAGAACCATTACTCGTAGCGATTTTTACCAAGAGACCTTTCTTACTTAAAAAACGTCGAAATGTATATTTTTTAAATTAGGAGGTTATACAGGTACGGACGAAAAGTTATTACTCTTCAAACCAGTTAAAAAATATGTACGTGGTATAAGTTTGAGTCATATTGACATCAAAATCAAATTTATCATATCAAAAAACTTCCAGACACCAATTTTCATCCAAATATCGACGTTCATTGAGAAATTATTCGGACAAAATCGAAATAAAAATGAAAATTCTACACCCTGTAACTCCGAAGCTAGGCACTTTAGTGCATACATTTATACGAACTTTTTTAGTTATTTTTATCTGCAGAATATGCTGCCGAAGTTTCCGGAATGCAGTTCGGACACCGTATATATTTCAATATGTTTCTATATTTGAATAATATGTTACTCTCTTCCCACTATTTTCCTTTCAATTCCGATTCTATAATGACGTATGTTATTGATTTGCAGTGGACATCAATTATTATAAATAAGCTATAAGCATGTATGACGTGAAATGTCAATTGCGGAAAATGACGGAGTTCTAATTTATTTAAAAATGAATTTTTGATATAATTTCTTTTTCGTAGTTTTTTGCTAATTTTTAATATTTGTTAATCTGATATTAGAGCAGCAAACGAATCCAAGAAATTATGGATCACTAAAGTCTGTCCAGCCATTTTTGAGTTATTATAATGCTGTAACAAACCCGTCTTGTGTAGATTTAATGTGTATGGTAGGATTGGTAGGCTATTAGGATCGGCAAAAAATAAGTTTTTTTAATTTCACTCAAAATGAGTTATTTGGGTCATAAATGACCTAAATACAAAATATTTTCGTGGTGTCTGTCTGTCTGTCTATCTTTCTGTCTGCCGTCTGTAACACGATAACTCAAAAACCGCTGAACCGATTTTAACCAAATTTGGAACAAAAATACTGTGGCACTCGAGAATCTGGCTATTAGTTTTTGGTGGGGGTGGGGGGTTGGTAAGGGGGTATGGGAGGGGGTTAAAAATTTAAAAAAATTGTAACTCCAAAATTACAGTAGCTAGGGAAACGCGTTTTTTTTTAAATGAAAGGTATATATGTCTAGATTTGTTATGAAGTATTTTTAAATTGTTGAATGGCTATTTCTTTGTGTAAATCGACTAAATATTAAAACATACCTGAAAAACACCTACACACAATACCTCCAGAAATAAATTATTTGTCATTGTCAGTGGTTTGTCATTTAGATACTCTCTTTGTAGTTTGGCCCATTGTTGTCTATTGTTGGCTATGCGGGCCCAAGTTATCCCTGCTAATTTCCTAATATCATGGTACCATCTCAGGTTGGGTTCCAGGTCTCTTAATTCTTCGTGGGTACCATGCTGTAAAGTTTTGTGGTCCATCTGTTGTGAGTTCTTGCCAGGGATCTTGCCTACTGCCACTTGAGAGATTCTGTGACATCTATTACCTGGGTCTTTTATCGTGTCCACTCTATTTTTTAGGACTATGTCATCAGCGACTCAGGTTCGATCTTCTTCCAGGTCTCTTAATTCCTCGTGGGTACCATGCTGTAATTTTTGTGGTCCATCTGTTGTCTCTCCTTCTTGCCAAATGTCCTGCCCATTGACACTTGAGATAAATTGAATATTTACAATTAAATCTAAAATCTGCAATTTTATATTTCAACTTTATTTAGTGGTGTTTATCGAAAATTTACAAAATATTCCTGCTCAAAAATATACGTGCTTAACTAGTATTTGTTTTAATTTTATATGAAATATTAAATAGTTAAATTAATATAAATAGAAATGTAAATTGTACATTTTAATACGGATCTTTAAACAAATATAAATTAATGAATTGGAATTATAATATGTTTCGGAATTATATAGTGTTATTTTTAGTATATTTTTATTTATTAAAATGTAAATTAGTTACAAATAATTATACATAAATTTTCGGTAGATAATACTCCCTGATCATAATGTGATATGCTATAGCGACAAAATCAGCTGTTTGTACTACTTCTAAGTAAAATCTCTGAATATTTTTCTATAATAATAAAGCCTAAAAAGATAAATATAACTTTTAAATATGTTCTTTCTATTAAAAAATTATTCCATTACATATATTTTCAATAAAGTTTTTAACGTTGAATATTAAAAATTATGTTATAAATACATTGCGAAAAATGTTAATTTTATGTCTAAAAACTTGACTTGAAATTAGCCAAGGCATATATACCATTCCCGAAAATAATTCCATTATTGTCATTTATCCTCAGTATGTCTTTTCTACGTATTAAACTGCTTAGAGAGGGTGCCTTTTTTACACAACCTTTAATGAAAGGTCCGTAAGTAATTAAAGCTGAATAGGTAATAAAGTTTGTCAATTTAAATTCGGAGTGGAGACTGGAGACCCCAAAAATTTAATTAGGGATTTCGACAAACTTTTTTTTGAATTGGATTATACGAAAGCTGTCAATATTTCATTTCTTTATTTTCTATTTCATTATATTGGAAATATGAACTCTATAAAAAACTAACTAAACTCTAACCTGAAATATTCAACTATTCCTAAACTATGCTTAGATATCGTACTACGAATAAAAACAAAATGTGTTGATATTTTGGTAAAAGTTTAAAACTCCCAGTGGAATATGTATAGGGGATCCGCCATCTTGAATTTTGCCAATCCGACGTCAGATTTGCGATCAATTATCCATTTGTCGTGGAAAATTGTTGACATTTTTCTCGTGGCTAAAATGCCGGCAGACAACACGAAAGAGGCATGATTTTTTTTCCGGAGGCCATAATTTAAAAAAAAATTATGGCATACATGCATGCCGATTGGTGGAATGTCATATTTATTTATTTTAAAAGCCGTACACAAAAGGGCAGACAAAAAGATCGCGGCTAAAGCAGCGAAAGACAGTTATCGAAAGCGCGATATTACTCTCTATAGGGTGAAGAGTCTAAGTTAGAGCAATATCGCGCTTTTGATAACTGTCTGTCGCTTATTTAGCCACGGTCTTTTCGTCTTGTCTTTTGTATACCGCTTTTAAAATAAATAAATATGACATTCCATCAATCGGCATGCATGTATGCCTTAATTTGTTTTAAAAAATATGGCCTTTGGAAAAAATTTCATGCCTCTTTCGTGTTGTCTACCGACATTTTAGCCACGAGAAAAATGTCTGCCAACAATTTTTCACGTTTCTTAATAATAACTAAAAGCTATTTGGTAATTATAACTCGTGTACCTTATAATATTTTTCGTATCAAAATTTCACCCTTTTGATTGGCCGCTCCCGCTTTAAGCCCCGGGATCGCGCTGGCAGACATGACTATTTCATAATGGCTACACAAAAGGATAATTCAAAAAAAAAAATTAGCCATGTAACGATGATAAGGTTTTTTATGTAGCCAGCGTCTATAATATGACTTACTGACATCCAAAAAATGACGGGAAAAGTAATTTTCTTTTGAAATAAAATATCGCACTTCTGAAATATGTATTTTAGTCTATGCAAATTGAGATTAGATTTAGATGTTAAACAAAAAAAGCATTTTACCATATTGTACACATACATTTTTAAGTATGAACATATCAATCAACAAATAATTAACAAAGAATGAACATAGAAACTGGAAAATTGGAATTATTACCATTAAACTATAAATTTAGTCAAATTAGCCTCATCAGCAATTCCCAGAGATATTGTAAATGTTTCATTACGCTACTGCAGAATAATTAATTTAAACAAAGCAATTTACAGACATGCTGTAAAAACAATGCTACGTAATTAAAATTTTATTAAAAATGTCTAATTTTAGCCAGTTTTTTACGTAATATATTAACAATCCTTGAAAATATTATTTTTTCAAATAGTATTACATTTTTAATTGTACTTCTCGGTTGAATAACATTTTTACAATGAATTATCGCCATTCACAAATTGGATAAAATATGTACAAGCGTATATATTTTCAGCGAAACACAAATCTGTCGCAGTAGTATTGATTGCATTGAAAATTATTTTTACTTTGTTTTTGTTATTTCACCATAGCAGTAGAGTTTTTGATATAAAGTAAAAACATTTTTAGTAAATAAAACGAACGTGTCAGTTTAGAAATGGGCTTTTTCACTTTTAAAAACAGTTTTTGGAAGTTAAAAAAATTATGGAGCAGCAAACTTTCAAAAAAAAATAATTAATTTATTATTATATTTCATCGCCTAATCTTTTTATTGTCTTGTCCTGGCCGGTTAAAAGATGCCCAAATCGTGTTTTTAATCATATCTCAATTTTTTTTTCAAATGGAACGAGGGTGGCTCATTAGCATATTTGGAAAAAAGCATTTTTTTACGAATAATTTGATACTACACACTTGGTATTTCGACTCAAATTTTCGTTATGAACCACATGTTATAATTTCAAATTAACCATATGCTAAAATGTCAAAAGTTGACATATGATATGTCATTATATACAGAATGTCATTTTCTATCGAATAAAGTAAAAAAATACCCAGGTTGCTGTTTAAAATATCAAAAGTTGAAGGTATTTCCAATGAAACAGGAAGAGACCGAAAACAACTGAATACGTCAATCAATCCTAATTTATGTCATATACTAATATACCAAATCTCGTTTTTTTTAACTGAAAAAATAAAAAAAGTTATAGGGGTGAGCCAGTTTTGAGACGTATCCGGTATAGAATAGATAGTATTATAAGGAAAAAAAAAACGAAATGACAGAAAGACAGCATAATGGGCTAACATTCTGTATATGTTTCTTCTAAATTGGGTCACATTGTTGTAACTATAATACCCGTAAAACTGAATTGTCAGAAAGAACTTTCGTTAAATAAGTTCGAAACATTTATGTTGTTGTTTTAAATTCGCTTAGAGGTATGGAGAGCGAACGAAATTCAATTTTAACTTTTCCGATTAGATTTAGGTGTATCAAAGGGCAGACATTTATGCCGATTTTAGCCGTCTCGTAATCATTAGCCCTTCTCGATGCTGATTTTGTTTTGTTGTGTTTCGTTAAATTAAGACGGCATCAGAATTTGAAATAATAAAAAACAATTATGAATTTTATTCTGTTGACATAAACGTTCTTTTTCTAAAGATGTGGATTTTATGAGGACTGAAAATTAAATTTCTTAAAGCCGTCAGTTTATTTTATCGAGTTTTTGTGTTAATAATATTAAGTAATTTGCTTTATGTAGAGAATTTTTTAAGAAATTAAATACAGAGGCGTTTTTAAGTACAGATCGAACACAGTGGAAGGGGGGAATGTTGGAAGTTAGATTAACAGTTATTACAAAAAAGGGATTTACAGCGTTTTCAGATGGAGCAGAGCGTCCGCGCCTTCGAGCAAGTATCATGAGTTTATATGAACGATTTCACATGGGTCGCGTATGCTCCGTCCGGATGAGCTATATTGAAAAAACATCCGCGCGGACGCTCCGCGCGTCCTGTCCGCTCCATCTGGAAGCGCTGTTAGTATCATACGTATTTTAGAATAATAGTTATTTTTTATACAAGACGATAAAATGGCATTTTATCGTCGACCGAAAAGAATTAATTTCGGGAGACGATAATGCAATTTCTCATCGTGCATAAAACAATATTTTTTTTTCCATAGCGAGTTACCTACGTTTTAAAAAATATTCAGAAATTATTATTTCAAGGAATTTATTACGAGTAGAAAAAATATTGTGCTGGGTTGACGTTGTTTTCTATGTAATTTGACAAATAAATAAAGCTGTCTCTTTGGTTGTCAGTTTTCAGTCAATATTTTTTAATTCTCTTTCGTGTCGATTGCTGATTGAATTTGAGCCAGAAATGGCTTAAAACCGAATAAGTAAATTACCAACAGATATTCAGGGTGAGGCGACAAACGCCATATCCAAACTACTTCCATTTAAATCCCGAATAACTTATGAAAAGGAATACAAAAAATTTCAAAAATGGAAGCAATTAAAAAACGTGCGAGAAGAAATAAAGTTTTTAACCTATCCTCGCTGTTAAAGTATCATTTAATCTACCCTTGCGGTTAAAGTACTATTTTATCTACTATTTTTGATTGATATAAGGCAATTTTAACAGTTGCAATGGAAAAAAAATTTTTTTTACTTTGCTATGACTACAGTTGGGGATATAACCTTTGGTGTTAATATATTATATTAATATAATAGCAAAATAAAATACTAATTCACCACAATACACCAAAACATATTTTTTTTTGTTTGTGGGAAAGAAAATCTTGCATAAGACACCCAGCACTAATAACAGTAAACTATGATCGTTAGTGCCGGATTCTTACCGGCTAAAAAAAAACCACACTTCCTTAACACTGATCATGGTGGAAACCGCTTCCGTATTACTTCGCCATGATAGCTGTCTGTTTACTCTCTTCTTATATCATTTTTCTGTTTCTCCAATATTTGTTTTATTATCGCTGCAGTTAATTTCCACATTTCTTCTGTCCCAGTTAATTATTTTATCATATTTTACGCATTGAAAACTGAGCCGGTATGAGTTTTATAATCCAAACCACACCAAAACATATGACAATGTTATGCCGTGTCCAGAAAAAGCAGACAAAACAGCGACAAGACAGAAACATTCATGTTTTACGACAAAATTGCGACAAATCCAATATATTTCTGCGACATTTTTATCTCATTTTTGTTTTGTTTCAATATTATTCCTTTAGTAAAGCTTGATTTTCATGCATCCGTTGTTCGACGATACGTTGATACGATATTAATTTTATTGGTAGAATTTAAAGACTTTGGTTAGAAAATAACGCAGTTTTTAAATTTATTGCATTTTCATGCCTCCGTTTATCGGATATACGTTGGTGTTATTTTATATTTTCGTTTGCGTAACAATTTTGCTATTTTACTTATATTTTTATTATTGTTAGATTAAATTTGTCAAAAAAGTGTCAAAACGTCCGTTATCGTATGAACGGGTCCGTTGACGGGCTGAAGTAAAATATTTACGGATGAAAAGTGGCGCGAAAACGCTATGACCAATCAGAGCACCGTCGGACCAACGTACCAACGTATAACGGATGCATGAAAATCAAGCTTAATTCTTAACTTATCAATTAATTAACTTTTCAATGTCCCGTCTCGAGTCGGTAAAGATCAAAGTGTCTATGTTTTGTTCGTATATTTAAGTAAAGTTGTCGGCGCAGTGTGGATGGCGTGTTCTTCCAACAGTAGTAGGGGACCAGTGAAATCACACATGGTTAATAAAACTCATTCGCAACAACTAAACTTTTGACTTTGTTGTACTTTTGTCCTTGCAGGGTGGACAATAATTTGTCTCAAGTTTGTCTTGTCAGAATTCCACATTTTTTGTCGCAAGTTTGTCTTCTTTTTGTTTCAAATCGTATTTACTTTTTGTCTCCTTGGTGCGGACCCGGCATTATTTTAGTTAGTGTCATATGACATGGTTAGCGAAACGCGCGTCTAAAAATTAAGGTGTTTTGGAGTATTGTGGTGAATTAGTGATGCATTTTATTTTGTTGATAAGGTTTTTTTAATTGTAAATGAAATACATAAACTTCAATAATATGAAAAAAGATATATTTCAATTAAGTATTCTTTATTTTCCAAAATTAATAATAATTAATAGATGTTATAATCTTGGTTGCTGTAATAAAACCTTCCTAATTAGTTTTCTATTGTTGTGGAACAAGCTAAACTGTTTTTAAATCAAACTTATTCTGGTCATCGATGGGTTCAAAAGTTTTTTGTGTCATTTATTAAACAAAGCTTCTCCATTTCTCCTTATAGCATTAATATACAGTAAAAAATCAATTGTTAAAAATATATTTAAATTGCATCCTAGTATGTGATTTACTTTATCTTAGATTTTATTTGACAATAGTACTGATCAGACCTATATTCTTCGATAATTTTGGTTTCACGATATATTTTGAGCAAAAAATGCAAATTCCATATACTAGTCAGTCGACTTATAATGAATGAACGTAAATTCTAAAATATTGTAGGAATGTCTTTGTATATAAGGTCAAGCTACTGTTTGTCTGATTTTTTAAAGCTTTCTTTGACGAGCACTTTTAAAGAAAGAGCATTTTGTTTCTTTAGCACTTTTTAATTATATGTCAACTTTCTTCTCAATTGGCGTTTTAAAATATTTTGCAGTCTTCTTACTTAATAAAATTCTCATATATAAGCGATACCAAATAAACTTTTAGTTGGGCCATCGAGGGCGCGATTGTTAAATTCATTGCTGCCAACCACGGACATATTCGGCGCCGGGCTAACTAACTGGGATTTGAATTTTCTGCTGGCAATTCAAATGGTAGAACTGCTGTAAAAAGTGTCAAGTTGCCACATTTATTTATTTATCTCCTGACATTTTGATTCGTTTTGACACTTTATTTTTGTATTACGAGTTTTTGGTTTAAGTAAAGCTTGATTTTCATGCGTCCGTTATCCGTTGATACGATGGTCCGATATTAATTTTATTGGTTAAATTGAAAGACTTTGATTGGTTAGAAACGGTTAATCAATCGAAGTCTTTAAAATCAACCAATAAAATTAATATCGTACCATCGTATCGTCGGATAACGGATGCATGAAAATCAACCTTAAATCGTGTTGTGATATTTTAAGCTTAAATTTTATTATTAGCAGACCTTACAGTCGAAAATTGTTCTTTTTAGAACCGCTTATAGTGCGAGGTGTACAAGATGCCGAAGCAGCCTTAATAAAAAACTCATTGCAGCTTTATTAGAATATTTTGAACGGGAAAGCGGTAATAATGACCTTTTTTGTCCCTTAAGGGCCGTTAAGGAGGTGAGTTTTGTTGATGTAAATAATAACTGTTATATTTATAATTAATTCATTTTTGTTTTCTAAAACATTTCGATTAAAAAATAATATGTTAAAGTGGGCAACGCTGTGCCGGTCAAGCTTAAGCATGTGATTAAAAGTTTTTTTGGTATGCATCTATAGCTACACTATTATAAAAAATTGGCGCCGGGAGGCACGTATAGCCGCCCATACTAAAATATGTTAATAAAAAGTTGGTAGGCAGTTCTTTTAGTCTCAAAGTAAAGGAATTTTTCCAATTTTTTTATCTCAAAAACTCCGACTTTGACTGATTCTGATGTTATTACAAATTTTGCTGCAAATATTATTCCTAATCTTAAATTGAAAACCGTGTTTCGCTAGCTACTGTAATTTTGGAGTTACGATTTTTAAAAATTTTTAACTCCCTCTTTACAAAACCCCCACGCCCACTAAAAACTAATGGCCAGATTCTCGGGTGCCACAGTATTTTTGTGCCAAATTTGGTTAAAATTGGTTTAGCGTTTTTTGAGTTATCGTGTTACGATAGTTTTTTTTGCCGATCTTAATAGCCTACCATACCTGTTGGTATGGTCCGCTAAAAATAATTGTGATATCTCCAATAATAATATTTTTTTAATCCTAAAAAAATTCAAACTAATGAAAATGTAGTAAACTTTTATTTTATATATAGTAACAATAATGCAATAAAGCTTATGAAAAGAATGTTAAATTTCATATTCTAAATTTAATGTTATTTTAAAACACTATTTTATTCGCGCGAAAAGATCCTTGAAGCTATAAATTAGCGAATATTCTCAACGACAGTCGCTCGCGAATACACAGAGAAAAGCAAATTGCTTTCGCTCGGAGAGAGTTAATCAAATAGCGGTCGGCGTTGAAAAGAGAAGGAGGAGATGAAAATAAGTGAGTGAGGATTCTTCCCAAGATGAAATTCCGCAGTATTCCGCTATTGATAAAATTTGAACTGATTTGATATGGATTTTCGATTGAAATAAATAAAGGTATCATTCCTCTTATTAAGTTTTTTTTATATTCATAACTTAAAAGGAAATTAAAAATATTTATATATTTGCGACAAGGACTAATCTGGACAGATATTTTGTTTACAAGGATTGCGAACCGCCATATAATTACCTACAGACTTAGTGCAGGTTCATATTGGCACCGATTTGCCTGTCGGGAATAGAATGATGCCGTCTCATGCGTTGTGCAGTGTTGTGGTGTGAAGACATATTGAACGAGCAGTGCTTTGCTTTGTTTCAGTTGTTTGTAAGCCATTAAATAATTTTAAATGTTATAATTTTTTTCCGAGCAACTATAACGGTGCAAGCGCTACCGAAAGTTGATAGAGTTCGCGTTTCTGGGGAGAGCGTTAGCCTTGCACAAACGTGGAACGCAAAAGAGTGTCATTTATACCCAGCACAGCCATTTGAAAATTAATTATCGTTATGGACAATATAGCTACAGACATGTAGTACAGTTAAATAACATCAATATAATAAATTTGAACTAGTTTGAATGCAGATAAAATATATTTTAAACACACTATTTTGTATTAATTTTTTTATAATTTTGTTTTCATAATGAGTAATGAGTTCCATGAAGTTCCGCTTTTAATTTATCAAAATTAAAATTTCTAATGTATGTTGATTCAGGTATAAAAAAATCAGCTTTCCCAAATTTGCCTTTTTTTAAATAGTCCTTTATTTGCAGAGTCGCACTGATTTCTATACCAGTCCTGTAATATCAAGAAAGGATTTTTTAGCTTTAAGAAGACAGATATTCTAAATTATGAATTTCTAAGTTTATTACAAGCGTTTTTTCATATATTATTGACAGTAGAAAAAAAATCAAATGGCTGTGCTGTGTGTAAATGACACTCTTTTGCGCTCCGCGAAAGATGCGAACTAGGTACGTCAATTTTCGGTAACGCTTGCACTATTCTAGTTGAATGAAACATTTTATAATATTTAAAATTAGCCCTACAAATGTATCATGTATATAATATGTATATATAAATGGGTATGTAATAAGAAAAACAATGCGTGAATAAACATACGAAAAAAAAAATTAATTTAGATTTTTGTGTAATACGTGTGCTTGTGAAACACTGACGACACACATCACAGGTACATGCGAGAGGTACCTGACGCTCTGTATAGAGTATAGCACTGTAAGAAAAAGATTTTTGTCAAGCTAAACATAGCATTTTGCCGTGTGTGCGCCGCTCCAAATTCAAACAAGTCCAAAGCTTGAGCGGTGCCAATATGAACACGTACTTAGGAGTTCATGAGATACTTCCTCATTCGACCTTTATGTGGTACCAAATTTTTTACTCTGTGCTATAAACATCAACACGACGAAATTTTCAGACGTTCGCCTGTCCACCCACTTTGTCAGTAGAGGGAGAAGGGGGTTTCTACCTCCAAATCAGGGGGGTGGAGATGTAAGAAGTGACGTCAATAAAACATTAAAAAACAAATTAAAAAGCCGGTAATAAACAAGAAAAGAACTGTTAAAAACGATAAAAAGCTGTTTATTATGCTAAACAGCCGTTTAGCATTAAAGATGTATTTTAGCAGTTTTTGCTTGCTTATTAACGGTTCTTATTTGTCTTTTAATATTTTATCGCCGTCACTTTCTGCTTCCCCACTGAGGTAGATGCAGAAACCTCTTCTCCCTCTACTATCGTCTAACGTTATTTAATTATCGTCGATGATTTTTTCAGAACAGATATTTTGACAAGGCTGAGCTCTTCAGAAGATTTACTAAGAGGAAAATACACTCAGATGCAAAAAAAACGCAACGGAGGAATTTTTGGCCAAATTTGTGTGTTTTATTTTGTTATTTTTAGATTGCGAACCGCCATATAATTACCTACAGACTTAGTGCAGGTTCATATTGGCACCGATTTGCCTGTCGGGAATAGAATGATGCCGTCTCATGCGTTGTGCAGTGTTGTGGTGTGAAGACATATTGAACGAGCAGTGCTTTGCTTTGTTTCAGTTGTTTGTAAGCCATTACAAGACAATTACTTTGGTAAAGATGCATTTGTTCATAGACAATTTACGCCTAAAAAGGCTTATTCTTAGAAATACCAAAAAAACGAGACAAGATATTCATGAAATGAATAAAAGTATTTTTTTTCTATGGGGAATTTTAACAACTATACCTGAACTTGTAATCTTCATTATTTCTCATAGGAGATGTTATTATTCGCGGCAGGTATGACACGTCTACAACCATTAAAATAGAATAAAGGCTCAACAGTAGCAGCGACGCCGCACACGCGGCAAAAGGCAATGTTTAGCTTGACAAAAATCAAAATTACAAATATTTTTTTTCGTATGTTCATCCACTCACTGTTGTTCCTATTAAATCTGTGGACCTAATTTTAAATGTTATAATTTTTTTCCGAGCAACTATAACGGTGCAAGCGCTACCGAAAGTTGATAGAGTTCGCGTTTCTGGGGAGAGCGTTAGCCTTGCACAAACGTGGAACGCAAAAGAGTGTCATTTATACCCAGCACAGCCATTTGAAAATTAATTATCGTTATGGACAATATAGCTACAGACATGTAGTACAGTTAAATAACATCAATATAATAAATTTGAACTAGTTTGAATGCAGATAAAATATATTTTAAACACACTATTTTGTATTAATTTTTTATAATTTTGTTTTCATAATGAGTAATGAGTTCCATGAAGTTCCGCTTTTAATTTATCAAAATTAAAATTTCTAATGTATGTTGATTCAGGTATAAAAAATCAGCTTTCCCAAATTTGCCTTTTTTAAATAGTCCTTTATTTGCAGAGTCGCACTGATTTCTATACCAGTCCTGTAATATCAAGAAAGGATTTTTTAGCTTTAAGAAGACAGATATTCTAAATTATGAATTTCTAAGTTTATTACAAGCGTTTTTTTTCATATATTATTGACAGTAGAAAAAAATCAAATGGCTGTGCTGTGTGTAAATGACACTCTTTATAGCTCCGCGAAAGATGCGAACTAGGTACGTCAATTTTCGGTAACGCTTGCACTATTCTAGTTGAATGAAACATTTTATAATATTTAAAATTAGCCCTACAAATGTATCATGTATATAATATGTATATATAAATGGGTATGTAATAAGAAAACAATGCGTGAATAAACATACGAAAAAAAAATTAATTTAGATTTTTGTGTAATACGTGTGCTTGTGAAACACTGACGACACATCACAGGTACATGCGAGAGGTACCTGACGCTCTGTATAGAGTATAGCACTGTAAGAAAAAGATTTTTGTCAAGCTAAACATAGCATTTTGCCGTGTGTGCGCTGCTCCAAATTCAAACAAGTCCAAAGCTTGAGCGGTGCCAATATGAACACGTACTTAGGAGTTCATGAGATACTTCCTCATTCGACCTTTATGTGGTACCAAATTTTTACTCTGTGCTATAAACATCAACACGACGAAATTTTCAGACGTTCGCCTGTCCACCCACTTTGTCAGTAGAGGAGAAGGGTTTCTACCTCCAAATCAGGGGGTGGAGATGTAAGAAGTGACGTCAATAAAACATTAAAAAACAAATTAAAAGCCGGTAATAAACAAGAAAAGAACTGTTAAAAACGATAAAAAGTTGTTTATTATGCTAAACAGCCGTTTAGCATTAAAGATGTATTTTAGCAGTTTTTGCTTGCTTATTAACGGTTCTTATTTGTCTTTTAATATTTTATCGCCGTCACTTTCTGCTTCCCCACTGAGGTAGATGCAGAAACCTCTTCTCCCTCTACTATCGTCTAACGTTATTTAATTATCGTCGATGATTTTTTCAGAACAGATATTTTGACAAGGCTGAGCTCTTCAGAAGATTTACTAAGAGGAAAATACACTCAGATGCAAAAAAAACGCAACGGAGGAATTTTTGGCCAAATTTGTGTGTTTTATTTTGTTATTTTTAGATCTATTTTCATTAATTTTTAGCAAGCTGTTTTTTTATAAACTTTAGTATTTGACATATTATACGATACGAGGGGTTGTTTTTTGCCTTAATTTTAGAACACTCTGTGCAATAATTTCGTATGTAAATTTTCCTAAAATATAGTTTTGCGGTCAGAACCATGTTTCCTGAAGATTTTGTTTTTAGGATCAGGTTTTTAAGAGTGGAATGAACTTGCCACCAACAATTTTCAATTTTTTCAATTATGATTTTGATAAGTTATTTTTCAATATGACGAGGCGGCTTTCATGATTATTGTGCTGAACTATATACTACTATGAACTACCCATCATGTTCGATGTTTGGGAAATGCTTGGCAGGAGGGTTAGAGGTCGCGAAGCGGTACCAGTTTCATTAAATGAATTTCGCTTAGTCCTTAAAGTAGAATAGGAAAACATAACTTAATATGATATATGCAGCCTCAATGACAGTATGAACGGACGTATACAGGTTGTTATAGCAGCCATGGGAGGCAATACAAGATATTAGGGTATTTTTTAGAATTGTTTTTTCTGTTTGTATTCTTGAGTATTACAGATGTTTAAACCCGTTAGTTCTGTTATCGTTATTAATGTTTGTTAAAACCAGAACTGTATCGTTAATCTTTAACGTTTTTTTTTAAATTTAGTATAGAGTATTCAATGCAGCGCAATATGGCGTAACGACAATAGTCACCAAAACCATCTCGTCATATTAAAAAATTACATCAAAAAGTAATGATAATTGAGAAAGTGCAAATTGATCGTGATCAGTTCATTTCGCTCTTAAAAATTAACCAAAGCATGTATTAACATGAATTTAACAACAAATGTTCAGGAGTCATGGTTCTGACTGTAAAATTATATTTTAGAAAAATTTACATACGAAATTATTGCACAGGGTGTTTAAAAGTTAGGGTAAAAAGATTAATTATGATTCGATTAACCCTGTATAATATGCCAAATACTAAAGTTTATAAAAAACTGAGTTTATGAATTAAAGTTGATATAATTATATAGAGTTTGCTAAAAAATTCATGAGAATAGGGCTAAAAATAACAAAAATATAACACTTTAAATTTGACTAAAAATTCCATTGCGTTTTTTTTTCGCATCTGAGTGTATATGCTACTATGTAATGTGTAATGTCCGAAATGCGGTAAAACCTAGGATAAGCGCGCTAAACCTAGGATTTACCAGAAGCATTAACTAATTAGGTTAGCCTGGTTATTTGGAGGGTGTTAATGCATTGGTTAGCCTGGTTATTTGGAGGATGTTAATGCATTGGTTAGCCTGGTTATTTGGGGGGTATTAATGCATTGGTGAGGTGGTTATTTGGTTGGTTGGTTTTTACTACCACTTGCTTTTGGTAAATCTTAGGTTTTACCGCATTTCGGATATTAACAGTAACATATTTACTATTTTGTATTCAACGAATCAAATAGTTACACTATGATGGATATGTAATTTTATTTTGATATGTGGTTTCAAAATTTTATTTTAGGTTTAGATTGACTGATACTGAATATAAGAAGATAACGATACTGAATATAAGATATTTTATCTGGATAATAACAATAGTAAGCAAATCACGTCATATCACACAAGTTTTTTTTTTTAAATTTTCAGTAAAATTTAAATCGTAATGTTTCTATCAAATTAAAAATATATATTTAGGTAAAACTGTTCTTCCTTGAATTTCATGATCTAAAAAATAAAATGTTAATAAAATAATCTATAGAACATAGTTGCATTGAATATACAAACTGTCTAGAAATACGCTTATTTAAAATAACGCCTACGAAATCGAATTAAGTTTTATGTTCTAAATTTGTTATTTATTAAAATTCTATTTTGTTCCCGCGAAGAGATCCTTAAAGCTATAAATTATGGAATATACTGAACGATAACCGCTCGCGAATACACAGAGAAACGCAAATTGCTTTCGCTGCGAGAGAGTTAATCCAATAGCAGTGGCATTGGAAAAAGAAAAAGAGCAAACGAATAAGGAAGTGAAGTTTTCCCGTAAAATAGAAGATTCCTTATTACTTCGCAACTGTTTCAATCTAAATTTATTTGGTAAGAATGAATTTTATGCAATTAAATAAACGCATAATTCTTCTATTCACGCTTAATTTATTAATGAATAGAAAATATAAATAATAACCAGACAGAGATCATGTAAATACGACCCTATAAAATAGTTCTGGATTGCTTTCTTTTTTTAAAAATGTGTGCCTCTTTTTCTTTTGTTTTGAAGTATCTTAGGGATAAAAAAATAGCACAAAAGTTTCTTTAAATGACACTGGATTATTAAGTAATTAGACCGAGGGATTTTAAGAAATTTCTCTGCTTAGATAAAAAAAAATTGTACGAGTGTTAATTTTTATCACTAATTAATAACCACACAATATTTTTTCGAAAAATTATCCATTTCGGGCCAAAATAGAGGGGAGGCGGTAAAAAATATACTATCCTGGACACATCATCTACGTAGTCTGTATTTTAATGCATGGCGACAGAGTGCGATAATTCAATGACGCGTAACGCCTATATACGGGCTGGAGCAGGATTTGTGCTGACGCCATCATTTTGGGGACTACAGATGAGTCACCAGCTCGTCAACAGCAACAATTTTAGAGATTTTTAATAATTTGTTGTGTGTAGTGAACTTTGTATAAACTTTATTACAATGGTGATGTGTTCAGCTTTCAAGTGCAAAAGCCGCAACGATGAGAAAGAGCCAGAAGTTACGTCACAGCCTAAGTTACGTTTCATAATAAAAAAAATAAATTGTTCAAATATTAATTTTACTTACACGCTGAACACATATATATATACCTGGGCATAATAGGCTTTGGGCCTTAAGCAGAACATCCATAAGGCTCATGATTTTAGCATATGCACTCCCCCGAAAAATTATAACAGTGCTATAAAAATCGGAGATAAACTATTGGAATATGTAGCGGAATTTAATTACCTCGGCAGTTTAATTTCGGAAAAGGCCAATATCGACTCTGAAATTCAGCACAGAATTAGCAGCGCCAAAAGGGCATTCTGAGCACAAAAACGAAACTTGCAGTGCACCGAGCAATAGTAATCCCCACCATGTTATATGAAAGTGAAACATGGGTGCCGTACCGCCGCGCCGCACCAGAACACTAACGCATTAAACAAGTTGCAACAGGGACACCTTGGACAACTGTTAAGAGTCAAATGGTACCACCACGCCTCAAACGTATCAGTCCCTGAAAAAGCTAGCTGCGAGAGCGCTGAAGTCATGATTACTAAATCCATCTTAAGATGCAGGATGCAAGACATCCGCCTACCGAAATATCTTCTTTACGATGAACTTGTAGACGGTAAGAGGAAACCGGGTGGATAACTCAAAAGATACAAGGATATTTTCCATGAAACCTTAAAGGGAATAAGTATGTAGGATCAGTGGGAGGTAGGAGGTAGCGGCGCACAATAGAACGCAATGGAGAAGAATTATAAACTCAATTAAGAACGGCAACCAAAAAATAAAGAGGCAACAAAGTACCTAATGAGATTTTTGAATGTCCGGAGTGCGGAAGAGAGATAACATTACGTATCGGGCTTTTCAGTCAGAGAAAAGCCCATGAAAGAAAACGCCTTGCATCTTTTGATGCGTGTGAAATACTCGTCAGCGAGTAATGGCAGTAAGTAAGTAAGTTCGATATCAGTCGTACCAAACTCTATGTCAAGTCATCATGAGGTATTCTGGTGTTTCCCCATTTTCCACACAGAATCTGCATTCGCCGTTGTTGCTTAGCTTCAAAATTATGAATGAATACAAAATATCTAGAATTGTATTTATTTGGAATAGCACTTGTGAAAAGCATGTTAAATTGTTAAATTTCATACTTTTATTATTACTGAATTATTTTCTTTTCGCGAATATATCCTTTAAGCTATAAATTAGCGAATATCCTGAACGACAGCCTCTGGTGAATACACAGAGACATGCAAATTGCTTTCGCTCGGAGAGAGATAATCAGATAGCGGTCGGCGTCGGAAAGAGGAGAAGCGGAGAATAAGTAGTGATGGGTTGTTATTTAACTATCTGTTATTTTATAACAATTATTTAGAAATAACATAACGCAACCGTTACTGCTTTTAAAAAATAACAGATATAAAATAACGACACGCAGAGATCGAGTGTTCGTGAAACGAAGTCGGCGCTCTGCACCGCCACGAAATTCGATGCTGCCCCAAGCAATTCCAAAAAACAACTAGTATGGATGGAAAACCTATTATTTCGACAACCATCGATACAGGCGGCGAGATACAACGGACAACGGAGTGGGGTATGCGCTACGGCGCGGCGCGTCGTGTTGGACTGACAACAGCTTAAAAATAATAGGATATAAAAGAAGCAGCTTTTTTGAAACAGTTGCGGGCATAACGCCTGGCTGTCGAGATAACAGGAGTGGGAAAGGAGCGCTGCTGCATCGGTCGATTGTCGATGGAGGCTCGCAACGGGTTGGAGAATAACGCATCAGTTGTTTTAGCTATGTTGTTTTTTTACCTGTTACGAGCATAACAGAACGGCGTTCGAGATAATCGGAGGTTTGAAACAGGTTGGAGAATAACGCATCAGTTGTTTTAGATACATATTGTTTTTCAACCTGTTACGAGCATAACGGGCGGAGGTCGAGATATTATGGCGCTGTATGTTTCAATACTTTGTTATTAAGTTTCAATATTTAAGTATTTATTTATTCTGAAAAATTTTCAGAATAATATTTTAAGATTTTTTAAAAATGTATACAGGGTGTTTTGAAAAATCTGGTCATTGATTAATCACGATCCTGCTTAAAGCCCTTGACGTAAAAAGCTGATTTTTGGAAAACGGATTGACTTTAGGGTGTAGAGGTGCGATAAGAAGGGATTTTTCGAAACTCAAATTCTAAGGGGGTGAAACCACCCTCAAATATTAGAATATTTTTTATTTAAAAACTGGTGAGTTTTTCGAAAAAACTCTTAAACACGTATATTTTATTTTGTTGTTTTACATATTTTGAGATTTTTACAAAATATATACAGGGTGTTTCATAAAATATGACCACTGAGTAATCACTATTCTGCTTAAACTGCTTGACGTTTAAAGCTGATTTTTGGTAAACGGATTGACTGTGGGGTGTAGAGGTGCGATAAGGAGGGGTTTCTCGAATCTCAAATTCCAAGAGGGTGAAAACGCCCCTCAAATATTACAATATTTATTATTTAAAAAACGGTTAGTCTTTCGGGAAAACGATTGGACACGCATAATTTATTTTGTTTTTTTACATATTTTGAAATTTTTTAAAAAATAATACAGGGTGTTCCAAAAAGTTGAGTAATTGATTAACCACGATTCTGCTTAAACTGCTCGACGTTTAAAGCATATTTTTGGCAAATGTGAGAAAATTTTATCCAGTTTGTATGTTAATGGAAATTCTTGCTTTGCTTTATCATCACCATTACAAATTAATAATTCGATGCGAACGAAGTCGCGGGTACAACTTAACAAGTATAGCTAGAGACGTGAGAAATATAAAATAAGAGACGCCCCCCGATGCGCAGTGGACATCCCACAAATTTGCTTCAATCAGATTTTTCGTAGCGTAACTGCATCTCTCTTCCGCCGAATGCGTTCTCTCTCTATCGTGTGCGCGACCGGTGCTATCCCCAAGTCTCTTCCTATATTTGTCAAACTGTACATGCTAGTTTAAGTGTAAAATTAATTCGAACTCTAGTGTGTAGTTGGTTTACTTATGAAGAATATACTACACATTTTCTTATATTGCTATTTTTTGACCGCAAATGGTAAAATCATAACGAAGAGCTTCTCGCCCGTCGAGTGAGATGCACCCTGTACACTGCTACGCAATTCAGAATCTACGCGGATCGAGGGGTAGGGCGTAGGTAGATCGGAATTTATAGATATAGACGAGTGGCGGCATTTTGGCTTTTTTATATCGCAATTTGTAAACAGCGCTTATTTGTAAACAACCCCCGTTTTTAGAGAGGTATTTTAGATAACAATCGATATTTAGAAATGTTATGACACCCTGGAAATACTACCACCGAGCACGTCATTGTTGCAACTGCGTTATACGCCTGGCGGTGACCGCCTCATATTCTTTCAGATATTTAGCAATAAAATAAAGAAACCTGTTATTTTTAAGCTGTTATTTTAAGCTGTTTTTTATAAATAACTATAACAGTTTCAACTGTTATCTAAAAATAACAGTTTTGCCCATCACTAAGAATAAGTGAGTGATAAGATGAGATCCTGCAGTATTTCGCTGTATATAGGTAGATATAATATAGACTGATTGGATATGGAATTTCGATATATATTTATAGATAAGGATTCGATTTATATACTCACGTTTCAAATTTATGAAATTAAAAGTAATCTTAAAAATATAATGAAATTAGACAGATTCACTAGCGACGTGCATTTTAGAGTCATCAGTGGAATATATTTCAATAAAGGAACGTGTGCGCCACTTACGTCATTTTAATTGTATAGGCCGTCTAATGCCGATTCAAAGTTAGATCTTGATATTTTGTCTAGTGATTTCGATCTCCTTGATGAGATAAATGCAATTTTATTAATTGCAATTAATAAAATTAGAATAAAAGAGAAATAATAAACTGTTTACTTAATCAATTCTATTATTAAATTATATTTAAATTTATAACACTGCTCTTTAATGCTACCTACAGCAATTTCAAGAAAAAAATGGTTTTTAAGATAATTACAAAAGAAAGATTTTTTTAAGTTTTAACTTCCTGTAATTTTAAGAGTATGCATTTCCGCACCCATACTTATTTAACACTTTAGCCCCAGTTAATGACATTATTTTTTTTAAAGATTGCTATTGGTTTTAAATAAAGACATTAATAAAATTGTGTTTATATTATCATATTATCAAGGAGACTGAAGTCGAAAAAATATTAAAAGGAAACTTTTAATCAGCATTAAAAGGCATACACAACTGTGCTAACAAAAGAAAAAAAAATTATGTGGCACACATGAATCTGTCGACACTTTTTAGCATTCAAATATGTTGCACTTCTACAAAATTTCATTCAAATCTCTTAATGCACTTGGAAGTAAATTAAAAATTAAGACTTTAAACTTCTAGAGCAACTAAACAAAGCAGAATCGAACCTATGTCTATACGAAAAATAAATGATATTGTTACATGAAGAATCTCCTCACGAGAGATAGCGCATGTTTTTTGAGACACCCTTATATTATTTGCTAATATTCGTATGCGTAAGTTTGTTGCAAATACACCCAGAATCGCAAATTTATCTCGGTAGGAAATAGAGTATGTTATTAAAATAGCGGTTGGCTTAAAGAATAGAGAATAAGTGAGATTGTTTAGTATTTGTGTTATGGAAATAACCTGAACTGGTTTGATAGGAAATACCAATGAAATATTATTTTTTTATATATAAAATAAATTGGCAATGAAAATTAACTGTTTCTACTATTGTTTTAGCTTTTATAACTCAGCTCTAAAAGTTATGGTATTGTAGAATAAAATTACCATTGTATTAAAATGTCCGAATGTAACTACTTAGAGAAAACCTGTTTCATTAAAATCTTTGACGTTCTGATAATAATATTCTATAAAATCCAATGTTTGTGTATTTTTCTGTTTTATAATTTTATGTAATTTCAAACAGAACGTGCATTTGCGATTGGACAGCGAACATACTAACTTGGATAAAGAAAAGGAATAATAGAACAATTGACAGCCGGCTATTAATATATCTCTTAATACATATCTTGTAATTACATATCAATGAGTTTATTTAACAATGAAATTTGACAATAGTAATTTGTTACGTAATTTGAAGTCTTGATTATTGTTCCTTAATTAACATCACTCGAAACGCCCGTGATTGTTTTATAAATTTGTAAAGTAATGATATATTATTTGTATAGTCAATTTAAAAAATTAAAAATTCATGGTGATCCAAAACGTATATTATAATGTAGAATGAGTGGAAGGGGGTTCATCACTGCAACCTTTTATGTCCCCCTCTCTTGAGTTATAACTCACCATACGGTCTAGAACTCATCATACATGGGGATTTTCCTATTGTAGGGAGGGGGGCAGTGTATCTCCCATCTTCTTCTGACAACAGCTGTTCATCCTCTGAGGAGTGGACGCTACCTCTTGCGAGGATATACACCCTTCCATTGTTGGGATTTAGCCCTCCGTGCCTTTCACAGTCGAGGAGCTTGTCTCCGGCTGACGTACCCTTGAGGGTGAAGCTGGAGGATCAATATCCATTTTATTCACCTTTTTAGGCTTTTTAACTTGGTTTCTTCTTAGACCTGATACCGGTGTAAGTGCCGGATCTATAATAGACGATATATCTCTCTTTTCTTATTGCCTCCCTGGATTTTAGGTCAATTCCTATTGTGAGGACCTGACCATGGCCCTCCTCCCTCGAGTTGATGACTCACCAACTCGATGTCCATACATTGGAGTTTTATAACCGCAAGAGTTAGTCGGTTCACTTCTACGGAGCCCCGCATATAGAAGTAAGAGAGACGACTAAGTAAGGAAAATCCAAATAGGGGAGATTAAAGGTTGAGACTAGTAGAGCTAAGACTTCTATCCAGCCACGCATTCCCTTGACCTGGTCCCACCATCATAGGATTTAGGTTTTTGGTGAGGTCGTCTCCTGGTCCGGGCGGTTAAGCCAAGACCTCCCCACACCTTCTACCCGTGAGACATAACCACATATATTAGGTGGTGCCTGGTATGATGGAAAGGATAGTCTCATCCGGCATCGTTATATGTCTGGGTGTAATTCCCTAGCCACGACGCTACTGCCAGGGACAAAACAGTGAAATGCTCTTTAGACCTAGCCAAAGTGCCATATGGGATTCTCCCTAGCATCTGACTAGGAGCTTCCCTACTAACCACAAGAGCTTTAACAGCAAAAAGCTATACGGTCATTAGCAGACAACATTGAAATATAAAATTTAACATATGAATGAGTAGAATGAATGAGAGGGGGGTTAATCACTGCGACCTTAAACATATATTGTTCCCATATTTAACGTAACATTTGAAAGACCTTGCTGAAATAACTTGAGTATGCAGAAACCTATATTTACTAATATATAAGTACCTATTTCTAATTATTTTATCATCTAATGAAAGAGCATGTCCATTACACACAAGTACAACCCTAATATAATTTATTTCTCTTTTATTATATATCTTTGGAAAGCGGAATACTAGGTAATCTATGAACCACCAAATTGAAACTAGCGGTCTTGATGATAAGAGTTATTAGGAATATATTTGCGTGTAGTGGTCTTTTTTTAATTATCACTATATATAAAACTTGTGTACAGCGCTACTAATAAATTACAGCAACTATTAGGAAAAAAAGTTCATAGCTCCAGTGGAGACGATTTCGACATACTACGAAATCGTCCTATTATGTTGTTCATTCAACGACGTCTAGAAATTGACGTAAAGTAAAATTTACTCTTTAATTAAAATGACAGACAACAAATGCTTTGTTATATAGTGGAACAGACTATACATGTCAGAGGGAATGATTCCAAGGTTGTGTATACAAGAACGTATCATCAAAAACTGGGTTTAATGCTATAAAAAATGCATGAATGTTTACGTTACGCAGATGTAGTACTATACCATTAGCTTATTACGTGCATAGTAATTTATTCCATTTTAGGAGATGCAGTGTTTTTGAGTTAACAAACCGTTTGTTTTTGAGATTCGAGTGTTTGAAATTAGCGTAGTTTATTTGCGGAATTCGCTATCCGAATTTTTAAAAAGCATGTAATTGTGACCGCAAACCCTATTTGTATGGCGATTTAAAAAGGAATACTTGTAAATTATAACAAAAGCCAGGTTCATGAATAATATTGGGATTTCTGGAGCTATAAGCACAAGCATACTACTTGTCTTTCAGGTTAACTAAAAAGCAATTAAAACTAATTAAAATAAAATTATTGGGCCAAGAGGAAATTCTGACTAATCAATAATTAATCGATCAAAAGAACTTACCTGAAGTTCGATCGTAATTATATGAAGGTCCAGTCCGAAAATATTACATATCATTTTTAACAATGTAGTACATGCCATCTCATACTTTTGAGCACAAGGTTTAAAGAAGAATAAGAAGAAGAACACAATTTCTGCTCCTTCTTGCTTTGGTTGTGACACTCGCCGCTAACTTCATTGGTTTTAAAGATTTTAATAATTTTACTGCCAATTGGTTGAGGGAGGGTGGGATGTAATATTTTCGGACTGGACCTTCATATAATTACGATCGAACTTCAGGTAAGTTCTTTTGATCGATTAATTATATTTCAGGTCCAGTCCTCAATATTACATATCATTTTTAACAATGTAGATGTTTAAAGATTTATTAATTGGCCAGTAAAATTATTATTAACTCAAGTACGTTTTTGGGGAACTAAAAATCAAGCTGAAATGAACAGTATATTATTATGTTTATGTATACCTACATACATAATTAAAAGAAATATATAATATGTTAATACAGTACATATTCATAACCTAAAAAAAAACAAAGTAAAAAAAACAGCAAAATTCCAGCAAAATTTTTACGAACATAATAAATCGAACAAAATAAAAAAAGACAAAAAAGATATTATTCTGCATTAAAAACTGTTTGAAGGAAGCTTTCTGCCCCTGACAAAGGTCTGTTGTAGAATTTAGCAAAGACCTTCGACTTATCGCTCCAGCCCACGGATTTTCTAATAGTGTCAATCGTAAGTCCTTTTCTAAATGCTTCCGATGTGGAAGCATGTCGCGTCGAGTGCGCTTTAAACACTGATGAATCTATCCCAGCCAACTCCAGAGCTCCCTTTATCCAACGCTTAAAGTTTGTTTTGAAGCTTTTTTGTGAGGTTTTGCGTATGTAATGAATAAATTGTCACAATTATCCGGCCTGAGTGTCTTCGAAACTTTTAAATACGTTTTGAGGATTGTAGCTACGCAAAGGCCTGGCTTTTCGCGTAGAAAACATAGATTCAGACAGGTTTGCGGAGCGTTAGGCCTGGACGTTTTTAACAAATCTAGGGTATAAATTTTTGCCCCTGAATCGCAAAAATGAATGTTTGAGCATTTAATTACTGACAGGGTTTGAATTCTCTGTGCTGTGGCCAGAGCTAATAAAATTATTAACTTATATGTTAAGTTTTTCAAAGGGACTATATCATAATTTTCGAAGAAAGTTAAAACTTTTTCCGGATCCCATGTGCACGTATATCTAGGTTTCGGAGGTCGAAGCCTAAAAATTCCTTTCATAAATCTTTTTAGGTCAGGGTCTTTCCCTAAGTTTCGTGACGTAACAAGTGACAACGCAGCGCGGTGAGAGTTGAAGGACCCAAATATATTGCTAGTTGTATCGAGAACCTCCTGAAGGAAAGAAATCACGTCAGATGTTTCGCATGTGAACGGAGAGATATTCAGTCTACTGCAGTAGCTCCACTACGATTTTAGAGTTGAATTATATTGTTTAAGGGAAGAGTCACTTAAAGACTTTACCATTGTTCCAATTGCGCTTTCTGGGATTCCCTTTCTTCTGAATGCTTCCCAGAGAGCTTCGCAGCAACCAGGATAAGATCTTTGCACATTGGATGTCGCACTTTGCTATAAGGGGAAAAAAGAATGTCATTATTAGGTCCAAAAAATAACGGGTGGCCAACTGTTAATTTCACGAATAATGGGTACCATGGTTGGGTCTTCCAAAAAGGCACTACCATAATACCCGTTGCCTTATCGTTAATTATTTTTTGCAAGGTCCGAAGGATCAAAGCAAAAGGAGGGAATGCGTAAAAACTTAGGTTGCTCCATGACACTGTGAACGCATCAATGGCTTCCGATTCTGGGTCAATGTACCAAGAAAAATATCTTTTACATTTATTATTAGCAACTGATGCAAATAGATCGATATCCGGTTGACCAAGTTGCTGCGTAATATCATTGAAAATATTATTGTTTAGGGACCATTCCGTTTCCTTAGGTAAAGTTCGCGATGCTTGGTCAGCCTGCCAATTTTCCTTGGATTGAATGTATGATGCAAATATCCATATATTCTTATTTTCGCACCATTTCCATAAGCTTCTTGCCAGGTTATTAAGTTTGGGGAATTTAACACTTCCCATCTTGTTGACATATGAAAGAGCGGTGGTATTATCGGTACGTATAAGGATATTGCAGTCCTTGAGGTTGCCCGCAAAGCATTTTAATCCCAGAAAAATAGCTCTAAGTTCTAACAAGTTTATGTGATCTTCTGATTCAGTTAAAGACCACCACCCGCAAGCACTTTTACCCTGACAATATGCACCCCAGCCTGACAAACTTGCGTCCGTGCAAATTTCAATTAGGAAATTTTCTTTTCTTAGTACATTCATTTCCCGTGGAAGTTTTTCCAACCACCAGCGCAAATCGTGTTTAACTTCCATTGAAAGTTTCATTTTAGATTTGTAGTTGCCGTAGTTAGCCCTTAAGGCTAAATATTTGGCTCTTTCCAGTGTTTTAGTATATAATCGACCATATTTTATACCCGGACACGCCGCATTTAAGAGGCCTAGGAGTTGTGCAAAATGGATAATTTTACAACTTTTTCGGAGTAGAAATGATTTTATAGATTTTAAGAGTCTTTTCCGTTTCTCCTGTGGCAATTCCATTGTCATTCTACTCGAATTGAACAGAAAACCCAGAAATTTACATTGGATACTAGGAAAAAATACACTTTTCTCCTCATTTATTATAAATCCCAGAGAACTTAAGACGTTTACAACAAGATTAACATTTGTACAACATTCCTTGAAATGTGTGCCTAAGATCAAAAAATCATCCAAATAGTTAACGCATAATACTCCCTTGGAACGGAGGTATTCGATAACTGGCTTTAAAAGCTTAGTAAAAGTATAAGGCGCTGTTGCCAAGCCAAACGGTAAACAAGTAAACTCATATATTGACGTATTAAAAGAAAATCTTAAGTATTTTCTGTGTTTTTTTATTTACTGACACCAAATAATAAGCATCCTTGAGGTCAATTGTGGCTGTAAAATAGTTGGGTTGAATTAGCCGACATGCAGTTCTAGTATCCTCCATTTTAAAGTGAGGAGGGTTGAGAAAAGTATTTAACTGTTTTAAGTTTAGAATTAGTCGCTTTTTACCATTTGGCTTGTCTGCAAGAAAAATTGGTGATAAAAATTGATCTGGTAAGGAAAGACATTTTTGTACCACACCTTTTTTGATGAAACTAGCGATTTCCGTTTCTATTTGCTTATAATCAATGCTGGAGAACTTTTGTTTATGAGAACGATTAAGTTGGTAGGGTTTACTAACAAAAGGTAAAGTATACCCTTTTATCCACCCCAGGACAACCGGGTTGGTAGTGATTGATACCCATTTTTCGTGAAATTGTCTTAGGCGGCCCGCGCAATTTGGTACACTTACCATTAATTCCTTCGTTGATAACTGTTCCTCGATTTGGTTTGTTGACTGGTTCTCCGATATTCCGTCTGATGTCTGCTCCTTGGGGCTTGCCCTCTGCTCGTTCCCGTCTCCCCCAAGGGACGGGAAGGGCGATAGGAGTTTAAAGTGTTTCCAGCTGAAAAACGGTTTTGGAGAGGCCTACTCGGCCTACTACTTACAGCGCCCCCCCTCTGATTTCTTGAAAACGGGGTATTTTTTGTCATGATTGGTAATTTTAATTCTTTGCTCACCGACTCCATACTTTTAATACACTTAATTTTTTCTGATAGATCTGTTCCAAACAGATACTCGGAAGTGGTACATTTTTCGGCGATTTCCTTCATATTTTTTAGGTGTGGAACAACCAAGTTTTTTCTAGTAGTAGTTATCCTATGAAAAAGGTTTGTAAGAATACGAGCCGAGTCTAGCGCACTTGAAAGGAGGTCCTTTCTAAACTCGTGTGGAATCTGTTCCACATTAGTTAGCAAGCACGATATGTTTTTGCCTAGAGCACTTATTCCTCTTCCCAAATGGTTTTGTACCTCACGGTGAGAGGAGTCAGTCATTAAATAATTTTTAGATAAGGCCGAGGAGATCTCTGGATTAAGCTTTGGTGGCATAAGCTGTGTTAGATTCGCTGGGGTTTCATATTTATTAAGAAGAGTTACACACTCCTCTTTTTTTAGGCCATTTACTAAAATTGCCTGCCATCTAGAGATCAACGACTCGTGCAAAGAAAAAAACATTCGATTGTGCTTTGTTCGGGTCTTCTCCTATCAATTCCATGACGTCATCGGGAAGGCTAACGTCATTATGAACGACAAGTTCATCATCGTCATTATGAACGACAAGTTCATCATGATCTGGTTCGCCATCGTAGATGCTGATGCTACACACATCGTGATCATTTTCTGACACAACGTTACACACGCTATTGTCATTACGCGACTGATTTGCTACTACACGTGGCAACGCCGCATTTTCTGACGCATATGATTGAGAACGCTGCATGCGATACTCGCCTTTATCGTCATTTGACTCCGGCACCGGTGAATTACACATTCGGGGAACCTTGCGTTTTTCGTTATCTGTAATTGGCCGCTCTCGATTACGATGCATCGAACTATGATGGCGACTTCGACTACGAGAACGGGAATTATGCGCCTTTTGTCTTTGTAATTCTCGTTCCAACTTTTTTACACGTTTTACAAGGGACTCCCTTTCAGAGTCGCTTGAGGATTCATCCCTATTTCTCTTTTTAGACTTGTCCATTCTGTAAGAGAACTGCTAAAAAAAACGTTATTTATGGTATTCAAATGTAAGGTTAGACCACAAGTTTTTTTATTTTACTCCTAGTAAACTATACTGTCGTAGTTTTTGTACATATAGGGTTACAACGTAACAATTAGACAATGTATACTCACATCAGATACCTTTTCCTAATTATTTAGCGCTAAAAATTGATTAAATTAAACGAAACGGCAAAAATTTAACCTTGCACTCGCCGCACAAGAAAACACAATGAAGTTAGCGGCGAGTGTCACAACCAAAGCAAGAAGGAGCAGAGATTGTGTTCTTCTTCTTATTCTTCTTTAAACCTTGTGCTCAAAATTATGAGATGGCATGTACTACATTGTTAAAAATGATATGTAATATTGAGGACTGGACCTGAAATATAATAATTGTTAACTAGTCTTATACGTAGTTCATTACTAAGGACTTAAAAATAGTAAAAGATGATTTATAAATTATACCAATAAATATATAAGGTAACTTTTGTAACTTTGTAATAACAAAACAGTATAAGGTATAATAAGTTATTATACCGTGGTTTTGCTTTTTTAGAGTTCTTTAAGCCTCAATACTTGTTTGGTTGAAAACGATTGGTGGAATTTAGATTATTTTGAATAAAAATATTCTCTTGCAATTCTTCTCCAATGCAGTTTACTGTTCACAACTCTTACTTTCTGACCACTGAATATCGTGTTGATTGGCCAAATACCTAAGGTCTACGAGGATTTTACAGTCCACCCATTCATTGTTATGTCTGATTTTTAATGATCTGTGGTAAGTGTTAATTAAATAAAGGTCAATGGAACTTCAACGTATTTTTTTTTATTTTAAATGAGACACTGTCGCCACCTTTTAGCAAACATTCTAAATAAATATGATATCCCTTTATTTTTACGTTACCAAAGCACATACATCCTTTTTTTCTTTTATGTTTGTTTCTCCACACTAATATCCCAAGTGGCTGAACCGATTTGGCGAGACTTTTTATTGACATAACTTTTCAGAGCTACATCGGCAACATTCTTTTTAATTTTGGTATGTATTTTTCTAGTCCTCTGAGAGAACTACTGAACTTTAGATATATTTATAGATATTATTTATCGTATGAAATCAGAGAATAATTTCTGGTTTCAAATGAGTCTTTAAGAAATAAGTTCTCTTTAAACTCCGCTCTTTGCTTTTCTATGATAATTTTTGTAAGTGTAATGCAGAAATAAATATTATTTTTATTAAATATATTCATACTTCAAGATAATTTAATTTTAAATATCTATCATAAATTTTCAGTTAGCGTTAAAGTAGACAAAATGGAGTTGTTAAATACTTCTTATGGCAAAAAATAAGTCATTCTGCTTTTATTGTCGCTCGTTAAGATAAGTTTTACGACTGCTTCATTCCTTAATTTATATCTCATAGATCCGACAACAGGATGGCGTATTAAAATATCTTTTTGGACTTGGCTTGAGGTGTTTCCGACTCTAAATTAATTAATCACACGGTTAAATAGTTGTTTCCGTTATTAAATATAATATTATTGTTTTTCTAATACAAATAAGTAAATAAGTTCTAGTACAGTTAGGAGGAGGTAACAAAATTTTAGTTTTATTTTATACAAAATCACATGCTATATATCATTGTATCAAAACAAACTAGTGATTATACAGTATCCGAATGTTGAAAGTTCGATTCATATGAAATCTGAGCGTAAGTGACTCTCGTGATCTGAGTAATAAGTGACTCTGACCATGGATATCAGGACACATGAGTATCAAAAGCTCTAAAAATTTATTAATGCTTTTACACAAGGCAGCCAATTTCGCTTTCTATGAGCGATCGTTTACAATTGACATTGTAGAATGTAGAATGAGTAAGAGGGTGGGGGTTAACCACCGCGACCTTAAAGATCTATTGTGTCCTCCTTTCATGAATTATAGCTCATCATACAGTCTGTAACTTATACAGTCTATAACTTATCATAACTTCCTGTTGTATGGGAGACAGGGTATTTCCCATCCTCCTCTGACAACAGAGGTTCATCCTCCGAGGAGTGGGCATCTACCTCCTACGAAGGTACACACCCTTTCACGGTTGGAGTTTAACCCTCCGTGCCCTTCACAGTCGAGGAGCTTGTCTTCGGCTGAGGTACCTCCTCCGGACTCCGCTACTTGTATTCCAGTGAGGTGGAAGCTGGAGGATTTATCTCCATTTTTTCCACGACTTTAACTTGGTCTCTCCTTAGACTTGACACCGGTGTTGTCCCGAATCTGTAATAGCGGGTATATCCCTTTTTCTATTGCCTCTTTGGATTTAGGGTCAATTCCATCGCACGGGTTAGTCGGTCCACTTCTACAGAGCCCCGGATGTAGAAGGGAGTCGAGAATACAATGGATTGCTCCCTTGTGCCTCAAGGTTGAGACCAGTAGAGGCTAGTCTTCTAATTAGCCACACATATAGTCTGATATGGGCACATCATCATAGGATTTAGGTTTTTGGTGAGGTCTACTCTTTTAGTGAGGTCTTGTCTCCTCTTGGTCCGCGCGGTTAAGCCAAGATAGCCCCCAAATATTAAAGTGACATAATAAACTTGATCACTATCCGTAAAATCAATACGAGTTTGGGTTAAGACTGAACTTATAAAAATATGTCGTAGGTTATGCAGAACATAAAGCTACACTTACCTACAGTTTTTCTCTTTGTGCAGTCTCCTCCCAAGTAGAGACAGCGTGAGATGTGGGGCCTGTATCTCTACATCTTTCCAGCTCACCGTAGACTAAGACTAGAAACTGGGTCAGGAGGAAAAGGACATCCAGAACAAATACAGCCATATATAATACAGACTAATCCTTATCCTAAACACGCCTTTGAGGAACCGGTAGGCTTTAAATTTCTATAGGACCTACTATTGACCCCTTATGAAAACATCGGAGCTAGGAGTAGGACCTTACGAAACGTCATGAAAATTAGAACCTATGTCTCAAAATTTCTTATAAACTCACCTCGAAAGGTTTTGAGGGTCTCCATGGTAAATGCATCCGCCCTTTCTTATTAGACATGTTGGAGGATGAAGAGAAAAAACAGCGTGCCCAATATTTTAGGTTAAGTGCCTGATTTTATCCTAAAAGTGAGAATATTGAATCTACAAAAGACAATATAACATCTTTACCTCTTGGTTTAAACCCAAGGGATTATGCAAATTAACACACAAAATAAGATGAGATGGTCAAATTATAACCCAGACTTGTAATGGCAGGAATATTGAAAAACATAATGATCAAAGTAATGATCTTCAAAATGAGAATTGACAAGTACGATGCTGGAATCAATGTTGCCAACTAGAGAAAGTTAAAACTAGGCAAAGTAGTTTAAAACACTACCAGGGTTCTATCAGAAATGATCAATCGTTTGCAGTCATATACAATATACCTTAAATCATATTAAAAACATGTAACGAATTAAAAACTTTACACATTGTAGTCATTACAGATTACACTTCATCCAACTATCAGATCAGATGATACAGAGTTGTTTTTATTGGACATAGCTAATTTATTCTACATACTTTTGATAACCCTAAAAATGTTTATTCTTTCTTATCGCATCAACATTTTTGTCAGTCACTGTAAGAAAAACTAAGTACACTCACCGGCAAAGAAAACCGGCCACTAAAAACTAGTCCCAATTTCAGAGTTGGATTAGATTTTGATGATTTTTTTAAATTATAAATTAATTCCTTCTTAACGGATGCTACGTCAGAAATTTTTATTCCGAATTTATTTTGAGCGTATACAGAGCACAACAATAAGACGAAGTTTTTTTGCTCGAACCTGTAGGGTGCAGCAGCTGTAGTAGCTATTGTTAAATCAAATTACATTGTAGCCTCACCTTTTGTGAGCATTTTGTTGTTTTAATCACGAGATTATCTGTGTTTGTAATGGAGATACGCTGCTTTAAAACGAACGTCTCGGAAAAATGCTTTGCAGACAAAACCGCGACCAAACCAATTCACATGTAAACGCGCAAACTGAAGACGTGCTCGCCTATGTCTTGGAAGTAGCTGGGGTCATGTGGCAGGCCTCCTTGCAGACAAGCTGTTTTTTTTTAGTCTTCGTTGGATTGTTCTCTCACTGACTTGAGTTCTACGCACCGGCTTGTAGCAGATGTTGATTCTGAAACGCTGTAATTCTACGATTTCGCAAAGTATTCAGGACAATAAAGCGGTCGTCAATTGCCTTTGTCTTCCGTTTTCTTCCGGAACCCACTCCCCTGGTGAAATTTTCGTTTTACATATATCGATTCCAGACATCCTGATCTGTTGTTCGAGGTATACCCAGGGTGTCGGACACATAACGTTGACTTCGGCCAATTAAAGCCACAATACGAGCAACATCAGTCACAGATAATGGTATTTTTTAATTGCACTGTGGTTCAGATGCCGTCTGTATCGCGAATAAAGTCTTTAAATAATCAATTGGCTTACGTGATTACTTGTAGGACTTGTTTTAGATAAGTATATTGAAGATTCGTCATTTATATTCATATTTGTCAAATTGAAAAGGCGGGGGTGGAAATAACCCTTAAAAATTCAAGAAAATTTCCAAAGAATAAAAATTTACGAGAAATATTACTGACTTTATATTAATAATGCCAACTGAAAGGACTTTCTTTTAAAGTTTTGTTATACTACTGAAATCGCTTATAAGATTTGGTTTTTATAAAAAAATCTCAATCAAGATAGTAATAATATGTTTAAAAAAATCTGGATGGCGTTCCAGAATTTTCGAATTGTTTTGCTTGTCTTCCATACTGAGAACAGTGTCTTTGAGGCTGCGTGACAATATCTGCAGGTTTGTTAAATCAACTATGGTTATTTTTGTAAAATTTGCTTTTGGTGCACTGGCTAGCCTTCCACCGCTTTTCCAAGTTTTTCAAAATTTTTATTACCTCTTCCTAAGTTTTCGGTTGCTATTTATTTTAAGGCGTTTTTAAATATTATCGCAGCATGATTTTCTTCCCAGATGCTTGAATTTCAAACAGTGCTCATAAATTTCCATATTAGATATGGACTTATGTTCTAACACAACAAAAAAAATATTGCAGATACGCCAGGATATAATGAAACATATTTTATTTTAAAGCTGACATACTGGGGTATCTAACGAAAAAGGTACCATGAGGTGCCAAAGCGTGCCTTTTTTTCCGGCTCTTATATATAAAAATATTATAGGAAAATTGGGGCTTAATAAAAACGAATTACTACCTGAAGATTGAACTCACTTTCATCATCATCCATAATTACAAATATTTTACTTATAAATGATTTATCACAATATAACTTTTTGCACCGCTATCGAACGTTGAAACGGGTTTGAACAAATACAAAACTTTTGACCGATAAAAATCGCAGAATGCAAAGGACGAGTATGTTCCATTTCGTGGGTGCAAAAACTAGTCTTATCAGCGTTTTCTTTTTTGTTTTCGATGAGGGTATATCCAATAAGTATTTATCTTTTTAATAATAATAAATTTTGGACAAAAAACAAATTTTAACATAGCGACTTAATTCGCGCTACGAGGCTAATTTGAACCACAGTGTGTCGCCTTGATTATTTACACATAAAACTTTCTGCCTGTGAAGCATTTTTCCGAAACGTTCGTTTTAAAGCAGCGTATCTCCAATAAAGAGAGAGATAATGACGTGATTAAAAAAATCAAAATGCTCACAAAATAATAAATAATAAATATAAATAAATAAATCTTTATTGACTACGTATTTATACAATGTATAATTGTAGCAGGTCAGAGTAAATAACAAACAGATAAGAATTCATAAAAATACTAAAAGTTAGAAAAAAAAATATACGAAGGCAAAGTGTGTTACATTAAATACATACAAGACAAACAACAAGTTAAGAATTTTTTGTACAAATAAATCAAATTAAATCTAAGTTCCCATCTACCTGCTCTATAAACTCATCCACGCTATAAATTCCAGATTTCTCTAAAAATGTCTTAAGCTTATATTCAAATTTATTAAAACATAGAGTTTTTAATTCCATTGGAAGACGGTTGTATAAATCAATGCGTAGAGAGTTTCTAGCCGATTTATCCAGTCTATAGAAATTGGTTCGTATTAGATTGGCAGATCTTGTTCCATAATTATGACAGTCAAGAGTTAACTGTCAGATAAGATTTAGTTTTATGAACTTCCAAAAGTTGATTTTATATATACAGAGCAGGCAGTGTAAGTATATTCAGTCTAATAAAGTTTTGAGGCTACAATGTGATTTGATTTAGCAATAGCTACTACAGCTGCTGCACCCTACAGGGTGTTACAAAGTTCAGTCAAAAAACTTCGTCTTATTGTTGTGCCCTGTATATGCTGAAAATAAATTCCGAATAAAAATTTCTGACGTAGCATCCGTTAAGAAGGAATTAATTTACAATTTAAAAAAAATCATCAAAATCTAACGAGTGGTTCGCGAGAAATCCAATTTTGAAACTGGGACTAGTTTTTAGTGGCCGGTTTTTTTTGCCGGTGAGTTTATTTTTATCGCTCTAAAAAAATACCCTTTATATCATATAAGAAATCATTTTCATTTCTACACCTACATTCTAAGTAGTTAAATATCTCTTTTATATTTTTTATCCCTTAATTTATATCGGTATAGAGCCGGGTCGCGCGGTAGAAAAGAATAGGCGACGCTCGTCGCGAAATATATTTTTCCCGGATAAAATCCCGGGTCTTAGATTCCGGGACTTTTATGCCTGCCGAAGAGCCGAATTTCAGCTCCAAAACGAAATTAAATGGCGAACCGGAATGGAGGGATTTTCCTGGAGGAAACGAAGTTGCTGCAGCGAGTTACGACTTTGGTCCTTTCTGGCTATTACGATCGGATGGTTTCGGCATTTTTTTTCGGAGGCTATTTACAATAGAGCTTGAAAAGTGCTTTAAATTGATAGTTCTGTCGTTTAAGTTTAAGGGTTTTGCTTGTATTTGTACAATTTTCTGTGTATTGGAAGGATAAGCATATTTTTTCTTTCTATCTTAATTTGTTTATTTCATTCAACTCTTTCAGATTTCTGCTACCAAAGGCTTATGTTGTATAGATGTCCACTATATTGAAAGTTATTTAAGGTAACGTATCTCCTTTTTAATGTCAACTCTTATTGACGATATATCCGACCACATCTGGGCCCGAATTCTGGAACTTCGACATAAAAACATTACGCTTTCAAAGCGTTAAGCGAAAGTATTCGATTAGCGGGACGCCAATAAGCAGTCGATTTTAGTATTCTCGTTGCCATGCGAATTGTTTTCTTGATACGCCTTGAGCACATATTGGCAGCATCACAATTTCTAATGTAGTTAATAAGCTTCAGTCAGAACCTCCCAATTAGTGGAATAAATTAGTGGTTTCAATTAGCATTGAAGTTTGTTCATCCATTTTTAATGTAAGCATTCAGAACGTCATAATTAGTGGTCGAAATTTTCAATTAGTCGAAAAGTTAACAAACTTTTTACTTTTCCACTAATTATACTTCAGAATTTGCGAGGAATGTCATTTTGGCCATGTTTTGGCCTTTGATTATCATCCGTCAAGAAACATTTTGGTTAGAAATTAAAAGTTTATTGTTTAAGTTACATATTATGCTTTCTCTATGGATACAACAGACTGCCGCAAGCTGTTGCTAGGTTATTTTATTAATTTTAATTGTGTTTTTTTAGACATTGTGGGTGATCGTAAACTACAAAGTATAAAGTGTAATTGAAACCAGTAATTTATTCTACTAATTGGGAGGTTTTGAATGAAGCTATAGTCAAAAACAAGTCAAAAGTTGATGTAATAATGAAAAAATGCCAATGTTACGAGAATTTCATAACCTATTGTTGTGTTGTGTCAACCTATTTTTCTGTGGATAGATCATTATTCTTATTATATGAGGGAAATGTTATTGAAGACGCTTCCCAGCCTTTTCGATATTTTGGACAATATTTATAGCTGCAAAGTCGTAAATTATTAATTACTTATTGAGGAATTTATAGAAGAAGAAGTAGTTTTGACTAAAGAGCAAGAGAACGCACAAAATCACAATTTTTTCTATTTTTACTGACAGTTCGACAAGCAAAACGATCATTTAAGGTAGCCGTTCTCAAATCGCTTAGCGCAATGGGTAAATAAGCTAAGAGCGTCAGATGAGAATACCTAAATCGGTAGTTTACTGCGCGCTAAGCGACAATTAATATCATATACGCTGAGCGTCTAAAAGCGCTTAGCGTTTTCTGAGTTACAGAATTTAGGCCCTGGGCGTCAATGAGCGGTGCGTTTGAATAAATTGAATACTGTTAGTTTCAATGTCGTTTAGCAATGACAGTCGAGCGGGAACCTGTGCATCGACTGAGCTGGGACATTGCTTTTTTAGAGAGCTTGACATTGCTTTTCGCAAATGTGCACTAGTCGTTATCGACTAAATACTAAACCAATTTAACTATAACTAGTCCTTAAATACTAAATTTACATATTATGCGATACTGGATGTCGGACTATTGCCTTCGATATGTTCTCTGAATATGCCGAGATTCGAATTGGTAGGCATCTCTAGGTCTTGCCGATAAAATTGCTTCACACGGGTTTTTGTAAATGCAATTTTGCCCTTCTTTGACATTTGCAGGTTTTGATTTACTTAGACCACTTCTTAAGGTTGTGAAAGCGTAAAAACTGTTGTACTTTGGCGGACAAACGAAGCACTTTTCTAAAAATATTCTAAAAATACTTAGTAGCTCTATGTCCACGGAATATTGGGACACCCTGTATATTTCATAATTAGATATCTATTGTCTATTCCTTTCAAACATAAACGAAACAGTTTAAAGGTGTTTGATTCTACGGAAACTTTATACTTAGTTTGTTAAAACTAGAGGCCGGCAAAGATTGAACGAGTGGTTCATTTGAACGATTATTAAAAATGAATCGTGTGATTCGATTCACTGTTTAGAATACGGTTTGTGCAATCGAATCGTGGGCGGCATGGATCCACAAGATTTGACCGATGAGCCGTAAAAAAGAATCATGAGAATTGAATCGGATCACAATGTGATCGTTCGTTCAAAGAGTCGTGAGAATTGATTCATGCTTACAATACGGTTCATTCAATTGAATCATTGTCAGCACGGATCCATAAGATTTGAACGATGAGCCTTAAAAAAGAATCGTGAGAATTAAATCGTTATTCGTTTCTACGGCGCGGCGGTGATATAGGTATAGAGTCAGGCACCAATATTTAGACTTGAACAAAAGCCCTAAACAAACATCATGGGCATAAACTACAAACTATAAGAATATTATATACAAGAAAAAACTTATTTATACCGTGCTTAGTACGGCAGTATCTGTAAGGTATTTAATTCTACATTAATATTTTTGTTAAAATAATATTACCGACTATAAACCATTAAATGTCGGACTAAAAACGAAATCGTGTTTTTATGCAACTTCAAATAAACATTGTTGGCCTCTGCTAAATATGATAAAAAATGGCGTCAGCGATCATTATAAAATGAAAATGGGGCTGTCATTTCATATGTAAAATTATATGGGTAATATCATCGATGTTTATTTCCAAGCCGACTGGATGCCATTTTTTTTGGATCATGCGGTATTATAATACTATTTATTATATGATTATTAAATCGGAATTAAAATATGGATTTAAAAATATTAAATTAGTATTAAGAAGTCTTTAATACATAGTATATATGAATTGGATTGATAATTTAATTATTTGTAAAATAATCAATCCAATTATGCTAGTATCATAAAGTGTCGAAAAACAAATAGTAAATAGAACTGTATACTTCTTTTTCTGGTACTTTAAGTAATTGTCCGGCTACACTATCACCGGTAGTGCCAGTTACGATTCTTGCTTTTATGAAACATAAATTGTGCATGCATGTGGTTCATTCAAATGAACGAATCGTAGGAGTCGATTCAGTATGAGAAATTAAATCGTGTGATTCGATTCACTAAAAAGAATCGTAATGCCCATCACTAGTTAAAACTACGTAAAATTATAAATTCATGGTGTTGATCGTTGAACATAATTATTAAAATGCATTTTATTGTTAAAATGCATAAATTTTCACAGGCGAAAGAAATTTATATTCTATGTATTGTTTTAGTAGTATGTAAAACTTGAACGTGTGTGTGCTGTTGTTAGTTGTGTGTGTTAGTTTTCTATGATTATGCTTGGGGAGTATGAACAAAACACGTGTCACTTAATTTTTAATATACATGTATGAGATCGAGACTTTGAGTCTTTTTTCATTTAATACGTAAAGAAATATCCGTTAAAATTGTTTCGAAACAATCATCTTACTGTTTTTAGTTTAAAGAAACCCTGCGTATAATGTTAATATTTAACTTATTGCATTTTCACGTGGAATATTAAGCAATCTGAATTACGGCGCGTGGTTGTCATGTTCGACGGAACGAAATCCACATTTCGCATTATATGCAGTTCGCATTTGGTCGATTTAAAATGATAATTGCAATGTTGTTTCGCATCCAAGGCCGTCGGCGAAAAATCTGTTATTAAAGTAATGTGATCCTAGTCGCACCACGATTCTGTTTGTGTTTTATAGTCGGATGCACAGGAAATGACTAACCGATGCGATACGCTCATTAGGGAATGCCCGCTTGCCCGCATAGACCTACCTACCCGTATGCAGCAACACTTATTGAAGAGGTACAAATAAATCGAATTTTATTGGATGCTCGAAAATTAATTGCATTTGTACTGAGTACTGTTTGCGAAATAAAAAAAATAGATTTTTCCCAAGGATTAAAAGTTTGTAGAATCGAATTTTAGATATCAACTGACAATGTTTTTTTATCTGATACGGAATCTGTTCAAATTCCATCACACTAAATTGAATCCATTGCATATCTAAGCATTATAAAAATAATACATATGTGTATGGGCTAATGTATTAAAAACAAATTTTATGAATATAATTAAGTAATACCACAGTTTAAAGGTCTTTTTTATACAGTGAGAATTAGAGGTGGGCAAAGATTGAACGAGTATTAAAAATGAATCGTGAATTTCGATTCACCATTTAGAACACGGTTCGTTCAATTGAATCGTGGCCAGGACGGTGTTGTATTACTGTTTTGTTGTATTTGAATGAACGAGTTGTAAAAAAGAGCTGTAAGAATTATTGAATCGGATCACAAAGAGTCGTGAGAATTAATTCATTGCTTACGATACGGTTCGTTTATAGTTCGTTTTTAATTGAATCGTGCCAGCATGGATCCATAAACTGTGAATGATGAGCCGTTAAAAAGATTCGTAATGAATTGGATCATAATGCAACTCGGACGTTCAAAGAATCGTGAGAGTTAATTCATTGCATACAAACGTAAATTGGGCATGTGCAATTGTGTTTGTTCATATGAACGAATCGTAGGAGTCGATTCAATATGAGAAATTGAATCGTGTAATTCGATTCACAAAAGAATCGTAATGCCCACTAGTGAGAATACATTATGAATAAGTTATGAGCTTATAATAAGTTATGAGCTTGGGAAATTTTTTTAAACGGTACCAAACATCGAAAAAAATTAAAAATCGATTTTTGTGCAAAAAATGGAGGAGGTTGTGGAGGAATTTAAAAAAAAGTTTAATATTTTTACGGTTATTGTAACATGGTTAAAAATTAAAATTAAAAATAAAACCTCGGTTTTTTAGGTTCTTGCTGACGGATATAGCTCGGATATAGACGGATATTATTTTTTTTCCAAAAAGCTACCATCGTGCCCCAAAACATACCCGGTCGCTAGATCATTCGATTCACAAGACCCTGAGAATAACAATTTTTACTGATTTTTAGTATTTTTCGATTTATTCAAGCAGGGTTTTATAGATAAAAATCTGAAACTTTTTGTATCGAAGTATTTTGGGTACAAATATTTCCTGAAATTATGAGCCCGATTCCTTTCTGGGGCCGATTCGGTATTCTTATCGTCATTTCCCATTTTGAAAAGGTAGATACCAAAGGCTCCATGTCCAGTCATGGCTTCGGTTATAAATGAATGTATCTCTCCAAATTTTCTGTTATTCCATTTCTTTAGGTCTCCAATAGAAGTTTTAGCTTTTCCTCCGTAGTTATATATGCCACATCGTTTCCCATGCATGTCTTTGCCATCGTTCCTATAATCTTTTCCGGTTTGTATAGCCATTCTTTCTTCTATTCCAAATTGTATTTGAGGAATGCCGGCGATAGTTAAAACAGCTAAGGTTGGTACAGCTTGGTATGCTTTAGAAATGCGTATTGTCACAATATACCCGCTACCGGTTGAAGGTATGTAATTTAAATTTTCATTGGCTATATATTTTTTTCACTACTGGGGCTAGATAGATTCTTTCTATAGTGCATCTATATGAATTATTTCAAATCAATCACTATATAAGTTATTCCTTTTCAACAAGTGTGTAAATTAATGCAAACCTAAAACTACTATGTTGAAATAGTCGCCAAAATCGTTTATTGGTTATGATACGGGATTTAGTATGAGATATAATGCGAATAATATCTACAATAATTGTCGATGACATATAAATAATTAATATGGTTCGCGCATATACAAAAGATACCAAAAAAAGACGAGTTGGTTAAAAAGAATCAAAAAGGAAGTAGAAGAGAAAGAGCTAGCAACTAATCTTGGACGAAATAGAAAAAATTGGCGCCGGGAAGTACGTATAGATTTTTTTATCTCAAAAACTGCGACTTGGATTTTGATGTTATTACAAATTTTGTTGCAAATATTTATTCCTAATCTTAAATTGAAAACCGCGTTTCGCTAGCTACTGTAATTTTGGAATTTTTTTAACTTAATAACCCCCCACCCCCACCAAAAACTAATTGCCAGATTCTCTGGTGCCACAGTATTTTTGTGCCAAATTTGATTAAAATCGGTTTAGCGGTTTTTGAGTTATCGTGTTACAGACGGACAGACAGACAGACACCATGAAAATATTTTGCATTTAGGTCTTTTATGACCCAAATAACTCATTTTGAGTGAAATTAAAAAAACTTTTTTTTGCCGATCTTAAATAGCCTACCATACCTATTGGTATGGTCGGCTAAAAAGTGAGAGTTGAGAATTGAAAAATCATGTTGAAAGGACTATCCAAAGATATTTATCAATGAATTATAAAAATATAAAATATACTATATAAATTACTAGGTATAAAAAATTGTGACAAAAACTTTCCTTTTATTCAAAATTTAAGACAAAATGTTGCAAACGGCTACTCTTATATCGGAGGCGGTGGAAACAAGCTTTTGCTTCTGCACTTGACTAAAAATATGATACCCACCTATATCTTACACTGCATACCAAAGGGCGCCACTTATTTCAAAAAGATGCTGATACTTTACAAAGGATAGTACAAACTGAAATAAGAAAATTTGTACAAGTGTGTTAATTGAATGGAAACTAAAATTAGTATAGCTCTTAAATATTTTGAGAAACTGGATCAACCAATGAAACAATTCAAATACCCAAAAAATAAGATTTATTTCTTGTTAGAAATTATTCGGTACCTATTCGGCACAGCAGTAATATACATTAATATACAAGAACTATATTTTAGAAACTGTATCTTAAAACTTGTTTAAAATGAAATTATGTTATTTTAAATATTATTCAAACAATCATAATATAAAAGGATACTCTAGAGACGGTCTTGGTTATATTCGAATAATAAATATTTATATTTTAATTGAAGTATTTCGAAGATTCATGAACCTTTTTACTTATATATATAGTTGGGGAAAAAAGTTTAAAATCTGTACCCAAGATTGCCCTTACAGGTCAAAGATCGTAATGATATAAAGGTAAAAACATAAGTAGATGTTAAATCCGAATAATCAATCAATATAACATGGTTATTAAAATACAAAATTTAAGCACTGCTGAAGGCAAATACTTAAAGTGTTAAAAAAAATATAAAATATAACAGAACGTTAAATTTTATAAATTAAAGGTTAAAGTAATGCTGAAAGCAAGTACTTAACCGGTTAAATGTAAAATGTTAAGAATAGTTAATTTCTTAACACACAACACACTAATGATTATTTAAAATCAAATTAATAAAATTATAAAAAATATACTGGCCTTGTATACCAAATTATACTAAAAAGGGATCTTCTTAATAATACAAAAACATCACAGCATCCACCTTCTTCTCAGAGGGGTGCAGGGCTGAAATCTAACCGAACAGGCTGCTACTGATTAACTCGGTGATTGAAAATCTCGAAGAAAAACTTGTGGAAAAATTAGGCACAAACTTCTAGAAAAATATGCAGAACAACTTGCAGAAAAACGTCTAGAAAAATGACTAGAAATACTTGAAGAAAAATACGTGGAAAAATTCTGAGAAAACTGCTGAGAAAAATACGTAGAAAAACCTAACAAGAAATGCACGGTATTAGTTAACCTTACATTTTAAAAAACTCGAAAAATTTACGAAGGTATTAATTTACCACATTGTGAAGGCACACAATCAATAATTATTTAACATTTCTTCTCAAATAAGGGCTGGACACTTCTCATCAAAAAACTGGAATCTAAAAAAAAGGCATGTGAAGGTTTTTTCTAACGAATGGAATGTCAAAGAAAATCTTACCAAAACTATAGATCCATTAATACAATCAAAAACTATATGGGATCTCCATCCATCTATGGGACAACAAAATCACAATATTTTTCCCATATTGTGAAAAATACCAGCCAAATAAATTTTTTTCAAAAATGGCACGGTGACCTCGGTAACGGCCAAATCCGAGGTGACGATTTTGACGTTTCCCATCTTGTCGATACACCAGGGTACGATCCAATATTTTCGATAAAGAGCGTTCCGAAATTTAAGTGTTGTAGAAATGTAAAAAGAATATCGATAAAATAATAAAATACCGTCTATAGTAAAACAAAGTAGCATTTGGAAAATTAAAATGCTACAAAATGTCGCTTACTTTTAAACGTTCATATCTAAAAACTAATCGTATGACTTAAATTTCTAGACTGTAATGAGATTTAGACGAGCCTTATACAATGATGGATCACACAACTAAGAAGTGAGACGGGGTGAGTCTAATGTACCTAACTTTAGTCCTCCTTTAATTTGATTGTCACTTTGATAATAATTGTCAAACTATATGGGCTTGACAAAAATATTTATTGCAAAAAATACTTCAAACAGTGAATTAATTTTGAATTCTTAGACATTCTTGCACTCATTTACTTATCAAACAGAACACCGAGCTATCTAATATCTATCAATATAGTCTGTATGTCCTTAAATCGAAAACGTAGTATTCTAGCAAACAAGTTGGTCGATTAAAACTAATCGTCTCTTAACACTAGAATAACGAGCTACGTGCTTAATGTCTCTTACAGGTTTCGTAAACGCGATTGCTTTCATTGAGGCGCTAATTATAAAGATGCACTACGAGAGAGAGTATAAGACTGAAAATAGACATGCATCGACAGTTTCTTTTTCAATATTTTCTTTTTACAATAATAATTAGTGCTTTAAGCCCTTATGAGATACAAACCTCGGAATTCATTTACTGTCAACGAATTTTTATAAAACTTATTGCATTGTATTGTTAATAAGATATATTACAAAGTTTACCCATTTAAATTCGTTGCTTTCACTTTAGTATTTAAATAAACACACATATGCAAATGCATACATATAAGATGGTTCCATGTTCCGAAAAAGCTCTGTATCAGGATTCCTATTTGAGATTTTCACTCCAAACCTTTTACAAAATATTTGTCTAATAGTAGCTGACATTTCAAAAATCTTTTTTTTGATATACAGGGTGAGTCAAATATATGTTTACTCTCAAGTTTTAGTTTTTCAAATGAAATGCTATATATTTGTTTAGTTCAGTGAATTTGCTATAAAGTTCCGGTTCCAAAAATACCTTAATACTATAGAGTATACTGAGTGGATTTTTAATTATAACCACGTCCATGGGGACCTCAATCTAGACGTCCAGGAACCTTCGTATAAGAACTGAATACTAATCGAGACGATCGACTTTTCAAATTTATAATGAATTGCACCTAAGGAACGTACATGTTAACTAACGGACTATAAGAAGAAGACTATACTATATAAAAATCACTTTTAAAACGTCCTTCGACGTTGTCCGAGGCCTAGTTGCCATTGGTTTCGTTCATCCCAGTCTCCGTCACGCAGATCGTTTGAGCTCATCGCCTTCTTCACAGCCTCCATCCAGTTTGTCCTTGGTCTTTCCCGTTTCCTTCTCTTTTGTGGAAGCCAGTTTAGTACCTTCTGACTCTTCTGAGGCAGTCGCGTTTTGTCTATCCTTCTCACATGTCCATACCACTTCACTTGGGCACTCTCTATTTCCTCTACTATAGTTTTCTCAGAAAACTTTTCTGTCTATTCATTTTGTCCCTGATTGTCTCGTTTCGTACTCTATTCCGCCTTGATGTTCGTACTGATCTCCTTATCGAGTCCATTTCTACCGTCAGTAATTTTCTTTTGTTATTCTCCGTTAACCATGTTTCCGCTCCAAACAACAGATTGCTCTTGACTATCGCATCATAAATCCTTAGTTTTCTGTCTTTACCTATTTCGTTACTCCATAGTATATTATTCAAACATTTTATTGCATTTCTGGTCTTGACTATTCAAGAAGAAGACTAAATGAAGCAAATCTCAAATCTTATGTCAAGAAGGACTGCTTCGGGACCAGATCTTACTAGATCTGTTGACTAGGACCAAAAGCAAAGGCATAGTCTGAATGTAAAAATTACGAAAGAATGTTAGTGTCTTCTTCAAAAGAGAATATCTCCAATAAAAATAAAGCTAATGAGATGAACCAAAAAAAACAAAACAAACTATCGAGAAAGGATGTATCTAGATGATAAAATGATTTTTAAATTTCTCGCTGTTTCAACATATTTCAGAGGGTGTTTCAAATCTCTTGTTTTAAATGATATTTTTTTAGGTTACAGTGTTGATTAGCTATAAAAAATACATTTCTTATATTTATACGTTTTATAGGTGATTTTTTTTGTTAATAGACTTTCAAACAATAAAAAAATGTATTAGCTGTTTCGTATATTGGACAAAAAATATTATTCTATCTGAAATAATCTATAAAATGTTATTGCAAACAGGGTAATAAAATAAAATTGGAAAATATACCCTGATATCTTTATTTATGATAGCTTTATAACCTGTAAATAAAACTCGCTTAATTTATTGAGCTTTGTTTTATTCAATATCATTACATCGAGATCTTATATAAAGATAGCAGATATTAAACCAGATACAAACACACTTGGTGTTCACTGTCTTATGTGAAATAGTTATTTATCATCTCTCTTTTTTAATCAAAATTTTTTCTATTCAACCATTTCCAATTATGGTGTGGTTTAGATACTCTCTTTATAATTGGGTCGGTCCATTTTTGTCTGTTGTTGGCTGTGCGGGCTAAAGTTATCCCTATTAATTTCCTAATATCATGGTCCCAGCTCAGGTTTTGTCTTCTAGGTCTCTTAATTCCTCGTGGGGGCCATGTTATAATTTTTGTGGTTCATCTGTTTCCGTCCTTCTAGCCAAGTGTTCTGCCCATTGCTACTTGAGAGATTTGATTATTTTAATGATATCTACTACCGGGGACTTTTGTCGTATCCATATATCTATAAGACTATATGGTTAATAACCCATTTACACAATGAGTGGACAGTGAAGCCAAGCAAATGAAATGGGAATATCAATTTTGCATAAGTGTATCCTTTTGGTTCAACGCGATTTTTATGCCCATGCCCCAAATAAAACTATTTGGTTCGTCTACTTCATCGCTAAACGCTGTCACTGGCTGTCATCTACCCGCACACTATTTTAAACTCTAAATATTAATAATACGTAATATATTATTTTTTTATTGGTAATGGCATTATTTCAACCTGTTATTCAATTTCTGTGCCTGACTAGCCATTATAGATGTATGGTCGCATCCATTCTATTCTTTTACGATCTTTCTTGGCTATTCCCATCATATTTCGTTTCATTGAGCGTTGTGGGGCCTGTAGTTTCCTTATAATGTCCATTTTAAGTGTCCATTCTTTTTTAATGACAAATATGATTTTCCATAAAAAAATATAAATTGCTATCATATTTGATCTTTAATTATTTTGAACGTAGACAAGGAAAGAGAGGAGATGCGTAATTACCGTAGCAAGTTTGTGATCATTTGCCACCATGCAGATTACTGTGTAGTGTTGTATCTAAAGTTTTAAAGTTTATTTAAAATATGACTAACTTTTTGTGTAAAGAAAAACATTATGAAATTTTTAAATGACCGCCTGTCGCCTCTAAAACCATACATGTGTAAATTCACCTTAGTCATAAATCCTATATTTATTACAGGTTTTTGTCTCATAAATATTGGTATACTTATATGTATCTTACGTTGACGTCATTAAATTTAGAAAATGTAAATACAAGTTAGGTGTTCACTGTGTTATGTGAAGGGTCGGTCAATTTTTGTCTGTTGTTGGCTGTGCGGGCTAAAGTTATCCCTGTTAATTTCCTAATATCATGGTCCCATCTCAGGTTGTGTCTTCTAGGTCTCTTAATTCCTCGTGGGTGCCATGCTATGATTTTTGTGGTTCATCTGTTTCCGTCCTTCTAGCCAGGTGTCCTGCCCATTGCTACTTGAGGGATTTGATTATGTTGATGATATCTATTACCTGGGACTTTTGTCGTATCCATATATCTACAAGACTATATGGTTAATAACCCATTTACACAATGAGTGGACAGTGAAGCCAAGCAAATGAAATGGGAATATCAATCTTGCATAAGTGTATCCTTTTGGTTCAACGCGATTTTTATGCGCATGCCCCAAATAAAACTATTTGGTTCGTCTACTTCATCACTAAACGCAATCAGCCGTCATCTACCCGCACACTATTTTAAAATCTAAATATTAATAATACGTAATATATTATTTTTTTATTGGTAATGGCATTATTTCAAACTGTTATTCAATTTCTGTGCCTGGCTAGCCATTATAGATGTATGCTCGCATCCATTCTATTCTTTTACGATCTTTCTTGGCTATTCCCATCATATTTCGTTTCATTGAGCGTTGTGGGACCTGTAGTTTCCTTATAATGTCCATTTTAAGTGTCCATTCTTTTTTAATGACAAATATGATTTTCCATAAAAAAATATAAATTGCTATCATATTTGATCTTTAAATATTTTGATCGTAGACAAGGAAAGAGAGGAGATGCGTAATTACCGTAGCAAGTTTGTGATCATTTGCCACCATGCAGATTACTGTGTAGTGTTGTATCTAAAGTTTTAAAGTTTATTTAAAATATGACTAACTTTTTGTATAAAGAAAAACATTATGAAATTTTTAAATGACCGCCTGTCGCCTCTAAAACCATACATGTGTAAATTCACCTTAGTCATAAATCCTATATTTATTACAGGTTTTTGTCTCATAAATATTGGTATACTTATATGTATCTTACGTTGACGTCATTAAATTTAGAAAATGTAAATACAAGTTATAATTTCTAATCATCTGTTAAGTAACAAAGCATTATATACATAAAATTAATATACTTCAATGTATATGACATATCAGTCAATATACATGACATATCAGTCAATCAAAAGGTTGCTCATCCTTTTGATTGACTCATATTCATATTCAATATGCATTATGATTAGTCACTTGGCAAATTATTACTGTTTAAATAGTGGTATACCTGATACTCAACAGTCATAAAACGCACATGTTTAAGAATTTTAATGAGACACTTACCTGGTGGTAATAGTGGCTTTTATTGGTTTCGGTATTTCACAGTATTCTTAAATACATAATACTTTAAAGTTGACACTCGCATGTAAAAATTTAAACAGCTATACATCAATGAGTACAGAATAAATTAAATTTCAAATGATTGTATTTTTAATTATGACCATTTTCATATATGTTGGACAATGCATTAAATTTGTTGTTAAAATTGAATTAAGTAATGTTTTAAGAAATAATTTGCTTATGGATTCACATGACCCGGAATAGTGCGTCCGGCATCTGTATTTCTTTAAGTGCAAACTTAAAGCACGGCTTAAAGTATGTTCTAGGTCTATAGGGTGGCTCAAAAACTGTGAGTGGATCGGGATGATTTTTTTTTAAATGGAAAACCCTGTATATTGTTATATTTTGGCTTCCTTTTGGATCACTTTACATAATCCTAAGATATGAGTAAATATGTTTCGATATTTTCATAGATATTAATAAATAAATTAAAAAAATATATATTTTCAGCCTTTCTTAAAAAAATTATTAAAAATACAAGAACTGTCCTGAACTGAAATCAAAGCTGTATTAGGTATTTACTTGACATGGTCTGTACTTACTTTGTTATAAATATAGTAATCGTAAACCTCACAGGACGTTCAAAATTCTACGCCAAGCTTTCTAAAATATGAAATAATTTTTCTTGTTTTTTTTTAATGGAACACCGTGTATATTATTTTTTCAATTGATGGAGACTTGAAAAATTAACACTTTTTGTATTTAGAGTATTTCAAAATTTTAATGGTTTCGCAAATATTCGCGGTTTTATATTTTATATGGCATTTTCCACAGTAAATTTTAATCAAAGCCATCCACCCCATGATTTTTCTCTCGCATTTTACCGTTGAGAGAGCCATATGGAGTAATACTGCGTGTATCTGCGAAACCATTAAGTTTTGAAATATTCTATATACAAAAAATGGTCATTTTTTAATTCTCCACTTGACCATCTAATAAAATAATAATATACAGGGTGTTCCATTTAATAAAACAAAGAAAAAATATTTTACGTTCTAGAAAGTTTATCGTAGAATTTTGAACATCCTGTATGATTTAAGATTACGATGTTTAGAGCAAAGTAAGTATAGACCATCTACTAATAAATAAAGTAAATACTTAATATAGTTTTGATTTAAGGACAATGAATTTGTAATAATTTTTTTAATGAAGTTTGAAAAATATATATTTTTTATTTTTTTTATTAATATCTCTGAAACCATCGAAAAATATTTACTCATATCTTAGTATTATGTAAAGTGAATGAAGCCAAAAAGCAATAATATATAGGGTGATCCATTTAATAAAAATCACCTCGATCCACTCACTTTTTTGAGCCACTCTATAGGAGTTAAAATATTTTCTTGAAATACATCCTCGTACAAACTTTAGGTTTACACTTAAACAAAATTCCCAAGTTTTTTTATTCTAGTCGAGTTACAGCTGCCCGACGGACTATTGCTGGATCCTGTATGTAGAGAAATAAAAAGACTAAAGAAAATTGTATCCTGCTTTGTACAGTTTTTATAGAAAAATAAAATAAAATATATGAAAATTTGCTCATAGATATAACTTACCAGTCTATTACTAACCAGTTTATAACTAACTATATTACAGTGCATGCTAGGGAAAAAATGGTCATCTTGGTTTGGTTTGGTCTAAAGATTGGTTTGGGTAAAAGATTATGTCTCATTTACGTGGAAAAATAGTGAAAAAATAAAAGTGATTGGATATATTTTAAGTTTTTGTATAAGTAAGTAATGGTATCTAAAATGTTTATGGCATGCCCATGAATTACCGGCTAATAGAGAATATCTTCTCCCCCCTTACGGATGCCCCTAGCTACAGAACGAATAGACGTACTGTACATTCATTTTGTACTTCCGGCGGTTGTCGTCTGATAAGAGAGATATGTTTCCAAAATTAGGAGGCAAGTGGATTCGGAATTAAGGATCTCTTCATTGTAGAGGAATTTTACCATAGATTATACCGAATATGTAATAAACCCAGAATTAATTATTATTAGACTATTCTGTATATTGTTTAGATTTTCTCATTTTAAGGAGGAAAATAAAGGTTTTGTTTACTCCGTACCAGCTATTATCATACCTCAGGAAACTAAAGCCCTGAAAATGTCCCTATAACCGTATCGTTAGCTGCACTGCTTAGAACAAACATATTTTTCTGTGTTTCGTGTTTAGTTACGAAAATTCCGCAAACAGTTATTGTAGTGTAAAGCAGCTCTTTAATTAAGATCGTATAAGTTAAATTACTTTAGGTAAAACGTTTAATTAAAGTCTAAGATTCTTCCAATTTACTTTAAACAAAGAGAACTAAGGAGAATATATTTTAATGCCCAATAGATCTTAATGATGTTGATGTCACTTTGAGGTCAAAACAAATTTTGAAAACAGATGTTTCTTAGCATGGGATATTCAGATATTCATGTAAATATTTATAGTAACGTAGTTCAATAAGTAAGAAATAATTTTGGTAATACGATATCAGATTAATAAAGATATAGGAAAGATTTATGAACATAAAATGTTATTGAGGTAATGATTGATATGTTTATTTCTAGTACCATGATTGACTTGTTTTCGGTTTTAGTAGTTTATGGATGTTTTCGTAGTTTTAGATTTTTAGTCTTTAAAACGAAGAGTTTCCTTCAAATATAACTTAATTTGTCTCTTGCAATATTTTGAGTTAACTTATATATAAGATTATGAAAGCCTATATCAGAGATATAAATTTATGTTGTATGAGCAAGCTTTATCATAATCTTGCGAAACTGTGTTTCCTTTAAATAGCTTGAAAGAACTAAATTGTTTTCTAATACAATATGATCGAAAAAGACGGCGACACAAATGGTTATGAAATGAACATCGCTGTCATTTTATATATGAAATTATATGGGAAGTGTCATCGATTTTTTCGTTTATTAAATATCATACGGTATAATTAGTCAATTATTAAAGTACTCCAATTATATTAGAAATCCGATTAATTGTTTTCAGAATTTTTATGTTCAAGATATAATAAATATTTTTTTTTTCTTTTAATAAATGGATGAGGGAATGTGGAAGATAATATAGTTCACAATATCCCTCATCCTATAATATACCGGGTGTGTCTCAAAAGTGGCTCACCCCTATAACTTTTTTATTTTTTCAGATAAAAAATCGAGATTTGGTGTGTTCGTATATGACATAATAAATTAGGATTGATTGACGTATTCAGTTGTTTTCAGTCACTTCCTGTTTCACCGGAAATTACTAATTTTGATTTAATGAAACTTTTGATTTTTAAATGGCGTCCTTGGTATTTTGTTACTTTATTTGATAGAAAATGACACTCTGGATAAAATGACATATCATATGTCAACTTTTGACATTTTTGAATTTTGGTTATTTGAAATTGCAACATGCGGTTTATAACAACAATTTGACTCGAAATACCAAATGTGTGGTACCAACATACAAATCCGATTTTAATGTGACATACTCGATACAAAGCCGAGCGAATTTTCCACATACATTGCAGGTAGCAAATTAATACATCGACAGTACTTCAAAGTAAACTAAATCAAGTGATTACTCGTCGCTCGTGGCTTGCTATTTACCATTCATCACCGAAATAATATGTATTCTGCGCACGCATCTTACTGCTTGGCGTTACGAGTTGCTGGTACAAGCGACAAGCCACGGGCGAAAAACCGTATTTTTAATACGAGCGAAATTTCGCTCGAGCGATCGCTCCATTATTGAAACCGCTTGAAACTCGAGTACTCGATTATTGAAATTAATCCGTTTTTTTATCATTAATTAAAATGGGATAATCGGCCAGGACTAGAAACTAAAAATCGAGCTAAAAACATTAGACGATCTAACTTATTTTTCCAAGGCTCCTTGATTAAAAATTAGTGTTCTTAACACAGCCATGGCACTCTAGATTGAAATTTAAAATTTAATTTGGTTTTAAGCGAAAATGTCAACAGTTGATATATGATATGTCGTTCTATTCAGAGTGTCATTTTCTATCGAATAAAGAAAAAAATACCGAAGGTGCCATTTAAAAATCAAAAGTTGTAGTCATCTCCAGTGGAACAGGAAGTTGCCGAAAAGAATTGAATACGTCAATCAATCCTAATTTATGTCATATACTAACATACCAAATCACGTTTTTTATATGCAAAAATAAAAAAATCTTATAGGGTTTGAGATGCACCCGGTATACATAATTATCGAAATACCGAAGCTGTCAAACTTTCAAATTTTGATAGTACCTATATTTTTTTGGTGAACGAACAGAGATGATAGGTGTTAGCTTTAAGACTACCGTTCGAGAGGCATTGATGTTATTTTGGTTTGTAAATTTTAGTTTTCTCATTTTATTTTACTAGCGTTAACTAAAACATATAACTTATTTTCCTGTTGTAATATTCTGTACTAAAGCTTTTCCTTATTTATTTGATCTGGCAAAGGTATCATATAACAGGTGTACTATGTATTTGATTGGAAGGAATAATTTCAGTTTAAAATTAATCTAAATACAATCGTTTACTGTTCATTTGTGCCGATGTTTTTGGTTCAGTGCAGTGTAACAATAAGGGCCTTGTTGAATATACTAACATTTTTCGACCGTGACTGGCAATATCTTAGCTCATAAAAGAGCAACCAAAAACAATAAATAGTTATAATCGAAAGATATTTGCACCAAACCTTCAATTTTCGGGCGGCGACCTGCTACTAACGAAACTAACAAAAACTCTTCAATTTTGAATGTAATAAATGTGCTATATTTTGAATGTAATAAATGTACCATATTTTGATTGTATTAAACTTCAAACCTTGGTAGGAGGAAAGTTATTATTAATTCTCTTTTATTAGAGTTCAGACAAGCGTAGTTGGATTCTTTGGAGGAGTGATCTAGGTTTTCTCTGCCGTGCTTTTTTACTTGTGAATTCCAGGCAAAGCACGGCACTCATTTCATTTCATTAATAAAATAAGTAGGGCTATTTATAAATTTAGCGTTTAATTTACATAACCTCTTCTCAAATTTCCATAGTATTGTTTCTGTCGAGCGCATCCGAGGTAAGTCACAATAAAAATATATTTTTAACACAACGTAGGTTGCTTTATTTTATTTGAATTGTTTGGTATACAGTTGGCCATCATCTTACCTCTTCAACTTTGTTGAACAACCCTGGGATGTTATACTACACGTGATATTTTTGCCCATAACGCTATACAAAATAAATAAAGAAACTGAATCTGGCGTCCGAATAATCAAAAGCCATATTATATCGGGTATTATGTTGCACATGCTAAATACAATCAACCCCAAAAATAATTATTACGCTGTACAAAACAACATTAACATATTTATGTTTTATTTAATAAAGGAATTCCTATATTTAAGGGCATTTTCCACAATAATTCAATTTGACAATTCATATTGAATTTTCGGCGTTTACATACGCTTGTAAATATTTCAATTGTTCTGTAATTACTCGAAATATCGGTTCTTCTAATATCATTTTGGAACTACTGTATTAAATAATTAATTGATTATTCGGTTTGCTCGCAACCAACAATAAGCATTAGTGGTATTTATCAATCGCGCGTCAAATCCACCGCAAGCTCTGCAAATACAATATGTCAATATTAGTTTAGTTTGGTTTGACTACGGATTCGCCGAGGTTTATATTATATACAAATATAAAACTTTATTTCGTATGATAAAGCTTTTTTGAATTTCTACCAACTCTATTTATTTTGGACTTCTGTCTATTACTCGATTTGAATCCAATAAATGGCTTTTTGATTGATTTAGCCCGGCCATAGGACTCTCGATGATGTTGTAGATGTGCACGTCAACTTTGAATTGATTAATATTGCAGTTTTAATGCTACGTCATAACGAAATTTACATAAAGGTCACATTGGCAGATTTTGATTATGATATACCTACAATGTACATTTAGAGAATTTCGAATCAGATTATGTATTATTTTCAATAATTCAGAAACTGCCAGTACTTTTATTCTCAAAATGTATTTTTTGTTACTAACCTATATTTATTAGTATCTCTATCTTAAAAATATATCTATTATTTAATATCATGTGAAAAAGTTTATCTATTTTTTATAGGTATTAATTGATAATGATTAATGATAATAATATTTACAGTGCATCTCACTTCGAAGGTGTAATTTTTATCCATTCAAATTTTAGAAGCTTTTGCAGATTTGGGTGTTGATAATATAATTTAGTTATAAGTATTTCGAAGGTACGCGCAGATAAGAAGGAATATATTTCGGAGCATATATTCCTATAAAGGTAAACCGAAATTAAAAATTATTCGTTTATTGTTTTTTTATTAACACTTCTAAACGAGATGCATTTTTCTCCAATGGCACGGGCTTTTCATAAAGGCTGACACCAAGGATTGACATCATGGTACAAAGAAAACAAGGTATGATATTGCGCAGGTTCGTCACTACGTCACAGGTGATAAACGACAATATTGGTCATAACTTTTCAAAAGTCAAGATCGATGATTTGACATAACTTTTGGGGTTATGTCCTAATTCTTCCTTATTTTAGGTCAATTTTTATTAGTGGCAATTGAACAATATGGATAATTTTTGTATGGCTTATGACGTCACAGGTGCTATGCACAAACTGAACGAAATTGGAGCCGCTATCGATCATACCTTGTTTTCTTTGTATCATGGATTGACATCATATATAAACTGAACCAGATTCTACTATATGTATTGGTTATTGGAACATCTCTCCGGATTACACTTGGAGGTTGAAACCTATGGTGCTCCAACAGCAAAATAAAAACTAAATTCATTACAATACACCAAAGCACTTTACTTTTGCGTTTGTTAGAATCATCAGTAGATGATTAAAAATGATATTTAACATAGTGGAGTATACGGTTACGAGTTTGTTGAGGGCTTGCCGATTAATTTTTTCCTTCTGTTTTTATATATTCCTCTCACTATTTCAATTTTTATTTTGTTTTGACCTCGGTTAAGGGTATTGCGACGGGTTGTTGTTGGCTGCCTCCACAGCTGTGCTAGATGAAGCCTACAATCCTGGGCAACTTTAGTTCTAGGCTGCAAATTGGGGTCTTAGGCTCCCGTTTGCTCCTTTTGTTTTCATCATCTGTGTTTTTTTTCATCTGCTAGGTTCCAGATGGTACTTCGTGCGTCGTTTGCTTCCTGGTTTATATTTTTTGGGATCGTTGTCATCGCTTGCTGATTCCTTACCGTACTGATGATGCTGGAAGGCAGTTACACTAGTGTACACTGATGTAGGTGTGGTTGTTGTGTGTGAGTGTGAATCTCGTGCGTCGTTTCCTTCCAGGTTTATATTTTTTGGGATCGTTGTCATCGCTTCCTGATTCCTTACCGTACTGATGATGCTGGAAGGCAGTTATACTAGTGTACACTGATATAGGTGTGGTTGTTGTGTGTGAGTGTGAATGTCTACAACAGTGTACATTGGTGTATACGGTTACGAGTTTGTTGGGGGCTTGCCGATTAATTTTTTCCTTCCGTTTTTATAATTAAAATATATAGATGATACTAACATGGTTAGCAAAACGCGCGTCTAGTACAGAAATAAAATGCTTTGGTGTATTGTGATGAATTAGTGTCTTCTGTAGAGAAGAAGATCTATTTTTAGAGTGCACAAGGAGGCCGAATACTAAACATCCAAGGAAAAGCAGATGTAGGTATTTTTTTAGGAGCAGTTATACATCTACTCTAAATCAGTGATTTTCCCAAGTCAGAATATGAGACGATGGAAATAGAGTTTGTGGGAACACAATTGGCTGTTATTTATACCAGGTGATGCATCGTCGTTGGAGACATAGAAAATATCATACAAATTTTGAACTGTGCAATATTGGCTCCCCTAATAATTTTAGAGCTAAGTCGTACATAAGTTTTTGTAAAGGTCTGCTTATTCTAATACACATGCCAAATATGAACAATTCTGACCAAGCCGATTAAAGTAATTTAGAACTGCATCTATTTTAAATTAAAACTGAACAAGTAATGCAAAACCAGTCAAATGTCAACATACCTTAAGTTGTCAACCTATTATGTTATCATTATCAAATCTAATTTGTTAATTAAAACTGTGTGCTATCTATACTACTATGTTATATTACTTGCGCTTAGTTTCCCCGAAATGTATTGTTGTAATTTAAAACTTGGTTTACAAAAGATCATTTCACATTGACAAAATTATAGGATGGCAAGTTAAGGCACGTTTGCAACAGGGGAGCCATTATATGTACAGTTCAAAATTTGCAGGCGATTTTCTATGTTTCCAACGACGACGATGCACCACCCAATATACAGGGTGAGTCTTAAATAAGTGCAAATATTTTCAGGGCTGGTAGACTTTGATAAAAGAAACATATTTTCTCTTTACCGGTTTTCAAATAAATCCAAAATAACTGAGTTATTTTACTTTGAAAATTTCCAAAAGAAAGATTATTATTTTGAGAATTTAATTTTGAGAACCACTGGATCTTTTCCGAATTTTCTTTCTTGCAAATTTAATCGACTACCTATGTTGCCATATTATCAGGAAATTCTGTCTTTAACTAAAAACTAAAAAAAATCAAATTTTCAAAATTCTGTTTTTCGTGAAAAAAACCTCATAATTGTGTTTCTGTGGTCGAAATATACATCCCCTAAAAATATTTGACTTATTTAAGACTGATCCTGTATAATTAGTTTTAATGTATAACTATCTCACTTCTTTTAATATATCCATAAAAGTCCGTAAATTGGAAATTAAATGGTAAAAATTGGATATATTTTAATGTATTTTATTTTTGTTTCAGGATATTCAAAACTCTACACTTGGTATTGCATACAACTGTTCCTGTGCTAGTATTTCTATCAATGAAATTAAGCATATGATAAGGGCCTTTCAAAAACGTAAGTAAAAGGATATCGTTAGGTTGTCCATTTTTTTTGTAACGATAAAACGTCAGTAATCGCGATAATTTAAAAACTCAACTTTTAACACATAACACGCCATAACTTAAGAACCACTTTAGATATTGAAACTTTTTTTTATTTTGAAGATCGGATCTTTAACAATATGTTTAAATGAGAAAAATTCGATAAGGTTGTTTTTTTTTATTAAAACATTTTTAACAACCCATCCATTTACTTTTAGTACATAATTTTCAGCAATCATATGTAAGTTTTTTATTTATAAATATTTTCACATACTGTCTGCGAGGAAAATGTTAAGAAAGTTTTTGAAAAAACTACAATGAATTGTTTTTAATAGATTTTGATATATCGATTCATTTTGAATTCTAATAGCGCCACCACTGTCGAACAACTCAATTCCACTTATTATTACTAAAAATTTAAGTGTTTATAACTAGCACTTTAAAATTTTGAAACTCTGGGGAAAATTACAAAGTCTCGTTAGTAAATAAACAAATAAAGTATCGCGAGACGTAATTAAATCGTGAAGCTGAACGCATGATGTACACCTTTCTCTAGAACTTTATGTACTGACAGAGGTACTGATTGCGTCGACCGGTGGACTGCGACAAATCTGCTATATTCTCTTCCAGGTCTCTTAGCAATGTGCTCAGTTTATCGGTTTATTTCGTGCGTTTGGCAATATGTTTACTGTTCTCTCTTTGTTCAATACATTATAAACGCTTTGTACTCGTCTTAGATACGGAATTCTTGACCCAAGACTAATCTTTGCCAGCCCATATACTCTACTTAGATTAATAAAGCTATTAGTAAATAATTACGTTAAATAATTAAATAACTGTTTAAATCTGAATATTTAGTTTCTTTATACAATAGATTACATGGAAGGGGGGAAGTTAATCACCGCTACCTTATAGACCTATTGTGTTTCCCTTTCTTGAGTTATAATTCGTCATACAGTCTCAGGGCTTTGACAAAAGCCAGTATCTAAAACGGTTTTACGGAGGTTAGTTCTCCATATCCGATATCAGTCGTACGTTTATGGCACAAATGGTTGTCGTCTAGGCGCACTCAGTAATTAGGTGTTCTGGTGTTTCCCCATTTTCCTTACAGAATCTCACTTTAGATCTTGGCTTCAATCTACTGAGGTATTCATTGACAGCGTCTTGTTAAAATCCCCGTGACGATCATTATTTTCCTTAGACATTCTCTCAATAAAGTATTAGCTTTGCTTTTATTTTCTGCCCTATTCTAATAAGTTTTACATAAAATAAATAGAGATATAAAAGGAATCTACGCCAAATCAATATTTTGCATAAAACATATTTAGCTTTCAAAGCGGTGCATCAACCTCAAATCCTTCCTCGTCTTGCCATAATTTTCAGAATCGTTATAATTAAAAAAGTTGGGCTATTATCATTCTCTGGGGCCATAAAAATGTATTTCTCGTATATTTCCTTCAGTTAATTTAACTTAAAGTTGGCAATTTATAGGGACGGGTTATCTAAGGCAGTTCTTCTCGCTCTACACTACTTTCGGAGATTAATGCCAGCGAACTTTCAAATTTAATTAGCGCCTCGCGCGATGGTTTATCACTTTATTTATCATCGTTGGCCAATCTTGCTCGCTTCGCACCGATAAATCATATCAAAAAGTTACGATACGATACATCAAAGAAGGGAAAATCGATAAAAAGGATATATTTATGTTCGGTATCTGCTGAGACGAGCCGGAAGATTGTTTTTCAATAATCGGCAAATGTCTGCAGATATATTAATAATGTGCTACTACAGCTGCAAAAGGGGAGTATCACTTTATGAAATTATAAGCGTCACCTGAAGATTGACTTCGTTCATTTTTTGTCCTATATTTTTTATATGGGTTCCGGATGTTCCGGATGTCCAGTCAAGTGAATTGATCAAGTCACTTGATATCAATTGATTTGAAATCATATTCCGAGTTTACCCATATCATGTCAAAAAGTTTCTCTAGTTGATTCAAAATGGCGACTGTGAATAAGATCGTACTTCAAACTGCCAACATTTTGGCAATACTGGACGTAAAAAAGAAATGGGTCAGAACATGCATTAGTTACAGATCTATATATTTATGGTGCATCTAATAATTTAATACATGAGCTATAGTTAAGAGATCCTGTAGTCTAAGAGCTGGTTACATAAAAAAAAACTTATCATCGTTACATGGCTAATTATTTTTCTTGTGAAGTATCCTTTTGTGTAGCCATTATGAAATAGTCATGTCTGCCAGCGCGATCCCGGGGCTTAAAGTGGAGGCGGCCAATCGAAAGGGTGAAATTTTGACACTAAAAATATTATAAGGTACACGAGTTGTAATTGTGAAAATAGCTTTTATTTATTATTAAGGAACATGGCAAAATTGTTGGCAGACATTTTTTTCGTCGCTAAAATGCCTACAGATTACGCGAAAGAGGCATGAAATTTTGAAAAAAAGTTATGGAATACATGGAAGCCGATTGGTGGAATGTCATATTTATTTATTTTAAAAGCTGCATGCAAAAGGGGCAGACAAAAAGATAGGGCTAAATCAGCGGCAGACAGTTATCAAAAGCGCGATATTACTCTAGCGCTTTCAGGTAACACTTGCTGCGTCTTCCATTTAAGTATACCTAGATAAATCATGTATACGATTATATTATAAATATATTTTTTTTTATTATTTCAATAACAGATATACATTTACTATTCTGTCTCGATCTCGTAAACGAGTCTTCCTCTGTGATATATTTCGACCCCAGCAACACGTCTATGAGGTTTTTTCGCAAAAAAAGATGTTGAAAATCGTGCATTTTTTTTAATTTCTTTGTATATTTTAGAAAACTTTTTAGAACTGCCTGTTCACCGCAAATTTACCCACGGTAAAATTTCTTAATCTACCATGCTTACGGCGTTGCTCTATGGTTATGACACTAAAAGAATGATACACACTACACACAGAACCAATACAAATACAGAAAAAAAGCAGGTGGCTCACAAAATTATTTAAAAATAAATCAATTTTTATTTTTAATTTTCAAACTTGTATAACTCGGTTATTTTAGACTCACCCTGTAGAGCAATATCGCGCTTTTGATAACTGCCTACCGCTGATTTAGCCCTAGCTTTTTGTCTGTCCTTTTACATACGGCTTTTTAAATGAATAAATATGACATTCCACCAATCGGCATACATGTAGGCCATGATTTTTTTGTCGAACTTTCATGCCTCTTTCGCGTTGTCAGCCGGCATTTTAGCTACGAGAAAAATGTCTGCCAACAATTTTCCACGTTTCTTAATAATAAATAAAAGCTATTTGGCAATTATAACTCGTGTACCTCATAATATTTTTAGTGTCAAAATTTCACTCTTTCGATTGGCCGCCCCCGCTTTATGCCTCGAGTTCGCGCTGGCAGACATGACTATTTCATAATGGCTACCTAAAAGGATACCTCACAAGAAAAATTAGCCATGTAACGATGATAAAGTTTTTTATGTAGCCAGCTCTCCGTCTATTAGAGATTATAAAAAAATACTGTAAACGAATTTAATTTAAATTAATTTTTGTTAAAAAAAGTTGCACTCAGAATTAATGCGTAAGGCTATTTGTACCCGGCCTAATAAGAATCTCTTGGTGCGTGCGTACGAAAATCCTGTTGAACAAAAAGGATAGACTTATACAAGATTGCTATTCCCATTTCTTTTCTTTGGCTTAACATTCCATTGTGTAAATGCGCCACTAGCAATATATCTTATAATATATTTGGTCGTCACCAAGAATTAATCAAAAACCGAAACCAAACCAAAACAAAAAAAGTTTACATGTAAAACAAAACACATACATTTCTCTGTTTCACTCGCTCTCCGGCATTTAAGTGATTAACAATTTAAATATTTGCAATACATATTTGCGACATCCATTCGATTTCCAATTTTAATTTGCTACATTTCGATTAAGCAAACAATAAACAGAGAAAAATATTTAATTGAATATCGAATTTTATCAAAACAATTCATGTATAACAATAGGTTCGTGAATATCCTTTGTTTTTTATATAGAAAATATTGAAGATAATATATTAAGTAAAATAAGCAAAATTAATCCTTTAATTCAAAATATTCTCAAATTACAAACTTATTTAAAAGTAACTAATTTTTTATAGTTTGAACTATATTATCAGGTTCATCAAAGTCGTTAATATATCATCATCATCATTTTTAGCTTATTCAACCATTTCCATTTATGGAATTGTAGCCTCCCTCACATATTCTTTCTAGTTGGGCCCATTGTTGTCTATTTTTGGCTATGCAGGCCCAAATTATCCCTGCTAATTTCCTAATATCATGGTTCCATCTCAGGTTCGGTCTTCCTCTGTGTGTCTTAATTCCTCGTGGGTACCATGGTGTAATTATTGTGGTCCATTGTCTGTTCTTGTTGCCAGATGTCCTGCCCATTACCATTTGAGGGATTTGACTCTGTGGATAACATCTATTACCTGGGTCTTTTGTCGTATTCACTCTATTCTTTTACGATCTCTTTTGGTTATTCCCAGCATATTTACCTTGAATTGAGCGTTGTGTGACCTGCAGTTTTCTTGTGATGGCCGTTTTAGGTGTCCAGGTTCCACATGCATTGGTCATGATTGGCAGTACATCAATGTGTACTAACTGTAATAGATAATTAATATATAGAGCGGCATTCTAGGTTTGAATATGATTGATGAGTTAATATATAATATATTAACTAAATAATAATAAGAGAATATAATCAAAACTGTCTTAAGCCTTATTAAAATGATTTCAGAAGAAAATCAGTTTTAATAATCTGCTTATGATGTTAGCCTCGTGTATTGTGTAGCCTCGTGTATTAGTGTTAGTGTTTTTATTTTGTATTAGTGTGTGCCTCGTGTATTAGTGTTTTTATTTTGTTGTAACACCAAAGTTTCCAACCCTCAACCTGTAATCTTTAAATAAAGCTTTTAAATTCAATATTTTCAATATATACATGTATAATTATTTTTTTATGTATTTTTTTTGTATTATAATTTAATAGTAATATTTCCAACTTGTTTTTAAATATTTTGCACGTAGAAAATAATTCTAAGCTAAATCTAAAATCATCTTTTCAAGTATGAATATCACGTATAACATGCAGAGAATATTTTATACGTTGGACATTTTACAAGATGTCCCAGATACGGAATAGTAATGGAGGTATCCTATGTATATTTTTATATACCTATTTTACATAATATAGAACTTTTCCTTATGAGCAAATATTCCTCTTTGTCCAAAATACAGATAGTAGAAAATTAATTGAAATTCAACTTTTAAAGAATATTGCAAGGTTTTTCTGTTTCAAAATATATATAATATATATATATACAATAGGATCGAAAAAAACGGCGTCAGCGATGGCTATGAAAAGAAGATCGCTGTCATTTTGTATATAAAATTATACAGGGTTAGTCTTAAATAAGGGCAAATATTTTTAGGGGTAGTAGATATATTTTGACCCCAGAAACACGATTATGAGTTTTTTTATTGCGAAAATAAAATTTTGAAAATTTGGAATTCTAAAAACAATTTGGATTTTTTTAGTTCTTAGTTAAAAATGATATTTTCTTGATAATATGGTAACATAGGTAGCAGTTAAATAATTTACTTTTTTGACTAAAGCAGCCTTTTTTGAATGCAAATTTTCTAAATTATTTTCTTTAGTTTATTTTTTCACCACCACGACATGTGGTGGAGCCGCCGCGCCATTACTATTATCAAATAAAGATAAATATTTACAAATTTTCTTATTAATTTGCATTTACAAAGAGCATGCCTATGGAAGGCCGGACTTATGACAGACCTCCGAAATATATCACCTCCGGATATAGCCAGCCATATAAATAGGCTGGATATGTAGGGTGAAATCTAGATATATATCATCGAGCGACAATAGGCCTTGGCACCCCAGTGGAGGGTCAGATTACAATGTCTATGAAATGTCAAAGGTTTTACATGGGTACTATACTCATTTAAATATATTCAAAATTATATCTTGTTTAGTAAAGCTTTCACAAACTGGGTATACATTACTATGACTAATGCAGAATCTAAATTATTTTGTTTTAAATTATGTATATATTAATATTTACTATAATGAGAGTTGGTTTCATTTAGCACACAAATTAGTTACTCTATACTTAAAATATAGTATATTGCTAGTAGAGTATGTCCTACAAGGATACAGAGAAGATTTCCATAGACGACAACCCATTATTATGGATTGTCGTCTCCTGTCAAATTAATTTTGAGTTAAAATGACTTACTTTACTTTAGATATTCATAATTATTGGGTTCCGTACCTCAAAAAGAAAAAAACGGAACCCTTAGAGCGCTTTCACACACGCCGATAAAATCGGTGCCGGTGCTGGGGTTGAAATCTATTGCAATATAAATAAATTAGCTCCTTCACATATACTCCGATCCGGTAAAATAGTCGGGGACCAGCAAATACAATAGAATTAAATACAACTGTGGGAACGTGTGCAAAGCCGGCGCCGGCTTCGGCACCGATTTTGCCGCTGTGTGTGTGCAAGCGCTCTTAAGGTGCGTCCAGACCTAACGAGACGAGCGCGAGACATTCTAAATTGGCTAAGTGTGGACGGGTCTCGACGCGAGAGCCTCGTGAGACATCCCGGAGTCTCGTTGCTATCCGTCCTCTGTCGGTTTTGCAACGGCTGATTAAAGAAAGCTCGCGGCAGAGTCTGGACGTTTTTTTGGTTGGCTCGCTCGACTGCGAGATATTAGCCCTGATTTATGAATTTCGACTATTTAAATATTTAATTTTAAATAGTAATTTTTTTAAATGGTACATCGTATGTATTATAATTTTTTCTGATAGAATTTACAAATTTTGCGTCACTGATAATTTTTGCTGCACATAAATCTAAGATTTCTTTAAACAAACTGAATTATCACAAAATCTATTAATTTTTGAAATATAAATTATATGCAAAAAAATTACCGTATTGTACGTAGAATCTAATAATAAAATGAAAAATAGTGTATTACCATTAAAAAATACATGTTATATCTTATATATGTTATAAGCTTCTTAACCTTAACTAACTAGTTATAGCTTTTATATTTAACATTTTCTTCTAAAAAACGTTAAAAAACGTATTTTGTAAAAGACGTCGTGTCTCAAAACAAATGAAGGGTTAAAGAGGAAAACAGCCAAAAGGGAAAAAAGCGACGATGAATAAAATACGGCATACCAAATATCATGTTCAAGATACAAATATTTATTACTGTATGCGTTATTATTTGACCCTCGTTTGTTATATTCAATTACAATTTCATATGTGTTTTGAATTCCTTTCACTATGATCCAACTGGCTTCTCTCGTCCAGGCTTGCCTCAAAAAATGGATAGAAGATGTCTCGCTCTCGTCTAGTTCTCGTCTTGCTCTTGTCTCGCTCATGCCTCGCTCTCGTCTCGTCAGGTCTGGACGCACCTTTACAGGATTAATTTGTTGTCTATCCGTCTGTCTGTCTGTCTGTCAAGACTTTTGATCTCGGAAACGCGTCGAGATATTGAGTTGAAATTAAAACCATATACTCAGATGTACAGTCCCTTGAAGGTGTGAAAAAATCAAAGTTCTGAGTTAACATAAAGACACGGCCACGATACGGATATGCCACAAAAAAACTTATATTTCGACACTCTCAAGGGAATAAAAATTTATAGGGTATTTTCCGTTGACCTATAACTATGAAATTAGGCAAGTAATACCGTCCTGTACCACAACTATAGGGAAAAATCTGTAAACACTATACATTTGTAATTAAATCATATAAAATATAGTCTTTATTTAAAGTACGTAATTAATCATCGAAGTTAATCAACGGTATGCGCGGTCATAATTGTATGGGTGACCAAATCTTTTTGTAGATTTGTTAAACTTTTACTAATCTGTACAAAAGAGAAAAACCCAAAAGCCGTATATTTTTAATGAAATCACAAAAATACGGTCCTTATGCAAGGAAAGGCTGTCCAAATTCTCAATTGACTTCAAAATGTGCCGTGTCATGTGGGGTATTGTATCAAAGGACTTCATTGGCACAAGCTTAAACAGATTTTTAATTATTTTTCACTCGATTCCTAAACTATTTATACTATGTACCTAAAAATTTGTACGGAACCCTCGGTGGGCGAGCCCGACTCAAATTTATACTTATGTATATTATACTTATTTTTTTTATTTCATTTTTATTCCTTGCACTTTGAATGTATTTTTCTTTTTGCTTTAAAACCGTTTGAAACTCTTAAAAATCTTTAATTAATAAATTGGCTTAAAATAAATTAGTGTCGTATATCACTGCCTTAAGCGCTCGTCTATTCTCGCCTTTTAAGACAGACTATCTAGACTGAAATATTTTTACTATTCGGGCGCGTACACTTTAATTATAAAGTTAATCATGCGATAGAAACGATGGCAATAAATAATTAAAGCTGATATGTACAGAGTGGGCCAAATTGGACACCTTTAAAGGGAAACACTCTATTTTATAAGAGATAGACGAAAACTAATATTTCGAGCTCAATTTTTATCAAAAACATGATGGTAAAAACCACACATTGAATGGAGTTAAGGGGTGTTTTTCTAAAATGTGCATTTTTAACAAATCGCTTTAACTTTTTTGCTATGGAAAATTTTGTATTTTTATGTAAATATTTCCAAAGCACCTTTTTACGTAGAATTTAATGGTTTAAGTAATTTTTTTTTAAATTAATGATTTAAGACATTTATATGGGACATCATGAATATTTTTAATTCAGTGAAAAGAACTAAAAATTACCTTTCGCAAAATATATCTTGCTTGACATTTTGCTCTATTCCTCTTTGAGATATAGATTTTTTAAAAATTCACCTGATTTGAATATGTAGGCTTTGAACGGCGCCGACCGCAATACAAAAAACAAATGCTTAACGAAAATAATATTTACAATGAATGATGAAGAATTTTATAACAATTTAAACTATATTTAACACTAATAATAAATAGCAAACCAAGACATGAGATCTTAGGAGGAGGTGTTCGAAATGTCGACCGTTTTCTCTCATGCACCGTTTTCTCTCTTGCCTGCTTTTGAATATTTCTCGCAGAATTCATTAATTCAGTGGGGGTGAAAGATATCCTCACATAACCGCTAAGTGTTTCTAATTATTGTCTAGAGAATACGGGCAATTTTAATTTAAGATTCTTTGGTCTTCCTTAGAGATAAAAGCCTTTAGGCGCTAAGTCCGGCAGCCTCGACAACCAACGACTGGGACATTAGTTAGCTCAGTGCAATTGGCTGCAAGAAATTGCTGATAATTTCAGCATTGTGGGGTGATGCTTCATTTTGCTGGAAAACTATCTTTTGAAGTTATATTAGGCGCAGATTAACAATAACGGATCCAAAGCCTACTAGTTAAAAGTGGCGAACTTTTGAAAATGTTGTATTTCGAAGCCTGTTTTATACGTGATCTAACTTCTATGTCGGAGTCAAGGTCCGATGTTAGCCAGGATACCAGGTATTTAAACTTATTGGCCGTTTTTACGCATTGTCCGTAAACTCGTATGTCTGGTTGTGGAATATTTCTCCTACTAATAAAACATTATTTTGGTTTTTGTCGGGTTTATTTTAAGGCCCAATGTAACCGAATTATGTCGTCTAGAAGTTCTTGAAGAGCTTCAGGGTTGTTAGCGATAATCGAAGTATCCTCTGCATATCTAAGGTTATTAGTTCGACAAGTTATAGATATAGTTTAAAAGCAGCAATATTAATTAGTGAAAATTTAGTAAAACGTATTTTAATCATTTTTCACACCAAAACATAAATGCCGCTGCTTAATGTGGGTGAATACAAAACTTTATATCGCAATGTGGTATTATTATTATTAAAGTAGTATTGTTAACCTAAATTATGAATTAAGGGGAGGTAGCCCATTTAATCCACTTACTCTTTATAATATGACCATATATGCATTTATTTATTATCGCCTTAATATGTAGGTAATTAGTACAGGGTATATTTTATGCTAATAGTCACATTAAAGTCCACTCGTGTTCAATATTGGCGAAATAGGCCTGCTAATAGATCATTAAAATAATATTCCCGCTGCATAAATTATACAAATAAATATAAAACGCAAATGCCGCATATTTTAATTTGGTCAAACGGAAGTAAACAAAACTATTTTTAAGTACTTAAGCGAATGAATATTAAATTAGTATCTATTTTTAAACTATTTTATATTTAACAATGTCGAATATTTTCTCATATATGCGGAGATTGTTACATAATCATTATATCGATACAAATTATACTTATTTTAGCATTCAAATTTGAATTATATGATAATTACATGATGTAGCATATTTATTCCCAGAAATAAATTAGCTATATTATTCTTGGAACTCGTTTTCAGATATGCTTTCCGTTTTATTGAAAATAGAAATTTAGTATCATCATACCATATATTATGGAATACACACACACAATCTTACTCTCATTAGTATTAAATCAGGTGGCAGTATTTAATATAAATTAATTAATGGTAAATATAGTTAATTTAGAATTTATATAAAAGAAGAATTAAATGATATATATTATTCAGCAATATATGGATGGTATGGATGGATGGTAGCAAATATATATGGGTATACAGGGTGGCGCACCTCTTTCGTCTCAGTAGATTATACAAAAACGGAAAGATGTAGAAACAACATTTTTTATGGGGATATGTAGAGAGGCAATGTGCATAATTTAAAATTATTTTTAAATGTACAGGGTCTGTCAGAACTAAGATCCATACCAATGTTTTGATCCATCCATATATATTTGATTTTTGGATTCTTGGGCATAAAATAAGGCATTTATTATAAGGGTTTAATATGTTTAAATGCTTTAGTTTTTGAGATATTTAAATATGCATGCTATAATAAAAAAGTTTGTCAACACCCTGTACATCACTTTTCAAAGCTAATTCTTGTGACGACTTTGAAGCCAGAGAAATAAACTTTACTAAAAAAAATACTGCTTTCTTGTATGTAATGTATACAGGGGTATTAAAAATTGCTGGTCTATTTTAAATATTTATTTTACATAAAAATTTCGTTATTTCAACTACAACATTATGTATGTATTTTTTTGAACAAGTCGAAGCAGATTTAAATGCTCTCTCAAACTATATTAGGATTTTCTATACCTATCTGACTCATATTTTGCATAAAAAGCTATTTTTTAATAAAATGGCAATCAAGATGGCTGGTGTCGCCATGGCAATTTGCTAGTGACAGTTAGTAGCTATTTTCAAAATCGACATTAGTTTTTTTATAATGGTTTAATAAGTAAGTATTTATTATTTCGTCAAGAAAAATAAAGAAGTACCTAGTTATTTGATTTATATTATTCGATGACTTATAGATATATTGGATTTTCTATAAAAGACCTATAAGGTAAATTCATTTTCTTCACTTCCAACGACAGGTTTCTACCTAATAGGTTTTTCATATAGGTACTACATTTTTTAATAGAACGCTTAATTATTTTTTTATAAGTTTAAATTGGCTCTATTTCAATGACCATAACTGTATATAGGTAAGGTAGTAATAATAAGGTAATATATATATATAGGTAATTTACCATAAGGTAAATTCATTTTCTTCACTTTCAACGACAGGTTTCTACCTAATAGATTTTTCATATAGGTACCACATTTTTTAATAGAACGCTTAATTATTTTTTTATAAGTTTAAATTGGCTCTATTTCAATGACCATAACTGTATATAGGAACCCTCAGGCGAAAAGCTATACAAAAAAAATAGGTATTTAGAAAACAATTTCGTAAAAGTTATCTAATATATTGGCAAAATCCCACATTTAGAAAAAATTCTTTTGCTTTCTACAGTAAAAAAAAACGGTTTACAAATGACTAAAGGAAACTTTTCCAATAATATCTGAATATTTTTCTAGACAGTTTACGTGGGACTGGTTTAGCCGTACTCCATTAATTTGTTTGGCATAGCCTTTGAATACATGACTTTCATTATTTTATCTTTTATATCTTTCAAATATTTTTTTAAATAGATTTTTGTATATAATTTAACTTCTAAGAATATTTGTTGTATTGACTGAAACAAATATCTTTAAAAATCAATGGCTACGATTTATGTGAACATCCACTGGATTTAGAAATGAAGAAAATTAAGCTATGGTGTTTTTGGGGGCAGTTAAAATTTAAAAAGTCTTTTTTGGATTAATCTTAAAATATTATGGCAGTCACAGTATTATAATCTCATCACTATAGTTAATGCTTGATATCTATAATAGAAACGTTGTGTAAGAAATTAAGTGAAGAAAAAAGTTTGAAATTCTATGAATATCATTACTTAATCATTGTCTACTGCATTCAAAGAAAAATACCTAATACTTATTTTTACCTGATTAGCTGACAATGATATGGGACAGAATAGCACAATGGTAGAGTTTAAAAATATGTCTGATCGGTCATAAAATGTTAAAAAACCACAAAAAGCGCCAAATATATTAGCCATTTTAAAAAAGTGCGGAATATAAAAATTTAATATACAGGGTGAATTTCCTACGATGTTCTCTATGGGTATCTCGGAAACTACTGGAGATAGAGAGTCGGTTAAATGGGGAAAGAATTGCAGTTTTGTGGGGTCATACATATGCGCCTTTCAGATTTTTTATAAAGTTCATGGCTTACAAGATATTTCGAAAAAAACAAATTTTGGCTATTTTAAAAATTGTCCTAATTCTATTATAATCTATTTTAGACAAAAAGTTTTCAGATAAAAGTTGTAGATAATCATCCCTAATAATAATCCCCATAGCATCCCTAATGAGTTTGTGTTCTCCGATCTTTCCTAAAGCCTGTCATTTTTGGCATATGACACAAACATATGTTTTTTTTAAATGGAAACCATAGTTGGCCATGACTTTATAAAAAGCGCAATATTTTAAGCTTTTCAGCGACATAAGCTATAATATGAATTTTTCACAAAATTACTGAGTTATAACCAATTCTTAACTTGATTGAGTAATTTCACTTAGTTAGCATGGAAACAAGTTCAATCATTGTTGCTTTCAGAAATGTGAAACTGTCACATCCAAACTTTGTAAATTAAAGTACACAAAAATTGTAAATATGAATTTTTCAAATGAAGAAAAGCGTGTTGGATTATTGGTTCGCCTTTTCTTTGCCATACAGTTTCCATAAAGATACGATGACCGGTGAACGTTACTTACGTTTTTTAGAGAACGATTTTCAAGACAGGTTAGAAAAGTTAAATTTAGATACTCGCGCATTAATAGAGTGGTTCACCCCCCCCCCCCACACACACAAATGAAAGAAATGTTAAAAATTATGTATATCATAATTATGTAAACTCAGGGATAGAAAGAAGTGGACCAATTGTATGAGCCTTCCTCGATCACCTGACCTATCAATTTTATATTTTTTATGCGGTATGGTTAACAAAAGAATTTGTGAATTAAGAGAGGCACTCGAAGAGGCGGCACAGGAGAAATTTAATTAAGTCGACCGGTTGTTCTGTGAGAATAGCTAGAAATTCAGTTTTAAAAAGAAGAATTTATGTACTCAAAACAATGGCGGATTTTTTGAACATTTTCTAAAATAACTTAAAGTCTATGTAGTGATATTTTTTTTAAGTTTTAGTTTCTGTAGTGTAAATTGTAAAGAGCCGTTTAATAATATATATTTTGTCTTTTTATGAGTTATAAATCATAACAAAATAACAACACCATGGCAACTAAGTGAAATTAGTCAAGAAAGATAAGAATTGGCTATTGAACTCAGTCATTTTTTGAAAAAAAAACATATTATAGCTTATATTGCTGAAAAGCTTAATAAATGGCGCTTTTTATGAAGTCATGGCCAACTGAGGTTTCCGTTTAAAAAAACATATGTTTATGTCATATGTCAAAAATGACAGGCTTTAGAAAAAATCGGACAACACAAACTCATTAGGGATGCGATTATCTACAACTTTTATCTGAAAACTTTTTGTCTAAGATAGATTATAATGGAATTAGGCACAATTTTTACAATAACCAAAATTTGTTTTTTCCGAAATATCTAGTAAGCCATAAAGTTTTTTAATAATCTGAAAGGCGCATATTTATGACGCCACAAAACTGCAATTCTTTTCTATTTAACCGACTCTCTATCTCCAGTAGTTTCCAAGATACCCATAGAGAACATCGCAGGAAACTCTCCCTGTATAATTTTTTCTAAAATGTTCTGTTATTTATTAAAAAATTAGATAAAAACATTTACTAATCTGATCAAATTTAAACAGTTAATTACTATCACACACAGCGTTCTCTCCACTAATGAAGTGCAAAGATGCTACCGAACTGCAGCTGATAACTTATCCTCCTTTAGGCGTGATTAATGTGTACTTCCCTGTTACTTCTAAGTTCGGTTAAAGTTAATAAAGGTCGGAAAGTTTTTGACAAATTGCTTAGCGGCCCGAATTAGTAGGTTTTCGTGAGAATTTATTAGGAAAATTTTCCCAACTCAGTCATAGTGTATTGGATTTAACGGGGGAAAAGAGACGAACACGGTACTTACGATAAAGTTTATTTCCGCTCTATTTTACTGCTTCTTGCTCATTTAACAGGAAGATTGTTTATTTTATATTTATTCGATCTCAATAATTAGGTTTCAAATAAATAAATGTTATTACAGATGCGATGAGTTTTTTACGGCTATTAAGCTATTTTTTACACTTCGCACTTAAAAAGGTTCTAAAAAGAACAATGTTCGACTGTATAGTCGGCTAGTAATTTTTTTAAGCTTAAAGTATCACAACACAATTCATTAAAACCAAAAACTCGTAATACAAAACTAAAGTGACAAAATGAATGACAATGTCAGAAAATAAATAAATGTTGCAACTTTTTCAGCAGCAGAGCTACCTCCTGAATCCACAGCAGGTAATTTAAATTCCAGTTAGTCAACCCGGCGCCGGAGCCGAATATGTACATGGTTGCCAACAATGAATTTAAAAATCGCGCCCTCGATTGCATAACTAAAAGTTTTATTGGTATCGAATATATAGGCTAAGCTATGAGAGTACAATAATTTAATAAATACGGTATGTACGTATAGTATGTTTATATTTTTTAATTTGTTGAGACATATTAGAGGTGGACAAAGATTGAACGAATTGAACGTTCAAATGAAAGAGTCGTTCATTTCAACGAGTATTAAAAATGAATTGGGGGATTCGATTCACTGCTTAGAATACGGTTTGTTCAATTGAATCGTAGCCAGCACGGACCCATAAGAGTCGTGAGAATTGATTCATTGCTTGCAATACGGTTTGTTCAATTGAATCATGGCCGGCACGGATTCATAAGATTTGAACGATGAGCCGTAAAAAAGAATCGTGAGTATTGAATCGGATATCGTTCGTTCAAAGAGTCGTGAGAATTGATTCATTGCTTACAATACGGTTCGTTCATTCAATTGACTCGTGGCCAGCACGGATCCATCAGATTTGAACAATGAGCCGTAAAAAAGAATCATGAGAATTGAATCGGATCACAATGCGATCGTTCGTTTCTACGGCGCGGTAGTGATATAGGCATAGAGTGAGGCACCAATATTTAGACTTGAACGTTCAAATGAAAGAGTCGTTCATTTTTTTTTCCCTAAACAAACAATTTGGGCATAAAATGCAAACGATAAGAATGTTATTTACAAGAAAAAAAATATTTATACTGTTCTTAGGTATGGCAGTATCTGTAATGTATTTAATTTTTACGTTAATATTTTTGTTAATATAATATTACTGACTATAAACCAATAAATGTTGGTCTAAAAGACGAAATCGTGTTTTTATGCAACTCCAAATAAATATTGTTGTCCTCTGCTCAATATGATAAAAACGGCATCAGCGATGGTTATAAAATAAAAATCGCTGTCGTTTTATATGTAAAATTATATATGGGCAATGTTATCCATGTTCATTTCCAAGCTAACTGGATGCCATTTTTTTGGATCATGCGGTATTATATACTATTTATTATATGATTATTAAATCGGAATTAAAATATGGCTCTAAAAATATTAAATTGGTATTAAGAATTCTTTAATAAATAGGATATATGAATTGGATTGATAATTTAATATTATTTGTAAAATAATCAATCCAATTACGCTAGTGTCATAAAGTGTTGAAAAAAAAAACAAATGAAAGAACTGTATATTTCTTTTTCTGCTACCTTAAGTAATTTTCCGGCCAAATTATCGCCGGTAGTGCCAATTCTTGTTTTTATGAAACGTAAATTGTGCATGTGGTTCGTTCAAATGGACGAATCGTAGGAGTCGATACAATATGAGAAATAGAATCGTGTGATTCGATTCACTAAAAAGAATCGTAATGTCCATCACTAAGACGTATTACATTGATTGAAAATAATCATATGCTTTGAAAGATTTATATTTTTAGTTATTATTTTAGATACAATTTTATTACAAGTAAACATCCCGGAATAAAATAGGAAAATGTCACTTAATAATCTAAGCCACAACACATTATCCACGTCAATAAAATTAAACTAGTAAACATAATAAATCTTAACAGTGCCTTGACGGTGTTATACGGATAAACAGTTTATTTTTAAGTTCACTGATGTATTTCAACGAGACTGACATGGGAGTATATCCAAAATTTTAATTTGTCATACCTGTTTATAAATATGTTTAATAATATGTTTAATCTTTAATCAGTAGTATGCGGAAATGGAACATAACCGCTAACATGCGATCTGGCACATCGTTATGTTATTTTTTATGTTTAAGACCGTATGAACAAAAATACATTATTTTATCAGTAGCATTTATTCTTAAATTATTTAAAGGATAAGAAAAATACCAAAATACATTTAAATAAACCCTAATACAGGATCCAGAGGGTGCACCTGTAGCTCCTAGAATAAAAAACTTGAGAATTTTGTTTTAGTGCAAACCTAAAGTATATACGGGGATGTATTTCAGGAAAATATGTTAACTTCTCTAGGGTGGCTCAAAAAAGTGTGAGTTGATCAGGATGATTTTTTTTTAAATGGAACACCCTGTATATTATCGCATTTTTGATTTCCTTTCAGATCACTTTACATAATCCTAAGATATGAGTAAATTATATTTCGATGGGTTTCATATATGTATATTAATAAATAAATAAAATATATTAAATATTTTTCAGCCTTTCTTAAAATAATTATTACAAATACAAGAAATGTCCTGAAATCAAAACTATATAGGGAAATTAAAATAACATTCGTTGCACATCATACTACGACCACCAGCAAACTCCATAAGACGGCGCATGGTGTCATTGATGACGTGCAACGAAAGTTGTTCCAATTTCCTTAAATTAGGTTTTTACTTTAGATGATATATGTACTTACTTTGCTATAAATATGGTTATCGTAAATTATACAGGGCGTTAAAAATTCTACGCCAAACTTTTTAAAATATAAAATAGTTTTTCTTCGTTTTTTTTTAAATTAAACACCCTGTATATTATTTTCTTATTAGATGGAGAGTTAAAAAATGAACATTTTTTTTATGTAAAGTATTTTAAAATTTTTAATGGTTTCGCAGATACAAGCAGTATTATCTCATAAGGTGGCTCTTTCAACGGTAAAATACGAGAGAAAAATCATTGGGTGGCTTTGATATAAATTTAATGTGGAAAATGCCATATGAAATATAAAACCGCGAATCTCTGCGAAACCGTTAAAGTTTTGAAATACTTTAAATACAAAAAATGTTAATTTTTTTATTCTCCATCTATTGAAAAAATAATACAGGGTGTCCAATTTAAAAAAAAAACGAAGAAAAATTATTTTATGTTTTAGAAAGTTTGGGGTAGAATTTATATTAGGATTATGTAAAGTTGTCTGAAAGGAAGCACAAAATGGAATAATATACAGGGTGTGCCATTTAAAAAAAAATCATCCTTATCCACTCACACTTTCCAGGGCCACTCTATAGGAGTTAAAATATTTTCCTAAAACACAACCTAGTACATACTTTAGATCTGCAATTAAACAAAATTCCCAAGTTTTTAATTCTAGAAGCTACAGATGCCCGACGCAATATTGCCGGATCCTGTATATCATAATAAATATATTCTAGATAATTTTAACTTAAATTATGTACAATCAATGCATGATTATTTTTACTATTGTATACGTTCTGCCCCTCTGTACAAGACACACCTATAATAAGCCTTGGTGGATATTGATAGCCAATTGTGCGTATACTCAAATAATTTTCTAAACCGTTATAATCTGGTAGGTCATATTCATTAGTACCTCATATTCTTTTCAATTTTTGTAAGAAGAGTAGTAAGTAATAAGGTATTCTTAGCCAATATTCTTATTCAAGCATGAGGTTTTCCACTCATGCTTGGTTGCATATAACTAATTCAAATTTAAATACGGGTGAATGCTCAGCTCTAGTAGTTTTTCAATCTCATGACTTTTTTTTCCATCTCACGAGGTTTACCCCCGTGGGACAGTTTCCAGTGACGACACCTACAATTATGCGTACTAGGTCCTTTTTGTGCTCTAGTAGTTGTTTTGTCTCTTTGCTATCTACCACTGGCCATAGTCTTCGAGCTATAGCGCAGTCCTCACGGTGTTGCCATGTCTCTTGCTGCTTGGCTTTGATGGCAGTTCCTATAGCCTCCTTCAGTGTGTAAATCGTCACAAGTGGTGGGTCATCGGCCACGGCCTCTCCCCTGGCCCCGTTTTTGGCGAGTCTGTCTGCTTCCTGATCGCCCACCACATTGCTGTGGCCTAGCACCCAGCACAGAGTAGCCCTGCCCCGACGCAGCCAAGACAGTGCTTCTCGGCATTCCATCAGAGTTTTCGATTTCACTGATTGCATGGTGATGCTTCTTAAGCGGCCAAGCTGTCAGAGTATATCACTATATCCCCTATTGGTCTATCAGCAATGTTCTCTCGTATACAACTAGCCGCTTCCTTTATGGCGTAAACCTCTGCTTGTAGAAAACTACAGCCATCCGATAGCCTTAAACATCGTCGGATGTCTAGTTCCTCTGAGAAGATGCCTATATCTGTGCCCCCTGAATTGTAAACCAAACCAAATCGTTTAAGCATCTGTGTAGACTGCTATCTCTTGAGTGTTCATTACTCGGTTGCTTTCCCATTCTTCTCTTGTCGGGATGCATCCGTTGAGTTTTAGAAAAAGTAGTAGTCTAGTATATAATCTCAGTAGTTTTAGAATTTAGTTTAGTTTACATTTGATAACGGGCAATGATAAGTCTGATCGAAACGTTTTGTAAGAAAAATAAATAAAGACTAGCAGATTGAAACAAAAAATGTTCATTATTTTATTTAATTGTGTTAAATAACTCTAAATTATAGTGAGCGAGGTAGTGTAGACCGCACATAGCGGTTGAAGGTTAAATATAGGGTAATAAAATTATTGTATAAAGGTACTTCTTGATGGTGAACTTAAAAAATGTGTGTATATAACGAAAAAAAAATAACATATTTTATAGGGATTTTATAAAATTTTGTAACACATTTATTGTAAATTTCAAGTATCTTAACTAAATGCAGTTTCAATCTGCTTTATTTAAAATAGACCAACACTGTTTATAAAATGCGGTAGTAACTTTATTCGCCACTACTGTACCGGACAAGTTTAGGTAAACTTTGCATAAGCCGAAAAATCTAAAGCTTTGCTTGGTCTTTCTCAAAGTTTAGGGCAAAAACTTTTCTCTACTTATCCGAGAAACTTAAGAAATGTTTTTAGACTTCACCACCATATCGGCGTATGTATCGTCGGTCGACTTTTGTTGAAAAGTTGGAGAACTACCAAGAAGTCGCATATGAAAAGGTTTTGCTACTTATCTACTTCTACGTAAAACGAGAAAACACTTACTATGTGATATGCCAGTCAGAGAAATATCAAAGAATTTCGAGGTATGCAGAGATACTAAGAGTGAGTATTTTGAAAAAGAAAATAAATTTGTTTAAACTTTAGAAAGCTCTATGTGGAGATATCTTAGGTATTTATTACGTTTATGGATGGTTTGTTGTTTTTATAATCACATTAAATATGAATTTCTTTTAATGCCTTTCTTTTTAAATGGAACGAGAGTGGCTCATTGGCATATTTGGAAAAAGACATCTTTTTACGAATAATTTGATACCACACACTTGATATTTCGAGTCAAATTTTCGTTGTGAACCGCATGTTATAATTTCAAATAAACCATATGCGAAAATGTCAATGTTGACTTATGATATGTCATTCTATTCAGAGGGTCATTTTCTATCGAATAAGGTAAAAAAATACCGAGGGTGCCATTTAAAAATCAAAAGTTGTAGTCATTTCCGGTGAAACAGGAAGTAACCGAAAACAATTGAATACTTCAATCAATCTTAATTTATGTCATATACCAACATACCAAATATCGTTTTTTTAACTGAAGAAATAAAAAGGTTTGAGGGGTGATCCACTTTTGAGACGCACCCGGTATATGTAGATATCTAAGATTCGACCAAATTGAAACATGTACAAGAAAAAATTACGAGTATTTTGATATATAAATATTATAAGTATATAATCTTTTTGGTGTTAGGTGGTTTGATGGATAAAAATAAAAATATACAAAAGATATATGGAAATATTTTATTATTAGATGAACTTCCTTAAATGGCCAAAAATATAGATTAGTGAGAGGCTAAAATAATGAATGGAAAAACAAAAACTGCTTTAGATATGATTTTTTTAGATCACGTTTGAACAGTTTGTTCTTAATGTTTTGCTTTTACTTGTTCTTTATTTCTTGTAATTCGGTTGTGGTAAATCTAGAACAGCCTAGCTGGCTCTAAAGTCTATTGAATTAAATCAGCTCAATAACATTCCGTTAAATACATTAATGTACAAGGTAAGTAAACACGTAAACATATACAAGAGCTCTTTGTCAGGTAATATGAGCTATTATGCGCTAATATCTCGATTAACACTCTCGATCTATATTATACTTTTAATATATTCCTACATGATTTTTACACTTTAATAAAATACACCTAAACAGAGGATAAAATTTAACATAACAATTTTACTGAAATATCTGTTATGATATTTTTAATTAAAAAACTAAAGTGACTGTTTCTACACAAAATACTGTTTAATATTCACTCGGCTTTTTGTAACATTGCTTTATAAATATACACAATATTTCTATATGCTATATTAATTAAAGTTTGTATTTATATTTTTTCGATGCGTCAATTTTCAAAAATTGCATTTATAAATATTTTTATTCGCTATATAAAGGGCAAATTTAGATATAATGCATAAAAATAATTGTTTACTATTTCAGCAGATGCAGTATTTACACAAAACCTACTAGAACCGTTTAAGTTAAATTGTATTTTCTAGAATATTCTTAGAAATATTCTCTTGGAATATATAAAATATAGAACAGGGAGATAGTAAATGAAGCTAGGGCGCTATCCAAAGTCGTCAACAAATTTAATTTTACGTATGTGTTAGGACATTCGGAATAATAATTTTAAATAAATTTATTCAAAAGAAGACACGTCTATCATAGTTTAATAAGTTATGACAAATATGTAAATATAATTTCTGTTCTTTTAACTTATTGAAAGCATATTGTCTTTATTTTATTTTCAATAAAAATTTCAATAACAAAATGAGAATGAGTGATATTTAATCAAGGAGTCTTGGAAAATAGATTTGATCGTCTAATGTTTTTCGTGTCTTGTTCCGGTCGGTAAAAAATGCTCAACTCGTATGTTTAATCATAACTCAATATTTTCAAATGGAACGAGTGTAGCTCATTAGCATGTCATTCACAATGTCATTTTCTATCAAATGAAGTAAAAATTACCAAGTGTCATTTAAAACTCAAAAGTTGTAGTCATTTCCAGTGAAACAGGAAGTGAGAGAAAACAATTGAATACGACAATCAATCCTAATTTCTCTCATATACTAACAAACCAAATTTCGTTTTTTTCTATCTGAATAAATCAAAAAGTTATAGGGGTGAGCCAGTTTTGAGACGCATCCGGTATGTTTAAACATAAGCCGCCACGTTTTCTTATTTAACATAAAACCATAAAATTAGCACTCAATAAAAAACCTTAGTGATACATTTTATCATGTAGCTTTCAAATTTAGCGAAACGCGATCTGTCAAGTCAATGAAATTTTATTTTGTAAATAAGAAATCCTCTCTTTGTCATTGACAAAGGTTTAACTTCCATCGAGAAAATTGTATTTTTTAAATTTCAGGCAATTTTCTATTTTTATTTTATACTATTTCCTGTTCATTATCTGTATTATAAAATTGAATATTTTTTTTGGTGAGAATTTGACTTAAAGCGAAATTATATCTATCATAGAGGGAAGTTTCAAAAATACCATACGATCGAATATAAAAACGGCGTCAGCGATGTCTATGAAATGAAGATCGCTGTCATTTTATATGTAAAATTATATGGGGAATGTCATCGATCATACTGTAGTTAGTAGTTCAGTGTGTAACAGATCTAGGGGAAAACATGTAAAATAATCAAATACCTACCTACCTTTGCAGTAGTAGGTTATTATATTTTTATACAAGGTGTCCCAGAAATAAGTGCAAGTATTTTAACTGGTAGTATAGTTCAACCCCAGAAACACGCCTATGAGGTTTTTTTCACAAAAAAAATTGAAAATTCTGAAATTTTTGAAAACATTTTTTAGAAGTTTTTTAGTTTTTAGTCAAAAAACATAATTTCTTGATAATATGGCAACATAGGTAGTAGATTAAATTAAAAAAAAAAGAAAATCCAGAAAAGATCTAGTGGTTCACAAAATTTAAACAAAAAATCATTTTTTTTATTTTCCAAGTAAAATATCTCGCTTATTTTTGACTTATTTGAAAACCGGCAAAGAGAAAATAAGTTTCTTTTATCGAGATCTACCAGCCCTGAAAATTTGCACTTATTTAAGACTCACCCCATATATAAAAGTAATAATGTTTTTATTTTGTGATTATAATTTGTTAAAACTCATCAAGAATTAATTGATTGTCAAATTTACAATTTTTAGCCGACCATACCAATAGGTATAGTAGGCTATTAAGATCGGCAAAAAAAGTTTTTTTTTAATTTCACTCAAAATGAGTTATTTGGGTCGTAAATGACTTAAATATAAAATATTTTCATGGTGTCTGTCTCTCCGTCTGTAACACGATAACTCAAGAACCGCTAAACCGATTTTAACCAAATTTGGCACAAAAATACTGTGGCACCCGAGAATCTGCCCTTTAGTATCTGGTGGGGAGGGGAGGGTGAGGGGGTATGAGAGGGGGTTAAAAATTTAAAAAAATCGTAACTCCAAAATTACAGTAGCTAGCGAAACGCGGTTTTCAATTTAAGATTAGGAATAATATTTGCAGCAAAATTTGTAATAATATCAAAATCAGTCAAAGTCGCAGTTTGTGTCAGAGTTAAAAAAATTGGAAAAATTCCTTTACTTTGAAACTAAAAGAACTGCCTACCAACTTTTTATTAACATATTTTAGTATGGGCGGCTATGGGCAACGGCCCAGCTAGGTCGAAACACCGGTTCCCATTAGAACACCGAAGCTAAGCGACGTAAGGCGATGTTAGTTGATGGACGGATAACCGGTTCGAAACTTTGCATCGTGCTGTTGTCTAAGGGAAAAGTGTAAAATCTATTGATACACACTGCTCATTCACGCCGGTTCGAGGCCGGATGAGATCGGATATCTCGTGAGTAAGAGTTAATTTAGACACTTCCTAAGTCGGTAGGCCATTGACCATGATATGGCCGAGGACCGCGGTTCGGATTCCGCATAAACAAAGTAGGTCCCGTCCAGTTTAGCCATTGCAGCAGAAAGGAGACGTTAACTTCAACCTCACATGGGCGGCTATACGTGCCTCCCGGCGCCAATTTTTTTAGCTGTTCTAATAACTTGCCTATATTTTTGTTATTATATATTTACATCATCTTATTCAATTTTAATAAGAATGCTTTATTAATTTATGATATTATTAATATTTATTAAATGAACATGTTAAAAAATGGTACGTAATTGATGAACCTGAATTTGAATCAGCCATATCGAAACCGCTTTGCTATATTGTCAATTTTGATGTTATAATGTAATTCTTTAGTTTTCTTTATGCGATGTTTTTAGGGTATCTATGCTTCATGAAAAATTACACCTAGGAACAGATGGAATATAAAAATAATTCGATAGGCGAGAAGTAATGCAATTTATTTATTTATGACGGAGATTCCATTTCTTGTTAAGTTACATTCCCAACTTCCCAACGCAATCGAATGTTTTTCATCGACATTCCTGCTGGAATCGTCCCATTCTCCGCCCATTCCATCTATACCGTTTGGGCTTTTTACTATTTCCACAAAGAACCAAAGTCGTCAAAATCGAATAACCAATATTTGACTTGAGATTGTTTAGAGTAAGAAAAAGGTATGACTCTAAAAAATACATTTAGAAAAGTTCTTCATACATCACGTCGTGAGTTGTTGCATATCTTTTTAAAAAACTGGACAAGTGCGAGTCGGACTCGCCCTACATAAAGGGTTCCCTACAAATTTGTAGGTGCATATTATAAATAATTCAGGAATTGAGTCACGCATTTTTTCCGAGTTTTCCCCGAAATTCAGTTTTCAAAAAATAATTAATAGTCTGTTTAAGTTTGCACCAATGAAGCCTTTTCATACCATAACCCACATGACATATTTCAAATTTTTAAAAAAATCAAAATTAGTACCAGTTACTAATTAGTTAACTATAATTAACAGTTAGTAAAAGTTACTTCCATAAAGACCCTGTTTCTTGTGATTTAATTAAAAATATACAGCTGTACAAATTAGTAAAAGCTAAAAAACTGTGTGTGCACTATGAAGTGAAATTTCTTACTTGCCGTCTATCTGTCCGTCCGTCTGTCATTCAGGTACCCCTATCCATGTGTCAAATTTCGTTTCAATCGACCAATAATTAAGAAAAATCCTGATGATTTATCCATTTAGAAGCATCGGTTCGAAACGTCGAGGACGTTATCTTATAGTCCGTCCGCAATTATGCCGAAATCGACCCACATTTCTGTTCAATATATCAAATCCTTAGTTCCATCCTGATGTAGACAGGATGTAAACGAAACATCGGATCCAACTTTGCGGGATGGGATCGAGTGCAACTGTGTATCATCGCTCATATGTCGTACTCACCAAATTTGGTCGCGATCGGACGACATCAACTTTTGACGTTTCTTTAAAAACTAACCGTCAAAGTGACATGTGTCGTATACGTTCAAGTTGACCTTATCATCCTATCATCCTATCATCAATGAATCAAATCATTAAATCCTAACCTATCCTAAACCCTATCATCAATGAATCAAATCATTGGACAATTTTTTGATTTGATTCATTGATGATAGGGTTTCGTTGTGCACAAAACGTTGTCAACATATCATGAAAATATATATCATCTACATTCAGCCCCCTAGCTCACATAGGGCCCTAGTTACGACGCTTCAAAGACCCATCTCAACTTCCTCACTGATTTACCACTTTTAAATTTCAACCTAGAGTGCCATGGCTGTATTAAAAACAGTAAATTTTAATGGAGGAGCCTTGGAAAAATATATTTGATCGTCTAATGTTTTTCGTGTCTTGTCCTGGCCGGTTAAAAGGTGCCAAAATCGTATTTTAATCATATCTCAATTTTTTCAAATGGAACATGGGTGGCTCATTAGCATATTTGGATAAACCATTTTTAACATTGAAAATGTTTCTGTTATTCTATATAAGGGAGCCCAAATCGAATTAAAATGCTACATTTGCCACACCATGACGTCCTATATACAAGGGTATAGGAAATCTCGGAGCAGCGGCGGCAGTCGGCCAGCGCGCGCAAAAACCATTACATCGCTAATTGTTTATTGATATATCTTTATTAGTTTAAAAGCAAAAAATATGGGGTTTGCTTTGATACCTTGTCAAGACATAAGCGAAACTTTTAAATTGTTTCTTTTTTTCATTTAGGCCTTCGTTTTTCGTTAAATGAAAGTTATATTAAAAAAAATCTATTTTTAAACCAAATTTTCGCATGATTGAAATGATTATTTATGTTTAAAGTTTTTTTTGGTCATAAGCGCTAATGGAAATGTTTTTTTGTAAATAATTATAAAAAATTACTCCCTACGAAGACTTTATTGTGTACTGGATCAGAAGATAAGTATTTGTTTTCTCTATACAGTGGTATTAATATATCGATTTTTGATGATAGTGCCCTTTTACCCGGTCTAATTTTGTACTACTTTCGGAATAAGGGTCCCCATATTATGTACTGTACTTCCATCCCTGAAAAATTCAGCTTGTGACACCGAACTGAGAGGTAACGTCAAAATAAGCTTTAATTTACCTACATCATAGGTAGGTGTAGGTACTCTAGATATATTCTACCTAGACAGTAGCTGAACTAGCTGACAGTAGTAATTAATTTGTTATCCGATAAGTAGTTGTCATTATATAAGTTTAATCATCTTATACCTCCTATAACGGTAGGTTTTGGATTTTTCCTGATTGGTTTATTAAACAAAAATATACTGGGCATATAAATGTCTGTTACACGTTAATTCGTTAAAGAAATATGTTACACACATATTATTTTAATAATAATAGTATAATAGTAATGGCTATATTATGTTATAATACATACATATGTATTGAATGTACTTATTTTAACCAATGCATTGTTTTGTTTTTTTAATCTCACAAATAAGAAATGTTTTATAGCTTTTATTATAAAAAACAGTGATTATACAATTTATTTACATCCCTTACACTGTTTACTGTAAGGGGTGTAACCAGGAGTATATTTCGTAACCTCTTACGATATAAGAGGGCACAAAGTGTTTTATTACTTAATGCTTAAAATTTAATAATATATTTGTACATAAAATAAAATAGACTAGAAAGTCAATTAATTAATATTGACGTAATTACTAAATAACTACAAGATTTTTTTTCTAATTATTTTAGTGTATTTTTAGTCACCTAATTATAAAGGAGAGATATCCAACCATTGCATTACTTTACTCACAAATAAATGTTTTAAAATAAAAATAAAAATCTAATGTAATTTTTCATAGAAATGATCTGACATAAAAAGCAAATTTTATCAAAAAACTTTTTGATTATCTACAAGGAGTAAACCGCTGACAAATGTCTGTATACTAATACCAAAGTAATGCCAAAAATACAAATTAAATACCAAAATTTCTCATATAATGCTCCACTAATGCCAAGCTGATTCCAATATAATACCACTAATACCACGAATAATATGTAACATATTTGTTTCACGCATTAACAGTATTACTGGTAGGTACGTGCACAGATTTTTTCCTAGGTGACTTAAAAGTCGTTAAAAAGTCTAATTATATTTAAAGAAGATATAATTCCAACTAATTGCATTATAAGGCCAATAGTGCACAAGTAATACCATTAAAATTTTAGCGTTTTTAACTTGTGTAACATATTTCTTTAACGAATTAACCTGTAACAATAGTGGTAGGTACGCGCACAAATTTTTTCGCTAGGTAACTTATTAAGTCGTTAAACAGGCCTATAAAAGCTATAACAACATAGGTAACTAATATTTATAATTTAATTCGAGTTTTAATCTCAAATAATAATTTTTTTTACTGGTGTATTTCTGAAGTGTTCATTATTAAAAGTAGATATTCTTCAAGTTATGCGAAGTAATAAGTAATGTTTCCGGTGAGACCGCGTATATGTCACCGGATTCTGGTTAGTATAAAGACTTTTTCTATAGAAAGAGTTTTTTTCTATATTTTCCTTTCAAAATAAGACTAATTTCTTCTTATTCTTTTAAATATTACAGTGTTTCTTTTTCCTAAAATGTTATACTTAATTTTCGCTTCAAATTAAAAAATCACCAAATGGAGGAAAATATACTTTATTGAATAAAGTTTATACAAATCACTTTACCATAAAAAAAAAGTATAAACATGTCATGGCGGAAGATATTCAGGTGGCATTTCACACATTTATCTATTAAAATGGAGATTAAAATAATAAACTTGCGTAACATGTTATACACGAGATAGAAAGTTTCAGAATCGATTAATACGCAATACGCTACGCAGTCAACTTATTCCTATGCGCGGATGAGCTTCTTCAAGACTCTTCCGTCGGCCAGGGTCACGATGCCGCCGAAGAGGAATCGGCCTACGTTTGGCTAAAGAGGCTGGACACGGTGGAGTACGATATTGGCGAGTCTGAATATTTATAAAAATTTGCAAAGTAAAATATGTTGGAAAAATAATTAATCCATACATATATAAAAGCTCAAAGGGTTTTTTTGTTGCATACATCCCGCCGAAACCGCTTTACCAATCTTGATGATTCTTTTTTTAAATGAAAGGTATATATGTGTAGATTTGTTATGAAGTATTTTTATAGTGCTTAATGGCTATTTCTTTGTGTAAAACGACTAAATACTAAACATACCTGAAAAACACCTACACACAATACCTCCAGAAATAAATTATTTGTCATTGTCAGTGGTTTGTCAGTTAGATTATATATTACGTTTTTAGATATTTTAGAGTGAGTTCATGCCGCCAGCTTTAGATACATCTAATATTTATGTATACAAAGGTTCGTTTAAACGACATTAGTGAATTAACTGCACAAAGCGATTTTAGGAAATTCATCCTCTTAGAGAGTAAAATTATCTCGGAACAGTTTGTTGTATGAAAATTCCTTACTATTTGGTCTAGAAGAATGAAATCCTACAAAAAGAATTAGAAGAAATTTTTGAAATTCATCAACCAAATGGGTAAAGTTAGTAAAAATTTATATAAAACTTGGTGACCTCTGGATTATACACATAAAAATTGGCACAAAGGTAAAGCGAATTTATGAAATTTATACCCTTAGGGAGTAGAATAGGGAATGAAAGTTTGCTGTACGAAAATGCAATACTATAACATTATAAACGAGACAGTATAAAATTTTATACAAGGATTTATTTAGTGACATCATAACGAAATATATCTTCCTCAATTATCCTTCAAAGAATAAAAAATAACCTATAGAGTATTAGTGCTCTTAATAAATAAAAAAAAGATGAAAATTAAAAAACATCTATGCTCACTAGCTCTCTATAAAGAAGTAAAAAATCATTTAAATCAATGCATGAACGATTCGAGGTGTAAGGAGAACGTAGTCGCCAGAAAAAGCTAGTAATTTATTAAATTATTTTATTTAGATCATTAATTTTCATTGAAAAGGAATTTTTGTAATTCGCCACCATATTAGTTAAAAACTAAGAAACTCATATCAAATTTAAGTTTTGCGATTTTGACTTATACTTTTTACAAAATCTGAACACATTTTAAAAGAAAAAAAGTTTTTGATAATATTTGTGTAGATTGACTACAAGTTGTATAACATAAATTTCTACGACCGGTCTACCTAGTGGTCTGCAGCATCGCCTTGTGGTGCAAACGTGGGCCTGTTAATCTGTAACGTGACGCACAACAGCCAAGAAAAACAGAAGCGTGGAATTTAGTAATTTAAAAAAAAGTCTTTTAGATACAGTAGTAGGTATTAAAAAGTTTTGTGTTTAAATGGGGTTTGCCTTTAACAGTTAAAAAATTATATCGTTAAGTGTAACTTTCCGTAAGAATTCTTTATCTGTCATTGATCATGATCTGTCATCATGTTAACCTGATGTTTTGTATGTTATTTTGTTTTTTCGAGAGTTTTTTGCTTGCTTGTTTTTTACGGATAGGTGCGATTGCATAATTATTATTGGTAATGTTTTATTTAATTTTAACATTACTACTTTTTCAGTGAATCTTTAAATCTGTTGTTTTTTGTTAAGTTCGTTATTTAAACATATGTATGTAATACACTCATATTAACACTAATCATATTTTTACGTTTTTATTCATCATTTTCAATGCCCCCCCGGTTGCATCTTTGTAAAGGACTGTGAATTTTTTACGAATCATTTGTTACCACACACTTAGTATTTCGAGTCAATTTGTCATTATGAACCACATGTTACAATTTCAAATAAACCATATGCGAAAAAGTCAAAAGTTTATATATGATATGTAATTTTATTGAGAATGTTATTTAAAAATGAAAAGTTGTAGTCATTTCCGGTAGAACAGGAAGTGACCAATAACGACTGAATACGGCAATCTATCCTAATTTATGTCATATACTCACATACCAAATCTCGTTTTTTTTTCTCTAAAAAATAAAACAGTTATACTGGTGAGCCCCTTTTGAGACGTACTCGGTATTTTTTTGAAAAGGACATTTGCAATTTGATACCAGACAATAGTTATTTGTGTAACTAGTGCAAAAATGACATATTTGTTGCACGACAAATGAGTTTTCAATCATGCTAAGTGCAACAAATATGCTTTTTGCACATGTTACACACATCATTTTTTCTGCGATCGAATTGAAATTCATATTTAAATATTTATTAAAAAGTTTTTACAGTAATTCACAGACTAATATTACCACCAACAATGATACTTACTTTTTTAATAATTTTTTTCATTTTAATTTTAATGTTGCAGTTTGAAAAATTTACTAAGGTACCTAATTGATGGACAGACGTCATTTCCAGTAGTCTTTTGAATTTTATTGTCATTTCTGCTCGTGGAGGTCTCGGGTTCTTGTTCTTCACTTAAAACTCTTTCCGGCATGTTGCTGCAAGGTATATTATATTGTATTGCTGCTGTATTAGTACTTGGTTTATCCTGATTTGACATAATTTTACAAAACTTACAATTTTTTTCTCTTTAGTTAAAGTTGTCATTAAAAATATCAAGGTGTTACTTTTTGCACTAGTTTAAAAAATTTGACTTTAAATGCAGTAGATAATGTAAAAAGTAGCTACTTTTTGCACGATCGTAGAAAAAATAATTTTGTTCCTGCCGACAAAATTTTCATAACCAATATTTAGGTTTTGTTAAGTCGCTCTACTGTAGCATATATGTGCTATGTAGTTACTTGTCATTAGTCTGGAACTTTGTCGCCTCACTATGTTTATGACACTTTGGTTTGAATTAGATTTTTGAGGTGATTTTCGGCCTATTCCATTGCGAACTTTTTACCTCTTCTAATCTCTAGATGACATTCTCCAGGCCTATCATTTTCAATAATTCTAGCAACTTGGAAACTGAACCCTCCACATAGTTCGTTGTCAATGGCTTATCATAAGCCTAATACAAATAACCTCGCATTTGTCAGACTGTCGCACTGATGTGTTCCATCGTTTCTTTTTCAGTTTAACTAAATCTGCACATTGCTCCATCCGTTAATCCCATCAGTTTTAGATGAGATGCCTATGAAGCTTACAAAGCCCTGTTAGTATAGCCACTACAGGTTGGTCAGTCTTTCTGCCTTTGCTTGCCAGTGTTGCCGTAAATTTTAGCGAATGATCTATAAACTTTTTAGCCTGTCTACCTTACTGAATTTTCTTCTCTCTTTGTTGGCCACCTTCTGTTTTGTGGCCATTCTTGTAACTACTTTTGCAGCACCGCAGAATGTTTCTGGGCCTATGAATGGCATTGATGCGCCTTTTTGGCCATTGCATTAATTATTCCATTAATGCGTTTCCACCTTTAGCAAAAGTATGTTTTTGTGACTTTAATTCAAAGCAACGGCTAACGCCAAAGTAAAATTTCAAATAAAAAAAGTAACATGATGTAGATTTTTCCTGTGGTATCGCATGTGACGATATTCTGCAATTGACAGCTCTATCTTTTTTGCTAGTCTAAACTAAAAGTAGACTGCGCTAGGGCCGATTGCGTAATCAGCAAAACGTGAGTTACAAAAAGAACGGGACAGAGGGCGTAATCGAATTGGCGCGCGGTTTGTTAGATACGGTTCCCCTAACTTTCTCTTTGTCTCTATCGAAGCCGTTTCGTTTGATGCGTTTAGTTCTTTTGGTAAATGCGTAAAAAACAAATTTTCAAGCTATTTTGGTAGAGGGAAGCTTTTCAGTTTGAGTATTTTTTCAATTCGGATTGAAGGAGAAACATCAATGACTGGTAATTTTTTGCTCTTTGGATGTTTAAAGCCATGTCAAAAACAAGTCGATGATTTAGTATGTTTAGAGTAAAAGGAACGAGGGGTCTGTGACTACTGAAGTGGAATAAAATAGTCATTTATTCGATAAAATCAAATTTACGGTTTTGTAAACTTCGATATAAATTTAAACTGTTCTGGCGCAAAGTAATTGATAGAAAAATGTGTAATAAAAATGATTTAAGCATAGAACGAATTTACCGGAAATAGATAGTTATTGTAAGTATATCTATAACATACAAATTAAATAGATATAAAATAAAGAACAAATATTTGTATTCATAGATTTGCGAGATCTTTTTTTAATAAACACATGACTGAAAAGGTATAATCTTAGAAAAAGTTTGTAACTCAAATTACTTTATTATTTAATATAACAGTTTTTTCTCTGAGGTAATTTTGGAACAATTTAAGAAGTTTATATTAGCCTTATTTCTAGTGTTGTCGATTGCCAGATACTGTTTTATTTATAATAGGGCTAGGCCCCCAAAAAACTCAAAAGAATCGTCGTTTCGCAAAATTTATTTGCATTATTAGAACAGTTTAAATATAGACTTTCTTAATCAATAATATTAATGATTCTATAGGCTTGGTGCATATTCCGCCGGTGCTGCTACCATCGGATAATATCGTAAACAACTAATACACACAAATACACGGGTTTAAATAGCGCGAATACGAAAAATGTATTATTTAATTATTCTAAAAGTGTTAAGCTTCATTCAGAACCTCGAAATCAGTGGAATAAATTAGTAGTTTCAATTAGTCGTAGAAGTTTGTTCACCTAATTTTAGTGTAATCATTCAGAACGTCATAATTAGTGGTAGTAATTTTCAATTATTGGAAAAAGTTAACAAACTTTTGTTTTTTCCTCTAATTATACTTCAAAATTTGCGAAGAATGTCATTTTGGCCTTTGATTATCACCCATCAAGAAAAATTTTGGTTAGAAATCAAAAGTTTATTGTTTTAAAAGCTAAATATTATGCTTTCTTTATGGATACAACAGACTACCGCAAGCTGTTGCTAGGATATTTTATTAATTTTAATTGTGTTTTTTAGACATTGTGAATGATCATAAACTAAAAATAGAAAGTGTAATTGAAACCACTAATGTATTCCACTAATTGGGAGGTTCTGAATGAAGCTTTAAGAAGTATAATTTGTGAAAATTCTAAAAATAGAAATAAGAAACTAAATATTTTGATATCTTCAGAAGGTCTAACATGTATTATAATTTATTATTTCAGTTAAAAATATTTTTAGATGAGTTACTAATTACGGAACTACGGTAGCGAGCATAGTTTTAATCACAGCTTGTTAGCTCACTTGTTTGGTTAGGTTGCTTGAATCCATTTTTGCTTTTGATCAAATCGGTGTGAGAAACTATGAAGCTATAAAATGTTGTTTCGGGAGAGTTGAATATCCGGGAAAGTTGAGTTATTGAATGTTATTGCACTCAACAACGCCCTAATTACGCTCTCTTTTACGCGATAACATTTTTTTGACCAATTTTATTAACATATGAAATTGTCACAACACAACAAGACCAGAACAAGACACCTAGTTCGAATTCTTTTTCACATTAATTTTTTACTACCCGAAACAGCGTTACATCACACAAACCTCGTACCTGAGTGTTTTATAGTCTCAATAACTGCACTAGCAAAAAACTAAAATATTGAAATATTATGACAAAACCACGATTTCAATATTATTTTAATGCGATCATCATGACGGCTACGTGAAATAGGTTATGATGATTTCTGATTTTTCCCGTTGAAGCGCTGAGGTCGGAATTTGTTGAAATCAACTGAAATGTACCAAGCCTATTAAGAATTTTTAGAAGTCACCGGTGTACTAAAGATTAGTAGTAAACAAAGAAAATCAAAACACATTAATCAATAACATATCAATATGTAAAGCCGTTTTAAGCAAACGCGACAATTATCAACAATAATTATTGTTGTTTCACGCAACTTTAGAGATATTCTGACCGTATCCATAATGAGATAATTTTGTAACGTTATCGTATATTTTGGAACCGCAGTTTAAATTTACCGCCATTATGTATTACAATGCTGGGATATTTGCAGAGTAAAATAGATTAACATAACTTAATAGTAATGTCGATAAATATTTTACCAAGCGTTAGTGCTTTATTTTGTTATTCATTCTAACTGAATGACTATTATGCAAATAGTTTTTACAAAACAAATATTAATTAGTGTTGTCAAAGTTTAAATAAAAATATTCTCTAACATGCAAGGCACACAATTATTTTAAATAAAACACACACTCTAATTTGATATCTTACAACTTACTCATAAGTTACTTGTTAAATCAAGTCCTAGAGATCTTTGGATTTGGGAGGGTCTAGACACTAAAGGCCGAATTCCAATTGATACAAATTGTCAAACGTAAATATTCAAGACTTCTCCAATAATTTTCTTTTAATTTTCACAACTCTATACTCTATAGTATGTACGCAGATTCTCTCTTTTCTTTTTTGACACCAGTGACCTACGCGGTTCCCTTAAGGTGCATTTTCACATACAGTACTGTGCATCGACTGTATGCAGATATTATCAAGATTATTATGATTTTTTTTCATGAAAAAAACTCATAAACGTGTTCTTTCATAGACGGTCGAAAAATACACCCCCTGAAGTATTTGCAGTTATCTAAGACTCACTCTGTATAGTTTATGTAATAAAAATATTGTTTCAATATACACGGTTTCAATTTACGCGGTTTTGCCAAGGAACATAGTAATCACACGAATATCGAAATATCGGATACATGAGATTGTGACTCAAATTTAGTGCAGACATGGAGACCTTGTGACGACTTTTTCTGTCATCACTCAAACAGAAAGAAAAAGGTATCCGTTGCTCAGGGTTAGAGGAGAGCTGGGTTCGTAGGTAAGGCTTGTGACCTGTGGTGACTTAATAATGTTGTTAAATAATAAAATAAAAGTAATAATGTATAGGCTGCAAAGATTCTAAAATTGATGTTAAGTATTCAAATAGTAATGGTCAAAGACAGTAAAAAGGGCGCCACTTACTTTGGGTATGAAAAGGTAAAGTAAGAAACCAGTAAGAAAATTTGATCATGAAATAGCTAAAATAAAATAATCAACAGCAATAAGGGTCTATTATGTTCATCAAGAATAAAAATCCGATATAACTATCCTACGTTGAACATTTATTTAAAAACGAACACAATTATCAATCAGTTTAAACCCAGTTTCAATTATCCCAATGAAATCGTTAGTTACTTTAAGTAAACTCAAATTTAGTTAGAGTTCTCTCCAGTATACTATACTACGTAATATATAAACAGGTGAAATTTATGTAAGTACCAATACGATGATGTTTCAAAACAAGTCGTGTACAATAACCTTCAAAAATGAATCCGTGTTAGCGATTCTCACATAAAAGATCATACTGAAGTAAAACGTACCGTTAAGGACAAAGCATGACTTATAATGTTAACTAAAAGGTAAATTTTGACTATAATATATGGAATAAATGACAACAATTTACAGAGATATTCAAAATATTGTCTCAAAGTAAAAAAATTTAGGGAATACCTTGTGTGTTGAACTTAGAACTTATCTGTATTTTTTTTTTAATTTTGTGACGTAGTGAACAGGTAGGCAGGCAGTCTCCAGACTAACGGAAGTGGATGTAGACTCTTCGATAGTAGCAGGAGTCTTCGATATCAGTAGAATAAATGTAGAGTCATAAATACTGTCTCAAAAGTGGTTACTCATATGCCAATTACTTATACGTCAATTTCTTATACGCCAGTTACTGGTCTAAAAATCAGCTGTACACATTCCAAAAATATAGCCAAACTATATGCTGATCCAAACCAGTAATGCACAATCAAACATTATCAAAATAAATAAAAAACAGGAATAATGTGATCTTATTCCAGGAAAAGGCCAAAAAACACGAACTAGGCTCTGAACAGTATATTCTACAGGATTTCAAATCTCCACCTTTGGATACCCGTGCCTTTACTGTTAGGAAAAGTATTTCAGAAAGCCCTTTTCTCTGAGATTCGTCGGACGCTGAACCACGCGTCTTTTCTGATCTCCTTCTCTCGGAAAAAAGCCTCCTTCCTCCTTTTCGCAAAACGGAAGTCTTCGAATTGACAGGTCATATGACCAAAGGCAATTAAGTGAACTCTATCGTCTATACTGAATGAAATTTGTTTTTATGGAAAGGAACCGCTACCTGTACTGAATGAAGTTTAACATCTAGCGAATAGATGGCGCCAGCAATATTAAAATTTGGAATTTTATAAAAAGAAAAATAAAACGCTACACTGCCCCCCTCCAAAAAAAAGAAAGGCCCTCAAAGAGGACTTTCGCCCAAACACCACATAGGAAAACTAAACTAAGTTTGTACAGGGTTTTGGATTTTTCAAATGAAAATTTGGTGGATGATAACTTCGTGTATCACACGTCCATAAAGGAGTCACTATTGGTAAGTCGCAATCGGTATGTCAAATCAGTGAGATTACACAATCGGGAAAGTCAAATCACCATATAATCCAAATAAAAACATTCATATAAACTATATATGAAAACTAAAACTAAATCTAAACCTAAAAGTATGGGATAGGAAAAGAAAGAAAGAAAGAATCCCATGGAAGCGCAGATGTTCCTGAAGAAATCCTCAAGCTGATTGTCCGTACTCAACCCACCTAGTGTGAGGCAACGAAAGATTCACAAATCGCGTGTAATCAGTCATGCGACCCCTCACACCCAAGGAAGCGGAGAACAAAACAAACAACAAAAGAACCTCAACAAAAGCCATGCTACGGATCACTATAAGAGGTAAGTTTGGCGTGACCAAAACAAACTACCTTCGCCACAACCTGTGTGCTCACCGGTTAACCATTCAAGGTAACTCACCTGTATGAGAAAAAGAAAGGAAAATAACAATAGAAATCACAATAGATAAACATATAAAGGAAGAGAGAAAAGATTGTCACGAATGACCCAAAATATCCGTAACATAGGATTCCAGCCTATGAAACGCTATTGCAAATATGGAAAGAAAATCACAATCATACCCAATACACAGTAAACTTACGAAGTTATGAGGTCAGCTATGTCTCACCATTAGGTTGCAATCAGAATCATAACAACTTTTCGTTTTGTCACGAAGTCGTGTTCTCAAAATACAAGAATTGCTTAAATTTCAGATTCTTGTGAACTGAATGTCATAGAATGGAGCAAATGGCACAAAACCATATGAGTGATTAACAGAATTACCATCCCACAAAATATTTACTCAAAATTAGGTAATCTGTAGAATACTCGGAAAAAGAAAAATACTGCTATATGCTCGCATTTCTAAATAGAAATACTATATTATACTGAAAATATACGCAAAAAAACTAAATAACACAATAGTTATGCTGATTCGCGACAAATCCGTAAAAACGATAAGCGAATTGTTGTATAACTTTTTAATATAAACTAAAAAAACTAAAATATAATCTATGTATCCTTTAGACTAAACCCTAAAAAGGAATCGGACATAATAGATTATTTAAATTACTGTGACGTAGTAGAGACATTTCCTGTATCATCGTCGTCAATCATGTGACCTTGGTATGGTTTAAGATCTTTTATATGCCAGCGGCCTGCGTTATTACCATCCTCGTCTACTAAAACATAAACTAAATTCGAAATTTTCTTTCGTACTGAAGATAAAACAAAACGAGGGGCTAACTTGGCTGAAAAGTTAACACCAGCATTTGATAAGACCTTATTACGTCTCCAAACCAAATCACCAACCTGAAAAGATAGATCACGTCTACGCAAATTATAAGACTTTGAGTTTCTTTCGTAAGCAGCATGAAGTTTCTTACGGACTTCGCTAAAGACACTATAAAGATTTTTGAGTTCTGAAGCGTAAGAGTTGCGATCGCCAGGCATAATTTCAAAATCTTCAGAGAACTTAACTTGACCATAATAATTACCAGAGATGGGAATATGCCTACCGAAAACTAAAAACGAAGGAGAAAAACCTGTGACCTCATGTTTAGAAGTGTTTAAAGCAAACTGAATATTAGAGAGTTGAACATCCCAATCTGTATGTTGTTTAACATAAGTTCTAATAGCTGTTCCTATTGTTTTATTCATTCGCTCAACAAAGTTACATTGAGGAGAATACACAGCATTATACCAGATCTTCTGAACTTGATATTTCTTTGCTAAATCTCTGAACTCTTTAGCAACAAACTGAGGACCATTATCACAAATTATATATTGAGGTACTCCATAAGTAAGGAAAACTTCACTCTCAAGATACTTCACAACATACGGAGATTTTGATGAACGTAACGGACACAGAAGAACATACTTCGAAAACCAATCGCCAACAACTAAAAGCCACTTATGACCCTTTTTTGATCTAGGAAAAGGACCCATAAGATCTAAAGCGATTGTCTGAAAAGGCATATTAACTTGTTTTTCTCTTCCCATCCTACCTAACGGCATAGTATTTGAAGATTTCTGAGCTCCACAAACACGACAACTCCTAACAAATTTAAGAACATCGGCTCTCATCTTGGGCCAGTAAAATTGTTCTTGAAGTCTTGATAAAGTCTTATAGAAACCCAAATGCGAACAAGTTGGCGGATTATGACATGATTCGATAATATTACGACGTTGAGGACGTGGAACAACCTTCTTCCATTCTTGAAGATTTGATGAAAATGGTAGCTGTACCGGAATAAACTTAAAAAGAAAACCATCTTCAACTTTCCACTGTGGAAATGAACTAGGCGAAGCTAAAATCTTTCGCTTCATTGTCTCATACCATGCATCAGTATGATCTAAATCTATATTCAAAATAGAAATTTGTGGACATACAAAGGAATCATTATCTGAAATATCTGAAGGAGAATCATCGCCAGGTATTCTACTAAGAAAATCAGGAACTACGTTATGTGAACCTTTACGATGAACTAAATCAAAAGTAAACTGTCTAAGTCTGACAGCCCATCTAGCAAGACGACCAGTAGGATTCTGTAATTTATTAAGCCACAAAAGAGAGTAATGATCTGTACAAACGGTAAAACGTACGCCATCAATCCAAGGACGAAATTTTTCCAAACTAAAAATAACAGCTAAGCATTCTCGCTCAGTTACACTATAATTCCGCTCGGATCTAGTAAGAGATCTGCTAGCATAAGAAATTACACGGTCTTCGTCATTAATTTTTTGTAGAAGAACTCCACCAAGACCGGTGTTAGATGCATCTGTTTCTATAATAAAGGGTTTAGAAAAATCCGGCTGGGACAAAATTGGAGCAGAAACCAGAAGTTGTTTAATTTTCAAAAAAGAATCTTCAGCGGCAGGACTCCACTGAATTCCTTGACCTTTCTTTTTACCTTTTAACAAATCATTAATGGGTGAAACTAATGTCGAAAAATTTCTTATAAAACGACGGTACCAACTACACAAACCTATAAATCGTTTAATTTCAGTCGTCGTGGTAGGGCGAGGAAAGTTTAACATTGCTGAAATTTTTTCTGGATCAGTTCTTAATGAATTAGAGCCAACAATATATCCAAGAAATTTTAAAGATTTCTTGAAAAACTCACACTTCTTTATATTTATAGTTAAGTTAGCATCTTTTAACTTGTCTCTAACTTCAGAAAGCAATTTGGTATGTTCCTCAAAACTGGGTGAACATATGATTATATCATCCAAATAGCAAAAAATGTGTGGTTCATAACGTGGTCCAAAAATAGCATCAACAAGTCTTTGTTGTGTCTGAGCGGCATTGCACAAACCAAATGGCACCGTAGTGAATTGAAATTGACCTCTACCAACTATACTGAAAGCAGTTTTTGGTTTTGAATCCTCTGATAATGGAATTTGCCAGAAACTTTTACGCAAATCTATACTCGAAATATACGTAGCTCCACGAAGAGAGTTTAAAATTCTATCTATATTTGGCATAGGGTAGGAGTCATACTTTGTAACCTGATTTAAAGATCGACCATCGAAACAAAAACGAAATTCACCAGTTGGTTTTTTAACTAAAAGCACTGGGGAACACCACGGACTATTAGAAGGTTCCACAACACCAAGTTTAAGCATATCATTTAATTCCTCATTTAAGATTTTTGACATATAAGGTGACATTAAAAAAGGTTTTTGACGAAATGGTTTGGCATCACCAGTGTCAATTGACATAGTAATTTTATCGGTACGACCAAGACCATGATCACTGTTAATACTGTCAAAAGAGTTAATAAGAAGTTCAGCTGGTTTTCTCTGATTTGGTGTTAAATCATCAAGGGTACACAACATATTTACTGCATGAGTGTTATAGGGAAATGAAGAAAACTTTGGCTGAGATCTAGAGTTGACTTCCCACCAATTCTTCTTAAGATCTTCCATAAGATCAAACCGCAAGATAAAATCACAACCAAAAATAAAACTATGAGGCAATGAAGGTACTACAATAGCACTGATAACTTGACATGAACCATCAACGACTAAAGGTAGATCGACTACACCAACTATTTTCTTTTCAGTATTGTCTGCAGTACTAATTGACAAATGAGTTGGTTCCCTAATATTCAAATTTAGATTCTCAATAACAGGAATACCAGCAGCTCCAATAACTGTAGATGTACTTCCAAAATCTAAAAGACCACAAATTTCAACGCCAAGAATTTCTACTAAAATATAAGGTCTGTTATCAGATACCTTAGGACAAAAAAGAGGAGAAACTTTATGATTGGTAGTGGTGGATCTATAAAAATTTTTAACACATAATAACCACTTTTTCCAATCAGATTCTGAAAATAAATTTCTGGGTTTGAATTTTTTTTGAACTACATGACCAGAAACACGAGTTCGTCCGATTAGTTTTTTGAACATTTTGGACACGCCGGTGATTTAACCCCTAAATTACCACATTTAAAACAAAAAACCCTACGTTTCTGTCGACAATCATGAAACGTATGATTCGGACCAGAACAATTCCAACAAACTAAACGCGAAGCTGTTTCCTTACCTGAATTTTCTACAGATCGGGGCATACTCGAAGTATTTACCATATCAGGGTCAGAAGACGACGACGCTACAGCAGAACAAGGAGACCTAGCAGTAGTATTTTTATTTTTGTTCTGAGCATTTACATTCTTAGATTTTTTACTAAACTGTACGCGACGAGAATCAAACGAGCTAGAATCAGGAGTGGTATTTAATTCAGAAACATTTAAATTTCTAGAATGTTTTTCATTCTGATGTTTAGCATTTTCTAATTTTCTACACAAATTAGACAGTTCAGACACAGATAAAACATCAACTAAAGCTAACTGAGTAATGTATTCAGGAAGTAAATTTTGTCTAATGATTTTTATTTTAGTAACCTCACTAGGGCATTTACTTAATCTACTAAAAAGATTCTCTAAAGTTGCTATAAAAATTAAAATACTTTCATTTTTTCGCTGTTTATAAGATTTAATTTGTGACCAAATATTATCATCATTATCTGGTGGTAAAAAGTCTTTCTTTAATCTTTCTACAAGAGATTTCCAATCTGCGACATGTTGTTTAATACTTCTATACCAAATAAAAGCATTACCAGTAAAAAGTTCTACTGCAGAAGAAAATAAATCTTGTTCACTAACTTTACGTGATTCAGAAAGCTCAGTAACAGTTTCTAAAAATGAAAATAAATCTTGAGGATTACCATTAAATTTAATAGGCCAGTCTGACACTGGACAAGGTTTAGCAACATAAGTAACAATAGGAGGCGGTACATTAATAACTGGTCCTGAAGGAACAGAACTAACGTTTAAAGTTTCATTAATGTCTGAAGTTTTGACAAGCAGGTCAGCTTCAAGTTGATAACAACTAGTATAAACATCAGTTTGAATAGTTTCTGCATCAGCACGATTTTCATCTAAAATTATTCTCTTGATTCTACCAGCCAAATGCGCAAGACGAGATCTTATAACTTTGAACATTGAATCATTTACTCCACCCTCAAATTCAGAAATTGACAAGGAAATTGAATCTAAAGTTGCTTTAATTTCTGAAATTTCTTGATCAAAAGAAACAGGATAATCTTCCATATTAACTAAACAAAAAGGGTTATTTACTTCTCTACTTAAAAGACCTGACAAAATTTTACGTTTACTGTCAACATTTTTAGATGTTTTAATACCCCTAATAAGAAGTTCGTAATCTAATTCTACTTGTCGTAAATGATTAACTTTAAAAGATTCTTTCTCCATTGTAATTCAGCTATATGAAATACTAAAGACTAAATGATTCAGAAAAACTTACTAATTTTAACAAAAAGCTGTTATGATTCGGCGCAAACTATCAGAAAGAAAATATGTTCAATGTCAAAACCAAAAAAGATTCAAGTATTCGAAACAAATTCCAAAATTTTATGAAATACTAACAGTGCTACCCTGTATACTGAAATTATGTCCACTCTGTATATTCAAAATATAACCATACCTGTATATTTAAATCAAAATCGAAACGTCAATAAAAAATGTAGTCAGAAATACGTATTAAGTTATTTATCTGGGTTTTAAATAGATAAACAAACACCCTCAAGAATTTATAAAACAAAAAAATTGCTGTTGAACTGAAATTATTAGAATTTAATTACAGAAATAATGAAAATAAAATTTCAAAACTATAGTCTTTGCCTTATAGAAAATTTATCTGAGCCTAACAAAAATTATTTTACAAAGTCTACCAAATAAGTGAAGCAAATTAAATTAAATTGAGCCAATTAAACTAAGTCGAGCCAATTAAACCAAGTAAAGCCCCACGTGACAGGGCGTCATATTCTTTATTCTTCTATTTGTGTGACGACTTTTTCTGTCATCACTCAAACAGAAAGAAAAAGGTATCCGTTGCTCAGGGTTAGAGGAGAGCTGGGTTCGTAGGTAAGGCTTGTGACCTGTGGTGACTTAATAATGTTGTTAAATAATAAAATAAAAGTAATAATGTATAGGCTGCAAAGATTCTAAAATTGATGTTAAGTATTCAAATAGTAATGGTCAAAGACAGTAAAAAGGCGCCACTTACTTTGGGTATGAAAAGGTAAAGTAAGAAACCAGTAAGAAAATTTGATCATGAAATAGCTAAAATAAAATAATCAACAGCAATAAGGGTCTATTATGTTCATCAAGAATAAAAGTCCGATATAACTATCCTACGTTGAACATTTATTTAAAACGAACACAATTATCAATCAGTTTAAACCCAGTTTCAATTATCCCAATGAAATCGTTAGTTACTTTAAGTAAACTCAAATTTAGTTAGAGTTCTCTCCAGTATACTATACTACGTAATATATAAACAGGTGAAATTTATGTAAGTACCAATACGATGATGTTTCGAAACAAGTCGTGTACAATAACCTTCAAAAAATGAATCCGTGTTAGCGATTCTCACATAAAAGATCATACTGAAGTAAAACGTACCGTTAAGGACAAAGCATGACTTATAATGTTAACTAAAAGGTAAATTTTGACTATAATATATGGAATAAATGACAACAATTTACAGAGATATTCAAAATATTGTCTCAAAGTAAAAAAAATTTAGGGAATACCTTGTGTGTTGAACTTAGAACTTATCTGTATTTTTTTTTTTAATTTTGTGACGTAGTGAACAGGTAGGCAGGCAGTCTCCAGACTAACGGAAGTGGATGTAGACTCTTCGATAGTAGCAGGAGTCTTCGATATCAGTAGAATAAATGTAGAGTCATAAATACTGTCTCAAAAGTGGTTACTCATATGCCAATTACTTATACGTCAATTTCTTATACGCCAGTTACTGGTCTGAAAATCAGCTGTACACATTCCAAAATATAGCCAAACTATATGCTGATCCAAACCAGTAATGCACAATCAAACATTATCAAAATAAATAAAAAACGGGAATAATGTGATCTTATTCCAGGAAAAGGCCAAAAAAACACGAACTAGGCTCTGAACAGTATATTCTACAGGATTTCAAATCTCCACCTTTGGATACCCGTGCCTTTACTGTTAGGAAAAGTATTTCAGAAAGCCCTTTTTCTCTGAGATTCGTCGGACGCTGAACCACGCGTCTTTTTCTGATCTCCTTCTCTCGGAAAAAGCCTCCTTCCTCCTTTTCCCAAAACGGAAGTCTTCGAATTGACTGGTCATATGACCAAAGGCAATTAAGTGAACTCTATCGTCTATACTGAATGAAATTTGTTTTTATGGAAAGGAACCGCTACCTGTACTGAATGAAGTTTAACATCTAGCGAATAGATGGCGCCAGCAATATTAAAATTTGGAATTTCATAAAACGAAAAATAAAACGCTACAACCTTTTCTTTTCTAGGTTAAGATTTTATTTGTTATAAAAGCTAAGAGTTATCAAACTTTACGGCTTTTTTAGAAAGACTGGCGAGAGACTGTTTTTAGTCGTAAAAACATGACCTACACGATTATCAGCAGGCAAGGATAAACTTCTGTCTGTCCTTTATAGTTAAGTAATTTTGGAAATATATCTGCCTAAAATTATAACCTTTTTCATTTTACTTCCGAATTTCCGATTCTCAAACAGTCACGAAAAAAGCACCATGTATTTCTAACCACGAGTTTCTGTAAAATAAAGGAATACCAATTTATGTCATTCGTGGAGCAGAAATAATTAAAACTTTTGAGTAACTGATGACGATTAACCAGAATGGTTATTCTTAATCAAAATTGGTCACTATTTAATCAAACTCTTAGAATCTGATATCTGATAGCAATAGAAAGATAATAGTTCAAATTGAAATTCAGATTCAAAAAGCCGTTGATTTAATTTAATTTTTATTAAATTCAATATTAGTTAAGAACACATAAGCTCCGAAGTGTTTGTTTTGGTTTGGTACTAATAATAGTAGTAGTAGTACTAATAAATACTAACTAATCATATTTATGTACGATCTGTATTCGACTATACCAAAATTTAAAAATAAATTTACATTCTCCGAAATGATATTATATTAAAGAAAAGAGATGATCACAAAATTGAACATATAAATCAAAATGAAACTGATATGACAACTTTAAAAAGAGCAAAATAAAAACACTAAATCACCACAATACACCAAAACACTTTTACTTTTACACTGGACGCGCGTTTCGCTAACCATGTTAGCATCATCAGCAGATGATTATAAACTAACTTTTGAGTTAACACCAAAGGTTCCAACCCTCAACTGTAGAGTTGTTAACACCAAAGGGTAGAACTGTAGAGTTATTAACACCAAAGGTTCCAACCCTCAACTGTAATCTTTAAAAAGAGCATAAATAAATATATTTAATTTTTATATTTTCAAAATAAGATGACACCTACAACTTTTGATATTTAAATGGCACCCTGGGTATATTTTTACTTTATGTGATGACACACTGAAATAGAACGACATATCATAATATGTCAACTTTTGACATTTTTGCCTAAAAAATAGTATTTTAAACTTCAATCTAGAGTGCCATGGCTGTGTTAAAAACACTAATTTTTAATCAAGGAGTCTAGGAAGAATATATTTCATCATCAAATGTTTTTCGTGTCTTATCCTGACCGTTTAAAAGATGCCCAAACCGTTTTTTTAATCATATCTCATTTTTTTTCAAATGGAACCAGGATGACTTATTAGCATATTTGGAAAAAGTATTTTTAGACGAATAATTTAGTACCAAGTACTTAATATTTCGAGTCAAATTGTCATTATGAACCGCATGTTACAATTTCAAATAAAGCATATATGCAAAAATGTCAAGAGTTGACATATGATACGCTGTCATTCTATTCAGAGTGTCATTTTCTATCGAATAAACTTAACAAATACAGAGGGTTTGTTTAAAAATCAAAAGTTGTAGTCATTTCCGGTGAAACAGAAAGTGACCGAAAACAATTGAATACGTTAATCAATCCTAATTTATGTCATATTATATGTTTTTATTCCGTTATAATTAATGAACCTAATAAAAGTTGTGTTATATGGATTCTGTGTAGCGTAGTTTATGCTCGCTGCAGATCTCGTATAATAGATTGTGTGATTAATTATTCTTGCCTCCATTGGATGTATGTATTTCACAACAGAAAAAATATATAAACTGTCTAAGTTCAATAATAATGGTACTTTAAGTTGCTTTGTCTGTTATGTAGTTAGTAGTTATATAGGAATATGAGATAGTATTCACCAACCAAGCGCAACTTTCCAATCCTTCCATACCTAATACAAAAACTGAGTCCATAAATTTTTGATTCAGCGGATGGAAGATTGAAAGTAGATGCCGAAGCACGATTTCTATCGGCGGAAACGTCACAGAATAGGCAAATGGCGAGTAAGACAGGCGAAACGGCCGCAGTGCAGAGATTAAAAGTCGTAGGCAAAACCGTCCGAAAATCCATTCAATTTCAATATGGCCCCGACAGAAGCGAAAATCGTTTTATATGGAAATAGAGCTCTCGATTAACATTCTGATTTGTCTAAAGGATCTCGGTCGAGAATATTTCCTCGGCCTTTATTAAAACTTCTACGCGAACACTAGAGGCGTTATAAAGAAAGATAAACCGAAGTGGCAGATCTGAATTCCAAATGGAATAAGTACATCGAAAGAAGATTGCAGTTTTATACCGTTATTTTAACAATCTTATATGGCCGTCTGTGAAAGTTAAAGTAACAATGTTATTACACGACCACTTTTTATCTCTAAAAGGTCTGGCGTAGACTCTTCGTCTTCACATTTTTATTATAAAGTCGTACATTTCAAGCAACAATCAGGACTAAAATACATTTTAAAAAGGATTATTCAAATCGAGATAAAGGTTGATTCTCACTATACATTCCGTATCCACTTTCGTTTCTTACGTTTTTTTATTTCGTTATCTACTTTCCGTTTCCTTTCGGTTTATTTAAAATATTATATCATGTAAATGAATAGAACAATGCACACTATCCGTTACGTTTATGTACCATTTCCACGGTTACGTTTTCTAGTGTAAATGCAATGAAGTTATACGAAAGGTATATGGAACGGAAACGGAAGGTATGTAGAATGTTTAGGAGGGGAGTTAATCACCTCGATCTTACAGATCTATTGTGTGTTCCCCTTTCTTGAGTTTTTTAGAATTTAGAATGAGTGGGAGGGGGGTTAATCACTTCGACCTTACAGATCCATTGTGTCCCCCTTTCTTGAATCATAACCCATCATACAGTCCCAGGGCTTTGACAAAAGCCAGTATCTGGGACGGTTTTATAGAGGGTAGTTCTCCATCGCCAATATCAGTCGTACCAAAATTCATGGCACGAATGGTTTTCGTCTCGGCGCACTCAGTGATGAGGTGTACTGGTGTTTCACCATCTTCCCCACAGAATCTGCATTCGCCGTTTCTTCTTAGTTTCAATCTACTGAGGTGTTCATTGAGGAGACAGTGTCCTGTTAAAAACCCCGTGACAATCCGAAGATTGTTCTTACTCAGACCCAGGAAGATCTGTGATTTATCTTGATCATAAGCCCTCAGAAACGTCTTCGAGTGTCTTAGACCATTGCAAGATTTCCATTCCAGGTTGCGGATGGAATCTTCCAAGTTCTTGAGTTCCGCCTTGAGTTGGTTACCACTTGGAAAGCAGAACGGTTCTGGTCCAGTTAGTGGAGTGTTCGCTCCTTTCCTAGCTAGATTATTTGCTTTTTCATTGCCTTCTATCCCTTGGTGAGCAGGCACCCAGTGTAGGAGGACTTTGTTTTCTTTGCCTAATTTATTCAGCTTCTCTATGCATTCTTTGACCAATTTCAAATCGATTGATACTGAGTTGATCGCCTTTAACGCTGCTTGACTATCAGATAAGATGGCTATTTCTTGTTTCCGATAGTTCCTATCTAAGATAAGTTGTACGCATCTCTCGATAGCGTAGATTTCTGCCTGTAGGATACTAGGGTAAGTGCCCATTGGTTCGGAGTAATTAGCTCTCGGCGCAAACACTCCGATCCCTGTTCCCGTATTGGTTTTGGAAGCATCAGTATACCAAGTTATGGTATGGTCTTTTAACTGCTGGGCAAGCGTTTCGCTCTTCCAATCCTTCTTATTGCTCAATACTACATTGACATGTTTGTCAAAGTTGTACGTTCTTGGCATATCGTCCACTGGGAATTGCAGGAGTGGTATTTCCTTTTTGAGGGTGTTCCAAGCCCCTGATCTGACAATTCTCCCAGTACTAATTCCGTTAGTGACCATTCTAATCATTGTCGCATTGGCATATCTACCAATGACAATGTGCAGGGGTGTTAGATCTAGAATGACCTCCATTGCTGCTGTTGGACAGGTTCTCATGGCTCCTGTGATGCAAACACATGCTAGTCTCTGGACTTTGCATAGGTTTAGCCTTGCCGTCCGTTGCTCTAGTTTTGTGTAGCAGGCAACTGCTCCATAAGTAATCATGGGTCTTACTATCATGGTATACATCCAGCGCAAAATGTTAGTGGAGCAGCCCCAACTATTTCCGGCCAGTCTTCTGCATATCATGAGAGCCTTTATGGCTTTGCTGGTAGTGTTCTTAATATGCCTGTTCCACAGGAGTTTACTGTCCAGGGTTATTCCCAGGTATTTAACTTCCTGTGTTGGCAGTATTTCCTTTCCATCTAGTTGGATTCTTTTCAAGTTTTTCAGACTTCGCCTTCTGGTGAATGGCACTATCGCGGTTTTGTCTGAGTTGATACTCAGCCCGACAGTCCTACACCATCCCTCAGTGATACGGAGTCCTCTTTGGATAATATCACACAAGGTGCCTTCATGTTTCCCCCGAGCGATCATGACTATGTCATCTGCATACCCAATGCAGTGTATTCCCGCTAGAGTTAATTCATCTAGTAGTTCATCCACCACCAAGCTCCACAGCAAAGGGGAGGTTACTCCACCTTGTGGAGTTCCTTGCGTTGTTTTAACAGCTACAGTTTTGGTGCCCATCTGAGCCTCTGCTGTTCGTGTTGACAGCATTTCCCAAAACCAGCGAATAATAGTTCTGTTCACCCCTCTTGTTTCTAGAGATCGCCTGACCACCTTATGTAGTATATTGTCAAACGCCCCCGCAATATCCAAGAAGGCACAAATTGCTGTTTCTTTGCTATCCAGACTTTTCTTGAGTTATAACGAGTTATAACTCATCATACAGTCTTAAGGCTTTAACAATAGCCAGTATCTGAGACGGCTCCACGGAGGCCAGCTCTCCATCCTCGACATCAGCCATACCAAAAGTCATAGCATGAATGGTCGTCGCCTCAGCGCACTCAGTGATAAGGTCGTGTTCTAGTGTTTCCCCATTTTCCCCACAGAATTTGCATTCGCCGATGTTTCTCAGCTTCAGCATACTGAGGTGTTCGTTGAGAAGACAGTGTCCTGTTAGAAATCCCTTGACAATCCTAAGATTATTTTTACTTAAATCAAGGAAAACCTCTGATTTTTCTCGGTCGTAAGTTCTGAGGAACTTTTTCGAATGTCTTAGACCGTTGGAGGACACCCATTCCAAGTTACGGATGGAGTTTTCCAGATTCTTCAGTTTCGCTTTCATTCAGCTTTATCTGGTTGTCTGTATCTAAGGCTTGAGTAAAAAATTATTACCCTTTTTCTTTAGGAAATAAATCTAAATGCATGATAATATACAAGATGAGTCCTAAATAAGTGCAAATATTTTCAGGGCTAGTAGATCTCGATAAAAGAAACATATGTTCTCTTTAGCGTTTTTCAAATAAGTAAAAAGATGGTTTGAACGCTCGTCTGCGGAAATCTTCCGGACTGCAGTTTCCAGAGCCACAATTGCCATTTGGATCGCCAACCTTCGGCAGGAGAGAGCGTGATAAGAAGAAGAAAAAGAAAATCGAGATATTTTACTTTTTAATTATTATTTTTTTATTTATTTTTAATAAATTTTGTTTTAGTTTGTTTTTCTTTTATTTTATTGTTTTAATTAGTAAATGTTTTTATTTAATTAATTTATTTGAAATATGATTTAACCCTCTTATATACTATATCAATAATTCTCTGTAAATATATTTTAGCAGCATTTAAATGAACAATTTAAATATAAATTGTCTAAAAATTTAGATACTAATAAATAGGAAAAATTTATCTTGAAAAGAAAATTTTAATAAAATTATTAATTTATGCAAGATTTTAATATTTGTAGGAATAGTTTTAATATGTATATTTTATATTAAAATATTTATTTCAACCAAACCAAAATAACAGTGAAAATTTAAATTATCAAAAAGGTAGATATTTATTTTGATTATAAAATATCCTATTTACAGGTATTATAAAAAAATAATAAAATGGGATATTTTACTTATAAATCTAGTATCTAAATCAACTTATTGGAAGCAAAAAATATGAAAATAACAAACAGTGAAAATACAAAGGTATATTTATTAATCCCGCATTTTATCAATAATTTATTTGCAAACTGACTATAGCGTTATTTATTTTCGCATTGTTTTACATAACAAGAATTTAAATCGTTTTACAATATAAATTGGTTTATGGGCAGAACACACTTTAAACATGCTTACAGGGAAAAGGCACCGCAATAATTGTTGTTGTTTTATTTGATTTTTTATGATGGGTTACATAAACGAACTATTAAAAAACGAATGGGTTAAAAGTCAATGTCATTTCTAATAATAGTGAGGTGTAGCAATCGTCCCATTTTGTGAATGAACAGTGCATTTTATTCAAATTAAGTAACAAGGTAATAATAAGCGTTAATTAGTGATTCGATCATTCTATATTTATTACTTTTATTGTTATTTTATACCGGGTGACCCGATAGTAAAAATATTCAAAGAAAATAAAATTTATATGCATAGCAAACATACTTAAAATTGTTTAAATTAGTAGTAATAGTATGGTACAATATAAATTTCGTAATAAGTAAAAACGATTATGTGTACTTAGTTTCCAAATGAAGTTTTATTTTTATGATATTTAAGAATGTTACATCAGGTTTTCTTTACACGGATGTATATTCTTTACCCGCTAACGTGCAGTACCATTTTGTATAGGCTTGGTGCATTTCAGTTCCGACCGCAGCGCTTGATACGGAAGAAATTAGAAGTTTTTGCTCTGTATTTCACGCAGTTAAGATGTTGATCCCATTGAAATATTAAAATTATAGCTTTGTCATAATATTTAAGTGTTTACGTGTCTGTGTGATGTAACGCTGTTTCGGGTAGTAAAAATTAAGTGAAAAAGAACCCGAACTGGGCGTCGTCGCTTTGTGTTGTGATGACAATTTCAAATGTTAATAAAATTGCCGAAAAAATGTTAACGCATAGAGCATAATTAGAGCGTTGATGGGTGCAATAACATTCAGTAAATGTTAACACGTAAAAGAGGGCATAATTACGTGGTTGTTGGGTGCAATAACATTCAATAACTCAACGTTCCCGGATATTCAATTCTCCCGAAAGAACCTTTTATTGCTTCACAACATTTCACACTGATTTGTTCAAAAGCAAAAATGAATTCAAGCAGCTTGACGAAACAATTGAGTAAACAAAATGCCCATTACATCTAATCAAAAGATTAAATATGCATATACTATGTGCTATGAGAGGATAATTATAATTTGCAATACTAATTTTATACTTGTTTTAATCAACTAGTGCTTAAATTTTTATGAACATCTGAAATTATAATTATGCACCTTTAAAAAAATCGTTATAACAGAAATACCCCCATAACAGAATTATGTCTCCGCTAGGAAAATTGTTGCGTAAAACTATGTTAGCTACCGTAGTTGAACTCATCTAAAAGCTTTATTAGCTTGAATAATAAAGTATAATTCAAGTTATACCTCCTGAAGATATCAAAAATATTACTTTTTTATTTTTATTTTTAAAATTTTCACAAATTAAACGTTCTTAACACTTTTAGAATAATTATATTTATTTAAATCCGCGTATTTATACAGGGTGCCACAAATTGGTATTTTGAGCATAGGTATGTCGGAAACCTTGGCTAAATTGGCTAGAAACAAAAGACAATTACAATAATAATTGTTATAAATGCAAATTGAAATACTGTCATCATTTGATTTAATTATGTTACAAACAAAATCTAATAATTTTTAAATTCTCTATTTTTCTACCAAACTGCTAGGTTGACATAAAGCCAGGGCAATGTAATTATTTCTGGTTCACTCCAGCTTTTCCTATCATATTAGCTTGACGTTCGCGGACAAATAGCGATTCAACTCAATTACTAGCCCCCTTGTTAGCTCGATTTTAGTTACTTTATTATCATCAGTGGCCGTAAAACTTCCATCGATAATACATCGATGTAGTTTCGCAAGAACGGTTTTGAACAGGCGTGGTGTATTTGGCGAGCTACAATGTAAAATCGGGTTAAATGTTATACCCTATAGAATTGAGATATTGATTTACACTTACTGACACAAAGGATTTATATGTAATAATAGTACTTTATGTTTATTTTACCTTAATATTGCAATAATTTGCATGTTACATAAACAGGTAGATATCTACAAGCGATACCAATTAAACTTTTAGTTACGTAATCGAGGACGAGGCTTTTAAATTAATTATTGCCAACCATGGACATATTCGGCGCCGGACTGACTAACAACTGGAATTTAAATTTCCTGCTGGAGATTCAGGTGGTAACTCTGCTGAAAAAAATGTGAAGTTGCCACATTTATTTATTTATTTCCATGGTCTATTTATCTTGAATTATAGAGCTTGTGAAAATATTATACAGCCCTTCTATTCTATTTTTGAAGTGAAAAAAGTTTTTCACGCACGTTGGGAGTAAAAATTCAAGGTCGTGACACTCCGTTGCGACAGCTACGCCATTCGGGATAGATCTACCCCTTTGTAAAACAACCCCGCTATCTTTAGCTACGAGTATATTCCACGAGCTAGCGAGATGATAAGTGGTAACGGCAGTGTTGCCACAGCCACCCCATTCGAGGTAGATCTACCCCCCTTTATAAACAATTTAACCCCGCTATCTTGTGATAATCTACCCCGATGAAAAATAAGCTTGTGGCAACAATGGGTAACGATCTGTGCCATACGCGGCTAAGAAATTCACTATAATAAACTTGATACTGTACCAACTTTGATGTGTACCAATGGTCTGTTTGTGTGCTAGGAAGTAATTTTCATTCATAATTTCATCGATAGGTTTGTAGCTTCTGAATAACGGTCTAGGTAAAGCATCTATCTCATTTGCCAACTCAGAATTAGAGTTTAGAGTGAGTAACTCACTTTTTTATTGGCCGACACTGTCATATTTATTTCAAATCAATAATCAACGAGAATATTCGTATAATTTAGCAAAATTACTGAAAATCGCTATAAAAATGAATTGTTTGTAATTGAACCATAATTTCTGTATTATTAATCCCGTAAATGATGGAGATAAACAATTATTGTGATTGACTAAAATTGTATTTTAAGATGAAAGTTTTAACAGCATTCTGAGAATTCGAATAATGAAAAGACAAGTGACATCTGTCTAAAAAAGATAGCGATTTAGAGTGACAATTTTGATTATACAAATTAAATACATATTCTATGAGTTTACTGGTTGCCTAATGATTAACATTAATTTAAAAATAAATCCCTACATGAATAATGAACAAAACATATAAACAAAAACAGACCACACAAAATAAATTGTTGATTAGTAGTAGTTAGTAGTATTCAGAGATATAGATGTAGTAGTATTTTGGTTTAATGGCCACAGCTGCCATATCTATCCGACCGAGTGATAGAATTATTGTTTTTAGTAATAATAAATTAAGAAAAACATAAAATTCTAAAGCTAGAATAGTATACGGTTTTATATTAACTCTATTTTTTTTAAAGTTTGAGTTTTTAAAGTTTTTTTTTAAATATATTATATATATATATATATATATATATATATATATATATATATATATATCCTTCAAATCCTTCAATTTAATAGCTGTTAGTAAGAAGTTATTCACTTCAAATATGCGCACATAGTACACACACTGTTTTTTTTATTTATTTTTTGTTTGTCAGTCTGTTACTTCAGGTAGTAGATTTTGTAGTGGTGTATTTGTGATTTTCTGGACTTGGCCTATACATCTGACAGATGACCTGCCTCTCGGTCGTTTACATTCTACCTTTCCTTGTACTATTAGTTGGTCTAGCGTGTCAACAACTCGCCTTGTAATGTGTCCAAAGTATTTTTTGGTTTTGTCGGAGACATATTGATGATAAAATGACTTTGACTTTCAACTCTTTTAGTATAGATGCATTGGTTAATTTATTTTTCCATGAAATCCGTAACATATGTATGCAGCACCACATTTTAAATGCATCTATTCTTCTTATATCTGATGTTTTCAACCTCCAGGATTCCGCTTCATGTAGGAAGATTGAGAATATGAGGTATTTTACTACCAGACACACACACACACACACATGATCTTCGTGTTTCTCGTAATGGCCGATCTTTCCACATTTTTATGAGGTTACTACTATATTGATAAATGAAGTCTAAATATTATAAGAAAATGTATTTTCCAAGAAAATTGAAGAGATTAAGAGATTATTAAATAACCCTACGGAAATAAAGCGTTGAAATTGCTACTGCATTTTCACAAAATCGTAATATATTTCAAAAATGTTAAAATTAAAGTGCGGCAAACTTTAATCAAATTTTCATTTATTTCTTTTGTACAAAATGGAATAATATACAGGGTGTTCTAATTAAAAAATACAACTATAATACTTTTTATTTATTTGGGCCAGGCTGTATCTTGTAAAAATATGTTTAAATTGTAGATCTAATAGTCCTTCAATGAACCTAAAACTTTTGTAAAATTCTAATCATTTGGCTACAATACTCCGTGTCGAATGATGTGAATAACCCTGTATTATACTAAAAATCTCTTTCCGGAATAGTTCCGATTCTAACAGGTTAATATTTTACAACTTTACTACAAAATTAACACGTCAGCAAAATTAAGAGATTAATAAATCTGAAACTATACTCGAAAACGCGTTAGATATTAAGTTCTTCATTTCCGTTCATGTCTTTTTCCGGCATTTTAACTTTCCAGAAAGCTATAATAAAAAGTGTAATAAACCTTAGACATTTTTCTCTTATAAGAGAACTCGGACCTAAGAGATCGCTACAACTGTAAATAGTCTAGATAATAGTCTGCTGGTATTTGGAAACATTTTCTACCCGACTTAACCCTACAGAGTGGTCTGTGAAACACGTCGAGCTATATATATTTTTCTATATTTCGCAAACGCCTGCATTTTTTGTAATGAAGATGCATACCGTGCTGGCAACTGTTACCTTTAGGTCGGTATTTACATGTGTAGAAGTAAATCGCATAGGGATCTTATTAAGTCGGAGTGAGAGAAATGCGACAGTGTGCTGTTGCGGCGTTGCCGGTACGCCCTTCCCTATCAAGCAAAGTAAAATCACGATCACAAACCGCTTATTTTTAAAAGACCTTTTTTTCGAAAATATAACTAGATAAAATCATTAGACATGTTTCTGAGTATCGGAAATGGAATTATAAGGATATCGTTAGGGTGTAATTTTTTAGAGAGTACAAGAAAATGTCAGTAATCGCGATAATTTAAAAACTCAAACTTTTTAACACATAACACGCCATAATTCAAGAACCACTTTACATATTGAAACTCTTTTTTTATTTTTAAGATCGGATCTTTTAAAATATGTTTCCATAAGAAAAATTTTAGAAGGCTGTTTGTTCCATTGAAAAATTGTAAACAACCCATCCATTTACTTTTAGAGCATAGCAATTTTCAGCAATCAGCATATAATTTTTTTATTGATAAAGATTTTCACATACTATATACGAAGAAAATACAGCAGAAATATTAATCAAGCTTTTGAAAAAAACACAAGCAATTATTTCTAAGTAATCCAGAGTTCTAATATCGCGACCACTGTCGAAATTCCAAGAAAAATAGCTTAAAATTTATATTTTCCCGTGAATCTGAACCTTACATATATTATATTTTAAAGGTTTAATTTAAATTCCAGTTTGCTGCAATGAGAGTTTCTCAATAACTATATTGTTTCGGTTAGTCTAAAATTTTAGGTTTAGATCTACTATTTTAGGTTTAGATCTACTAGGACCTAAAATATATTTTAATCGCAACCTTATTTATTATAACCTTTTACATAACATAAAACAAGTTTGTTATGTGTTATTTCCAACCATTGGCTGTAAATAATCAATTATACCAGCATATTTGTTTTGAGTTCTAACCTGAATTATTGTCTCCTCCAATCCATCCTGCCTTCTTTCGAATTCTTGCTCCCCCCTCGTTCTTTTTAAAATGGTTCTTCTAGGAATTTGCCTCCTCTTATCTCTTCATTATTCTGTCTGTGGACCTTCACCTGGATCTCAAAGCACTAATTTTTAAGTGTTTTGGTTTCTGAAATGAGCCTGCTAGTATTTTTTTTCCTGGTATTGTCAAGATTCTTGACTTTGCATTTTTCACTAAAACTTTACTAAAAGGCATATTATCGCTTATTTGACCTATCGCATCGCCACGCTTTTAATTTTACTATTAAAGTGTGAATTTAATAAAAAACCTTACGATGCGATGGTTCGTACGGTAGGATGCTCCTAACATAACGGTTTCCCTAAATTTATCAGATTTTAAGGGTAACTACCTTGGCTATTTTCTTTGGAAAGTTCCACTAAACTTGTAATTGTTTGGTCTAGTGGTGACATTGTTTTTCCTAAAACCGTGCTGTAGGTCTATCAAAAAATATATATCTTACTTTCTGTCGAAGAAAACATGATTTGGACCTCCGGATTTAACCTCGGTCCTTATAATATACTGCAATTGCTGGGGATGGGAAAAATTATTTTAGACTGCCTTTTGTTTGCTATATGGCAACCAAAAGGCCTCTTAAATTGCAAACATGTGTAAGACAAATCCTAATATAACACTATCTGGATCTGTACCTTTAATCAAAGACAAAAAACCTTTTTTGGAGAGCGTTTAAAATATTTTTTAATAAAATATTTTATAACTCAGCCTAAGCCTTGTATATAAGAATATATAAACAAGGGCCTAAGGTACATTTGTGCAACTTCTGCAGTTCCCCGTCCCCATAGCAATATTCTAGTTTAAGAACCAATAGCGGTATTTACTTTGCACTTAGTAAACACAATAGTTTTTTAGCTTTTATTTTTAAACAGATTCAGATTCGTTTTGACCTGTCTAAAAAATATATAGTTCATTATTTCCAATTCAAAACGAACAATAAAATATTTATCAAAAATGAGCAAAAAGCACACTAGAAAAAGGTAAACAAATAACAATGTTGCGTCACCCTGATGCTGTAGAAAAACCATAGAGTTAAAAATTAAAAGAAAAACACTCCGTTCGGCGTTCTGTGCCCGGGTATAACATATATAAGTTACCTGTTTTAGCACAACCTTTTATTTAATAAAAACTGCAAAGCATATTTTTCAAAAACAGCCACAAAATATCGGATCCAAGATTCAGATCATTTTAATAGTTCTCAGAGACATACTAGCGTGCATAAGTCAAGAACTATGCTGGGTTACAATGTTTATATGAGCATATGTTTATATCCACAAGGTGGATTACCCAGCTAGTAAATATTAGGTAAAATCCTAATATTTGTCTCACCATTTTTCAAATCCAGCCGGAACATACAGATCATGTTAATAGTTTTCGGAGACATACTAGCGTGCATAAGTCAAGGACTATGCTGGGTTACAAATGAGTTTTTCTTTGCCTATTGATATTTATACGTGTATATAATTATATGTGGATTAATCCAAGCTAGTAAATATTAGACAGAATCATAATATTTGTCTCACTATTATTGATAACCATTCAAATCCATCTTAATTCATATTTCCGAACACATTTTTGCTTTCTTTTGGGTTGCCAAGGTGACTTTGGGCTTTGGCCTTTTACGTTAATTTTCTAGACACTTGAATATTTAGCAAGTGCAACTAAGATTTTGAACTTGAATATTTAGCAAGTAATCTTGTAGGACATTGACGCCCAATGGGTGTTGTCGGTACTTGGATATTTAGCAAGTACTTTATTAGCACCCTGTAGGTGTTACTGGCACTTGAATATTTAGCAAGTGCAACTAAGATTTTGAACTTGAATATTTAGCAAGTAATCTTGTAGGACATTGACGCCCAATGGGTGTTGCCGGTACTTGGATATTTAGCAAGTACTTTATTAGCACCCTGTAGGTGTTACTGGCACTTGATTATTTAGCAAGAGCCCACATTTTTTATGCCCAAAATAACGTTTAGGTTCCGTTAAATTTTAATATAGGTTTACTTTATCGAGCCGATAAGAAAAATTGCTTATATTCGAGTCGATAAAAAGTTGTTTATTTACCGAATTCGATAGTGCTATGAGTCATGAATGGTATGTTTTAAGGCAGGCAATTTACGGCCGCGTCGCCGAAGAAAATAATATAATTTTAGGCAATGCGGGGTCTAGACTAACAGCCTACACCCCCTAGACCATCTCATAGCTATTTCTACTACCCTTGTTTACTTGTATGAACTAAAAAAAACTAATTAGGGAATTAAAGGTTATTTACTTACTTGATTCATATGTATAGAGTTTCTTTTCAAGTTTTTTCATTTTCCGCCTTTTCTTGACCCTTTCCTCACAACCTATCTCGCTTTTCTGTACCCATTTCCGCGAATTTTGTATAAAATATTGTCTGCTAAATTTACACTGCTGCTCGTACCAGCGCAAGAAGTATAATGAGACATAAAAGTGGTGTGATATAAGAGGCGGTGAATCATTTTCTTTAAACATGCGCTCAAAACAGTGACAGAAGTATTACTACATGGTGATCTAGGAGGACGTGTCCAACTGAAGTATAATTCAATATATTTCGACCATTTAAAATAATACATTACTAAGTATAGTACAAAAATAAATTGTTAACATTTATTATTCGTATTTCTTTGTATTCTGATTTTTTTTTATTGCCTGTCTTGAGTATTAATTTTTGCAGAAATACGAAAGAGGAGTAAAAATGAATGAAAACGTATGGTAAGGTAATGATCACAAGTTCATAGCCATGTTCTCATTTTTCGCTCTGAATTTTGTTCATGCCCGACATAAATAACACGATATTCCTTTTCTCCGGCTCATTTACTTGTTAAGCTGTACGCCATTCGGTCATTGTCAAATCCTCTGCCTCTCTTTTTGTATCGGTTCCATTAGCATTCTGGCGATATTATCTAAATTCTAGTTTTTGAAGAAATGAAAAACTGGGAAAATTTTTAAAGAGAAACATGGAAACTGACGGTTAATCCGACATTCTCTTTAAGAGCGCAGAGCATTTTGAGATTTGCAATTTTCCCTTGTTTTCGTCTTTCTACTCGACTGAACTTTTCTATTTTTATTTATTAATAACTAGCAATCTCACTAATAACCGATATTATTACAGAGTAAAAATATAAATTAAATATTTTGTACTCTAGTTTATATTTTTATAATATTTAATTAACAAATATATAAATTCTAATAATTGTTTTATATTACAATCAGTGTAAACGATGGATATAATACCTTTACCCTTAAAATCTGTATTTGACAACTTTAATCCTTAAATAATGTCTATACTTTTGGTTAAAAAAGCAGTAATTAATTTGTTTATACAAGAAAAATATATTTAAAATTTTAGATGATATACATTGCCGGAAACGGCTTGCTGATGCCGATTTTTGTATGTACGCATATTACAGTCAATGTGGCATTTATTTTGACTATGAAATAAAGTGCCGGATTAAATGGTTATCGGTGATTGAAGAAATAAGAAGATGCGCAACCTTATGGGCGATTTCGTGGCACAAAACCTGTCCGAAATGTAGCTGGCGTTACCGTCAGCCTGTCCGAGATTTAGTTTAGCTCTGCGCCGCTGCGCGCTGATAGTCGTGTACAGCGCAGCATGTGAAGAATACTGTACCGTAGTTCTGCTTTCAGTCGAAAGAGTTGGCTGCCGTAGAGGCAGCCATTGTAGGTTTACGGATTTGGGTACAGTACGTCAATAATACGGATTTTCTATCACTAAAAATATAATATAAATACATGTTTAAACAATCATACTTGGCTTGGAAATGAAGATCGCTGTTACTTCATATGTAAAATATTATATCAATATTCGTTATTTCCAATTCAACGAAAGGATTTTTTTCGATCATACGACATATTCAGTATCTATAAAAGAATTTTTATTTTTGTTGTTTATTCTATATTTAACACGAATTTTCAATATACAAGGTTGTTCACCACATACGACACGGAGTATTGTAACTAAACGATTAGATTTTTACAAATTGTAAGTTTTGGGTTCGTTGAACGACTATTAGAGCTACAATTTAAAAATATTTTACAAGGTACAGAGTGTCCCAAATAAGTAAAAAATATTATAGTTGTATTTTTTTAAATGGAACACCCTGTATATTATTCTATTTTTGGATTCTACGTTTGAAATAAAGGTAAATTTGATTAAGGTTTATCACACTTAAACCTTACCGTTTATGAAATATTTTCAATTTTATGAAATTGCAGTAAAATTTTTAAGGCTTCATTTCTCCAAGGGTTTCAAAGCTTTTAATACTAAATATTTACTGAAGATTATTTATTGATCAGATATTGTGTTGCAATAATAAAACTTTTACTACCTTATACAGAGTGTCCAAAAATTCGTATTAAATAATTACTAGCTTTAAACGGCAATAACTTGTTTAATTTAAATGGAACACCCTATATATTTTAATTGAATCAGATGCACAATGAAATTGTCTATCAAATTGTATTATACCATTTTTTACCCATCTCTTCAAGTTTTCATAGAAAATGAATTTACTCATAATTTAGACCTCATTTATCACTATACCCATGGAATATTGACATTTTAGCTTATTTTTAAAGATGTAACAAATTTTCAAAGGGTTACTAAAATTGTCGATAAAGTGGCTTATTTAATTAAAAAATTAAAAATACCGTTTAAATATTTTTAACATTGAAAATGTTTCTGTTATCCTATATAAGGGAGCCCAAATCGAATTAAAATGCTACATTTGCCACACCATGATGTCATATATACAAGGGTATAGGAAATCTCGGCGCAACGGCGGCAGTCGGCCAGCGCGCGCAAAAACCATTTCATCGCTAATTGTTTATTGATATATCTTTATTAGTTTAAAAGCAAAAAATATGGGGTTTGCTTTGATACCTTGTCAAGACATAAGCGAAACTTCTAAATTGTTTCTTTTTTTCATTTAGGCCTTTGTTTTTCGTTAAATGAAAGTTATATTAAAAAAATCTATTTTTAAACCAAATTTTCGCATGATTGAAATGATTATTCATGTTTAAAGTTTTTTTTTGGTCATAAGCGCTAATGGAAATGTTTTTTTGTAAATGATTATAAAAAATTACTCCCTACGAAGACTTTATTGTGTCCTGGATCAAAAAATAAGTATTTGTTTTCTCTATACGGTGGTATTAATATATCGATTTTTGATGATAGTGCCCTTTTACCCGGTCTAATTTTGTACTACTTTCGGAATAAGGGTCCCAATAATATCATGTACTGTGTACTTCATCATCCCTGAAAAATTCAGCTTGTGACACCGAAGTGAGAGGTAACGTCAAAATAAGCTTTAATCTACCTACATCATAGGTAGGTGTAGGTACTCTAGGTATATTCTACCTAGACAGTAGCTGAACTAGCTACAGTAGTAATTAATTTGTTATCCGATAAGTAGTTGTCATTATATAAGTTTAATCATCTTATACCTCCTATAACGGTAGGTTTTGGATTTTTCCTGATTGGTTTGTTAAACAAAAATATACTGGGCATATAAATGTCTGTTACAGGTTAATTTGTTAAAGAAATATGTTACACACATATTTATTTTAATAATAATAGTACCGTATGATCGAATAAAAATGGCGTCCAGTTGGCTGGGAAATGACGATCGATGACATTTCCCATATAAATTTACATATAAAATGACAGCGATCTTCATTTTATAGCCATCGTTGACGCCGTTTTTTCTCGATCATACGGTATAATAGTAATGGCTATATTATGTTATAGCACATACATATGTATTGAATGTACTTATTTTAACCAATGCATTGTTTTGTTTTTTTAATCTCACAAATAAGAAATGTTTTATAGTTTTTATTATAAAAAACAGTGATTATACAATTTATTTCCACCCCTTACGCTGTTTTCTGTAAGGGGTGTAACCAGGAGTATATTTCGTAACCTTTTACGATATAAGAGGGCACAAAGTGTTTTATTACTTAATGCTTAAAATTTAATAATATATTTGTACATAAAATAAAATAGACTAGAAAGTCAATTAATTAATATTGACCTAATTACTAAATAAGTACAAGATTTTTTTTTCTAATTATTTTAGTGTATTTTTAGTCACCTAATTTTAAAGGAGAGATATCCAACCATTGCATTATTTTACTCACAAATAAATGTTTTATGGTTTTTATTATAAATAAATATAAATTTATTATACATCCCTTAACCCAAACACTCCAAGGAGGATATTTCGTGACCCCTTATTTAAAGTGGACAAACTTTATTAGTCAATGTTTTAATTACCCAGCGTCTTTAATAAAAATCTAATGTAATTTTTCATAGAAATGATCTGACATAAAAAGCAAATTTTATCAAAAAACTTTTTCATTATCTACAAAGAGTAAACCGCTGACAAATGTCTGTATACTAATGCCAAAGTAATGCCAAAAATACAAATTAAATACCAAAATTTCTCATATAATGCCCTATGTCTGTATACTAATGCAAAGCTGATTCCAATATAATACCACTAATACCACGAATAATATGTAACACATTTGTTTCACGAATTAACCTGTAACAATACTGGTAGGTACGTGCACAGATTTTTTCCTAGGTAACTTAAAAGTCGTTAAAAAGTCTAATTATATTTAAAGAAGATATAATTCCAATAAATTACATTATAAGGCCAATAATGCACAAGTAATACCATTAAAATTTTAGCGTTTTTAACTTGTGTAACATATTTCTTTAACGAATTAACCTGTAACAATAGTGGTGGTACGGGCACAGATTTTTCGCTAGGTAACTTATTAAGTCGTTAAACAGGCCTATAAAAGCTTTAAGAAGAAGCCGCCGAAGAGGAATCGGCCTACGTTTGGCTAAACAGGCTGGACACGGTGGAGTACGATATTGGCGAGTCTGAATATTTATAAAAATTTGCAAAGTAAAATATGTTGGAAAAATAATTAATCCATACATATATATAAAAGCTCAAAGGGTTTTTTTGTTGCATCCATCCCGCCGAAACCACTTTACCAATCTTGATGATTCTTTTTTTAAATGAAAGGTATATATGTGTAGATTTGTTATGAAGTATTTTTATATATTTCTTTGAGTAAAACGACTAAATACTAAAACATACCTGAAAAACATCTACACACAATACCTCAAGAAATAAATTATTTGTCATTGTCAGTGGTGTGTCAGTTAGATTATATATTACATTTTTAGATATTTTAGAGTGAGTTCATGCCGCCAGCCTTAGATACATAAATATTAAGCACAAAGGTTCGTTTAAACGACATTAGTGAATTAGCTACACAAAGCGATTTTAGGAAATTCATCCTCTTAGAGAGTAAAATTATCTCGAAAGAGTTTGTTGTATGATAATTCCTTACTATTTGGTCTAGAAGAATGAAATCCTACAAAAAGAATTAGAAGAAATTTTTGAAATTCATCAACCAAATGGGTAAAGTTAGTAAAAATTTATATAAAACTTGGTGACCTCTGGATTATACACATAAAAATTGGCACAAAGGTAAAGCGAATTTATGAAATTTATACCCTTAGGGAGTAGAATAGGGAATGAAAGTTTGCTGTACAACAATGCAATACTATAACATTATAAACCAGACAGTATAAAATTTTATACAAGGGTTTATTTAGTGACATCATAACGAAATATATCTTCCTCAATTATCCTTCAAAGAATAAAAAATAACCTATAAAGAGAGTATTAGTGCTCTTAATAAATAAAAAAAGATGGAAAATAAAAAACATCTATGCTCACTTTTACAAAATCTGAACACATTTTAAAAGAAAAAAAGTGTTTGATAATATTTGTGTAGAGTGATTACAAGTTGTATAACATAAATTTCTACGACCGGTCTACCAAGTGGTCTGCAGCATCGCCTTGTGGTGCAAACGTGGGCCTGTTAATCTGTGACGTGACGCACAACAGCCAAGAAAAACAGAAGCGTGGCTAAGAATTTAGTAATTTAAAAAAAGTCTTTTAGATACAATAGTAGGTATTAAAAAGTTTTGTGTTTAAATGGGGTTTGCCTTTAACAGTTAAAAATTATATCGTAAAGTGTAACTTTCCGTAAGAATTCTTTATCTGTCGTTGATCATGATCTGTCATCATGTTAACCTGATGTTTTTGTATGTTATTTGTTTTTTCGAGGTTTTTTTGCTTGCTTGTTTTACGGATAGGTGCGATCGCATAATTATTATTGATAATGTTTTATTTAATGTTAACATTACTACTTTTTCAGTGAATCTTTAAATCTGTTGTTTTTTGTTAAGTTCGTTATTTAAACATATGTATGTAATACACTCATATTAACACTAATCATATTTTTACGTTTTTATTCATCATTTTCAATGCGCCCCCGGTTGCATCTTTGTAAAGGACTGTGAATTTTTTGTTAAAGAGGACCACAATTAATATGATCCCAGTATTCAAACTACATTAATTGACTGTTTACGTTGATTAATAAAAATTGCTCCAAATACTAAAAAACTGAATTTTGTGTGTGTATTAGACAGTGTGGTAAAAAGTAACACCTTATAAATTTTATTTCATTTGTAACGTGCCAAAATTTCACTAAACTATTTTATTTCTTTTCTTTAATAATTTAACGCTAATTGATATTATTATTAGTCTGAAATATCGATCAGTTCAATTCAGTAAACCAAGAATAAATAAATCGTACTTACATGTTAACAAAAGTAATTATTCCATCCTTATTTTTAACTAAACATATTTCACACTTAATAACATTTTTTTTGCAGCACAAAACTAGTTTGATTTAATACAATTTAATATTTATTTTAGCCGAAATAGATAAAATAATTCTTTCCGCCGATTAATTCTGTTTATATACTAAATACGTAGGTTAGAAATTTTTGAATTGAACTGTCAAATATTTATTTATATTTTTATTAACGTTAACTATTAGGCAACCCAAAATATACTTTTAATAAATTGATTATATATTTTTTGTATTTTATTTAATCAACAGTAATTATTGAGCCTATTGTCACTTAGTTAAACTCATTAAATTTATGTTGCTCTATTTTAATTTTTAGGTAGAATTTTCTAAGCATAATTGTCTTAAAAATATCGTATCGATCCGGCAAGTGAGTCATGCGCAATATCTCTAGATTGTTGTTATTTATTAAATTTTGAATGTTTTGATAAGCAAATTTCTATATAACTTTCATTAATCTCGTTAACTTTATTTATTCTATTAATTATATAAATTATTGATATTAACTTTATTTTCCTTTAATATATAACTTTTTCTTCATGTCTTTATTCAGCTCATGGTTGGCAATCCATATTTTATCAAGGGGCTCGTGTTTTTATCTGGCTATTTCTTTGTTGCAAAAAGTTTTTCGTTTTCTTGGAACTACCTTGGTTTGGTCACTTATGTTCAGCTAGTGTGAGGGTACAGAGGCCTCTCGGTCATTTTGTCAAGTTTTTGATTTTTTACCCTTGTGGGGATTTTCGAGTGTGCCTCAAAAATACTGCAGCATCCTATCTTACCTTTTGTTTTTTGGACGGTGCTACGGTTTACCGGTGACGGGATTTTCACCTCAAAAAGCTGACGTGGGTCAACCAAGCAGCCCGCCTTTTTATTGAGCACCCCATTCCATCCAGGGAAGAAATAATATTAATCACCTGAGGATTCGTAGAAAACCCTGAGTTAGCAGGTAAAGCCTATTTTTTAAATTAATACATTTCTTTCCACTTTTTTCTTCTTTAAAAAAAACTATTTTTTTATGGTATCTCGTACTATGGAGAAACTATAATATTATTTCTCCGTAGGGTTTTTTTTTTGTCGGAGCCGAAGAGTTTTTTTTTGTCTGGACCGAAGAAGTTTTTGTCTGGGCCGAAGAAGTTTTTTCTTCTGTGTTGAAGACTTCTCTCTGAGCCAGTTTTTTTTTGTTGGAGCAGTTTTTTTCGCTGTGGCTTTTTCTGGAGGAGTTGACAGTCGACGGTTGACAGTTGACAGCCGACGGTGTCTGCCCAAAGATTGATTTGATTTAGAAGATTTTCAACTATTTGGTATCGTACAATTCAATTTTTTATTTTTTTTCCTATCTTACGATTTGAATTTCATTGGTGCGTACGAATACTGAACGTAGATAATTTTTTTAACATTATAATTTAATTAGAATAAATTTTCACATACTTAATTCTGTTGATAAAATAATATTTCATTTTTTTCCTTTAAATTTAATTTTTTTGTAAATTTAATACAGCTGACACAGTTTCTTTTTGTCTCTATTTAAAATTTAAAATCTATTCATTTTTTTTTTATCGATATCTAAATTTCTTGAACTGATGAATTCATAATTATTAGTTGATTATTTTATTTATTTAATAATTATATTATTTTACTTATTAATTATATTATTAGTGAATTGGTTTAGTATTATTTATTTGATTTATTAATTTGTTGATTAATTTGATATATTAGCTGAATTTAGTTGCGCTGATATATACATATATATTTTATTTTGTAAATCTTACGTGATCACGAAAGGTACCTAGGTATTTACGTAATTTTGCTACTTGCGTATTGTGAGATATATTTTCCCTTGGTGCACAATTTTTTTTATTGATTTATTTAATTTACTCATTTGCTATTTGGTATTTTCTATTTACTGTTTCCTATATTTTCCTTTTATATTTCAATAGAGGGTACTGAAACTAATCAGTTTGCATTATTTTTTTTATTTCCTTTGGCCCTATGTCTACATAATTCTCTAAGATCTTGACTTTTTTTGTTTATTTATTTACTTTTTTTTTTATTTATGTATTTGTGGAACTTGTAAGGCCCTAAATACACCTTGGGGGATTTCTGACTTTTTTCCGTCTAAAGTCAGTGGCGCTCTTAACCTGCCCCTACTCCGAATTTTCTGAGCTAGGGCATAAATTTGTTCAAGCGACTAGACCCCTGCAAATTCCATAAATATTTATTTTTTCTTAATCGCTAACTTAATAATATTTTTTTTCTTCTTCGTATTTTTTTACTTCTTTTCTAAATTTTTTTTCTTTTTTTTAATTTAAAAGAGCCGAGCTAAGGCCAAAACGCGTGACAAATTTTATGGCGCCCAACGTGGGGCAATTGATTTAAATAGGGCCATTGCATTAAAAAGGGCAATTCTATTAATATCTATTATTATTATATATCTATAGAGACTTAGGGCCAAATAATTTTATATTCATCTTGCTGGTTAATATTTATTCATTTATTTTTTTTTAATATTATCTTGACTCCTGATTATTATTGATACTGATTATTTTCATTGATTTATCTTTTGATTTACCTTGATTTACCTTTGATATTTTTACTTACCTTTTGATTGATATACGTTTTGGTATATAGTTGATTTGCCTTTTCTATTTATCTTTTTCATTTTCTATTTACCTTGTTTTTTTACCTGGCGGATTGCATTACTAACTTACCTGTGATTTTCTGATATCGATATTTTTAATTTGATATTTACTTACTTTTTCTTTGCTTTATTTTTGTTGACAAGTATTATTTTGCCATTTTACACCTTAAACACTTGGTTTACTTTTTGGACTGAACTTTATATAATTACTGATATAATAAATACTTCGTATTTTTACTTTATAATTAACATCATTATTATTTTTTTTAAATTTTACATTTAATAATTAAATTTGTACTTTATTGAAATTTCTTGGCATTATGGATTTCAAAATGAATATTTGTTATCTCAAAAAGGAAATGTTACTTCATGAGCTTAGGGTTCGTGGTGTGTCTGTTGATGATCAAAGTACTGTCGATAAATTGAGAACTACCTTGCGACCTTTATTAAAAATGGAAAAGGCCGGAGCTTTCAAATCTTCTCCCTATAACCTAGAGTTTGATGATGAAAAGATAATTATTCGTACGCTATTAGACGAGGTTAATGAGTCCATTAGTACAGTATCATCGGAAGAGAACGTCCAAAACAAATTTCTGTCCATTCAGTCTAGACTAGTCCATCTGCTTAACCGTGTAAATAGAATACCTGACCAAGTTTTGAACGTCAACCAGCAATCTGAGAAGACCGAACTTTTGATTGATGTTTTAGCAGCAATCGATACTTTAGAATCAACGTCTCGACAAGAACCTCAGTTGAGCAATCACTTTCGAGATCCTGATGATGATATACCATTACATTCCTCACATGTACATAATTCTACTAGTCAATCTGTTCCTTTTGTAAATAGCGTCTCCCCTTCGAAATATCTAAGCCTTGAGAAATGGAATTTAAAATTTACCGGCGACATTAAAAAACTATCAGTCCACAATTTCCTAGAAAGAGTGAATGAGTTGCGCTTGGCTCGTAATATAACTGAAAAACAATTATTTGATTCGGCCATCGATTTGTTCACCGGAAAAGCTTTAAATTGGTTTAGGGCAAATAATAATAGGTTTCAAGATTGGCAGGGTTTAAGCCACCTATTGCGCAGTCATTTTGAGCCACCTGACTATCGTGCTAGACTCTTTAAAGAAATTTTAGAAAGAACACAGGATACCTCCGAGACTATCATTGACTATCTTTCATGTATGCAGGCATTGTTTAGACGCTATGATGGTTTATCCCCAGATACTCAACTGGATATTTTGTGTAGGAATTTATCCCCATTTTATACCACGCAACTTCCTGTTGTAAATACAATTGAAGAGCTTGAGAGAGAATGTCTTAAGCTAGAGGTGAAGAAGTATCGTGCCGAAAGCTACGTACCTCCGTCTAGGAAGAAGCAACAATTTGTCGAACCGGACTTTGCTTTTGTAGGAGTGCAGAATTCACAGCCTTCTACTTCTTATAATTTTATTGATGAAGAAAACCAAGTCAGTGAAATCTCTCGAGGCCTACAGAATAATTCTCATAATTCGTCTAGGGAAATTACTTGTTGGAATTGCCAGAAGACAGGCCACATAAATCGTAATTGTCCTAATCCCAGAAAAATGCATTGCTATCGTTGTGGTACACCAGATGTGATAACTAGAACCTGTCCAAAGTGTTCCAGTTCGGGAAACGGCCCTCGGGGAAATCGTTAGGTCGTGCTATTTCCTCTCAATCCACACTATTAACGGCCCATGCAAATAACACCCAAGATTTTCAAAATAAAATTCTCCTTGACTATATTGTTTCCCATGCGCAAGGCGATCAACGTCCTTACCTTCAAATTAGTATTTTAGGCTATTCACTTTTGGGTTTACTTGATTCCGGTGCGAGTCGTACATTAGTTGGCTTGCCTGGTTACGAAATTCTGTTGAGTCTGGGACTGAAATTAATTAAGCAAGAAAGTTCATGTACAGTTGCGAATGGTGAAGTATGCACTAGTATAGGTTATATTCAAACACCAATAACATTAATGAATAAAACTAAAATTATTGATATTTTGATACTTCCTGGATTATCTCACAAAATTATTCTTGGCATAGACTTTTGGAAATCGATGGAAATTGTACCTGATCTCAGGCAAGACGTTTGGCATTTTTCTGAGAACACTGAACTTGCTCAGATTTGTGGAGTGCAGAGTAAAGACCTTTTAACGCCTGTAGAGAAAACAGCTTTGGATAAATTGGTGGAAGAGAAATTATCTCAGATGGGATCTACTCTTGGTTGTTGTAGAGTTGCTGAACATGAGATAGTTCTTGAACCAGGAACCAGGCCAATAAAACAGCGATATTATCCAGTGTCTCCATACAAACAAAAATTTATTGACGACGAGGTCGAAGAAATGCTTAAACTTGGAGTGATAGAGAGATCGAATAGTCCTTGGTCTAGTCCTGTCTGTCTTGCTCGGAAGAAAGATGGATCTTTCAGATTTTGCATCGATTTTCGCAAGCTGAATGAACGCACGAAGAAAGACGCCTGGCCCATTCCTTATATTTCCACAATTTTAGATCGGTTACGGAATGCCCAATTTATTAGCTCGGTTGATATTAAATCCGCTTTTTGGCAGGTACCGTTGAATGAGAGTTCTCGTGAGTACACTGCATTTACAGTGCCTGGGAGAGGCTTGTTCCAATTTCGCAGAATGCCGTTTGGTCTATCAAATGCGCCTGCTACTTGGCAGCGTATTGTTGATACAATTTTTGGTCCGGAACTTGAGCCAAATGTTATGGTCTACCTCGATGATATTGTTATTTTATCTTCATCTTTTTCCGAACACCTGAAACTTTTGGAAATTGTTTTTGACCGCCTTGCCAAAGCTGGTCTTGTCGTGTCTTTAGATAAGTGCAATTTTTGTAAACCAGAATTGCGTTATCTAGGTTATCTAGTAGATGCCCAAGGACTTCGTCCAGATCCAGAAAAAGTAGAGGCCATTGTCAATATTCCTCCACCCAAGAATATTAATGAAGTTCGTCGATTCGTGGGTACAGCATCGTGGTATAGGCGTTTCGTTCCAAATTTTTCCTCGCTTCTTGCACCTATCCTCAACCTCACGAAGAAGAATGTTAAATGGAATTGGACTGATGATTGTCAGAAATCATTCACACTACTCAAAGAATGTTTAGTTACTGCCCCTATTTTAACAGGACCCGATTTTGAGAAGCCCTTTTGTTTACAGACCGATGCGTCGTCATACGGACTTGGAGCTGTTCTTACCCAAGAATTTGAGGAGGGTGAAAAGGTCATATGTTATCTTTCCCGTTCACTTACCAAGCAGGAAATGAAATTATCTGTAACAGAAAAGGAATGTTTGGCTGTAATATGGTCAGTAGAAAAACTGAGACACTATTTGGATTGCGTACATTTTAAGGTAATCACAGACCATGCCTCTTTGTTGTGGCTGCATAATGTAAAGGACCCTCAAGGTAGATTAGCTCGCTGGCAGTTGCGTCTGCAACAATTTGATTTCGAACTTATCCATCGGAAGGGAAAATTCCATATTGTTCCTGATTTTCTTTCGAGATCCCCTGTTGTTCCTATCGATTCTGTCCAGATTTTAGATTTACCCCAATTTTCTAACACGACCGATAAATGGTATAAGAATATGTTACAAAATGTTCAAGAAAATCCTGTAAAATTTCCTTTATGGCGTGTGGAAAATAATATTTTATATAAGTTTGTAAAATCGCGTATACCAGAGTTATCTTCGTCAACGGAATGGAAGATGGTAGTTCCGAAAGATAAAAGAAAGGACATATTCCACAGGTGTCACGATATTCCTGCTGCAGGACATGTTGGTGTTTTCAAGACTCATGCTAAGATTGGTCAGCTTTACTATTGGCCAAAATTAAAATCAGATGTTATTCGTTACGTGAAATGTTGTGTAGAATGTGCTCAAAATAAGGTTGAACAAAAGCGTCCCGCAGGTCTAATGGGAGAGCGTCCAGAAATAACCGAACCGTTTCAAGCCATCAGCCTTGATTATATAGGACCCCTGCCTCGTTCCAAGAAGGGACATTGTTACATTTTAGTAATTTCGGATTATTTCAGTAAAGCCGTCTTCTTGTATCCTTGTAGATCGGCTAATTCTAAGAGTTTGGTAGAGCACGTCGAGAAATTTTTCTTACTTTTTGGCACACCTATGTTCCTGACGTGTGATAACGGCGTGCAAATGAAATCCAAAGATTTCCAGGATTTGTGTAAGAAATATAAGTCACGAATATTTTACACCGCAAGTTATAATCCCCGCGCTAATCCTGTTGAACGTCAAAATAGAGTAGTGAAAACGATGCTTCGAACATATGTTAAACAGGAAAATCACAGGACGTGGGATGAACATCTACAGGAAATTGGTTGTGCTATCCGAACTTCGCCAAGTGAGACTACAAAATACAGTCCATATTTCGTGTTATTTGGTAAGGAACATAAATTGTATGGCAATTTTAATAAAGTAGATAATAAGAATGTTGATATAGATTCGTATGTGAAGGTCCGCCAGGAAGGTTTTATTAAGTTATATAAACAAGTCCAACAAAGAATCGAATCCTCAAGATCTAACAATGCTCACAGGTATAATTTACGTCGCCGTCCAGCATTTTTCAACCCAGGTGACAAGGTTTGGCGCAGAAATAAAGTTCTTTCCGATGCTGCTTGCTATTATACTGCAAAATTAGCGCCACCGTACATAGGACCGTTCACCATCAAACGCAAATGCGGTTCTTGGTCGTATGAACTCCAAGACGACCTAGGTTGCTCAAAAGGAATCTGGCATGTACAAGATTTAAAACAGTACACCGACCCAGCACTTGCCAATGAAGTTTCAGATCCTGATGAGTAACTGTTTTATTCTATTTTTTTTTCTGAGGTAGCGAGTAGGTATACTCCCAGTGGTGGTCCGACCTACTTCAGGGATGCGCCCCTGCCCACGCGAGCCGTGATTTGCTCTCAATCCTATTTTCCTGAGGGGAATCATGTCCTAACCTTTAATCCTATCCAATGCCAAAATCCTTGTCCTACCTCCTGTTCCATTTAGAATTTAGAGTCCCTAGAATTAGTTATTATTAGATTAGTTTTTTTTAGTTACAGTACCTTTAACCCTTATCAGTTAGTACCTTTAAAGTCATATAGTTTGTAATTTTTATTTCTTTTCGTTCCTAGTTACTTATAATTATCAATTTCTTTCTCATTTATATCTTACTTCAGTTCACTTTTCTATTTGCTTTCAATAATTTTCTTCGCTTTCTCTTAGTATACATTTAGTAGTTCTTGTTTATCATCGTCGGAAAATTTTCTCCTTAAATTTCCCTCCTATTCCAAGGAGAGGGGGGGTTGTAACGTGCCAAAATTTCACTAAACTATTTTATTTCTTTTCTTTAATAATTTAACGCTAATTGATATTATTATTAGTCTGAAATATCGATCAGTTCAATTCAGTAAACCAAGAATAAATAAATCGTACTTACATGTTAACAAAAGTAATTATTCCATCCTTATTTTTAACTAAACATATTTCACACTTAATAACATTTTTTTGCAGCACAAAACTAGTTTGATTTAATACAATTTAATATTTATTTTAGCCGAAATAGATAAAATAATTCTTTCCGCCGTTAATTCTGTTTATATACTAAATACGTAGGTTAGAAATTTTTGAATTGAACTGTCAAATATTTATTTATATTTTTATTAACGTTAACTATTAGGCAACCCAAAATATACTTTAATAAATTGATTATATATTTTTGTATTTTATTTAATCAACAGTAATTATTGAGCCTATTGTCACTTAGTTAAACTCATTAAATTTATGTTGCTCTATTTTAATTTTTTAGGTAGAATTTCTAAGCATAATTGTCTTAAAAATATCGTATCGATCCGGCAAGTGAGTCATGCGCAATATCTCTAGATTGTTGTTATTTATTAAATTTTGAATGTTTTGATAAGCAAATTTCTATATAACTTTCATTAATCTCGTTAACTTTATTTATTCTATTAATTATATAAATTATTGATATTAACTTTATTTTCCTTTAATATATAACTTTTTCTTCATGTCTTTATTCAGCTCATGGTTGGCAATCCATATTTTATCAAGGGCTCGTGTTTTTATCTGGCTATTTCTTTGTTGCAAAAAAGGTTTTCGTTTTTCTTGGAACTACCTTGGTTTGGTCACTTTATGTTCAGCTAGTGTGAAGTACAGAGGCCTCTCGGTCATTTTTGTCAAGTTTTTGATTTTTACCCTTGTGGGGATTTTCGAGTGTGTCTCAAAAATTACTGCAGCATCCTATCTTACCTTTTGTTTTTTTGGACGGTGCTACGGTTTACCGGTGACGGGATTTTCACCTCAAAAAGCTGACGTGGGTCAACCAAAGCAGCCCGCCTTTTTTATTGAGCACCCCATTCCATCCAGGGGAAGAAATAATATTAATCACCTGAGGATTCGTAGAAAACCCTGAGTTAGCAGGTAAAGCCTATTTTTTAAATTAATACATTTCTTTCCACTTTTTTTCTTCTTTAAAAAAAAAACTATCTTTTTTTATGGTATCTCGTACTATGGAGAAACTATAATATTATTTCTCCGTAGGGTTTTTTTTTTTGTCGGAGCCGAAGAGTTTTTTTGTCTGGACCGAAGAAGTTTTTTTGTCTGGGCCGAAGAAGTTTTTCTTCTGTGTTGAAGACTTCTCTCTGAGCCAGTTTTTTTTGTTGGAGCAGTTTTTTCGCTGTGGCTTTTCTGGAGGAGTTGACAGTCGACGGTTGATAGTTGACAGCCGACGGTGTCTGCCCAAAGATGATTTGATTTAGAAGATTTTCAACTATTTGGTATCGTACAATTCAATTTTATTTTTTCCTATCTTACGATTTGAATTTCATTGGTGCGTACGAATACTGAACGTAGATAATTTTTTTTAACATTATAATTTAATTAGAATAAATTTTCACATACTTAATTCTGTTGATAAAATAATATTTCATTTTTTTTTTCCTTTAATTTTTTTTTTGTAAATTTAATACAGCTGACACAGTTTCTTTTTGTCTCTATTTAAAATTTAAATCTATTCATTTTTTTTTATCGATATCTAAATTTCTTGAACTGATGAATTCATAATTATTAGTTGATTATTTTATTTATTTAATAATTATATTATTTTACTTATTAATTATATTATTAGTGAATTGGTTTAGTATTATTTATTTGATTTATTAATTTGTTGATTAATTTGATATATTAGCTGAATTTAGTTGCGCTGATATATACATATATATTTTATTTTGTAAATCTTACGTGATCACGAAAGGTACCTAGGTATTTACGTAATTTTGCTACTTGCGTATTGTGAGATATATTTTCCTTGGTGCACAATTTTTTTTATTGATTTATTTAATTTACTATTTGCTATTTGGTATTTTCTATTTACTGTTTCCTATATTTTCCTTTTTTATATTTCAATAGAGGGTACTGAAACTAATCAGTTTGCATTATTTTTTTTATTTCCTTTGGCCCTATGTCTACATAATTCTCTAAGATCTTGACTTTTTTTTGTTTATTTATTTACTTTTTTTTATTTATGTATTTGTTGGAACTTGTAAGGCCCTAAATACACCTTTGGGGATTTCTGACTTTTTTTCCGTCTAAAGTCAGTGGCGCTCTTAACCCGCCCCTACTCTCCGAATTTTCTGAGCTAGGGGCATAAATTTGTTCAAGTGACTAGACCCCCCTGCAAATTCCATAAATATTTATTTTTTTCTTAATCGCTAACTTAATAATATTTTTTTTTCTTCTTCGTATTTTTTTACTTCTTTCTAAATTTTTTTTTCTTTTTTTTAATTTAAAAGAGCTGAGCTAAAGGCCAAACGTGACACATTTTTGGACGAATGCTTATTTATAAAACGCGTGACACATTTTTTGACGAATGCTTATTTATAAAAACAGAGACGTTCATTTTCATAACTTATTTTTATATTGATTTCTGGGCCAAATCCACATTTATTTAGAATACTTTATTAATTAAAACAATTTAAAAGTATGTAATTAACTAATTTTTGGTGTTTTTGGTCGGAAATAATGGTGGTATAATTAATTGGTACACTCTTTTACAAAGATTTAAATAGTTTTTTTTGTATGCCAATGAACTTGCAATATTTACCACCTGTACATTTTGTACATATATGGTGCTATAAAAAATCTGAAATGTCAATATTCCATGGGTATAGTGATAAATGAGGTCTAAATTATAAGAAAATTTTTAAGCATTTTCTATGAAAACTTGAAGAGATAGGTAAAAAATGGTATAATACAATTTGATAGACAATTAAATTGTGCATCTGTTTCAGGTAAAATATATAGGGTGTTCTATTTAAATTAACCAAGTTATTGCCATTTAAAGTTAGTAATTATTTAGTATACATTTTTGGACACTCTGTATAAGGCAGTAAAATTTTTATTATTGCAACACAATATCTAATGAATGAATAATTTTCAGTAAATATTTAGCATTAAAAACTTTGATACCCTTGGAGAAATGAAGCCTTAACATTTTTACTGGAATTTCATAAAATTGAAAATATTTCAAAAACGGTAAGGTTTAAGTGTGATAAACCTTAATAAAATTTACCTTTATTTCGATCGTAGAATCCCAAAATAGAATAATATACAGGGTGTTCCATTTAAAAAAATACTATAATATTTTTTACTTATTTGGGACACTCTGTATCTTGTAAAAATATTTTTAAATTGTAGCTCTAATAGTCCTTCAATGAACCCAAAACTTACAATTTGTAAACATCTAATCGTTTAGCTACAATACTCCGTGTCGTATTTGGTGAACAACCCTGTATAAGCGCGAATATATAAGCAAAGATATTTTGAAGTCTTAACCTAATATCAATTACCTAATACCAAAAATATGTAATGTGTCTGGTATCTATACATAAAATAATTTTTTTTTTTTTTTCTAAAATGAATATTGTAACACTGTAATAATATATATCATTTGATATAGTAGAGTATATATATTGATATGCATGTCTATAATACCACAAACACTATTTAAAATATAGGCCGGCTCTTAATAAAATATGCATGAGTCCAGGAGAGCAGACTATCTCTCCTGAAATAGTCCTTTGTTCTGTCTTGTCAGGTTTCGCGTCGAACCTATTGTTTTCGAATAATTCACTGCTCTATTTTGTAGACTAAACATCGAATTTACAATACCACCATCCCTGTTTACTACAAATTTACTGAATTCCATTGGTACTTTAATGCCATTTTGTTTTTTATTAAAACAGGATTATGTTAACGACATTTTAGTGTTCAGCATAAATAAGGGAATATTATAATCATTAATAATTACCATACGATATATCGAAAAAAAGAAACGGCTTCAAGGACGGCTGGAGTATGACAATCGATGATAATTTTGACAATCTCAAGCTCTAATGGAGAATATCTTAACCATCTAAGATTCGCGGATGACCTCAGTGTCCTGATTCCCTGAGTCTTAATTACCAAAAGTCCTGACGAAATACAAGCACAAATAAATACAGCCAGCAATAAGTGGGTTTCAAAATGGATTTAGCAAAAATTAAAGTAATGTACAACGAACTAGTGGACAGAAAAGGCATTCTAATAAATAACACAACACTGGAAACAGTAGAATTATATATATTTGGGACAACTAATACACGGCTCGGGATATCTACTACTGGAAATCAACAGAAGAGTCAAAAACGCCAAAGAGAACGCCAAAATTATTATTGATTGTCATTCCCCTGCCGTAGTTGACACCATTTTTTTTATGTATTGTACCATATTTCGTTCGGATTTCATTTAGTCCCTAACAAAATAGTGCGAATGTGCTGTCAAAACCTGGCGCGCAGAAATCGCACTCCCACCTCCTATTGGCTAAAGTGTCATAAATCTTTGCGACGATTTTTACATGGATGAGTTCGGCGATTTAGTTGTTCTGTACCTTTCACGATTTGTTCCAAGCAATTTTTGGTTTAATTTTTGAAATAACGGTGATTATAAATACTAAAAAATATATAATTAAAATAGAAAATAAATTTTCTATTTTATTTAATTACTTTTTTAGCATTTATGTAGTTCTTAATATTTATTAGATTATATAACATAGGAAAAAGTTGTTATAATATACAGACATAATGAACGTAATCTTTCTTTTCATAAAAGACGCCCACAGAATGCGCATTTTTCTAAATGTCCGTTCTGTTCGAACAAAAGAAATTGTCCTCAACTATCATAATTAAAAAATGTTGTATAACTCTGGAATAATATACATACCGGGTGCATCTCAAAAGTGGCTCATCCCCTATAACTTTTTTATTTTTTCAGATAATAAAACGAGATTTGATATGTTAGTATATGACATAAATTAGGATTGATTGACGTATTCAGTTGTTTTCTACATATTTCTACAAGTTTTGATTTTTAAATGGCACCCTCGGTATTTTTTTCCTTTGTTCGATAGAAAATGACACTCTGAATCGGACAACATATCATATGTCAACTTTTGACATATTCGCTCAAAATCAAATTGTATTTTAAATTTTAATCTAAAGTGACTGTGTTAAAAACACTAATTTTTAGTCAAGGAGCCTTGGAAAAATAGATTTGATCGTCTAATGTTTTTAGTATCTTGTCTTTGCTTGTTAAAAGATGCCCAAAACGTATTTTTAATCATATCTCAATTTTTTCAAATAGAACGAGGGTGGCCTATTAACATATTTGGAAAAAAAAATTTACGAATAATTTGATACCATACACTTGGTATTTTGAGTCAAATTGTCGTTATGAACCGCATGTTACATTTCCAAATAAAAATAAACCATATGCGAAAATGTCAAAAGTTGACATATGATATGTCATTCGATTCAGAGTGTCATTTTCTATCGAATAAAGTAAAAAAATACCGAGGGTGCCATTTAAGAATCAAAATTCGTAGTCATTTCCGGTGAAACAGGAAGTGACCAAAAACAATTGAATACGTCAATCAATCCCAATTTATGTCAGATACTAACATACCGAGTCTCATTTTTTATGTGAAAAAATAAAAATAGGGGTGAGCCACTTTTGAGACTCACCCGGTATAGTATAATGTACATTGTATAATATACAAAGTTTTCGTTCAAACCCCGATATGTTTTAAAACGGGTTTTATCATTATTAATGAATAGGAACAAAATTACACATTCTAAAACCTAAAAGATAGTCAAGGTACAGGAAAATTTGCGATAACTAGTAGTTTAATCATCTTCTGATGATGTTAACATGATTAACGAAATGCGCGTTCAGTGCAAAAGTAAAGTGTTTTGCTTAGTACTCTTTGGTGTTTGAATAAATTTTTTGTTTTGCTGCTAGTTTAAACCCACCAGCAATATCCATCACCAAAAGTTCCAACCCGTATCTGTAATCTACTTTTAAAAAATAGGCGCCCGGAGGCACGTATAGCCGTCTATACTAAAATATGTTAATAAAAAGTTGGTAGGCAGTTCTTTTAGTTTCAAAGTAAAGGAATTTTTCCAATTTTGATCCTCGGTTATTTCCCCTATCCGCCACCTGGGGTCGCGTCCGATGGGAGTTTGGAGTTCTCCACACGGATTTTCTCAAAAACGGACTACGGAAGTGTTTCCGTTTTCGTTCCGTGTGGAATATCTCAAAAACTGCGACTATGACTGATTTTGATGTTACTACAAAAATTTTGTTGCAAATATTATTCCTAATCTTAAATTGAAAACCGCGTTTCGCTAGCTACTGTAATTTTGGAGTTACGATTTTTTAAAATGTTTAACCCCCTTACCAAACCCCCACCCTACCAAAAACTAATGGCCAGATTCTCGGGTGCCACCGTATTTTTGTGCCAAATTTGGTTAAAATCGGTTTAGCGGTTTTTTAGTTATCGTGTTACAGACGGACAGACAGACAGGCAGGCACTATGAAAATATTTTGTATTTAGGTCATTTATGACCCAAATAACTCATTTTAAGTGAAATTAAAAAAACTTTTTTCTTGTCGATCTTAATAGCCTACCATACCTGTTGGTATGGTCGGCTAAAAAAGAGCTTGTTACAATTAATAATGTTAGTAGTTTTAATGGTTCAAATTTACCAAATTTTAAACAAACCACATTTTGTAACGTTTGAAAAAACTAATTGGAAATTGAAAATTAGGGAATGAAATTGTTTGTTATTAGACAGACAAGAAATTACTTTGTGGTGAAGGTATTACCTTTTTTTACTGATAATATGCATTCTTTTATTATAAATAATCTTGATTTTTTTTTACTTAGCTAAACTATTTTGCATAAAGCTAATAAAATACTAACCTTGTGTTATTATTATTTTTGCCTTCGTCATCAAACATGTAATAATAATTGATTATAGTTTTAATAATAAGTATTCTACTGCACTGTACTCAGCCAGGCTATTTCCGGATATATTTCCACGAAGAATAAATTTATTTGCATTTTCTGAACCGAACTTAATTTAACAAATATCAAATTGCACCAACCAACTGACCCTCTGCAAATACACTCTTGTTCTATTTTGTCATTGTTTGCGTCAATCGAGACCCTTGAGCTATTTACCGTGTAATCTCATCGAGTAGGCAGTAATGTAGAATGCACCTATTGATGGCCATTTGTATAAAGGCAAATCGCTTGTCAATGTTATATTTAACCATCTAAATAAAACATTTAATTAAGTTGAATTTTATAAAATTACAGTTTAAAGATCTATCGAAATTACCGAAAGGGCGAATATTTAATAAATTACAGTTAAAAATAAATTGAAAGTAGTGATAAAGTATACAAGTTTCGCTAGTTTAGGTAGGTTGGTTGGATACAGTGGCGAATAAGGTTAAATACACTGCTAGAAAAGATATATTATACAGGGTGAGTCTTAAATAAGTGCAAATATTTTCAAGGGTGGTATATTTCGACCCCAGGAACACGTCTATGATGTTTTTTCGCAAATACAGAAAAAATCCGGTGGCTCTCAAAATTTTTTCAAAAAAAAATCATCACTGAAAAATAGTAATGAGAAAATATGTTTCTTTTATCGAGATCTACCAGCCTTGAAAATATTGGCACTTATTTAAGACACACCTTGTATATCCCTAATTTCTATATATCTCCATATAGGAGGAATGATAAATAACAAGTGTATTATAGATTTTATTGAGTAATAATCTTTTCTATCATTATATTTGTGAAAATTGAAATATTCACAAACTACAACAAAGAGCATGAATACAGAGCGTTATCAAAAATGTTAGGTTCAGCTTACAAAACTACCTATTGTTTTATACTTGTCCCGTTCGTTGGTCTGAAACTGTTTGTTAGCCACTGTCACGCACCAAACGGCAATTTTCAATAGGTTAGTATATAGATTGACGCTACAATAGTCGATGTATCCCTCAGAGTATTAAAAGCATAAGGATTTAGTTCATTACTATGTAGACATTCATTTCGGTGGCCTTAATTTTCTACTACTAATAACTTTACTATGTTTTCCTTTAACATGTAAATACGAAAGCATTCTCTTAGCACCTCTTAAGCTGGATATTCATTGTATCAAATCACCTGCAACATATCCGTGAATATGTTAAGATATATCTTATACAAACAGCAAACTGATTCATGTTGACGCACGTAATTGTTATATTCCAAGTCATAATTTTACATAAACGGTTTTTGTTAGCCTTTTACAGCTTTAATTGCTATTTCTATTTTTTAGTTCTGTGGGTACTAGAATAGAGTCAACGATTTAAATATAATTTTCTTAATATAAAACCATAGCTTGGGATTTTTAATATCCTGACCATTTTAACAGAATTATGAAGGAGGGTACCAATAGCTGAATGTAAAATGAAAATAGACAATCTGTTAGCGCCTTTAAGGAGAAAATTGAAACTTTAAAATAAAGCTGCCGGTAGCTGTAATTGCTCGGATAAATTCAACGCTAAAATAAGATACACTGTGAAGGACAGGTGATGATGTGTGTTGGTATCGTAACTTCATTCACTGGGAAGACACTGGGAATGGACACGCGTCAATTTTGATGACCTCCATTCTTCGTATAGAATGTAGAATGTTTAGGAGGGGAATTAATCACCACGACCTTACAGATCTATTGTATGTTCCCCTTTCTTGAGTTATAACGAGTTATAACTCATCATACAGTCTCAGGGCTTTAACAAAAGCCAGTATCTGAGACGGCTCCACAGGGGCCAGCTCTCCATCCTCGATATCAGCCGTACCAAAGTTCATAACACGAACGGTCGTCGTCTCGGCGCACTCAGTGATAAGGTCTCCATTTTCCCCACAGAATCTGCATTCGCCGTTGTTTCTCAGCTTCAGCCTACTGATGAGGTGTTCGTTTAGGAGACAGTGTCCTTTTAGAAACCCCGTGACAATCCGAAGATTGTTTTTACTTAAATCAAGGAAAACCTTTGATTTTTCTCGGTCGTAAGTTCTGAGGAACTTTTTCGAGTGTCTTAGACCGTTAGAGGACACCCATTTCAAGTTACGGATGGAGTCTTCCAGATTTTTCAGTACCGATTTCAGTTGGTTCCCGTTTGGAAAACAGAACAATTCTGGTCCAGTTAGCGGAGTGTTCGCTCCTTTTCTAGCTAGATCATTTGCTTTTTCATTGCCTTCTATCCCTTGGTGAGCAGGCACCCAGAGTAGGAGGACTTTATTTTCTTTGCCTAATCTGTTGAGCTTCTCTAGGCATTCGTTGACCAACTTCGAATTGATGGTTACTGAGTTGATAGCGTTTAGTGCTGCTTTAGTACATAGTAATAATATTCTCCTCCCAAAGTTTGATGACTCACCGTTAGAAGTCTTTAAAATGCATAGAACTAATATAGACTAGCATTGCCCAATGTTCTGATTTGTGAGTTTGGCGTTTACGTACTCCTTTTGTACCATCCAAATGACATCCTAACTCGTCCAGATTGTTCTAAGATACTCTTATAGAAATATCGTTTTATATTTAGTTGCATTGTCCCTGAAACCATTCACTTGGCATGTACCTCTTGTTTCCTCTCATCTAACGTCTATTAATCTGCAACAATGAATTAAGCGGTTCGTCTCCATATCTACTTTGTAAATGGATAGTGAGGTGAGCGTCTTACAACACACAAACAGATGGTATGAAAACATTGTGATATTTGTTTATACATAGGATAAGTTTTTTTTACTTATAACGTATTAAAATAGTACAATTCATTTTTGCGTGTCACCTGCTACGCTATTTATCCGCGTGTCACCTGCTATACTCGTTTTTGTAAACATGCCAGCAGCAAGAATATCAGTGTCGATTGTTTTTTTAAAGAAAGATTCAAAGTAGCTCAACTTCCCTTTGCATTATCACTCTGAATCATGCCATAGTCCATTCACTACATTGGCTAAAACCAGTGTACGATTTTTAGACTATCCGAAATTAACAAACCGTGCACAACGAGATTGATTGTACCGTGGCAAAATCCAAATAAATCAATGACTGGAATGTGCAATTTTTCATCGATGTAGAGGAACATTAGCCCTACATGCTTCTGTTCGGCGTTAAATGATTGCAAAATCTCATCTGTTATCATTCATCGATATTTGGAATAACTACATAAATCTTCATAGATGTTATATTGATATTTGGCCATTGTCTGCAATGATAGATTTTTTCGATAGATTAATAAAATTTCAATAAGTTTTTTTATATTCGATTTGAACTTCTTTATCTTTGTATATTAGAAATAACTACTAGAAAATATTAATCATTAGAAAAATTACTCAAATTTTTCTAATTTTTGAAGATAAAATATTTTTCTGAAATACATCCTCGTACATACTTTAGGTTTACACTTGATATTGAACCCTGTATTTATCATAACATTATGATACACAACAACAATGTAAAAATCGCCTCTCTGTCATATTAAGCCAGTTAATTTCCTTAGTTTGTATGAAACGGATTTAAATTTTCTGATGCTGAGAATCAATCGGACACAAGATTTCTAAACACGTTGCAAACGCTTCTTTCCAATATGATCTATACAGAAACGATACACATCATCATCATCATCATTTTCAGCTTATTCAGCCATTCCCAATTATGGTGTAGCCGCCCTCACATACTATCTTTGTAGTTAGGTTCATTGTTGTCTATTGTTGGCTATGCGGGCAGAATTTATCCCTGCTAATTTCCGAATATCATGGTCCCATCTCAGGTTCGGTCTTCTTCTTCTACGTCTCTTAATTCCTCGTAGATACCATGCTGTAATTTTTGTGGTTCATTATTTGTCCGTTCTTCTTGCCAGGTGACCTCTCTATTGCCATTTGAGGGATTTGACTCTGTTGATAACATCTACTACCAGGTCTTTGATGAGACGATACACAACATCTTCATAAATTAAAATAATTATTTAAAAATTCAAACAATAAAAGATGATTTTAAAATGTTCTTAATAGTAAGTAGTAATTAATCTTACTACAGTATTGTTATAAATTTATTGTAATATATCAATATATATTTAAAATAAAGTGATTTTAATTACTTTGAATATTAATCTACTTCCATTTAAATTTGACCTAAATTTAGAGTAGAATTAATTTTACCCTGCAGATACAATTTTGTTAATTATTGATTTTCCCTAGTGTTCGGTTTATAATTTATGTTTTAAAACTTTTAATGGTCTCCTATATTTCCAGTATAATCACTATTTATTGGGAAGATAATTATTATCGGTCGTCCAATTTAGATCTGTGCGCGAAGTCATTTATTAAATTAATAATATTCAGTTATTATTTGACTCTTAAAATAACTCATAGTAACTTCACGTCAAGCTTCATAAAAGTCTGTTAATAAAGGATATTTTATTATCATGAATTTTATCTGTAACGCTGAATTTGCGTGAAATTCAAATTCTAAATATGGAACAGATTAAGTTATAATATTAACGCTACCCAATATATGTTATAGAGCTTGAAAAATTTGTTAAACTTAGGTGTAAGTGTAGAACGCCGCAGCCGTGCCCATTTTCGCAGAAATATTAAAATCTCTATTAAAAGCCCTCGTTAACAAATTTAAATAATAATGGCCACTGAGCAGTTTATCGCTTATAAAGCCAGCCGATAATTAACTGACTAGTTTAGTCTGAATTGTCTCAATTTAATTATCTTTGTTAGCAAATTAAAGCCTCCTAATTAGCAAAAACACTAGTGTATTTGAATGCCGAAATCGAAATTAAACACTCGATTATTTGTAAATAAATTGGATTTCCGATCTGATAAAATTAGGCCCTATTTTAAGTTATATCACGAAAGTTTTGACTTTTTGCTTGACGTTTTAGCAAAAAGAGATGAAACAGTACGAAATGATATAAACCACATATGCATACGTTGTCATGTAAAATAACATACTAGATTATAGTGCCAAATATAAAAACGTTGAATTAAAGGAACGAACTCAATATAACATTACTATGAATAAATACACTAATTAGTTAAATTTGTTTACGTTTCACTTCATTATTGGATTTGTTGTAGAAATACATTAGGGAAAGAATCCTTACAATTTTTATAAATATTGGTGATCTTTAGCACAAAGTTACTTTTGAAGAAGCTGTAATTATGCCAAAACTCATTTTATATATTTAATGTACTATTTGTAATTTAGATGACATATAATTAAAAGCTATTTAGCATTTAGGAGAGGATTTATACATTCAGATGGAAAAAAACGCAACGAAATATTTTTTCATCAAGTTTAGAGTGTTATATATTTTTTTACTTTTAGGCCTATTTTCATAATTTTTTAGCAAACGGTATAAAAATCGAGCAACTTTAACTCATAAACACAGTTTCTTATAAACTTTAATATTTGGCTTATTGTACAGGGTTAATTGAAGAGTTGTTTAATTACCTTTACTTTAAAACACCCTGTACAATAATTTTGTGAGTGACTAAAATATTAGTTTTCTGCCAAGCCATATTTCCATTTTGTTTATTGACTCATGTCAGTACCTGCCTAGGTTAATTTTTAAGAGCGAAATGAACTTCCCACCATCAGTTTGCAATTTTTTTAACTATCATTACTTTATGATGTTATTTTTTAATATCAGGAAGTAGCTTTGGTGACTATTGTCATACTGGCATTGGAATACACTGATTGGAACTCTATATTAAAATTTAAAAAACGTAAAAATGCAACGATACCAGGCTTGGTTTTAATAAATATTAGTAACACTAAATGAATTAAGGCTATTAAAAAAATAACAGCAATAACTAAGTGTACGAACAAACAAACAACCAAACGTCAAAAATACTCGAATACTGTGTATTGTCTCCCCCAGCTGCTATAACAGTCTGTAAATGTCGATTCATAATGTTAATAAGGCTGGAAATATATTGTGTTTAGTTTTCCCATTCTCCTTCAAGGACCAAGTGAATATTCATAATTTCGGCCATCTTCAAAAAGATCAGTGACTTTTGCACAATCTTCAATACTAAGAATCATATTCAATCGTACAAAACAATACTCACCAAAGCCACCTCGTCATTATGAAGAATAACATAAAAAAGTTATGATAATTGAAAAAATTGCACAATTTTTGTGGCAAGTTCATTTTGCTTTTAAAAATTAATCAAGGCATGTGCTGACATGAGTCAAAAAAAACAAAATATTCAGGAGACATGGTTCTGAGCGAAAAATAATGTTTTAGAAACATTTGGGCACGAAATTATTGCACAGGGTGTTTTAAAAATGGGGTAAAAAAAACTCTTTAATTTAACCCTGCATAATAAGTCAAATACTAAAGTTTATAATAAACTAAGTTTACGATTTAATTAATTATTAATTACTTATAAACAGTTTGCTAAAAAAATAAAGAAAATAGGGCTAAAAATAAAAAAAATATAACATTTTAAACTTGACCAGAAATTTTTCTGTTGCGTTTTTCTGGGTGTATATCCGGTCTGGCCTGTTTGAAGTGTTTTGACTTTGAGTTTACTTTAAGTTATTAACTTAGTGTCCCAAGTTATCCCGGTCAATTTCTTTTCTATTATTTTCAATAAAAGCTAACTTTAATATTCGCACCATTTCAGCTGACTACCACTTCTTCTATTCTTAGGAAAACTCCATACAAAATATATTTAGGCAGAGCTTTTCTGCCATTGGGTCAACAGTCAACCTAATAATTATAACACATTTCCGCAAATAATATCATATGGCAGATATATTTTTAGATATTATTTAATTTAAATAGTAATTAATACCACTGTTGCTTGGTACAATGTTTATAATGTTATAAAAGCTAATTTTAACTCTATTAACCGCATTATAGACTGTCCCATTACTTTGTTCCAAGGTTAATAATAGTATTTTCAATAGTATCCATGTAAACAACATACACTTGACTGAAAATATAGCAGAGAAAATTAAATAATTATAGCCTTTCTTACTAGCGCATCAACAATAACATCTGGAGGCATTTATTCGCCATATGGAAGTATTTTTTAATCAGATTGTGCGACTAGCAAGAGATTCAACTAGAACAATTATCTTATTATACATCAGTACTACGCAATTTTAACCAGGTGAAATAAATCGTGGAATTTATTAAAGGAACTACGATCTGATACGATTGAATAAAAATATCACAATAAGCATACATTTTATTTCAAGTTGCATTGTGTTTTTTACACACTTAAAGACATCAACGATAACGAAACAAACTTAGTATACGCTATAAATTAGGTCTATTCTAAGTTTTGTCTGTTTAAAAATCATATAATAGCAATCATAGAATATAGACGTTTAAGTGCTCAAGTGCTCTAGATTAGTACTCAAGCTTTATCGCCACTAAAATGTAAGCAGAGAATCCAGTATAAAGCATTTTTTTTGTTATAACGACAAATCCAGGAAGTGACGCCTAGCCAGCGCCGGTTTGTATGACCAGTGCGAGTAAAACATTAAAAGGCCTGCTAAAATCCATAAAAATCTGCTCGTATTAATTTCATTCCTTCACGCGTTTTTTCCTTTTTAGTTAAATTTTAGTTTTTAGTCTTTTTTCTAGCTTATATCTGTTTCTTTTTGTTTATTAACAGTTTTTAACGGTTTTTAATGCTTTGCTCGCAAGTGCTGACATAACTTCCTGCATAAAACCATCTTTTCCCTATACTAATTTATAGATTAATTAAATTTATGACCATTTCTAGCGTGTTCAGTTAATTAATTACTTTCGGCAGTGTATCAAAGCCGAATCACACTCATATTTATTCTTGTTGTTCGATGTGTTCGATATGATTTTTATATTGTAAAATTTATATCCATGATTATTTGTAGTTTGTAAGCTTCCTAGTAAACATCGATTTAAATTCCGAATAATACAATAATCATGAGGATTTCACTGCATGCAAGCACTATATTATTATTGTTTTTAAATCTCACCATCAATTAATTACTTTATTTTTATTATTAATCACACCAACAAATTATTTCAAATCGCGCTCCGTATAAATGCATCGTATAGTTACCCGTAAATAGCAGATGAATTGTGGACCATAAAAACGGTTACAGGGAATCCGAAATCGACTATAGGTGCACAAAACCCGATTGTATGATCCAGTTCAATTCCGAGAGTTACTAGATTACTACACTGATCGACAATACTATAGCTGTTATCGTAGCAGTCACCACTATACGAATCATTAATTACAAACAAAAGAAAAAGACACATTTTTGAAGTTATTAATGTTTGTATATTTTAGTTTATCTGTTTAACAGCAAATATCAAATAAAAAATATTTCTTCGCTTTGACGCGTATATAACCTTATAGTCAAGCAAATTTGCGAAGAAATATAATATTTCTTTGCAAATTATGGTGGTCTTCTAATTCCATCAGACATTTTAGGTTTTTGCATACTAGATTGTTATACCGTAACTTAGTTTAATGTTTTATTGGGCCTACTTTGCAATCATAGCTTAAATAAATTGTAGTCAATATTTGATCTCGCTGTATTTGAACATTATTTAAGATGAATATATGAGTGTCTCGTTAATTCTTCGTCCTACGTGGGTGACGAAAGCGCGCGAGACATATTATGAACAATGAATAATTTCTTATGAAACTTATGAATTACCTCTGTTACCTATGCTTATGAATGCGTCCTGCATCGTCGACGTAGGTCGAAACGTAAAAGTGTCACACATCTAGAACGAATCGAGGGTTTTCGTTAGCTATCGTTTTTTGATAATAATAGGTACATTTTTATAGTATACAACTAGCTGACCCGGCAAAAGTTTTTTTGCCAGCGCTATTAAAAATAGGGGTGGACCCCCCTTATCACTTCTTTCGGTATTACTTCAGCACCCTCAGCATTGTCCATTTGCCCTTTCAGTTACAGAATAACTCCTCTCTCCTGATTGTTGCAGATATTTTCTCTGCTCTTCTTTGACCCTTATAATTCTTGCAGCTATGTCACATACGGCGCTCCGGACTACTTCAGATTTAAGCATACGAGGGACAACGTTGTCCGTTGTCAGTCTCTCCCCCACCAAATGCTCGAGAGCCAATCGTTCGTCGCTCCACTACGGGCACCCAAAAAAAGTGTGCTCTGCATCATCCACGTGGTCACATCTTGGTGTGTTGGTTAATTTGAAACGATAGAAATGTGCCTCAAAGCACCCATGGCCCGATAGGATTTGTGTGAGGAAGTAATTTACCCCGCCATGTTCTTTTGTTCCAAGGTCTCACATCAGGTATCAAAAGCTTGGTCCATTGCCCCACATGCGTTTCCTGTTCCCAACTCTCCTGCCATAGATCTAAAGTAATTCTCCTTTCTTCCAACTTTCCCCTCTTGTCCTGTCTCCATCCTCTGCCTCCCTCACCTGCCTGTAATTCAACTAGAATGGTTCCTGAAATGATCATCACCCTTATCGCTTAGGGATATAAAAATAGACAACCTATTCTGAACCTACTGAATATACATATAAAATTTCATCAAAATCAGTCCAGCCGTTTCGGAGGAGGGTGGTAATTAAAACTGTGACTCGAGAATTTTAGATATTAGAAACATTAATCGCTATTAAAAAATAGGGATTGATGGCAAAAGAGTGAAAATTTAGGGTTTATGTATTTCTTAATGCCATATCATAAAAAAATATCAATAAAAAAAGTTTATCCAAAAATTTAAAAAAATGGGGTGGATCATCCTTACCACTCAGGGATATGAAAAATAGATAACCTATTCTCAGACCTACTGAATATATATATTATAAAATTTCATCAAAATCGGTTAACTCGTTTCGGAGGAGTATGGTAACTAAAACTGTGACACGAGAATTTTATATATTAGATGTAAAATTTTTATATTTTTATGAACATTTTCTTGGATGATGTTTTATCCAAATTTAATCAGTTGCAGAGATAACATATTTCCCAACTCGTTTGAGAGAAAGCTCTAATATTTAATATGGACTTGCATTGAATCAAGAAATCAATAAAATAAATTGTAAATGGGATTTAAGGCTTATCTCCCATTGTTCAGTTGCAAATACTGATAGATATACATGCATATGTGCATATGCATATAGGGATAACGATTGGAAAATAGTCGGGTTTTCTGGATCCGTTCCAACAAGTTTCCGCTACAACGGACCTTGACGTTCGTTCAAGATATTTTAGATAGGATTTATCAAATGCGAAACATTTTCTATAAAAGGATATGTTAAAGTAAATTATTATTGGAAATATATGATATTTTTTGAAGAGGAACATCTTTACGCGCAATGGGAGTAAAGATTCAAGGCTGTGACACACCATGGCCTTGACACAACATGACCTTGACCATGTCTTGATTCACGAGCTAGCGAAAAAATAGTGATAATGTGAAAATATTCAGGTAAAGAAATAGTGATAAGATATAAACGCCAAAAAAACATTCAAAAGAATGTGAAAATCTATTTCATTACCAAATAAGTAAAATAAAACCACATTAGATTCTAATACCGTACGATCGAAAAAAATGGCGTCAGCGATGGCTATGAAATTAAGATCGCCGTCATTTTGTATGCAAATTTATATGGAAAATGTCATCGATTATCATTTCCCAGCCAACTGGACGCCGTTTTTTTTTCAATTAAAGGGTAGTTTCCTAAAAAATTATTTTTTTAGCACAATATATTTTCTTTTTTAACTTTTGCTTTACATAATTTATCTGGACACGATTCGTTTTGAATTGTGAATTTTCATTTATTTTGTCGTTGTGACCGAAATTATAAATTAAGTATATTAAATCAAAATATTAAGTATAAGAATAATTGAATTTTGCTATAATTTTAAGGTTTAATTTACTAAGAACTGAATTAAATATATTTAACAATTTTTATCTCAGTTTTATAAAAAAAAATCTCAATTTACAGTGTCCATTATTTGCAGCACCCACATTGTTACTTGTTTAGCATAAGGTAGCTATAACATTTTTACTAAAAGTTATATACTAAACTAAGATTCTATTCTAAAATTAGATACTATTATTGTTAAATTATTACTAAAATAAATATTAATTGTAAATAAAATTGTTTAGCGATTTAGATCAACATGTGCACCGCGTGATAGTTTATATTATGAGTTAATTAGTAGATAAATTACTTTCTACTCCGCGGTAAGGAATAATCTAGATATTAATTATTTCTAGTTCAAGAATTCCTAATTAATGTACTTTACCTCACGTTGTAAATTACACTCGATCAATATAATTATTACTACAGTTTCTAAATTTAAGTTTCTAGTACATAAATATTACAAATCAATATAGTTGACATGAAACATTTATTTTAAAATTAAATCAAGTTTTCTATTGTTGTCTATAGTTATATTTTTGCAACATTAATATTTTATATACAGGGTGATTTTTAATCTATACGCATAAAGTTGGGAAATTATTGCTGATGACAAATAATGACTAATAATGAAAAAAAAGTTAGTATAATATTTTTATTTATGGAGATAACAAACTATTTGAAATAAAAACAAAAAACGTAAATTCCCTTAAATTGAATGTACATTACTGATAAAGTTGATAAATTTTTGTGAAAAAAAACTCAAATTATTTCAGAATCTAAAAATATTTTATTAACATTTTTTTTTCAATATTAGTCATTATTTGTCATCAGCAATAATTTCCCAAGTATATGCGTATAGGTTAAAAATCACCCTGTATAAATTAAGGTGGTCGAACAATAAAAACAATCAGTTAAGATAAATATCTTAAAACAAAATTGTTAATTTTGACAGGCGGTGTTATTAAAATCTTAATTTAAACTAAAGCCAGCCCGAGTTTAACTACAATTTATGTAATTAAACTTCGAGTTGGAGATAAATATAATTAAATAATAATTTCTAAAGATTATGGTAAATTAAATTTGGTCTCTAAATTTTAATTAGATTTTTTTAAAGATTATAGACTTATGGACTTTTAAAGATTATAGACTTATATTAACTTATTTTATTATCTTTATGGGTATTAAAATACTGAAGATATTAATGTTGCAATAATTATTCTTACAATTAGAATTAACGTTGAATAGAATATGTTTCAATATTACATTTTTTTACTACTTAGATGCGTTTCAATTGACCCCATTCACTGACGGTTCACTGACCCCTGATATAGGGACGGTTGAAACAATTTTTTTTTAAATATTGTATACTTCCCAAAGTAGCAACCCAGGAACTAAAATGGTGTAGCCCTTTCGAAGATCTGACATATCACTACAACAATAACTTGTTAGTGATAACTAAATACTTTAAAAGAGATATTAACAGTAAAGCTCTTGTCCTGCCGTAACGCCTGATAAATGAGAAGTTTACTCCCTAAAGGACTTAGACCTTTTGCAACGATGCACATTATCGCAAAGGCATCTTCGGGATTGTCCTGAAGGACGGCTGAAACAAGAGTTGGATTAAATTACTTCCGCATTCTATTCCATCCCACTTGCTGACTGAAGGTCGAATAGAGTTTTCAATTCTAAACTTTTTAAACGGGTGCTTCAAAGTTGCTTTAAGTTGAGCTACATGCAGCTTTGATGTTTGAGTTTGTTTATATAGAGAATTTCACAGAAACAAAATATTCTTTACTCTTCAAATTAACGAAGTTTGAAAGGAAACTCTGAAACCATTCCGAAAACTAAAAAAAGAAAATGCCGAGAGTGAGATTGAAATTTCAAATTTTCCATGCAACAGTAATGATTCATCTATTCACGATCCTACAAACTGACATACACTACTGACATTTAAATGGCCTAAAAACTGTAATTTTTCGAAAAATATTTTTTTACAAAAAATATTCTTAGATATTTTGCATTAACTTACATTAATTTTGATATTCTTTAATAATCAATAAATTAATGTAACTTCCCAAGTAGCAAAATTACGTTGTTCAACGTAATCACAACGTCGCCAGGAGCAACCCAACGTTGCCGGACAACGTCGAAGCGACGTCTAAGCGACCCATATTTGCACCAAAATGGTGGATGTTTTTAGGGTCGCTACAACGTCGCCGTCGACGTTGCTTGAGGCGACGTAGTACGTCGTGTGCTAAAAGTTGTTTTCCATGCCGATTCGCGATATTTGGAGGTTAGAGTTAAAAATATTCGTCGTCAAATATTACTATATTCAACCATGGAGAAACCAAAACAATGCAAATGTGATGGCTAAATTAGAAATGGAATATATTATGCTCCATTAAGAAATAACTAGGTAAATTTAACTTCGACAAATCTGCAAAGTTTTGAGATGTCGGCAATCAAAATTCATCAACGAAGATTAGTTTACTGTTGAAAGTGACCATGATACTTCGAAATATGGCAAAACCCCTTTTTTATTTCCTAGTTTTAATTTTAAAATTATAGTTTACTTGGTTAACCTAACTTTTTTTTTAATTTTGAGGCAAATATACGAAATCTATCAGGAACATTAGCTTACAACCTTAGCAGATACAGTTTTTTAACGAAATTCGCAGTATTTTGTGGTTTTTGATATTTTATTCGATTCGTCTAAAACGCACGAAAAGATAAATCGTATTAAAATGGCGGAGTTGCCTAAGGCAACCTTTAAAATACCAATATAGGTGCGGTAACCGACTTTTGGGTCACCTATGTCAACCTTTGGTTCAAAAATTGACACCTGCTTTGACGAAATAGGACCTCTGAACCGTACCGACATCTAGGAGGTAAATAAGAAAATTCCTTCTTACAGTGCTCTTTTTTACCTAGGAAAAATAAAATAAAAAAGAAAGCTGGGTCATCCTTTTGTGGTGGTGGTCACATACTCGTTAATAATATCGCTGACATTAGATCAGTTTTTCTATTTATTTATTGTTAAAAAAAGCCGTACAGGAAATATTGTTGATTTTACCACTCATTTGAAAATTAAAATCTAATATTCTCTTCAATTTACGCTGAAACTTGTAACGTTGTACTTCGCATGTACTTACACTCGTAATTAAAAAGTACGTTGCACAACGTTATACTACGTTTGTTGTTCTGTAGTACAATAAACATGCCTTCTGGCGACGTAATGACAACGGTATAAAACCCAACTTCTAACAACGTTGTGCCCTACGTTCACCAACGTTGTTAAGGGTCAAAATAAACAACTGTTTAAGTGCAACGTCGTAGCGACGTTTTGGCTACGTAATTTGAGGTTTGGGTATGCATAGGGTAGGGATAAGTACCAATTTCAACGTTACGCGTAGTCAAAACTAGTCGGAAGTCGGAATTTTGTTACTTGGGTTGTTATTATATTAATTCCTTGTAACTTCGTTGTGAATTAGAAATATTTTTTTTACTAGCCTAGAGGATATACCATGGCTGGCAATATTGCTAACTTATCAAACAATTGCGCAATTTGTTTGATAATGTATGGGCCGCTTTACTGACAGATTATCAAAATTCTAAGGTACTTCTAGAAGTTCCACAAACTTCGAATTTTGAATTTTATATTTCTTTAATCTTATAACGAATGAAATAATTGAAATATCCCAAAATATCCTTATGAAAGACTATTACTATTTTTCAAAAAGATAAAAAAGAGGAAATACATATATGAAAAATATTTCAAGTTAATGCTACATTATCTCTTGATGCACTAAAAGTTTTCACTCGAGAGGACTTAAGTCTTTTGTAAGGATCCGCATTATCGTAAACGTATCTACGACATTATCCTAAAGGACGACGAAAACAAAAGTTGGATTAAATTACTTCCGCATCGTGCGCCGTTCGACTGAAAATCGAACACAGTTTTCGATCCTAAACTTTTTTTAACCGACAGTTCAAAGCAGTTTTAAGTTGAGCTACGTCATCCTTTGATGTTTGGCTACGTTTTTTTAGAGAACTCGAGCTTTTGGCAGAAAGCAAATAGTCTTTGTACAACGAATTAACAAAGTTTGAAAAAGGAGATTGCAGCTATCCATCAAAATAGAAAAGTTACCCTTTTTATGGTACATTTTTTTAAGGGGAGAAATATATCAGTATAGCAGAGAGATTATGTCAAGGAATTTTTTTTATGTCTAAAATATAACGAAAATGTGGCATCAACAAATATAAAAATAGTCAGATAGAGACAAGACAAATATATTTCAAGAAGCCCCTTTTCATAACAGAACTTTTATTGTTTAGTTTATTTTGTTAATATTATTTAGTTAAGCATATTTATGTTTTGCTCTTGAATTTATTGTGTTTGTTATTTTACAATTGTTTTATTATAGACAGAGTGTCCCAGAAATAAGTGCAAGTATTTTAAAGGGTCGTAGATCTGGTCAAAAGAAACATATTTTCTCTTTACTATTTTTAAAATAAATTGAAAATAGCCGTGTTATTTAACTTTGAAAACTTTAAAAAATGATAGCAACATTTTGAGAACCGCCGGCAGATATCGCTAACTACATCCAATTACCTGGATCAAACCCGGATCTCAGGTAATTCAACATCCTGTGTTGTCATATGGACGAGAAAGTATATGCTTAAAAATAAGTCATAAAATCACACCACCTGAGGAGTTTGGCAGAGATGCATTACATTTTTATGATTGCATTAAAAAAATTACCCAATATTAAAAAAAGATACTTATGACAAATCGATATAAATGTGACAGTACTCTTTTTCGATATCTACACACTTAACTAAAATACACTTCACTGTGCTGCTTTACTTGTACATGCTATTATAATAACTGCTAAAATAACAGTCCCTAATTCTAACACATTATTTTCATATAGGGTTAATCACAACTTGAACCACTGATTTACAAAATAAACTGAAAATTGCGCATTACGTTGAATACCTTTCCAAATGAATAAATGTTGAGAATTATTGTCTCTTATCGCTACTTTACGAACTATTTTTAATCTAAGAAAATATATGTTGCACTCAACAATTTTAAATACATGTTTTGTTTTTTCGCTATTTTTTCGATGTATTTCGACAATGCGTCAGCCAAACCAAAAGTGCCGCGTGTCAACTGGTAACAGCTCCTTTGTTCTTCGAGGAGCCGCGCCGCGCCGCGCCGGCGCCGTCGCGTCGAGCTTGCGTCATGCGACGATATTAAGCGAGGTTGCCGTAGTTTCAACAATTTCAAAATTAAGACACTCGAAGCAAATACGAATCAAATTCGTATTAATTTTTAAAAATAAAACAGAGAAACATGAAAGGAAACAAACAAAACAAAAATGAATCGATTATTCGTTGGTTTCGATATATTGAATTCTGAATTACGATAAACATTTTAGAAATTTCTCTTTTGTAACCTGATTGTGAATAATATGATGAATCATTTTTATAATTTATTCCAAAATAAAGTTATTTTGCAGCATATCAAAGATTTTCGTAAAGGTCATAAACGTAATGTTTTAGTTAATTTTCGGTGGTTTTTGTTAAGTTTTCATTGAAGGGGTAAGTAGTAAAAATAATTAATGTGTTTTTTTATAATTATTAATAAAGAGCACTGATAAAAGATTAAGTTTAACATTCCTATTTTTTTGACAACACTATTATTTATTAGTAAATCACTGCTGACAAGACTCTTTTATTTAGACTATCATAGGACTTTTTTCAAGGGATGAATACGCCACAGAAGTATAGATATTTTTTTTGTTATACCTATTCATTTCAAACTATCGATGCAAATTGAATAAGTCATTAATTTATTGTTGTGTACTAGAAATAATTTATAGTAACAAACGATTTGTTAAACATATTTTTATAGGTCTTTTATGTAGGTACGACAATATATTTTTACAAGACCTTAAACTCCCATCTGATAATACGAATATAAACAAGCAGTACATTTCAAAACTATCTGTAAAGCCAAACTTTGTCGAAATCCTAAATTGAACACGTTCCCCAACACCGTTCATAATTTACAATTTAAATGACTGTCTGTCAGAGCCCAACGGTATATTCGAAATGAAAGTACTTCAATTAATTCATATTTGAGGAGGTTATACAGGGATTTTGTTTGAGCAAGAGATTAAGCTGACTTATTTCGACGTAGATATTAAATAGAGAGTTCTCCGGAGAAATTATTAATTCTACGAATTAATAAAGTTCTGTTTTTTGTTGCTTGCGGCTTACGTTAAATAATAATATCACAATTAGCGAACTTTTTTTTAATAATTTTTCGAAGAAAAAATAACAAAAAAAAATCTGTTAGCAATATTTGATAATCTACCAGTATTTTTGACTTAAGACTTAAAATTTAAGTAATTTTCAAACTGATTTGTGATTTAAATTTTTATTCTGGTATAGAAAAAGTCTTAAGTCATTAATCAAAGACTTAAGTGTTTTAAAATATTTAATCCTTTTTATAAAAGATAGAAATAAGTCAGAGTTGTCATAGCATTTTTTTTTGAACTGTCAAGCCCACTCCAGCCCTTAGCTTTAATTTTGCCATAGACATATTGTATAGTAATCAAAACATATCATCACTTTTTAAATAGATCTGTATTTGATGACATCTAAAAACTGTAATGTTGAGGTAATGACAGGGAAAAAATACTATAAAATCAATTGAATCTCATAAAAGTTGTTAAGTTCTTAATGCTAATATGTTTTATTTTTTTTTGTTTTTTTAATTTGTATCTATTTTGAAAATAAAGCTTCATTCAGAACTTCGCAATTAGTGGAATAAATTAGTGGTTTCAATTAGCGTAGATGTTTATTCCCTTAATTTCAATGTAAGCATTCAGAACATCAAAATTAGTGGTAGTAATTTTCAGTTATACTCTGTTTTTTTCTCAGGTAAGATTTCGACAAACGATGACTGAAAAAAAATAGATGACGTCCATACCAATCCATTTATTTAACTAAAAAAATTTCTAATATTTTTTTAAGTTAACTATGGATGGGTTTATATATAAATCCGACATGCGTCATCTCTTGTTGTTTTTAACCAGTTTTATTGGTTTATTTCAAAAATGACAGATCATATTTCAATATTATTGGTTTAACGGAACGATGAACGACAAACGGACGCCGATGCGTATGAACTCGAAACTCAACTTAAGATTTTTGAGAGTTGTCAAACTCTTGCCAAATTATAGGTTATAATTTTGTATCAAATTATGTCAAATAAAAATGATATATATTTTGCATTTTGCATTTTGGACTGTGTTATTACATGTGTTTTGTGTTTTTTTTTTAATTAAGTGAAGGAAAACACAAAGGGGAAATTAAGTGTTGACCCAGACAATAGTTTACAGTTAATATTCGGTGTTCGGTGTCTAGAGACAATTTGCCAGAGATTATGGCTAGAGAGTTGTATTAGTCACAAATAAAGTTTGTATACTATCTTTTATATGATACCAAAAACTGGAATATCTGTAAAATAGCAGCACACGATAGGAAAATAATAATCATATTGAATAATTATACTGATAAATGTAACAATAAATGCAGGAAGTTGCTTGAGCTTGAAACTTGGCTTGAAAGCAGGGAATCTTTTATATATTTTTATTTGGTATCTGGGGGGCAATTTTTGGCCAATCGTTTCCGTGCAAATTGTTCGCAACTTTTCGATCAACACTAAAATCCAATTTTTAAGTCTTCGCATTTTTGCGTATTAGCAAATTTCCCTGCGTTATCTTGTGAGCGGATCGACAGCATCGTAAGGATATGTTAAGTTTTGGTTATGATTTGTTTAAGTGCGCATATTAGATTTGATAATGTTTCCAAGTTTGTAGTTGGGTTTAGGTGTAACAATAATAGTAATGGATGACTTAATGAACGTTTTGGCCATTCGAAACCTAGATAATGCCGAACTGCTGGGAACTGGGGAATTTATTAAAATATTTCGGTTATCCAAAGACTTGTGCCGTTTTTTAATTCAGTTACTTGAGCGGTATATGCGACCACAAAGAAGAGAGACTGATTTCGATGTGCAAAGCCGGGTAACATTTTTCTCTATTATTGTATATCTATGAAGTAACATTAAATTTCAGATTTTAGCTGCTTTTTTTCATTATTAACCCACTTGACCAACAACACAACAAACCTCGATTATCGACACCAAGTAATGAAAAGTAAACAAACAGTAAAAATACAGTTAAACTGGAGAGAATTTAGTTTTTCACTGTGATTTGTCGACGTTGCCACAGCCGGCAACGTTGCCACAGTCCGACTCGTAATTTTGCGTACGCTCACGACGATCGCAAATTAAGATGCGAAGATGGCTGAAAAATTGAATTTTTAAAACGCATTCGTTTTCTAACACTTAAGCAAGTTGCGCGTTCGCATGTAAACGATCAATTACAAAAATTGCCTCCCCCCCTGGGGGGCAATTTTTGGCCATTCGTTTCCTTGCAAATTATTCGCAACTTTTCGATCAACACTAAAATCCAATTTTTTAGTGTTCGCATTTTTGCGTATTAGCAAATTTCCCTGCGTTGTCTTGCGAGTGGATCGACAGCATCGTAAGGATATGTTTTTTAAGTGCGCATATTAGATTTGATTAGTTCCAAGTTTGTAGTTGGGTTTAGGTGTAACAATAATAGTAATGGATGACTTAATGAACGTTTTGGCCATTCGAAACCTAGAAAATGCAGAACTGCAATACCGCCGTAATGTTTTGCGCAATCCGGGGAAATGCGTTCATAAAACTGAATGAAAGGCAGTTTATTAAAATATTTCGGTTATCCAAAGACTTGTGCCGTGTTTTTATTCAGTTACTTGAGTCATACATGCGACCACAAAGAAGAGAGACTGATTTGGATGTGCAAAGCCGGGTAACATTTTTCTCTATTATTGTATATCTATGAACTAACATTAAATTTCAGATTTTAGCTGTTCTGAAATTTTAGGGAAGTGGTTGTTACCAGCCGGATGTTGCTTTAAATAAATACATCGATATGTGCCAAGCCTCGGTTTCTCCTTCAATTGACGAATTTATCAACGCTCTAAACCATCCAGAGATATTTGATCAATGGGTTGAATTTCCAAATAATTTTGAAAAACTCAACAGAATTAGCGAACAGTATGGTTTGCATTACGGGTAGTTATTGCATAATTACGTATTATCATTGTAGATTTTTCCAGAGCCATAGGTTCCCGGGAGTGATAGGATGTGCTTTTTGTTTGTCTGTAACATTAGTTCCACGTTTTATTTTTTAATATTAACCCACTTGACTAACAACAAGCCTCGATTATCGACACCAAGTAATGAAAAAGTAAACAAACGGTAAAAAATACGGTTAAACTGGAGAGAATTTAGTTTTTCACTGTGATTTGTCGACGTTGCCACAATTCCGGCTCGTAATTTTGCGTACGCTCACGACGATCGCAAATTAATATGCGAAGATGGCTGAAAAATTGAATTTTTAAAACGCATTCGTTTTCTAACACTCGTAAAGTTGCGCGTTCGCATGTAAACGATCAATTCCAAAAATTGCCTCCCTGGTGTTTTTTAAAATACACCCTTGCTTGTTTTGTATTAACACATACTCGAATTGTTTTTACTTATATAAGTCGATTAGATTTTTTCAATTTTATACAGTTTTTTTCACAATATTTTGACGTAATCACTTTTCACTCAAATTTTAAATATATTAATTTTCTGTTATGAGTTCCAATTGTACCAACTTATTTCTTTGTAAAATAAAATAAACTACTTTGAAAATAAAATGACAGACACATCACTGTCCAGGATCTAGTCGTCGTTGGAGAGACTATAGTAGAAAAAGTTAACAAACTTTTAACTTTTCCACTAATTATATACTCTAAAATTTGCGAGGGATGTCATTTTGTCAATTGTGGTTAAATATCAAAAGTTGATTGTTTTATAAACTAAATATTATGCTCTCACTATGGATACAACTGACTATTGCAAGCTGTTGCTAGGATATTTTATTAATTTTAATTCTGTTTTTTAGACATCGTGAAAGATCATAAACTATAAAGTATAAAGGGTAATTGAAACCACTAATTTATTCCACTAATTGCGAGGTTCTGATTGAAGCTTAAACTTTTACCCTCAAATTTTCATTCGAAACTCTAAAAGTACTTGGAAGAAAATTATAATAAATCGAAAAAATGTTAAGATTTTAACACCCTGTAGCTACGAAACAAAGGAGAATCGGACCTATGTTGATATGAAAAATAAATGTTATTTTTACGTGAGAGAGATGGCACATTGAAACACCGTGTATATGATTTAACTAGGGTTGCCAACCGTCCTCTATTCCAGAGGATCTACTGTCTACCTCTTTTTGATCTACTGTCCTCTGAAAAGGTCCTCATTTTTACATACCAAACTCAGAATCGTGTATCGCCGCAATGCCGTAAAAAATTGTTAATCCGTGTCTTTCGCTACTCCCACTCGTTTGTACAGAAAATAAGTCGAATGCTATTTACAAGTTACATTAGCTATATTTGCAAGGCATTCAACTGTGATGAAGATTAGAGATTATTTTGTGTCTTCAATATAGGCCACACTCCACAAAGACTTAGTAGATGCACTCTTCACCTGTTTGGATAGTCCCCGTTTTAATTTATTTTTAAAAATGTCTGTGTTTATTACTTTCAAGTCCCCTAACATGCATTATGTGAGTCACATTCACCACCGATATTTTCTACATTTTTATTTACTTCAAAAAAACGTTACGAACATTTTCTTCTCAATTAAATTTCAGCGTTGAACTGATGCGGTCTGCACTAAGTTACTAAATTTTCACGCATCGTGTCACTTTGCGCTGAATTTTAGATAATGGAACAAACAGTATATTCTTTTTTAAAAAATTGCTTTTTTTGTAACAGAATATGCTTTTCACTCTGCTAGTTATTCATTATTCGCATAAAAGAACGGTCGCGTAAAGAATCGTATTTTGTCGGAGAAAGAAAGTTTTTGTTTTTATTTCGCGTAGATGGTACGTAATTAAGAGAGAATTTTAACAGAGTGGTCCGAACTGTATTCCGAAAATTTCGGCAGCATATTTTGCAGGTCAAACTAAATAAAAAAGTTCCTATAAACGTATGTCCTAAAATGCTTAGTTTCGGAGATACAGGGTGTAGAAGTTTCATTTTTATTTCGACTTTTTCCAAATAATTTATGAAGTAACGTCAATATTTGGATGAAAATTGGTGTGTGGGATTTTTTTGACATGATAAATTTGATTTTGATGTTGGAATGGCGAGCCTGCACCAATTTTGGTGAGGGAATCAGCACGTTCATTTCGCTCTAGGCCGACATGTCCCAGTATCTATATTAGCGACACTTTGTTCCTATCTCCTAATATATTGAGTAGTTTCTTACAATGAAGAATCGTCATAGGCGTGCTTTTCGTTGCCTCAAGTGCTTCCAGCGCGGCTTGACTATCTGAAAATATGCATATTGTTTTCCCGGTGTATTGCTGTTGTACCAGCAGTTGCACACAGGTTTCAATAGCATATAGCTCAGCTTGGAAAATTGTGGTGTGTTTTCCAAGACTGTGGTAGATCTCAGTCTTTGGACTCAGTCTTGGAGTAAATTCCTGTTCCAGATCTTTTTCGTTTTTGGATCCGTCCGTGTACCAACACATTTCCGCTATGATTTATTATTCAAGCTAATACAACTTTTTTAGATTAGTAATCCGGGGCGCATATAATGGGGTAGTTACCACTACCAGGAAAAAATATAATTAAGATAGAAGACTGCCAAAAATAGATTAATAATAGGTACCAATTAAAATAGAAAATCCAGATCAATTTAAGTTTTATTTTCACTGTCAGTTTATAATTTACATTCTCGTAAATTCATTTTAAACCGCGTGAATTAGTGTTTTATATTCCTATAGGGACATTTATTAGGACAAAACATTTATAAAAAAAATAAAACTAAAATAAAAAAATGTTTTATTTCTAATTTAAACTTCTAACAGTTAGTTCGTGTTTTAATAACGAGAATTAGAAAACACTTTTCGTTTAAAAAATGTCTCTCAAAAAAGTTTTGTGATTAAAGCTGCAGTTTTCTATTTTTATTTAACTCGAAGCGAAACTACAAACATTTCCCTCTGGCTTTAATTTCTGACTGTGAAATGTACTACGCTATGCACTACGTTATTAATTTTTTACGTTATCGTGTCACTTTACGTTTAATTTAAAATAATGCAAGATATACGCTTTTAAAATTCCACTTTTTACGTAGCACTCTGTCTGTTTTTATCCTCTTACTTATTCCAGTTGCATATAACACAAATTACGTGAAATAGAAAGCATATCAAGAGAAAGAATTTATTTCATTTTAGTATTGTATACAGTATGTCCCCGGATTGTCTTTACAAGAGGAAAACCTTTTTTATTAGTGACATTTTGAGAAAAATGCATTCTTCATTACAATTTTTTCTTGTTTTAAAATGGTTAATCCCGTTTATACTTTTCCAAATTTCTATACCATTTTAGAGAAAATTGAAGAAAACTAGAAAATATGTAGTTGATATTTTTAACTATATTTTCCATAGTCATTTAGTCAATCCATCGTCCGTCATTAGTCAGTCCATTATGTGAGACAAGCCTATATCCTTGTAGAATGTGAAAAAAACATTTGCCTCAATTTAGAACTAGTCTTGACCTTAATAGTCACTATTCTAAATTATTTGATTTGCGTCTAGCCCCAGTAAGGCAACTATTAAGCTTTGGTTAGCGTGGTTATTTGGAGGGTGTTAATCCATTGGTTAGTTGGTTATTTGGTGGGGTTGGTTGGTTTTTACTAATTTATATTTGTTTTTTAGATATTCATTGATTTTCTTTATTTGTTTGTAATAAATTATATAGTAAGTCACAGCTGTTCTGTATCCGCTTTTGTCAAAAACTCTAACGTGATTGGTCAAGCTTAATAGTTGCCTTGCTGGGGCTAGACACAAGTATTATTTGCCTTTTAATCTCGTCAACAAATATGTACGTCTATAAAAACCGTTGAGGTTCTGTTAAAAAACATAAAAAATACTTTTTCATTTTCATTTTCATGAATAAAAACTTTATACCGAGCTTTATACTTATAATATTTCACAGTATATCTTGATTTTAATAAGGATAATTAAAAAAAATATATGTTTTTTTAAATGTTTTGTTCTATTCTGATTATAGCCAGTATGTTTTTTTAAATGTTTTGTTCTATTCTGATTATAGCCAGTCTATTCTGATTGTAGCCATTAAAGCCAAACTCTATAACTATAATAGAGAAAACCGGCAAACAAAACGGCCAACTTTTTTCGCTAAATTTTCTATTTTTATTTCGGACAGAACCTGCAAAACATTTAAACTTTAATTTCTGCCTGCAAAAACTGCAGCGTATACAGATTATTATTTTTTTTATTGCTGTGTCACTTTACGTTGAGTTTTAAATAATACAACGGGATATATGCATTTTGAAGTTTTATTTTTGCATAGAAAAATTATTTTTACTCGGTTGTTTGTGTAATTCGTATAAAATAATAGGCACATAAAATAGACACTATTTAGAAAAACTAGTATACCGTGTGCGTCTGAAAAGTGGCTCACTCCTATAACTTTTTTATTTTTTAAGATAAAAAAACGAGTATAAAATCATACAGTATTGTATGATTTTATAATTTTCTGTATTTTACCTTAAATGTATATATCAATCACAGCTTATTCACTATCAGCTAGTCATATTCGATTCCAATCACTACCAATTAACATATTGACGTGGAAGAGTATTTTGCTGATGGTTGATCAATCTGACTTGACTGACAATTGATCTGACTGACAATTTGACTGTTGGGAAACATTTTATTCGATTTTAAATTGTATATATTTCCTTAAATTTTAATATAGGTACTCTTAACTGAAGTATTTTTATGATATTCGTATATGTTATTTTGTTTTGTTTTTGTTCTTTATTAATATTCTTTGTTTATTTTTTTTGCCTAGGTTTAGTATCAATCTTATTTGTTTTATTTTTATTTTTTTGCTCAGCTTTTTTAACAAGAGGAATCTTAGCAACAATAAAGCATTGATTGATATTAAAACCATAAAAGAGAATTAATGCATAAAGAAAATGTCGCAGTCATTTCCAAAATATAAGGAAAGTTATAATATTATTAATTTTCTAGATAGTATGCCCAGGGAATCATAAAAGCCAAGGACCAAACTATTTACATAATAAAGCTGTGATATATAACATGATATTATAAACCCCCTAGATGTTTAAACTACGTGATTTTCGTATTAGATATTTCTATTTCTGTTATTATTTGTTTCATAATTTCATACTAAGGGAGGAAATAATAAAACTATATTTATACCAAGTTTCTAGAAGATTGTTCTAAATTTAATATTCTATATATCCTATTATCCAAGTCATTAGTCAAAAATGGCTAATTAGTGACAAAAATCTTAAGAGTTTTGGATATGCTGTTAAACTGCTTCTTTGCAATTAATTATTGATATGTGTTAAAATTCCCGCAGATAGAAGGTATGCTCGAGGAGGGGAAGGAGATGTTTTCTTTTCACTCTTTTGCTTATATCCCGGAAACTGATAGACCGGGTGCGTCTCAAAAGTGGCTCACTCCTATAACTTTTTTTTATTTTTTTTTTCAGACATACATACGAGATTTGGTATGTTAGTATATGACATAAATTAGGATTGATTGACGTATTCAATTGTTTTTGGTCACTTCCTGTTCCACCAGAAATGACTTATGATTTTTAAATGGCACCGTCGGTATTTTTTTACTTTATTCGATAGAAAATGACATTCTGAATAGAATGACATATCATATGTCAACTTTTGACATTTTCGCTTAAAATAAAATTGAATTTGAAATTTCAATCTAGAGTGTCAAGGCTGTGTTAAAAACACTAGTTTTTAATCAAGGAGCCTTGGAAAATATATTTGATCGTCTAATGTTTTTAGTGTCTTTTCCTGGCCGGTTAAAAGATGCCCAAATCGTATTTTTAATCATATCTCAATTTTTTCAAATGGAACGATAGTGGCGCATTAGCATATTTGGAAAGAGCATTTTTTTACGAATAATTTGGTACCACACACTTGGTATTTCGAGTGAAATTGTCGTTATGAATCGTATGTTCAAATAAACCATATTCGAAAATGTCAAAAGTTGACATATGATATGTCATTCTATTCAGACTGTCATTTTATATCGAATAAAGAACAAAATACCAAAGGTGCCATTTAAAAATCAAAAGTTGTAGTCACTTCCGGTGAAACAGGAACTGACCGAAAACAATTGAATACGTCAATTAATCCTTAATGTATGTCATATATTAGTATAGCAAATCTCGATTTTTTATTTAAAAAAAACAGTTATGGGGTAAGCCACTTTTGAGACGCACCTGGTATAAAAGAAAATACTCCACTACTGCCGTAGAGTAGAAGACAAAAACTCCGAGTACAGGGAAAACCTACAGGATCCTTTAATACCGTATGATCGAAAAAAAAATGGTGACCAGTTGGCTTGGAAATGACGATCGATGACATTTCCAATATAATTTTACATATAAAATGACAGCGATCTTCATTTCATAGCCATCGCTGACGCCGTTTTTATTCGATCAAACGGTATTATTCATATTAATTACAGGATAATTTTATAAAATTCAAAATTCATATCAAATACATTTATTGCAATACAATTTAAATAATATGTCGAAAATTTTAATGAAGATAGAATTAGTTCAAAAAGAAAATGGTAATAATTTTTCAAAGAAAGATGAAGGTTAGATAACAAATAGTATTAGATAGTAAGCCGAGAGATTAAAAAGATAAACAACAACATTATTTACACAATTATCAACGACTCGAAAATTTAAATACAACTTTAGTATCTATAAATATGTAATTTTATAAAACATAGATTTTAATCCAATTAAAATGAGTGCTTTTTCTAATTAAGCTTCAAAGAGTGCGTGGGTTTTAATAACGAAAATTAGAAAACACTTTTCGTTTTTGAAAAAAAGCTTTTTGAAAAAGTTTCCTGATTAATATAGCAGTTTTTATCAACTTTATAAATAGAGACAGCCGACATCCAGTGCGGGCTTCACGTTATCGCTCGGTTTTCTATTTTTATTTAATTTTCGAAAAACCTGCAAACATTCCCGTTTAACTTTACTTTCTGACTGCAAAAAATGCTGCGTTGTGCAGTACGTTTTTTTTACATTACAGTTGTCACTTTAGGTTGAATTTTAAATAATGCATCTCGTCATTGCGTCATGTCCATAGATAAAAGAAAATAATCTTCTATTAAGAGTCATGTCATTGCGTAACCTTAGAGAACATTGAATCACCTCCTTATACAGGGTGTTTCAAAAAACATGTGCCATCTCTCGTGGGGAGATTCCTCACGTAAAAATAAGATTTATTTTTCATATCAACATATGTCCGATTCTGCTCTGTTTCGTAGCTACAGGGTTTTAAAATCTTAATATTTTTTCGATTTATCAGGGCCGTCTTGAGGGGTGGAGCAGAGGATCAGTTGCTCCAGGCGGCCAAATTTGAGAGCGGCCGTTTCGGTACAATTGTACTGAATTCGGTACATCTTGACCAAATTCGGTACGTCATGCGTCAGTACTACTATTTTGGGAAAATGGTCATTTTCGGTACGAAATTTCCAACAGTAACAGTATAAATGCAACTAGTAAACTGCTTCAGAGTGTGAAACTCGACATCATTGAGTCCACAAAAGCTCTAAAAGCTATCGACGACTATTTTGTCAAAATAAGGACTGCCGACCATTTTAGAGAAATATTAGTGGATGCTGCAGAGCTGGCAGAAGAGCTGGAAATTGAAGCAGTTTTTACTAATGACATTAGAGCTCGTCCCAGAAAATTAAACTAGACAGTTTTTGTATGAATCAGTGGATGAGTCAATTTTAGATCCACAGGAAAAGTTTAAAATCGAATTTTTCTTTGTTGTCCTGGATACAATCCATGAGGCTCTCCAGGAAAGGTTGTTAAAAGCTCACTCGGACTATTTTTCGTTTTTATACGACTTCACAGTTCTCGAGAATATCAACGAGAGGAAACAACAAAGCATTGTATGGATCTTCATCTCTATTTAGCGGACGGAGACAAATATGATATTAATGGCCTAGAGCTTCGGGACGAGATATTAGCTCTAATTGTTCTAATACCACCAGATAATGCCGAAAACTTCAGTTGTCCAAAACAAACACTAAAATATTTAAAAATTCACGATCTGATTGGAAACTTTCCAAATATTTACCAAACCAAACTTCAATCAAACCAAACCAAACCAAACTTCAGTTGTCCAAAACAAACACTAAAATATTTAAAAATTCACGATCTGATTGGAAACTTTCCAAATATTTACATCTTCATATATAATATATATATATATATATATATATATATATATATATATATGTATATGATTTACATCTTCATATGATTTGATATCGATGGAAAAAAGTCAGTGGTGCACACGTTTTTTTTGAAAAATATTCCAGTGATAACCCATATGCACGTCCCTGGTGATAAAGATATCGACACTTTTTAGCATTAAAATATGTAGCACTTATAGTAACTTTTACCCTTAAAATTTCATTCGACTAAAAACACTTGAAAGAAAATTATTATATGTCGAAGATTACTAAAATTTTAACACCCTGTAACTATGAAACAAAGCAGAATCGGACCTATGTTGATATGAAAAGTTAATTTTATTTTTATGTGAGGAATCTCCACACGAGAGATGGCACATGTTTTATGAAACATCCTGTATAAGCTGATCCACTTATCTTAAAATTATGGAAACACGATAATAAATCACAACCAACAGAATCGAAATATTTGCCAACGTAGTTAACTTACAAAATACTTTTTTTATCGATTTGTATTTTTTAGCAATCTCAGAGGAAGTTGATTACTATTTTATTTATTTTTAATGGAGTGTATATTTCAATAAATAACCACTAATGTAGTAATTCTAAAGTGTTTTTGGTGGGGTATGTTGGCGTTTGCTTGGTTTTGCATTGTTACCTGTTCAATTTCAATTTAAAAATAGATGCAGTTTTTCTTAAATTATATAAAATCGGCTTGTTCAAAATTGTTCAAACTTGGCATGTCTATTTAGCATACGCAGACTTTTAAAAAAACTGTCTACAGCTTCGCTGTAAAATCAATAGTGGAGCCAATATTTCGACAGTTCAAAAGTTACACCACCCGGTATACAAGATTAGTGCGCTATTGAATTTTTATATCACAAATTAATTTTAATTTTTGTTGCAGATGATGCCGATGACAACACCAAAGGTAAGAAAAAAACTATTTTCATTACTATTACAGTTATATTTGAGCCCCTTAGCTTCCAAGTGGTGTAAGTCTAAAATTTACGAAAACGAGTTAAAGTTATTATATCGTTCGTCAAGGATGACTCTATCCATTTGCCAGTTCATAATTTAAGCCACTATGAGCAGCACCAGGTTTGTCAACGAAACAAATTGGCTGCGCGGCTTGGGAACAGGTGTTGTAACTCCGTATAAGCACGCAGTAAACTAACATAACATCAAAAGCCAGTGCACGTAGTCACGGTCAATGTAATTTCGTCTGATTTCACACACCTTGTGAAGGCGGTGTTTAAAGTGCTTATCCTTAAAGATATTTTGTGCATAATATAAGAAATTAAAACCAATATTTTAATATTTATTTCACTTTGTTAATAAGATATTTCATATTTGATTTTTATACATTAATTTTATGATATCCTTTTGTGTAAACTGTGAAAATTCCTATTCAATTATTGCATTTATATAGAATTAAGTATGAATAATAAAACAAAGGCGTTATTTTCTCAAATTGTTAATTTTGGACTTATACCAACTTTGTAGCTAAGGGCTCAATTGATATAAAAAAATCTATATTCAGAGTATTTATTAGAAATAATAACGTTTTCTACTAAAAACATATCTATATAAACATGGATTCGAAAATCCTTATTTTACTAAAACAATATATTATACGATTGTGTACCTAATATATTTTACTATACACACTATTATACCGTATGATCGAAACAAAATGGCGTCCAGTTGGCTTGGAAATGACGATCCCATATAATTTTACATATGAAATGACAACGATCTTCATTTCATACCCATCGCTGACGCCGTTTTTATTCGATCATACGGTATTTATAAATACTACTTTGCTATATATTATATTACACATACTATGAAATCTATGTTGTATATGAAATGAACAAAATTCTTACAGCTTTAGAATATATTAATAAATAATATTTTCTTGCCTTTAGCTGTGTATTTTTTCTAATTTCGAAAAATCGAAAGTTGAGAAAAAAAAATAAAAAGCAAAAAGAAAATTGTTTTGCTTGTCGTAATTCACTCAGCTAAATGCAAGAAAATATTATTTATTAAAATCTATGTTGTTGGTATAAGTATAGTGTTGTAAACCCTAAAATTTGATATGCCCAATATCGTATAATCTACATATAACTTTGCCACTTTAAACATTTCTTTTAATAGATCCCTAGATTTATTTTCTTATTCACCAGGCCGAAAAATATATATTCAACCAAAACATAGCACTTGACAAAATTTTCTGATTTGGCGTGTATATTTTTAGACCGCTTTATTATGCATGCCAACAACTAAATTTGCCGATTAAATATTATGTGCCGTAAACGTATTTTAAAACTTCTATATAAAAGTGCAGTTAAACAGAATAATTACAATATTTTCAAATAACTGCAACTTAAATTATTATATGTTATTATTCGTTTTATATCTTAATATCCTTGAAAAAATAACTCTGAAACACTTTTAAAATTTTAAGATAATTTACGTTATTTTTTAGTCAAAATGTTTGAAAACGATTATTATCTGAAGAAGAATCTGACTATGTCTACACAAATGAATGCAATTCAGTAATGTTGGGCCCACATAGAAAGAGCAAAACAGTTTTAGTGAAAAATTTTTGACTAATTGTGGATTGATGCTGTAATGCAGATTAAATATGCTAACGCACAGTGATCACTCGCGAGCGTTAAGGTAGGTTTTGGCTCGTTTAGTCACAGTGAAGCTGATCGACTTCGACCTTCGCTTTATGATAAAATACCTTTTATCACGGCCCGTTCTGTATCTGCTGAGGTGCATATTTGATTGGAAATAAAACATTTTGCTTCTCTTCGGAACATAATGTTTTTATAAAAGACAAAAACATTTTTATAGTCTATCCAACGATAAGATTCTTTACAGTGATAGATGTCTCTGTCATTTTATTTTCCAAGTAGTTTATTTTATTTTGCAAAGAAATAAGTTGATACAACTGGAACGCATAGCAGGAAATTAATATACTTAAATTTTTACTGATAAGTGATTACTTCAAAATATTGTGAAAAAACTGTATAAAACTGAAAAAATATAATCGAGTTATTTTATTAAAAAAAAAACGGTATGTGTTTAATACAAAACAAACAAGAACAAATCACCACATACCAAAAAATATAAAAAGAACTATTTCTTACTTTCAAGCCTGAAGAAACTTCCCGCATTTATTATATGTATTTATCAATATAACTTATGTACAAATACAAATTTGTAATATTCCACAGGAATAAATAAAACAAACTATTTTATTAATAATTAACTTTAATCTTATTTTTTTATACCAGTACCTTTTGACGTTATTTTTCTGCGAGTACTGCAGTACTAAAATCCATTATTTAACTATTGTGTGATGTCGATATTTTGCAGCTACTCCAGTAGTATGTTTATTACGATCCTTGTAGCATATACGAGATGCACTTATCTACGACGAGATGGTATACAAACTTTATGGATGGTAACTTTATTGGTGTATAAGACTTTAGCGAGTATTAACTATAAACTGAGCTGCTCTGAGTCTACAGTTAATTTTCCCTCGATTTTTCCTCCACTTGACTTCAAAAGACACAAAACACAAGTACTCACACAAATCAAAATGCATCATCTTCCAAAACGCAGGGTATTTGACATAAGTTGACACAAAATTATAACCTATAATTTTGCAAGACTTTGACAAGCCTCAAAAATCTAAAGACGAGTTCATACGCATCGGCGTCGGTTTGTCATTCATCGTTCCGTCAGATCAATAAAATTGTAATATGATCTGTCATTTTTGAAATAAACCAATAAAACTGGTTAAAAACAACAAGATACGACGCATGACGGATTTATATTTAAACCCATCCATAGTTAACCAAAAAATATTAGAAACTTTTTTAATAAAATAAATAAATTGGTATGGGACGTCATCTGTTTTTCTTCTGTCATCGTCTGTCGAAATCTTACCTGAGAAAAAAAAACATAGTATATACCGACACAAAAACGTTTTTGACTAAAACAGTTTGCACTTTATGTGTGCGTGCAGCCCAAATCTATAGATAATATACATCGTATTATTTCAAAATTGTAAGAATGATTATTTATAAAAAACGCATAAAATAGTTTTAGTCTTCTCCTAAACTTCTTTTACGACAAAATACTCCATACCCTTTCCTTATCCGATATAATGCTTTTATAGAGCTGAGGTTTTAGTGAATATGTGCAGCGTCTATTATTCAAGATTACCACTATGGATAATCTTACGTCTTCCAAAGCTGGTGCTGTGTAGATCCACGTATTTACATCAGAAAGCGCTCGTAAGCCGAACATTTCTCTGTTGGCAGAATCTAATATAATAGTGGAACATTCTATTTGTCAAGCTGCGTCAGATGAAATTGAAAGTAAGATATATGTAATAATATATCCTTCTGACACATATTCTCTTATTTTCACTCAATTTCAAATTGAAATAAAACATACATTTTAACTGGAGGTAATGTTGTCTTTACATATATTATGGATAATTTTAATGTGGGTTAACATAAGATTAACATTGTATTAGTTAAAGTATGAGTAATGTATAGTAATAGTAGTATGAGTATTGTTATCGAGCGACAGCGGCCTACTAATATCTATATTCTGCTTACTATCTATTATCTGCGATTTGCTTACCGTGTGTAATAAGAATATATTATGTTTATTATATAGTTGTTTTTTTTTGTTGGATCTGGGTTACCTAGATTTTATCATAGCGCCCTCTACTAGTAGGAGTCATATTGACATCAAAATCAAATTTCTCATATCAAAAAACTCCCAGACACCAAATTCCATCCAAATATTGATGTTACTTCAGAAATTATTTGGAAAAAATCGAAACAAAAATGAAACTTCTACACCCTGTATCTCTGAAAGTAAGAATTTTAGGACATACATTTTTTACTTATTTTTATCTGCAGAATATGCTGTTGAAGTTTCCGGAATACAGTTCGGACCACCCTGTATATATAGATTTCAGTACAAACTGCCGATCGTTTTCTATATTTACATCAGAGGAGAGAAAATATACAAAATTGCTATTGGTATTTTTTAATTAGATTAAAATATAGCGACACTATCAAACAATACTAATCACAAATTCATACAAATTATTTATGGCTGACACATTTTCTCTAATTAAAAATATAATTCCAAAATTTAACACCAAGGAAACGTCATTAGTTTAACATTAACAAATTGTATTCTATGCACAAGAAAGATTAATTTATAATTCATTTATTACCATCAGAAACATCAACAGCCGAAATATGAGTATAACAACAAATTAACCAAATATAATCGCGTTGGTTATTTATAAAAAATGTCACAACTTCGTTTAAAACTAATAAGTCACAATTTAGACGATATCCCGTTAGAAAACACGAGACGGAATACTTACTTCAATGACATATTAATAAAAATGGTCTATTTATATTTACTTGCCGCCGCCGCCGGTGTGTATGTTGTTGGCTTCTATCGACACTGCTCCGACATTGAAAACAAAACAAAATATTAAGTCAGTTAAAATCGAATATTTTTATCTAATTGTACTAACATTACTATTCATATAAAAAGATTTAATCAGTTTTTATTTGAATAATAATTTATCTTTTAATTAAGCATTTTTTTTATCGTAAGAATAGCAAGATGCTTCCTATTAATAAACTTGATGAATGATTTTAAAAATCTGTTATCACAACATATTCTTGTTCTTTTTTTATAATTTTAAGTCTATAAAAATAATATAATATGCGTTTAAAAAGATCGTAGTACCTACTACATATACTATTACACAATGTATAATAATTTAATGTTTAAACAAAAAGTTATCGAATATATAAAATTATCGCGTCACAATTTTAGTGCTAAGAGTCGTCAATACAATGGTCACAATTTTTTTTTTGGCAATTTTTTTATTTTTTTTTATGATATGGCATTAAAAATACATACAATCCCAAATTTTCACCGTTTTACCGTCAACTCCTGTTTTTTAATAGCGATATTAATAATTCAATAATTTTCAACCTCGTGAATAAAAATGACTGTTGGGCGATTCCATGATTACTAACGGGACAAACTGAACGAAAAATAGAATGTTTTCGAAAAATATTTATATCTTATATCGTTCATATAACAATGACCTAGTAATATTTGTTAGCAATGATTTTAAGTAATAATTTGCCAAAAAAATATTACTTGAATATTAATTAGATTGGCGGAAATATTTAATTTTTGTTTATTAGTCGCCCACCTTTAACACCTTTAACTATGACATTTGTCACATTTTTTTCTGAAAAGTCAGTTTGCCCTGTCAAGTAAACGCGAGCACTTTTTGCCCAGAAAAATCATTTTAAAAATTAGGATGAGCGATTCCGAAAGTCTCCCTTCAGATGTAGAAGTTGCTGCAGTACGTGCCACGGAATCATTATTGCCGGAAAAGTTAATATATTTAGATATTCGTAGTTGTTTTTCATTATTATAAAAACTAGTTGTGTTATAGATTCATAACACCACTCGTTGTGTTATGAATCTCATAACGTAACTGAAATACTAAAAAAATAGTGATGTAAAAACGTTATAACTAAACGGTTGTAGATAAAAAATATTTATATGGCAAAACAACGTTTGCCGATCAGGTAGTATCTTTATAGATAACATATATGTTATTGATTACTGAAGAACTCTTTTATATTGTAACGTAAAAATAGAGTTACTTAAGATCATAGTAACTTTTTGTTCATCATCGTCTCTTACCATGTCGTAATACTAACCATGTAACAGTGTTTTTATTTTACGATCTTCATCTCATCTATATATCAACATAGCTTCGCGTTTAGTAACTTGTATGCCCTACATTCTGTACACCCGATCTGACATGATCGTATAATTAAATTGTTATTGTTATGGGAAAAGTTTTGTTTGTTCTTGTCGCTAATATAGTCGTGAGCTTCACGTGCGACAGACTTGACAACAATGATTTGAAACATGACTGGAATATTATTAAATATCTTGTATTGCCACTAGGAATTGCTGAAATATGATTCTTAATATCAGACAGACGTATATTCCCTCGTATGTTGGTGACAAGCTTTGGTGACTATTATCGTAATGTCATATCAACACTGAGTAGATCTCTATATTAAAATTTAAAAAACGTTAAAAAGTAACGATACAGACTTGGTTTTAATAGAACTAAGGTTATTAAAAAATAATAACTGTAATAACTAAGTGTACAAACAAACAAAAAACTTGTAAAAATACTCTAATACTTTGTATATTGCCTCCCACGACTGCAATAACTGTATGTAGACGTCGGTTCGTACTGTTAATGAGACTGCAAATGTGAGTGTGTTACGTTTTCGTATTCTTCTTCAAGGACCAAGCGAATATTCATAATTTCGGCTATCTTTAACAACATCAATGGCTTTTGCACAAACTTCGACACTAAGAATCATAATCAATCGTACACAACAATAATCACCAAAGCTACCTAATCATTATGAAGAAAACGATAATCAAAAAGTAACGATAATTGAAAAAAAAATTTAATGTTTGCAGCAAGTTCATTTAGCTCTTAAAAATTAACCAAGGCATGTCTTGACATGAATCAAAAAACTAAATATTCAGGAGACATGGTTCTGACTGCAAAATAATGTTTTAGGAAAATTTGCTCTCAAAATTATTGCACATGGTGTTTTAAATATAGGGTAAAAAACAACTCTTCGATTAATCCTGTATTATAAGTCAAATACTAAAGTTTATAATAAACTGAGTTTACGAATTAAAGTTGATATATTTATATACAGTTTGCTAACAAATACGGAAATTCGGCTAAAAATAAAAAAATATAACATTTTAAAATAGTTCACATATCATTTTTAATTATAAATTTTGGCTTAGAAATGACGATCAATGACATTCTCCATATAATTTTCCAAATAAAATGACAACGATTTTCATTTCATAAGCATCGCTGACGCTATATTTTTTCGATCATTATTGTATAAATTACTTTCATTCATTTCTAAATTATTGTAAATTATTTTTTGTTAGCTCTGTAACATTTACGTTCCACTGCTGCTACATGCCCAGCGTATCATTTTTAACTTACTACTTTTAACTGACCGCATGTGCCAGGATTCATTAGATACTATCTATAAATAGCGAGAGATACAGTTTTGTCACTGTGTGGCGGGCGCCTATTATCATGTATTAAAAAATATCTATGCAGCTCGGTAAATTTTGTTTGGTGAGAGCAGCGCCCACCTATTTGGGTTCTTTTTTATTTTTCGCTGTGGCGCGACTAGTTTTCTATTAGCCGCCGCTTATATATAATATATACGCCGCCGCCGTACTAATTTGCGTTGAGGGACATCTGTTTAACATTAATTGTTACAATTTATTTCAAAGTTTATAAAAATATATGAAATTATAGAATGAAAATTTGTTTTTAAATACAACTTTAAGATAAAAATAGATTTATAATAGCTATTTTTAAATCTACGAATTTTTATTTATTTTATATAAATAGAAATAGGTACAATACATCGAATTAAAAAGAAAACATATGAAAATAGAACAATGATAGATTTTTGTTAGTGTTACTTACTATTTATTCTGTTGTAGTAATTTTTTATAGTTTCAAACAAAATACCAGTAGTATGTTATTTAAGTTCTCTAATCATATTTAATAAAAATATATTTTTCAAGTCAGTAGTGACTTAAAACGAATGATAAATTAAGATCAGATATTTTTTTAGTCTATAACTGTGCATTTATAGGTATATTTATAATAGAAGTTAAAAAAATAAGTAACAAGGCTTCTGCTGCTCTGTGTATTATAGTTATTTATGGTACTAGTGTATTATCTTACATATAACGCAGGCTGGGAAATGTTTAGCCTAGGACTAATTGTCTCAAGTAACTTATATGTTATAACACCCGAGTGCCATACAAAATTTTATCCAACAGAACAGAACAAACCAATAGCAGAACGGTTTCATGTCCAATGTCTAAAAAATAATTGATTTAAAAGGATCTACCAGGTCTACTTTCATTGTTGCGAATTAATAAATTATCAGAGTGTGTTTATGTTACTATGCAATACAGATGTGCGTTTTTTTGTAAATAATAAATATCACTGACATTAAGACATCATGTAGACAAATCTTGATTTTTTAAAGATAAAATACCTAGTGAATTATCAACCAGCAAGTCAGATTTTAAAGAAAAATGATTCAGGAAGATCTTCCGCAAATGATTCAGAAATGATTCAGGAAGATCTTCTTAACCAGGCAGAGGCGGCTACAGCACAAATACTGCCAGAAAAGTCTCGTGGCGTATATGATAGGGAATTCATAACATACTAATTTGTTATAACTTCAAAAACTCACGCGTTTGTTATTATTTATTTTATATGCATGTATACATGTGAGTAATATCTGTATAAGTAGTGGCTGTTGGATAAAACTTTTTTTTTAATATTATACACGGTGCATCTTAAATAAGTGCAAGTATTGTCAGGGTTGTGACAATACTTTCTTTACAATTTTTTAAAAATAAATTTGTAATAGCTATTTTTAAATCTACGAATTTTTATTTATTTTATATAAATAGAAATGGGTACAATACATCGAATTAAAAAAAAACATATGAAAATAGAACAATGATAGATTTTTGTTAATGTTACTTACTATTTATTCTGTTGTAATTTTTTATAGTTTCAAACAAAATACCAGTAGTATGTTATTTAAGTTCTCTAATCATATTTAATAAAAATATATTTTTCAAGTCAGTAGTGACTTAAAATGAATGATAAATTAAGATCAGATATTTTTTTAGTCTATAACTGTGCTTTTATAGGTATATTTATAATAGAAGTTAAAAAAAATAAGTAACAAGGCTTCTGCTGCTCTGTGTATTATAGTTATTTATGGTACTAGTGTATTATCTTACATATAAGGCACGCTGGGAAATGTTTAGCCTAGGACTAATTGTCTCAAGTAACTTATATGTTATAATACCCGAGTGCCATAGAAAATTTTATCCAACAGAACAGAACAAACCAACAGCAGAACGGTTTCATGTCCAATGTCTAAAAAATAATTGATTTAAAAGGATCTACCAGGTCTACTTTCATTGCTGCAAATTAATAAATTATCAGAGTGTGTTTATGTTACTATGCAATACAGATGTGCGTTTTTTTTGTAAATAATAAATATCACTGACATTAAGACGTCATTTAGACAAATCAGCTGGTTGTGACGCGATTCCGGCGGAAATCTATAAGTGTGCAAGTAAAGAACTTATTGGTCATCTTAAGGCTCTCTTCGATGTCATATGAGAAAGCGGAGAGGTACCTCAGGACTTTTGCAACGCAAATATAGTGAATATATTTAAGAACAAAGGAAGTGCATCAGACTGCGGAAACTACCAGGGAATTTCACTCTTGGCTATCGGCGGAAAAATTCTTGCAAAAATTATGTCAAACCGCCTGCACCCACATATAGAAAAAATCCTCCCAGAATCGCAAACGGGTTTTCGCACTAACCGCGGCACCGTCGATTCCATATTTTCCATCCGCCAACTACAGGAAAAGTAAAAGAACAGCAGTCTAACTTTATGTTGCCTTCATCGACCTAACAAAGCCTTCGACTCTGTGAACAGAGATGCACTTTGGGCAATTATGAAAAAGTTCGAGTACCCAACAAATTTCTTACAGTATGTAAAAGCCTCCATAACAACAACCAGTCAAGAGTGTCACATCATGGATCACTAAGCGATCCCTTCCTGACAAATACAGGAGTTAGGCAGGGATGTGTCTTAGCGCCTCTCCTATTCAACATATTCATGGCAGCGCTCTCCATTATAGTGGACAGCAAACTGCAGGAGAGAGGATTGGGCATTAGAACAGATATGATGGCGGTCTGTTCAACATAAAAAGACTCAGGGCAAAAACACGTACAAAATTCATCACAGAACTTCAATACGCTGACGATTGCGCTCTAGTTGCAAAAACTGTACAGCAATTACAAGAAATGTTGAACACATATACCTGGGCATACGAGGCTTTGGGCCTTAAGCTAAACATCGACAAAACTAAAATCATGTGCACTCCCCCGGAAGATCACAACAATGCTATAAAAATCGGAGAAGAACTACTGGAATATGTAGCGGAATTCAATTATCTCGGCAGTTTGATTTCGGAAAAGGCCAATATCGACTCTGAAATTCAGCACAGGATTAGCAGCGCTTCAAGAGCATTCTGGAAATTAAAAGACAGGGTTTTTTACAACCATGACCTGAGCACAAAAACGAAACTTGCAGTGTACCGAGCAATAATAATCCCCACTATGTTATATGGGAGCGAAACCTGGGTGCCGTACCGCCGACACATGAACGCATTAAAAAAGCTGCAACAGAGACACCTTAGACAACTCTTAAGAATCAAATGGTTCCATCACGTCTCAAACGTATCGGTTCTTGAAAAAGCTAACTGCGAGAGTATTGAAGTCATGGTTACAAAATCCCGACTAAGATGGGCTGGTCACGTATGCAGAATGCAAGAAAACCGCATACCAAAATCACTGCTTTACGGTGAGCTTGTAGACGGTAAGAGGAGGCCAGGTGGACAACTCAAAAGGTACAAGGACATTTTCCACGAAAACTTAAAGGGGATTAATGTGCAGAATGAGTGGGAAGTAGCAGCTCACAATAGAACTCAATGGAGAAGAATTGTAAACTCAGTTAACAGCGAGAACCAAAAAGTTAAGAGGCAACAAAGCAACCGAGATTTTTGAATGTCCGGAGTGCGGTAGACAAATAACACCACGTATTGGGCTTTTCAGTCACAGAAAGGCTCATGAAAGAAAACGCCTTGCGTGACCATCTTCTGATGCGTGTCAAATACTCGTCAGCGAGTAATGGCAGTATGTATGTAGACAAATCTTGATTTTTTAAAGATAAAATACCTAGTGAATTATCAACCAGCAAGTCAGATTTTAAAGAAAAATGATTCAGGAAGATCTTCCGCAGATGATTCAAAAATGATTCAGGAAGATCTTCTTAACCAGGCAGAGGCGGCTACAGCACAAATACTGCCAGAAAAGTCTCGTGGCGTATAGGATAGGGAATTCATAACACACTAATTTGTTATAACTTCAAAAACTCACGCGTTTGTTATTATTTATTTTATATGCATGTATACATGTGAGTAATATCGGTATAAGTAGTGGCTGTCGGATAAAACTTTTTTTAATATTATAAACGGTGCATCTTAAATAAGTGCAAGTATTGTCAGGGTTGGTAGATCTCGATAAAAGAAACATATTTTCTCTTTAGCGTTTTTCAAATAAGTCCAAAATAACCGAGATATTTTACTTTGAAAATATAAAAAAAAAATGATTTTTCGCTTACATTTTGAGAACAGTTTTTTTGTTTTTTTTTTATTGTAAATTTAATCTACTACCTATATTGCCATATATGCTTTTTTGGCTAAAAATTAAAAAAAAACATAAAAGTTTTTTCAAAAATTCCGAATTTATTTTTTTTTTGCAGAAAAAAATAGTTTCGGGTAAAGACGTAATTTCGGGTAAAATATACCACATCTAAAATTATTTGCACTTATTTAAGACTCACCCTGATATCATTGTCTATGTTAGTTTTAATTTATTTCAGTACAAATTTCTATAAACCGTCTTTGGTAATATAGGTAATATAGATATTATTTTTTCATAGTTGAATGATGTATGAGACGCACTTCTTTAAATTGATAACGGACAACTTAACTTGATTGCCATTTTTTTATTCAAGGGTATGTGATACAGTTTGATGTTATTAGGACTTCTTATTTATAACCAATTATTACTTTCTGTCATTACAATTTATTTTATATTTTGTTCGGGTGGTTGCAAGATGATGAGGAAAAAGCAAAAATAAACTACATTTTCGTTCCGGTAAAAGCGATAACTCTGATGAACGCTGGTTGATGGCCCCTACCTGCTTTAACTGTGAACTAGACGATTTGACAACACACTTTATTTTTTATAAGCTCGAGACGGCGCTGGTTGCCGGTAAGCAGAAATCTACCTCCACTATGTTTGTACTCTAGACAGTGAGACATCCCTCGTAGAAACTCATTGGTGTATAAAGAAAACTTTGTAATAGAGTTGTTACATGATTAGAGAAAAATCACCATTTTATAGCATTAAATAGTTAACACTAGTGTATTAATTTTATTGACTGTTTTCAAACGACACAATTAAAAATATATTAAATATAATAATACTAAAATTTCAGAATTTTTAAACAATATATACCTACTAATATTAGCACTTATGAAATTTAATACTCTTTCAGTATATTTCTTGTAAACTTATATCGACGAAATTTCTTGCATTTTAATCTGATACAATGTATAAATTCTCAATTTGAACCAGTAAAATAAAGTGTGCGCATTAGGGCGTAACTAGAAATTACGAAACTTTATTAAAACACATAAATTATGAAATAGGGATTAGCATTAATTTATAGTGCCGAGGCTGATTTAAAATATACGGAGGCTATTTAAATGCCTAGATTTTACGATAATAAAGTCCGCGAACAAAGGACTTGTTCAATAACTTAGGAGGGACTTAATATTGTACATCGAACGATGTTGCACACAAAATTTTATAAACTTTATAAAGGACACATTGTTAATAATTAATAACAATTTTTTTTCTTTTTTTTAACCGAGGTTATTTAGCTTTTTCAAGTTAGTAAAATCCCTCATATTCTCAATCTTTCTGTAGGGATCGGAATCCTGGACAATGAAAACATCAGCTTTACGAAGAATAGATGCATTTGAAATGTGGTGCTGTCGACGTATGAATATTATTGATAGAGAAACGCACAAATGCATCTATACTAAAGGAGTTCAAGGTCAAACACAGATTATTAACAATATGTCGCCGACAAATACTGAAATACTTCGGCCATACTACAAGAGGCGAGGGAGACAACCTAGAAAACTTAATAGTACAGGGAAAGGTAGAAGGAAAACGACCGAGAGGGAGGTCACCTCTTAGATGGATAGACCAAGTTAAGAAAATAGTACCACTACAAACTCTACTAACTGAAGCAATGGAAGAAAATACATTTAATATTTATTAATGACTTTCAACTACCTAATACGTACCTAATCATATATTTTAATAAATAATAATAAGTACCGTATGATCGAAAAATAAACCGCGTCACCGATGGCTATGGAATGAAGATCGCTGTCATTTTACATGTAAAATAATTATATAGGGATATCATCGATGTTTATGTTTAAGCCAACTGGACGCCATTTTTTTATCATACAGTATTAAAAGATAAATTATATTTTAGTTAGATAGCCTTTCATTATTATTTTGATTTTACCCTAACCCAACAAAGGAAAGATATATGGGTTATGCAGAAAAATGATATTCAATTTTATTTTTGTTTTGCGTCATTCTCTTTTTTCCGACTTTAGAATAAATAAAATTGCTTACATGAAATCCTGATTTAAATTCTAAATACTTTTCTAGACATAAACAAAAAATGTTCGGCGGAAATATGCCATTTTCATAATATAGTGTTAACTCTAGAATAACTAAAATCACTTGCATGAAAACATGTTTCGGTTTTACATTCTAAGCTCTTTTTCTGTGTAGGTATGAACGTAACCTAGTAGCTACTGTAATTAATACCGTACGGAGAAAAAACGAAATTAAACAAAATTGAACCATGAAACCAAACCAAAGCAATCACAACACGATGTAAGCCAAAACGCGCTTGTTTACGAATTCGAATTGCCGAGTGCTTTTCAAATCTTGCTTTATTTTACAATATTTTATCAATAAATGAAAATAGCACATTTTTTTCAAAGTTGAAAAACTCAATAAGGATGAATTTCCGCAGAAAATTTTTTGTGACATAGTACTATTCGAAAAGGTTTCCAAATACAAAATAAACAAATATGTCTAACATTACTGATCTCAGGTAAACGAAAGTTGAGCCAATTTCTTTAAACTATTTTATCAGAAAAGACTGTGGGTAAGAAACCAGAAAAGAAATCAATATATCTTTCGTTCTAAGTCCAAGGCAGCAAGCGTCGCCAATAAAAAAAGTACAGGACCAGTAATGATGTCTAGAGCTTGACCTCGCCAAAATCATCATCGATTGTCATTCCGCAGCCGTCTTTGAAGCCGTTTTTCTTTTTGATAGTATGGTAATATATTTAAATTTATTCTCTTATTTGTCCCCTAAATATCCGTTTATGTTGTCTTTAACATTATGATTCAAAGTTTGTGTGTGTCATTTCGTAATCATAATTAAACCATCAATTTGAATTAGGGTTGATATTGAAATGATGTCTTACGATAGGAACGTCAATAACAAGGTCATAAATAACCTTTAATTATAAACACGTGTTTAGGAATTTAATGGGCGTGGCTTCCAAAGTTATTAAGTGCATTGAATTCCGCTGCAGATAGTGCCATAATTTAATCTGATTTAGAGGGAGCTGCAATTGATATTTTAGCTGCAAAGGGTTCTTTGTTCATGCTTCTGGAAATATATTATTGAATTTTTGAGATTATTTTTGAACAGATAAACTTAATATTAATGGGTGTGTAATAATGAAAATATATTTTATTTGTATGGCTCGGGTATTGGTGGCTGGTATTTAACGACTATTAAATAATAATTTTAATGTTTTAAAATTTCTCTTTTTACATTTTTGGATTTGTTGGCACAATCTGTCTTGCACAAGCTAATTTGCGTAAATTAATTGATAGTCTAAACCTCTTTTGAAGAACAATACATGCGATTATGATTGTTAACGTTGCAATCGTATATTTTTTCTCTAATGTAAATATTTGACTATAAGGTCCAACATTGGTTTAGTATTTTATTCTAATATCAGAATTTTAGTCAACTAAAACAAGAATCAGGAGAAAACAAATTTAAATTAAAATGTGCTTTCGTAGTCTGTTTAACTAATTTATTTTCGATAGCGTAAAATTTACTTTTTTTTCTATTCATAAACTACAAAAGTTGAACAACAACTGTGCTGCAACTTAGATTTAATTTATTTCTGATTCGAAAAGTAAATAACTTCCAGAAAATAAATATGTTAAATGATTTGCAATTTTTCTTAAGACGTTGTTATATAAAAAGCGATAGTTCCCGTCTTTTTTAAATAAACGGTCTTGTTCAGTTTCTTCGAACCATGTAAACGATTCCATTCCATTCAATCGTCGAATTCAATTTATTTAATTCAATCGAGTTAATCCAATTGAAGAACTCGTGTAGGGGTGGTTTGATACCAAGGAATTTCTACGACAACTTAACAATTTTTCTCTAGTTACTTGCAGTGGCGGCTCGTGACCCTTGTGACTGGGTAGGCGACAAAATTTTAGTTGCGTCTATTTGCCCACCCCCCTAGTTTACATAATACCCTAACTCAGTTTGTAAAAATATGTCATCTCTGGGTTAAAAACGTAGCTGAAGAATATTTAGGACAAAACTAAAGCAAAAATGACAGCATTCAATGTAATGACACAAGTATATGTTTTTTTTTATCTATTACTATGGAGTCATTATGCAGTACATCATATAATTTTATTTTATTTTTATTTATTTACGCAAACTCAAAAATTGGTAGTATTGAGAGAAAGAATAATTCTGTTTTATATATTAAATTGATGAGTCGGTCTCTTAATAAAGAAAAGTTATTTATTATTATATCAGTAAAATCATCAGATTGTTGAAGAGCTGTGAAAAGATCTTTTTAAATTGAATGCAAATGACGATAAACGCGCTTATTTTTCATGGAATCTCTACTATAAATTTGAATGCATTTCAAACATGAAAAATGTTTTTTCAACTCAAGTACTTGTAAATGGTGTAGTAACAAACAAAACAAACAATTTGAAAGCCTCTGGAAATATATTTCCAGGATTATTCTCCTTAAATTATTTTATAATCGAAATTATCATATCTATTATTAATACCTGCAATTTATTCATTAATTTACGTTGGTCACTAACATTTTTTGTTTGTTAAATCAGATGTTAAATGCGTTGGAAATTTTTTTATAGGTTTCTTTAAATTTTGGATCCGCAAGAGATAAATAAAAATAATTGAGACATACGAGTACCTATCTGCAAACCTTATTTCTAAATGTATAACAATGTTATCTAATATTTCATAAAAATAAAATTCGCAAAGATATTTCACTTAGCCGCTTTTATTAACATATCGAATTGAAATTACACACTGAAACTTTTCTGTAATATCTGTTGTATTGTCGCCGAATAAAATAACGCGCTCTTTTATTTCGGATTCTTTTATTTTTGTGGCGTGTTCTGAAATACAACCGGTTATATCATTTTGAATAATCTCAGACAAACCCGAAAAATGTTTCCAATTTGCTTTAAACGTTTTTTGAATTTTCATATAAAAGTTTTAAATGCTATGTATAATGAATCATATGAAATATCCCCTTAACGAAATGTGATATATCCCCTTATGAAATATCGGGAATATCCTCTTAACTTCTAAGCCTACCGAGCCTCCACGACTTCATGCGAAGACGACCGGAGATTTCGCCTAAGCCCCGCCTTAATACGATACAACTCCGACTTACGTCGCGTCGCTATCGCACGATGAGTTAGACAGAGACAGAAGACTGCCGTACGTCGTGCATCGACTCTGATAGTAGGCTATGCAGAAATCGCCGAACAAAGGCACTCCAACGGTGAAAATTATTTTGTTTTCTCGCAGCGGCACAGTCACCGTAAGCTAGCGATAGTGAATATTTTAATATACGAGACCACAAATATTAAAATAATATTGATTATTAAAACACACTTCCGTGTATTAACAGTATTTTTATGTATTGGCAACATTAATAGTAAATAATGTAATGTAATAAACCGCTTAAATTCTGCCAAAATTTTAGGGTAGGCGCCGCCTACCTTACCTACCCTGACGAGCCGCCACTGGTTAGTTGCCTTATGCTTTAAGTTGATCTTTTTTATTAAGAAACCCTATTCTATTTTAGCACAACATTAATTCAGATACTTTGTGTTCATTAATTAAACAATCAGTGCACGACCTTAGTCGATCGTAGGGAAAATTTCTTGTCAGTGATATATGCAGATCGAATCTTCATCTATTATTGAAAGATGACTAAATATGATGGAACTGCTTAATTCTATTTGGTTACGATCGATACGAAGTATCCCTGCGATCAACCACCTGGTGGCCAACTAAGAATGGATACCGGCTGTATCTCAGAAACTACTTATCGTATAACTTTTGGAAAAAAATTGTAATAAGTAAATCGACTAAGAGAAATCGCTGGAAATTATTGCCAAGTTCGAAAAATTTTCGCTAGGGGGCGTATCTGTGATTTTTTTACGAATTAATTTGTTATATGTAGTAGGTAAATGTCCGAAAATTGGACAATCAATCATTATATTTAAATATTTAGGAATTTTATGTCACCATATTGCTTTTAACAAAAACCGCCCTACTTTTATATGGCCGAAAACTAGGGTTGTGCTATCCAAGTTCGTCCTTGATTTCACTTGTTTTCGTGAATTATTATTAGTATTTATTATTATATTATTAGAGAGATATGGCACCGATATACGATATTAACGGAGGCGTTATTTTGGCAACTATGACAGTTAAAGTGTCATAATACGCCGTACGGTAATTTGACAGTTTCGGATCGTTATTTTATCAATTGAGATACAGTATTTTTTATAAAAATTGAGATAACTCTTTATTGAGTTAAATTGTACTCTTCTTTAGACACACTTTGTTTTAGACACTAATTAAAACTCCTGATATATTTAATAGCTATTTTTTAAAAAAAATAAAGAAAAATTATGAATATAGATGCTCTTTTGATTGACAAAATCAGAAAACTAGGTTAAGGCTAGATTTTTAAAAATGTTGGCATAATCCAGGGGCATAATCGTCAAAATTAATCAACGCTATTTTGTGTTGCCATAACTCGAAGTTCGACAAACGCAAATATCAAAATAACGTCAGCGCTAATAGCGGAATTGCGACAGTATTGGACTTTACCATATATCTCTATTAAGTTTATGTTTTTCGGTATTATTAAGCATTTCGTTGTTCCCTTTTCATAGAGCAACGAAGGTGCGAATCTTAACAATATGCACTACTGGTCCAAATCTACCTTTGATGCTAGGCATCAAAACCATTGGTCGGTAAATGTTTAGGCAAGAATATCCACAATTTCTAAGACAGGAATTTCCAATTTTATTAAAGGATCTATCATAATGAAATTGCATTTGTTGCCATTTCAGCATGATTCAATTGGTGCAGTTGTACAGCTTATTTTGCTACGAATGTGTGCAGCTTTAAGATACCACTTACTTTAGTAGATTGAAAGGCTGGAGCGGCATATTAACATGACCAGCTAGGTAACCGGATTTAATGCATGCCTGGGTTTTTTATTTATAGGGTCGAATCAAGAATCAACAGGAATAAATAATAATTAAATGGCATGAAAATAAAACTAGAAAATACTTGTTGATATTTTGACGTAAACATTTTAGTTTTTTAAACGAGCCTTAGTTTGTTTAAATTGGCTAACCCAAACTAGATTTATATTTTTAGACTTTCCCTACCACTTTATTTTATGAGACAGATCATTTTGATCATACGTTATCAAAAAAAATTGCCATCGATTACAATGGCAATATTTAAAATACCTCTTCACCTGCATATTTTTCGAGAAAAATCCTGTTTTCTGATTGGCCATCACAGATGCGTCCCCTAGCGGACATTTTCCGAACTTAAAAATAATTTCTAGCGATTTCTCTCAGCCGATATACTTATTACAATTTTTTACCAAAATTATACGATAAAGTTTCTAGCATTTTTTTTTTCGAGATACAGTCGGTATCCATTCTTAGTTGGCCACCTGGTACATCCAGATTTATTTATTTTCGAATTTTGTCAGTAAAATGTATTGATTATTATTAATTTTACCTTATTATGATTAAACCAGTATTGTTTGAAATTTTCCCTTGCTGTCTACATTCCAACAAGACTACATATAGTCAAGGACTTAAATGGTAAATAAAGATCTTGTAATAGACACAACTTCTTTTTATCAATGGAATTGAAAAGGTAATATCTTCTATTTATTAACACCATAGTTAAAATATACGGATCTGTAAGTGACAATAATTTAAATATAACTGTATAATATGTATGAATGTAACTGAGTAATTTAAATATTCCTGAAAAACAAAAACTTTCTTATTAAAAAAGATCTTTTTTTAAGATTTTTATTTTTGATCAAAACATTTTCCCTTTAATTAACTAAACGGTCTATCTTTTTTAGCCTAGATGTTCGAGAAAATTTCATATAAACAACGACGTTATAAAAAAGACAGATTGGCGAGGCGCCGTTATGGATAGCGTCTGGAAATTAAGTTTACCCAACGGCTTTTTATTTGTTTTCTTACGGATTTTTCCTAATTCTCCTAACACGCTTTTTCGTGTTCAGTAATAATTTGCTTTGGCGTAGCGATTTTTTACCGTATCGGTGGTTGTTTTTCTGATAAGGGTTGAAATTTATTTTGGGAATAAATAAATAAATAAAGAAAATAACGAAAAGTCCCATAATAAATTATGATCAGGTGTTTAGAACATATGGGTTATATGTCTTTGTTTATAGAAGCATGAAATAAGCTGGCTTAACTTTACTAAACTGATCAAACTAGTAATATGTGGGAAGTAACATCCCCCTTGCATTGAAACATAAACTTCAACAATTAATATTTAGATAACTGAGAATTAAGGTAACATTTGAATTACTTACTGAATAAGGTAATTAATGTAAGCCGCATGTTTTGATAATAGTTACAAGTAATAGTTTTGATGTTTCAAAAGGGTAAGATTAAGTAGAAACATAATGTTTTACACATATATTATACACAAAAAAATATTAAAAGTATTAAACCATGTAAAATGAAAGACCTTATCTATGGAAGAATCACTACTTAGACTTGTCTAAATTTACTTATAGACCTTTCATTATTATACATATACCATTAGAGTGCACCAAAAAAAAATATACATATATATTTTCTTTTTAATGGAAGTGAAAATATCGCTCACCACGATGAAAAAAATTCTGGTAAAGTTTGAGTTCTTAATATTAAGAAATTATTTTCTATTTTCCATTTAAATAACACGGGGAAACATTTTTTTGAATTTTATGGCGTTCTAACAAATCAGCGTATTGTAAAAATATATACATGTTCTTATAGGACATTGAACTCTCTTCAAAAAATAGGCCCTAATTCTGGAATTTTGACATAAAAACGCTACGCTTTCAAAGCGGTAAGCGAAAGTGTTCGATTAGCAGAACGCCAAGCAGATGATTTTGGTATTCTACTTGCCATGCGAATAGTTTTCTTGATACGCGTTTGACTACATATTGACACCATAATAATTTCTCAAGTAAGTAGGTATGGGGCCACCTTAGCCCAAGGTCAACCCCCATTTTCTCCCTAAATTTAGGGAAATTTTCCCGTCCATAGCGGCCCACCCTATGTAAATCTTATAACATGGGTTATATGTAATTTCCCTAAATCTTCTGATTTTTAGATTTGGCAACGTCGCATTTCATTATACATCCGGCAACGCTGTACGTAGACGCCGACCGCCATCTAGCGCCTAACTCCGGAACTACCAAGCGCCACCTATCGGGTAGCTCAAAGAAGGTAACTGTAATTTGGGCTCCATTGTTCTTCATCGGTTTAAAGCTGTCTCAAAGGTATAGACCGTAGGTACAATTAAATAACGACTATGTCAAATATCCTAGCTATTATTTAATTGTACTCCCACGCCTTATACCTATTAACCACAGGTGTAAGAATATACCAAAAATGTATTATTAACTAATTATGCATTAACAATGGTGTTTATTAAAAAAAAACATAAAACAAAACAGTAGTAATTAAACTATTTATGATACGATTTCCTATAAAAAATAGAGATTAAAGGAAAAAGTTTTCATTTAAATCAGGTAAACAACCGCTGGTCATCTGTCATCGACTTCGGCAAACATCGGTTATTTTCGTGTAACTTTAAAATATTTACACAACGGCCATATTGGGGTGTGGTCTTTCCTATACCATGTACCCTTATCCCAACAGAAAAATATCACTTAAAATGAAAAATACGCTATAATAATAATTTACTATGGAATAAAATTAATTTAAGCTTGAACCATTAAAACTTATAGATGGAATAAAAATAATAACTAAAATATGTTTTTCTATAAACACCCATATACCATCACGCTATAGGCCCATGTACAAATTTGCCGAAAAAATAGGTTTATTACCATAAAAACACACAGAGACCTTAAAAAATACGGACCTACCTGAGTTTACAGTTATTATCCACATACTCCGTTAAACAGGCACTTAACACACGAAAATCACTCTTCGATATCACACACTTTTAAGCCCTTTTCACTAAACACACTCAAAATACACAGAAAATTTCTTGATTCCAAAACCGTTAGAAGTTAGAAATGAACTAAAAAAAGCGACCAAATGTATACGACCGGCGATTAAATTGGTTTTCTATACACGGAAGTTACCGATAAGACCGCTAACACGCTTTACCACAAACAGAAATATGTATATTTATAGATACAGGGTGTTTAAAAATACATTAAAACGATTAAAATATAAGTGTTAAAAAGGCCGATTCTGCATCAGTGGAGCAGTGGAGCAGAGCGCACGGCGCATGCGCGAGGAGTGGGGGTACAGCGCAGGCGCGAGGAGGAGGAACACGGCGCAGGCGCGAGGAGGAGGGGAGCTGTCAAATGTCAAACGTCATATGTCAAACGTCAAACGTCAAACTTGTCATCTGTCAAACGTCAAACGTCATATGTCAAACGTCAAACTTGTCTTACGTCATCTGTCAAACGTCAAACGTCATATGTCAAACGTCAAACTTGTCTTACGTCATCTGTCAAACCTGTCTTACGTCATATGTCAAACCTGTCTTACGTCATCTGTCAAACCTGTCTTACGTCATATGTCAAACGTCAAACGTCAAATGTCATATGTCAAACCTGTTTTACGTCATCTATTAAACGTCAAACGTTAATCTATCTTACGTCATACCTATTATATACAGGGTGTTAATGAAAAACAAAATACAAATTTTTAATATTTATTTAAAGTATGCAATACATTTACTTTTTGATATTTTGGCGCATGTACTAAATACTATTATAGCAGATGATATAAACGTCATAATTATATACAAAAATAGAACTATATATGAAATCACTGTAGGTTCTTCCTTATCCTTTTTACACGTCTGATTTTTCATAGTTGAACTATCGTTAAAATTGATGGGTAGCATCTGCCAATCAGATTGATCTCCAACACTTCTATTTGAAAAGATTACCCTTATTTTATATTTTATGTTCGTCTTATTCCTAGTCTCTTCTTCCGATAATGGACGTTTGAAAACTTCCACCGATCCGTTATTGCTATATTCCAATCTCTGCCAAGCTTCTGGCCATTTACACTTCGTTGTAGTATCATTGTTTTTTAACATACGAAAGCTTCAATAACATCTTTCGGTTTATTTATATAGAATGTATTTTGCACTATAACGGCAAATATAATAAAAGCTGAACTTAACGCCGCCATGTCTGGATACTGAATGACTGTTTAGCTATGTTGACGGAGAGAATATAAACAATCTCGGCATCTTGCTTGAGAAGGGGGAGGACCGTCAATATGAGTCACTTGATCAGGTCTGTTGTAGTGAATAAAACATGGCAATTGCGTTTGCAAATAGAAATTATTTTTGTATTCGATAGGAAGTCGAGACCATATATTTAAAAGCGTATAGGGGCTAATATGCTCTGCTAGAAATTCTACAGACAGTGCTTTTAACTCCTCTGTAGTATATTTTGCCAAATCCAAATACATGTTTACTTTTCAAGTGGTTAAATAATACTAAAGAATAAAACGCTAAATTATTATTTTTATACATCTATTCACAAGAGTTACAAGGTACTATTTTTACAAGTAACTCTAACCTATAATTAACAATACACTTTTGATTTAAAAAATTATGCGTATATCGTAGGGCGAGTCATCCAAACAAATCATTTAGCATATACTATTTCTCTTCATAAAATTTTATAAGTTCTATTAATTGTTGTAAATTAGCCAAATGTTTCTCTAGTAAAAATTTTATATCTGCGGTAGACATCTTTCTCCTTTTACACATATTTACTCTTCAAGTGTTTAAATAATACTAAAGAATAAAGCGTTAAATTATTATTTTTATACATTTATTCACAAGAGGTAAATACACATATGAGTTGAAAATCATTTTCGAGTTTATTTGGATTAATTTCTAGAAATTCCAACATATAATATGATAATTCACAAACATTTAAATAACAATATTTTTTAATTTCTTCCAAACAATTTTCTTCAGAGACATTACAAGCTCTAATATAATGTAAAAGATTATCGTAAAAAGGTCTTAAGTCTAATTTTACAAGTAACTCTAACCTATAATTAACAATAAACTTTTGATTTAAAATTAAACGAATGTCTTCCATAGTGAAACAAAACGGTACATCCAAACACATCACTGTAATTATCCACTCTTCCAGGAATTTGCTTGCTTTAACGGTGAAATTTTCAGATAGGGCTTGAACAGTTTTCTCCATTTTCTCATTGTCAGGTACCAAAATAAATGATGATGTAATGTTCAAAAACTCGAACCAATCCGTATCGTCAAAAGAGATTATCATTAGTTCATTGGGTAGGTTGAATAATTTGTTCACAATTTTAACTGTAGGTATCAAACCTCTCGCGATACTTATTCCAGCAACAATATCAAAGTTCTTCGTGGGATAACACGTTTCAGCCAACAATCTGCGTTCTTTCTTGATTTCCATATTACTTCGTAAAACCATACTGTTTAGATAGTCGAAATAATCTGGTGAGGAACATGATGATGAATTTGAGGTTATGTCTAGCGCTTCCATCTCGACATACGCACAAACCGGTGTCTTGACGATTACTAATCGATCGTATACGTTTTATTTCCTTCCCCTACCACCACCATCAAACTAATTTATTTGTTTAAACTTGTTTATATTCAATTCTAAAAATAGAATCTTACGTAACGACCAGCCGCTATCTCTTTCCTGGAAAGCACCAGATTTCGTCACTAAGACTTGTTTAAACTCGTTGAATACTTCCTCCAGATTTGTATTTTCGTAAACAACATCATATCGGGAATTAAACGATTTAATATCTTCTTTCGTTTCAGACCCTAATATGTATGAACAAAATAATTCCATATTGAATTTGATGGAGGTATGAATCGATATATGTTCCTGAAGTAAACGTACAATAGTATCTTTAAGAGCATCTAAATATAGGATAATATTATTCGAATGTGATTCAGAGGTTATCCTATAAGATTTAATTCGATTTTTAAAAGCACACCTAACAAGCTGAATTCCAGGTTCTAATTCTACACAACACTGATTTTTATGTTGATGACTTAAACAGTGGAAATTACACTCCTTACACAATGAATGCATTTTGAATACTGAAGAGGTTTAGACAATATCTTTACTTTTATCAATCCAACTATTATGTGATTTGTCGAATCCTAACCACTTGACTAGAATTTTATTTCCTTTCTTTTTCAACACTTGCTCTACAAGATAGATTTCAGGTTGTTTAGTTTTCTGTAATTCTTCTTCGTAAAATCCACCGCTGATGGGATTACCTTGATAATCTTCTAAAAGGTACGTTACAGGGTTTGTAATTTTTACTTTAGATACTTTGAAAAGCTCAGTGGTCCAATTTGGCGTATATCCTTTTTCAAAAAGATGTTTCTGTTTTGAGATTCTAACGGTAACGCCAACTTTAAATTTTGATTTTCCCGCTACCTTAATATGACTATAAACGCCATCTAGTAGTTTCTTCTCACTATTACTATCCACATTCTTCGGTTTCATTCCAATGGTTCTGTGTTTCGTATCGTTATAGTCTTCTGTAACTTTATTTAGTAATTCCAGCCATTTATGGTTCCCATTCAACGTAAACGATCTAAATAATTTTTCCTTAATAGTGCGAATTACACGTTCAGCTATAGAGGCTTTCAAAGGGCTAAAAGTACTGTAGTGTTGGATCTTGTATTTTTTCATCAAATTTTGAAACTGACTGTTGTAATACTCTTTGCCATTATCCGACACCAACTTTTTAGGAATTCTGTTTGAAGATTTCAATATGATTTCCATGGCCTTAGTAATGTCTGGTGCAGATTTTGATTTTACAGGTTTTGTCCATAGATATTTGGAAAAACAATCAATCACAACCAAGATATATTTATAGCCCTTATTCTCTCGAGAATATTGATCTAATTGAGCAAGATCGGTGGCAAAAGTATCGTCTAAACCATACTGAATAAATCTTCGTCTTTTGAATTTAATACGAGCGGGTTTATGAAGTTCCCTAACGACTTGTTCTCTAGAACCCATCGCTTTGTCTAACGAAATAGTGCTGGTATATGTGTATTTATATTTTATTTTGGGTTAGAATTTTTTTACTTAATAATAAATCTTCAAGGACACCTTTTACATCACCCAAATCGTTTGATAAATCGTCTATTTTCTGGTTTGTTATTGTCTTAAACGAATCAAGCACTCTCTGATATTGTGCTGCTATATCCGTATCAATGTTCTGTATATCATGCTCAATGTTTGATAGTTTAGAATTGATACTATCCAGTTCTAGACGTTTAGCCTTATTGGATTTTTCAATCACCGTATCTGTATAATTCTTTATCGCACTTTCCAGCATATCAAGATCTATATGCAGTTTCTTGACTATCTCATCCTCTAAAGTTCCAAATTTCTTATCCATATCCATTAGACGTGTTGAAATTTTTGAAAACGTCTCCTGTAAGTCTATCTCTAACGCTTCTAATCTTTCGGCAAGAACACTGTTAAATGCGTTTATTGTTTCCATAGAACGAGCTTGAAATTTTATCTCTTCGCGGACTTTCCCTGCTAGCTCATCAGTATATCGTTTAGTCGATACATCGCTCTCTTCTGTAGGGTCTTCAACATTAGTTATTTTTCGATTTTCAAAATCATAATCTCCTTCAGGTGTGTGGGAAAATTCAGGTTGAGGGTGCACTAACCTTCGCTTGGAAGATAAAGACCATCCGAACTTGTTCATGGTTGAAATAATAATGCCTAAATATCTAGTATAACACTTTATTTATAGGTTCAACTACACCTAGTTCTAACAATTCTTCAAGAATACTCATTATTTCATTCGTATGGTTTCCGTTTCCTGCTGTTTGAGAGGCATCCAGTTTACTTAATCTATCCACCAACTCGTTGACGTCATCATAATAAATATATTCTTTAGGTTTTTCATTATACTCAAGTAGTGCGGATCCAGATTTAGTTTGCGATCTGGTTTTAGGGATTTTCTGTGCTATATTGCTGGCTGATGAATGCCTAAGTCTTGAACCTTCAAGCGAAGCCGAAGATGCAGCTGTAATCAATGGTTTAACGAAATCCCTATATTTCACAGATTTACTACCTCTCAATTGTCCCAATGGACTAAAATCTCTTTTGTGAACGTTGGTTTGCTTCAATATTTTCTGAAATTGAACTCTATCGTTTTCAGTAAAGTGCATAGGTTTCTTTAGAAATAACAATTCATATAAACCACGATTTCCTTTGTAAATAGAATCGCCTACTCGTATATCACCATTTTGAAGAAAATCCACTTTTTCCGTCCCCATTTTCCAAGTTTCAGTTGGTGCATTATGTTGTAAACCATACGTATGATCTATTTCATCGGAATCTATAAAGTACTTATCGATAAATTCATGTGCTATTTTTGGATACTGATCCAAGTAGCTCTTGTACACTTCAGTTTGTTCTAGAATTGATTTTTGAAGATCTTCGTTAGCATCTTTAAATGCTTGTAGTGATTGTACTTCCATAAAAACATTATCATCATCATCATTATCACTGTTTCCAGACTTCTCCGCAATCATTTCAGTCGGCTGGAATTCAACATACTTTTGAGAACTGCGTTCAGGTTTCGGCTGTTTCTTTATCGATGATGGTGGTGTTATCTTTTCCATCTTTACAATTTCCTCTTCCTTGTTCTTTATTGTTCTGTCTGCGAGTTTATTTAAGGGTATAGTTATAGGTCCCAATATTCTATTTAGAGTTTCATCTCCCTCATCACGTTCTAATTTCAAGGCTAGATGTTTTTTTCGTATATGTCTAGCAGCATTTATAATCTTTCTCTGAACTTCTCGCTCATCTTTTGTTAATATTTTAGGCATTTCGAACCAGATCTGTTTCAATCAGGGCCGTTCCAATCAGGTCCGTTCAATCAGGTCCGTTCAATCAGGTCTGTTACAATCGGGTCTGTTTCAATCAGGTCTGTTACAATCGGGTCTGTTTCAATCAGGTCTGTTTCAATCAGGTCTGTTCCAATCGGGTCTGTTTCAATCAGGTCTGTTTCAATCAGGTCTGTTACAATCGGGTCTGTTTCAATCAGGTCTGTTTCAATCAGGTCTGTTCCAATCGGGTCTGTTTCAATCAGGTCTGTTTCAATCAGGTCTGTTACAATCGGATCGTTTGATACTAGGTGTATCCTCGATCAAGGACTCTTACATACTAACCATTAAACTATGTTTATGGTATTATATAGGTATTAAATCTGCTTCGGTAACGACCTTTGTGAATATCACAGTCTTTAACAATAACAAGAAATCCATATTTGTCTTTCCAACATTCAGAACATATATCCTTAAACATGTTTATCGACATGTCTGTATTTACGTGATCATCATACACATGCCTAAGATTAGTATCATCTTGCTTGAAAAGTATCAACATATTAGCATTATCTCGAACCAATTGTTTAGGGATCTTTGAATAGGTCTGACAGAGGTAAAACGAGTCGATTGCATTGTGACGACCCATGCAAAAATAATTTCTAATTTTATCTTGTTTCTCACAAGCTACATCATCGAATATGAAGACAGAGTCGGGTTTGGCGTTTACGGGATCCAATACACTATCGTTATCGCTGTATCCGTAGTAATTAACACCTTTAATACGATCCAAAACCTGTTGCAAAAATGTGTATTTGTCTTGAAAGAGAGACTTTGAGTAAACATACACGTTCTCAAACCGAAGTCCGTTTGGATCTGTTAAAAGACTTAACATCACATTCGTTTTTCCTGAATTACTGGGGCCACAGATTATAGCCCTTATAGTATTTGGTAATAGATCGCTATGTCGATTTCTAGCATCACCCTGTGCGATATCGAAATTACAAACATCAATATCGATTTTCTGTTTAACTTTTCTCTCATTTTTTTTTTCACATATATACGATGTTTATTCGATCACGTCTTCAGTTGTAATGAGAACGTCAAAGGGTAAAGGTCTCTTAAATAGGGCTATCAATAAATTACCATTTGAACTTCATTTACCTGGTTACCAGTATTGTGGTCCGGGAACAAAGCTTGCTAAACGATTAGCTAGAGAGGAGATCCAGGCATAAACGAATTAGATCGAGCGTGTAAGGAGCACGATATCGCATACTCGAAAGAAAAGGATTTGAATCGACGACATCAAGCCGATAAAGTGTTGGAGGAAAAAGCGTGGGAAAGAGTTAAAGCTTTGGATTCTAATATCGGAGAAAAAAGTGCTGCGTGGCTTGTTACAAACGCAATGAAAACAAAACGAAAGCTTGGTATGGGTGTTAAACGAAAACCCTTCAAATCTTTTATTGTTAATAAAGTGAAGAGACATATTAAACATTATGGTAATGGCACCCTCAAGGATAATATTAAACTAGCACTGAGAGCAGCTCGCATGAGTGTTAAACAAGCTGGTGGTAGAAGAAAAGTTAAAGTACCTAGAGTTATCCCAGTACCTAAAGTCGGAGGAATTTTACCTCTTATTCCGCTCTTCGCAGGCCTAAGTGCTTTGGGAGCTCTTACCGGAGGCGCTGCTTCTGTCGCTAAAGCTGTTCAAGATAGCCGAGCGGCAAGAGATAAATTAAAGGAATCTCAACGACATAACGAAACCATGGAAGCCATTGCGTTGGGTAAAAGAGGAAGCGGATTATACCTTGCCAAACACAAGACAGGATATGGATTATTTCTTCAGAAGCAATTGCCAAAAAACTACCAATAAAGCTACCCAATCGACCTTTGTCTAACCTAGATATACAGAAATATGTAAAGAAATTAAAAATTGTCAACTTCAGAGGAGTATTCATGCGAAATGCTCTACCACAAACACCTAGAACGAACGAGTGCGGTGTTGTAAATTTGGACGAGATTGAAGGAGATGGAACTCATTGGGTAGCATATAGAAAAACAAGGGATAAAGTTGTGTATTTTGATAGTTTTGGAAATTTAAACCCACCAAAAGAAATTGTTCGATATTTCAAGAAATGTAAAATATATTATAATTACGACCAGTATCAAACATATAATACTTATAATTGTGGTCATCTTGCATTGTCCTTTCTCTATAATAATAAATAGTTATAAAAGAACATGTGTTTTAATTTCACGCTCAGTCATGTCTCAGACATTCACACTGAAAGGTCGTTCTAGCTGTTTAAGCGTGGATATTAATCCTCCAATAGAACTCGATTCTAGATACAGTTATTCTCTAGCTCTGATATCTCTCAGTACCTGGAATTCAATACCGAATATCGAACCAGGTCGAAATAAGTTTCATTATTCTGTAGACGGTATAAAGCAAATAATTGAAATTCCAACAGGATCTTACGAGATTACCGACATTGAAGAGTATTTGCAAAAGAGCTAAGTTCTAAGAGTAAAACCGTTATAAAGTTACACCTAATAATAATACACTAAAGTGTGAAATAAAGTGTATCTACGATATAGATTTTCAACCTGAAGATAGTATTGGAAAAATATTAGGATTTTCACCGCAAGTTTTAGCTGCCAACAAATTGCACAAATCAGATATACCTGTGGAAATTTTTCCTGTGGTAACAATACGTATTGAATGCAATATCATATCTGGATCGTATTACATTAATAATCCATCTCATACACTGTACGAGTTTAGTCCTAGCGTAGATCCTGGCTATAGTATAATTATCGAACCCAGGAATCTAATCTACCTTCCAGTAAATAGAAATTTTATTGATAACATTACATTGGATATATTAGATCAGGAATCAAGACCGGTCAACTTTAGAGGTGAAGATATTGTTATACGTTTGGAGCTTAAAAAGAATGGGTTTAACTTTTAAACCTTACTATTTAAATACCAGATCACAGAGCAATCAATCAGTTAGTACTTGTACGCCGAAGCAGACGCTCACGTCCAAGAGTATACTTCAGCTTCACCATATTATCAGCAAATATGGACTCCGTATCAGAAAAACTACAAATATTCCAACCGGTCAACGTAGATGAATCCATTGCTCGAGAAGAATGGCATACGTATCACCCGTTCACCAAATCATTTAAGAACAGCGATGAGATAGAAATTGTTATTAATCAACAGGATGTGTTTATGGATATTAGCCAGGCTGAATTATACATTGAAGCCAAATTTCTGGAAGAAGTATCGACAGTTGTGAAAACAGGAAAATGTTCCCTGACAAATAACGTTGGAGCATTTCTATTTGAATCGATAACGTATGAATTGAATGGAAAAGTAATCGATAAAGTACGAGATCCAGGGCTTATAAGTACCGTTAAAAGTCTTTTGTGTCTCAATCAAAATGAAAGTACTGCCCTTGATGTGGCGGGATGGAATTGGCCGAACGGTACTGTGAAATCATATGAGCCAGAAACGGATAATTTCAGTCTCCTAATACCATTGAATTTCCTATTGAACGTCTTCTCCGATTATACTAGCGCTATTATGGGAACGCAGAAATTAAAGCTTGTACGTGCCAAAAAAGATGATAATTGTTATGTTAATTCAGAGGGAAACAAGAAAGCAGACATCACCATTTTGAATATCGAGTTAAGAGTAAAACATATCTACCCGAACGATTCTGTGAAATTAAAATTGTTTGAAGCGATTTCCAAGGACAAACCGATATTTGTTGGATTTAGGAAATGGGAAATTCATGAACTACCTGCTCTACGACAAGCGAGAAAAGATGTATGGACGGTGAAGGCAGCATCTGAACGAGCGAGATATGTTGTTGTATTCTTCCAAGAAGATCGAAAAGATAACTATAAAGCTGATGGCATATATTTCGATAATTTGAAAATTACAGATGTCAAGCTTTATCTAAATTCCGAGGCCTACCCATATGAATCCCTAGATTTAAATTTCAAAACCAGACAGTTTACTAAAGCCTATTCCATGTATACGGATTTTCAAAAATCGTATTTGGGAAAGATCAATAGCGAACCTTTGCTAGATTTTACCGCTTTTGCCAGTCGAGCCCTATTTGTAATTGATTGTTCAAAACAAAACGAGGCTCTGAAAAGTAATGTGATAGATGTAAAGCTAGAATTTGAGAGTTCGGAAAATTTCCCCGAAAACACCCGAGCATTTTGTATCATCATATACGATCGAGTCATGGAATATTTACCTTTATCAGGACATGTTAGAACGCTAATTTAATCAGTTGCTGCAAGACATTGATACGATGAAGTTCGTTGTTATAGACGTACAAGGATTTCCCATCCCCGAATTTGAGGTTAAGGAATTATCCATATACGATGGAAAAGAAATGAAAACCTATACATTTAAACCGAAGATTTGTTACAACCATCTGCCGATACACCATAAGAAGACGATAAATTATATATTTCACAATGTTCATGGAATCCCTTATAATTCAGGGTATTTACCCTATAAAGCGATGTATAACATAATACAGGAGGAATTGGAAGGTGTCGATATGGTTTTCGTTAAAGGACATATTAAAAAGGAATTTCTGCTGTGCACATACAACGAAATGAATCTTGATCCACCCTGTATAGTGAACTTGGAATTTACTTCTGGATCTGTACCGAAATTAGAACAATCATACAGTAATAATTGTAATTATCATAGACTAGAAATATGTTCTTGTACTGTAAATAATGCTCATATATTATATGATTATATTATAAACATTTTAACTCAATAAATTTAAATCTATTAATATCTTGTTTTTTTTTTTACTTATGCTTTTGAAGAAGAAGTGAAAGTGCTGAGATAATTCAAGATAGGAATTAGTATTGATTGGGAAGATTATTGAATATTGTTTACCTATTTTTTATAATTTACTAGATGAGAGAAATGTGGAAAAATAAATACACAGTGAAATGAAAAATTGTTTTATTTAGAATAAATACTCTAAATATTTTTTTATAAAATCAGTCTTGTACAATATAAAAGATTGAAAAATGTTTTTCAGTACATGTGTAAAATAAATATATAATAAAAATGATTATTTATGTTAGGAAAAATTACTAAATTTGAATGCAGCTATTTAAATGGTTGTAGGATATAAAGAAAAAAAGGTTTGTTTAATAATTCTTTATTGATGAATATAACAAACGTATTAGTACAAACATTACAGTGTATCTTTATAACATAAGTGTTAATGTTTATCTGTGCCGTCTCTCTCTCTAGAGAACTGTTAAGACAGATAAAAGTATTTTGCTGTTGTGGCGGATGCGCCAGAAATTATCCTAATAACATTCGTGTTTATGTAACATTATTTTCTATACACTATGTATAAAAATATACGTGACAGTATAAAATGATAATGTTTATCTACAACGTCTAACTAAAGAACCTAAATCTAATATACGTATGAGTACAGTTTGTATAGTAAACATACAAATACGTTAAAAGTAACATTATTTTCTATACATCCTGTATAAAAAATATAACAAAAGTATATAATGTGTGTTAGTACAAATAAAATATAAAAACATAATTTTCTACATAGTCTGTATAAGATTTAAATCCTACATATTTAATGATAAAACAATTAGAACTTAACTGAAATCTAATATAGGTTTATATAAGTACAGACTGTATAGTAAACACACAAATACGTTAAAACGTGTGTAATACAAATATAAAATAGGTTCCCAATATAGATGGGTGTTAATAACAATTATTATAACTACAAAAACACTATATATACAAAACTAAACATATTATAACTAAAAGTATGAACTAAATACAGTTTTTCTCAATGTCTAACTTTTTTAAAACCAAACGGTAATGAACCACCTTCCTCGTCGAATTTCCGTTTTGTTGACAGCGGCCTGTAGAGCTTTGTCTGCTGTGTGGTTATAACCTTGTGATCCCCAGTTCTCCGTATCTGCCTGTATATTATGGGGATAGGTTCGGGCTCTTCTGCTAAAACCATGGATTTGATGGTTTCAAAATTGATGGTTTGAGAGGCGTTGTAGTTTAGGGAGAGACCTTTAACCTTACACGTTATGGAATACTCCCGGATTTAGGAGAATATACCTTATACGCGTAATTCTTAGGTCCTCCCGATACAAACTCATCAATGTAGCTGCCCTCACCATACCCCTCCAACTCATCGGTCATTTCACCGAGGAAATTTCCAAGTGGGATATCTTCTTCTTGTCCTGCCTTCGATAGGTAAATAACGCTATCTGTGTCTGTGTAAATAGCGTTATCCCCGACTTTTCAAGGTAACTGTATAATTTCAGCCGGGCCTGGGCTGTTGTGTAGGCTGCCAAACATACATTTACTGTTGGTAAAACATCGTACGCTTCATCCTTGAATACCCAGTTTACCAGCAGGGTATCGTCGTTCACAGGCACTATGGAGTTGACATCTGTTGCAGGGTTAGATAACATGGAAAACAAGACTTCTGGTCTGTTGACAATAGACGTCTTTCCCTGGTTTTCCCTCTGCCCTAACTTACCCCAAAACGATGTGATGACAGCTTTTCCAAGCTGCCTAAGACCAGGATTTACAGAAACCTTTTCCGGGTTTAGCGTAACGCCTTCCTTTTCCAGGTATTCACGTACGTATTGATCTTTGGATTCGGGTGTTGTACAGTATGATGGCCAGCCTGACGATTCCTGTTTGATTTTCAGAAACTTACTAATAATGTACCCGTTGAACAAACCCCCTTCTTTCGTCTCCGGATTATATTGGGTTACCTTATATTTCCATATTTCTTGAATGTCTAGTATTATATATCCTTTTTCCAACGCCTTCACCACTTCGTCAATAACCCACGTACCGCTAATTGTTCTTTCTTCATCACTATGTCTACATTCTTTAGCACCGACTTTTGCGCATGTGTAACGCAACACGAACGCAACACGAACGCAACGCTAACGCAACACGAACGCAACGCTAACGCAACACGAACGCAACGCCAACGCAACGCTAACGCAACTCTAACGCAACGCCAACGCAACGCTAACGCAACACTAACACAGACCCGATTGAAACAGACCTGATTGAAACAGACCCGATTGAAACAGACCTGATTGAAACAGACCTGATTGAACGGACCTCCCCCTTCTCAAGCAAGATGCCGAGATTGTTTATATTCTCTCCGTCAACATAGCTAAACAAACAGTCATTCAGTATCCAGACATGACGGCGTTAAGTTCAGCTTTTATTATATTTGCCGTTATAGTGCAAAATACATTCTATATAAATAAACCGAAAGATGTTATTGAAGCTTTCGTATGTTTAAAAAATAATGATTCTACAACGAAGTGTAAATGGCCAGAAGCTTGGCAGAGATTGGAATATAGCAATAACGGATCGGTGGAAGTTTTCAAACGTCCATTATCGGAAGAAGAGACTAGGAATAAGACGAACATAAAATATAAAATAAGGGTAATCTTTTCAAATAGAAGTGTTGGAGATCAATCTGATTGGCAGATGTTACCCATCAATTTTAACGATAGTTCAACTATGAAAAATCAGACGTGTAAAAAGGATAAGGAAGAACCTACAGTGATTTCATATATAGTTCTATTTTTGTATATAATTATGACGTTTATATCATCTGCTATAATAGTATTTAGTACCTGCGCCAAAATATCAAAAAGTAAATGTATTGCATACTTTAAATAAATATTAAAAATTTGTATTTTGTTTTTCATTAACACCCTGTATCTATAAATATACATATTTCTGTTTGTGGTAAAGCGTGTTAGCGGTCTTATCGGTAACTTCCGTGTATAGAAAACCAATTTAATCGCCGGTCGTATACATTTGGTCGCTTTTAGTTCATTTCTAACTTCTAACGGTTTTGGAATCAAGAAATTTTCTGTGTATTTTGAGTGTGTTTAGTGAAAAGGGCTTAAAAGTGTGTGATATCGAAGAGTGATTTTCGTGTGTTAAGTGCCTGTTTAACGGAGTATGTGGATAATAACTGTAAACTCAGGTAGGTCCGTATTTTAAAGGTCTCTGTGTGTTTTTATGGTAATAAACCTATTTTTTCGGCAAATTTGTACATGGGCCTATAGCGTGATGGTATATGGGTGTTTATAGAAAAACATATTTTAGTTATTATTTTTATTCCATCTATAAGTTTTAATGGTTCAAGCTTAAATTAATTTTATTCCATAGTAAATTATTATTATAGCGTATTTTTCATTTTAAGTGATATTTTTTCTGTTGGGATAAGGGTACATGGTATAGGAAAGACCACACCCCAATATGGCCGTTGTGTAAATATTTTAAAGTTACACGAAAATAACCGATGTTTGCCGAAGTCGATGACAGATGACCAGCGGTTGTTTACCTGATTTAAATGAAAACTTTTTTCCTTTAATCTCTATTTTTTATAGGAAATCGTATCATAAATAGTTTAATTACTACTGTTTTGTTTTATTTTTTTTAATAAACACCATTGTTAATGCATAATTAGTTAATAATACATTTTTGGTATATTCTTACACCTGTGGTTAATAGGTATAAGTGGGAGTACAATTAAATAATGACTAGGATATTTGACATAGTCGTTATTTAATTGTACCTACGGTCTATACCTTTGAGACAGCTTTAAACCGATGAAGAACAATGGAGCCCAAATTACAGTTACCTTCTTTGAGCTACCCGATAGGTGGCGCTTGGTAGTTCCGGAGTTAGGCGCTAGATGGCGGTCGGCGACTACGTACAGCGTTGCCGGATGTATAATGAAATGCGACGTTGCCAAATCTAAAAATCAGAAGATTTAGGGAAATTACATATAACCCATGTTATAAGATTTACATAGGGTGGGCCGCTATGGACGGGAAAATTTCCCTAAATTTAGGGAGAAAATGGGGGTTGACCTTGGGCTCAAGTGGCCCCATACCTACTCAAGTATCTAATAGTCAAATGTGGATAAAGCAATGAAAAATTTCAATGTTACGTGAATTTAGAACCTATTGTTGAGTTATGTCAATCTATTTTCTATGGATATGTTATGATTCTTATTATACGAGGGAAATGTTGAAGATGCTTCTCAACATTTTCGATATTTTGAACAATAATTATAGCTGCCAAGTCGTAAATTAACATCTTATTGAAAAATTTATAGTAGAAGAAGAAGTTTTCACTAAAGAGCAACAAAACGCACAAAATCACAATTTTACGATAAACAAAACGATTCTTAAGGTAGCCGTTTTCGAATCGCTTAGCGCAATGGATAAAGACGTTAAGTGTATCAAATGAGAATTCCTAAATCGGTAGTTAGTGCGCGATAAACGAAAATTAACATCTTATACGCTGAGCGTCTAAAAGCGCTTAGCGTTTTTTAAGTTACAGAATCACAACTTCAAATCGTATAACTTCCACAATTTTTTACATCTTATGACGAAACTAGACACTTATCACATAACTAGAAGGGATGGATGTTTTAAAATCCAAAGAAAATCCTATTGCATCCGAAGATATATTTAGGGAACCAGAATTTACCCGATTTTCTATTTATTTATTTTCTGATTCTATTTGAAAAGAAATGGCAATACAAGTTTCACATTCCCATTGCTACTTTTTTTTGCTCTTCAAATTGATGTTATTAGATTTTACGCCGTTTATTTTCCAAAATATCTACAACTTATGTGATAGGAAAATCATAATCTAAAAAATTATTGATGTCCGACCATCTCATTGAAGGATTTTTAAGCTATAAGGTATAAAGCTATAAGGATTAAATAAATCCAGCATTTGCTACATTTAGCTTCTCGAGTAAAGTGGAAATATCAAGTATAAAAGAAACAAGGTAAATCATAACATGTAAGCTGTTCTTTATTATTAACTAGCCATTACGCTCCATCTTCTTGGACGACAACCCTGACTTACTTGAATAGTTTATACTTTACCAGTAGCATGAAATTTTCTCGAAAATACTAAACCTGTCAATTAAGAATGAAAGATGAAACCAGCTTCTAAAATTTGTTCAGTTCTGATTTTTTTTCTATAGATATGTTCACTCATATTTATAGATAAAGAATATAAGAATAGCATTAATGGTAATGCCTATTAATGCTATAAGAATTTTTCTAATACAATTCTATATTACAGTTGAGGGTTGGAACCTTTGGTGTTACACAGCAAAATAATAATAAAAATAAAATTTTGTGGTGAATTAGTGTTTTATTTTGCTTAATACAATTCAGTCGAAAAAAAAGTCGGCTGGTGGATATAGTGGATATATAGGACTGCTATAAAATTTAGACAAAATTATATTATCAATAAAATCTATTGTCATTTTCAAGCTAAATTGTAACTTCATTTAGTTCATACAATGTGCGAATTTTAGAAGGAGAAATTGAGAATATCAAGAAGTTCTCATATACACGTTCCCCGATGTGTAGTTGAGTTCTTGAGAACGTATTATTCTTTTCTTTAAGCGATTCAAAGTTACTTCATTTTAATAATGTTGCTAACACCAGTGACAGTTAAGGACCAAAGCTGCCTCCAAAATATGTTCATATGTTTTGTAAATGGACTTAGTATTTTTCATGGTCAAATAAACGTATTGTAACCTTGAAAAATTAATGCATTCACATTTTAAATCTTAGTTAAGTTTATTTAATTTTATTCTCTGTATAGAACTACTGAACAAAACTTACTGAATAGAGTTGCAAATCAGTGCACACCTCTTCAGCTTCTGGATCGACTTAATTAGACTGTTTCTTCCGTCTTAACCCTTATAATAGATCAGGCTAAAAGCAGCACCTTGTAAGAGAACTAGACCGACCGTTTTCCGTAATGCTCGACCCTGATAGTTTATAATTTCCAGTCCATTGAACGATGTTTAGTTCCTTAATAATTGCTGCTTAAGAGTCTTTCGTGAAAATTAATGAAAAGCGGCACGAAAACTCGCTCCTAATCTGTTCTATTGGTTTGTAAATTGCCTCTGTTGTTATATGGAACAGTGATTCAAAACACTTTAACTCATTAAGATTTTTTTTTGAAAATCAAAAGTAATTGAAATCAAAAGTAATAAATTTATACAGAAGCTTAAAAATACACATTCTATTATAAATTGTATATATGTGTTTCTTTGGTTATTAAAACTTTCACTACTAATATAAAAAAATAGTTTAGACGAAAACACATAGACGAAAATTATACATATATACAGATGCAAAAAACGCAACGGAACATTTATTCGTCAAATTTAAAGTATTATATTTTTTTTTATTTTTAGTCCTATTTTCATGAATTTTTTATCAAAATGTAGGTATATAAATATAAATAAAAAAACATACATAGTTTCATTCTCCCTTTTTATATAAATATAACTACTCCAATTGTTAACGTCAGTTTTTTATAAACTTTATTATTTGGTTTTTATACAGGCTTAATGGAAGGGTTGTTTTTTACCTTAACTTTAAAACGCCCCGTGCAATCATTTCGTAAGAAAATTTTCCTCGCATTATTTTTCCGTCAGAAGAATGTCTTTTGAGCATTTTATTTTTTGGAACATGTCATACATACTTTGGTTAATTTTTAAGATCGAAATTAAGTTGACACCAATATTTTGCAATTTTTTCAATTATCATTACTTTTTTGTTATTTTTTAATATGACCAGATGATGATAACTTAGGTGACTGTTGTCATATTTACAGTTAAATTTTGTATACCTACGATTTAATTGGTTCTTAGTGTCGAAGATTGTGCAAAAACCATTGCTTTTGTTGAAAATATGCCATACCTCTACAATCAAAAGGGTAGCAGTTTTAGAAAAACTGACCGAAATAAGCGTAAAGCGGGTAGGGTAAGGAAGCGCAAAACTACCGCTCTAGATGATCGATTTATCAGAATCAATGCTTTGCAGGATGGTCATTTAACAACAGTGCAAATAAGAAGAGCTGTCAATATGGCAATACGACAATAGTTACCAAAGCTACCTCGTCATATTAAATACTATCAACAAAAAGTAATGATAATTGGAAAAATTGTAAATTATTGGTGGCAATTTCATTTCGCTCTTAAAAATTAACCAACGCATGTGTTGACATGAATCAATAAATAAAATGCTCAGGAGTCATGGTTTCGGCCGTAAAAACCTGTTTTAGGAAAATTTACTCAGGAAATTATGACACAGGATGTTTTAAAGTTAAAAATAACCCTTCGATTCTTCTTCCTTAACCCGGATTCATCCACTCCTGGATATAGGTCTCTCTTATCATTTCCCATGTCTTCCTTTTCTGTCGTATTTAGCCACCGTTTACCTACCACTGTTCTAATGTCGTCCACCAAACGTTTTTGTGGACGTTCCACACTTCTTTTAGTTTATTTTAGCCTTGACACTGTTATTTGCGTCCATCTGTCTTTATCCAGTCTAGTAACATGGCCAGCCCATTGCCATTTCATTTTAACCACTTCCTGAATTATATCGGTAACTCTTGTTGTCTGATGTTTTCATTACGATTTTTGTTGCCTCGTAGGCAGACCCCTAGAATACATCGTTTCATAGCTCTTTGACTAACCCTTCAATTAATCTTGAATAATAAACCAAATACGAAAGCTTATTATATTTATTTTACCTTGAGTCTAACGAATTAAAGTTGATATATGTATTTATATACAGTTTGTTAAAAAATTCATGAAAATATAGCTAAAAATCAAATAAATTTAACACTTTCAATTTGACGAAAAAAAACTGTTACGTTTTATTGCATCCGAGTGTATATAGAAAATAATTTCTTTTATTATAAACGATGTTTTTCAGTGTTTTTCTTAGTATCCTTAATCCGATCCTTATCTGTTATATCCAATCCTGTTTTAATTCTCAAACGAATGAGATCAACTTTTTTTAAATTACATTACGAATTTTTTGATATTATATCAATATACCTATGAAGTTCTCAAAATGGTTTTAACTGAAATGAATCTCGTTTAATAGTATACAGTCTTTTACTATCGTCTACAGATATTTGATAACTTTTGTAACAAAATTACCTTAAAATTTTTATGTCGTTTTTAATTACAAAGTGACGTTCACACATGGCAATATTATGATCACAGGTCCTAGTCAAAATAAATATCCAATTGAATTCGAGAGGGCCACAAACCTTAAAAGATTATGGTATAAAAGTAAATTAATTATAAGTGAATTAAAATTACTTGGAGCTATAAAACGCAAGGCTGAGACACTAGTCAAACAGCCCCAGGTTTAAAAAAGATATACTAATACCCTCAATGGAACAATATATATTACTTAAGATTATAATATATTCAGGTTAGGCAATTTCCTGAATTGCACTCTATATAAATTATATAAAATAAATAATCTGATAATGCCCAAACAAAGTAAATTATTTAGATATATACGCTCTTCAAAAATATACTCGTTCTCTGGGTAATCGTAATCTAAATAAATATTGGTTATATTTACATTTTTATGGAATATTCGGTCGTTCTGAAAATTGCGCCAACACATGTTCATTTATGCCGAGAAAAATGTTCACTTTGAAGTAGAACTCCCTTGACAAAACTGGGACCATCCAAATAATTTACAACCGATGCGTTTTTTATAAAACGTAATTAATGTAGCTCGGTTTCATAGGAACGTTAATTCAAGCAATTCCTTTTTTGTGTATTCTGTTTATTTCAATTTCTCGTTTCATTAATTCGTGAAGCGTAGATTTCATTCTTCATTATGCGATTTTGAATAGACATGCTTTGGTGTTTTGATACTATTTGAGCTAGGGATTTAAAGAGCGAGATTTAAAAGAATATTTAAATACAAAGTTACTTTAACGTATTTAGAATATCCAAATGAGAACCGAAAAGTAATGAATATTTTGTGTATTTTGTCATTAGTTTGATGTTGTATTACCTAAGTATGACTGTAAAGCATTATATAAATATACTGGGTGACGTTAGACGTTTATTGGGAACAGGTGATTTTTTTGAAAATTTGGATTTTTGCATAAAGGCACCTGCTCCATCTGTCTAAATTATTTTTACCATTACAGTGTCTCCGCTCCATACTAAAATTGATAGCATCTTTGTTATTTTAAATGGAACACCCGGTATATTATTATATTTTCTCAAAAAAAAACAACTTCCATATCTCAAAATTTTTCTATTATAATAACCTATACCAATCTCTAATAATTTTTGAGATAAACAATAAAACATAAGTAATGCCAAAAACATGATCTTGAATAAGCATTGGTTAAATCATAAATTCGGCATATTAAAAGCTAAAATTTGGTTTATAAGGAATGTAGACATATTCGATCTGTCTAAATCAACTGATTGGAAATCAAACAGGGAGGTGAGAAAAAATAATTATTTCCGATTGTTATAAAATCGTTCAAATTGTTGTTATTTTTAATTCAAGCCTATGTAGGTAGTAAATTATTTAAAAAATTGAAACCCAAATAAAATTGTTTTTCAACGATCATGTTCCTATACCTAAACCTTCTGGTTTCTTCAGTAAAGCCACTTAAAAGATTATAATAATTCTATTATATTTGTTTCGTTTAAAGAATATCATTACCATGACAAATATTCAAACTTTATAGGTAAGTATCACTTAGAGTGTACGTGCTGAATTTCTATAATTGTCATGGTAACGAGATTCTTGAAATGAAACTATAATAATACAATTATTAATTTTTCAATAGCTCTATTTAAGAAACCGGAAGGTTTAGGTATAGGAACATGACATATCGTTGAAAAGCAATTTTATTAGTCTATTGATTTTTTTAAATAATATACATAGGGTTGAATTTAAAATAACAAAGATTTGGGTAATTTGATAAGAAATGGAAATAAATAATATTTTTGCTCTCTCTGTGCAATATCCAACCGGTTTCTTTAGACAGATCGAATATATCGACTTTCGTTAACTTATAACCCAAATTTCAACTTTAAAAATGTTTAATTCATCACTTTACCAATGCTTATTCACGATCATATTTTTGTCAATTTTACACATGTTTTATTTTTTATCTCAAAAACTATATATATATAGAAAAATTATGATATATAAGTAGTTTCCAAAGATGTAATAATATACTGGGCATTCCGTTTAAAATAAGAAAGATGCTACCGCTTTTCGAAAGTAGTAGTTTTTAAAAAGTAAAAAAAAATACAAAAAAATACAAATTTCCAATTTTATTTTCGCGAAAAACCTCATAATCGTGTTTTTGGGGTCGAAATATACTACCCCTGAAAATATTTGCACTTATTTAAGACACCCTGTATAGAGTATTCGAGATAATTTCTCTCGATTTATTACATCTGTCATATAACCTAGTTAAAGATTTTTTTTCCTTTTTCATTGCCTAGGCTGCCAGGGCTATTCGGGCAAATTACCTTTCTAAATTTTTACTCATCACTTGAACTTAAACTCTAAATCGGACAAACACAGACTCACACACACATTTAACATCCATGCCCTGAGCTGGATTTGAACCAGCGACCTTACGTCTACTAGAGAGCAGAGTAATCATTTCGACCACAAGGCTTTCTAGTTAAAGATTAATATTGAATAGAAACAAGTAAAAAAGTCAATCTAGTGAGAATTGTTTCTTCTTTAAGACAGATTTGTGAGTAAAATATTTTGCTTTTATAATTACATATATTAATTATTGAGATTTTATATCAATGCGTAAAAGTGAATATTAGTTGAAGCTTAGTCAACCAGGTCTCACAATGCAAATTCACCTCAAATACCCATTTAGTTAGTCATTGCCAAGCAAACTCTCGTTATGCATGAAAAAAAACTTCTGGATAAAATTGATAATTAAATAAAAATATCACCTGGGGGTACTCCGCCCCATAGCCACTGACATTTTTATTAAACATGTCATTCCATATCTTCCATCTCACAACTTTTATTCAGAACTATTGATTAATTATCTTTAACAACTAACTAGTGCCACCTGAAATAGTTTAGGCTTCCCCGGATGCTTAACTGCCGCTAAACAGTTTTGTATCCCAATCGATAAGGCTAATTGGGATACGTCTCTGTGCCCCAACGCCCCATCGTGACAATCTGTAAGCCTATATGACCTCTAACAACTTACAAGTTGCAAGTCGAAGGCAAAGCTGCTATTTATTTCAAAGAGTACTGAAGTTTTTCCTGTTCCACGTGCAATAATCGATCGACGAACTCAAAAATCATATCTCATCACCATAGAACCAGCGAATATTAACTCTCTGACAAAACACTCCTTTTCAGACGCCTGTCTAACTGACTACCGGCTTCCTTAGATAACAAATTTTACCGGATCGTAGACATGCTTATCAAAGAATAATACTATTATCTCTAGTCATCTTTGAATAGGGTGCTTCTGCGTTGCATGCATATTTTTTATTATAATAGTTTTACAATAAAAGTACTACTATAACGAATTTATTCTCCAAGTTTTACAAATGTGGCATGTAAGAATAGGTCCGACAGGCATTCCTACCAGTTGTCGTTTACAAAGTCACTCTAGTGTTTGTTTTTCAATCGTAATACCTATATCTCCTTCGTATAAATTAGTAATATTAAAGCTTAAACTTAAACCTGATTTTTTAAATTTTTATCGAATTATCTTTATTTTCTATGCAGTTTCATATTTCTGCATCCTGCCTCGCTGGCAATTATTAAAGTGAGGTTTTGGTTTCCGTTTATATTTTGTTTTGAGTGCTTGTTCCCTTCACAGAACAGTAGAAATGTATTATTTCGATCGTCTAATAAACGATATTCTCTGCGTTTATGCATTTCCGTTGTACTAATTCATCAAGAATTCGCATTAAAATTGGATACACCACCGTTGTGGATGGAGATTAATATCAAATTTTCCCTGGTTTCGTGAAAATTAATTGTCAGGACGGTCATCCTTGCCATGCAGAGCATTTAAACAAAAAAAAACTTCATTTGGGGTTGTCGGTGTTTTTAATTTAACATTAAATTAGAAATACAGGGTGGGCCACTGAAAACTTACAATACCATACCATACCATACCGCCATTACTCGCTGACGAGTATTTGACACGCATCAGAAGATGGTCACGCAAGGCGTTTTCTTTCATGAGCTTTTCTGTGACTGAAAAGCCCAATACGTGATGTTATCTGTCTACCGCACTCCAGACATTCAAAAATCTCATTGCCTTGTTGCCTCTTTACTTTTTGGTTGTCGCTCTTAACTGACTTTACAATTCTTCTCCATTCCGTTCTATTGTGAGCTGCCTCTTCCCACTCATTCTGCTTGTTAATTCCCTTTAAGTTTTCGTGGAAAATATCCTTGAACCTTTTGAGTTGTCCACCCGGCCTTCTCTTACCGTCTACAAGCTCACCGTAAAGCAGAGATTTTGGTATGCGGTTTTCTTGCATTCTGCATACATGACCAGCCCATCTTAAGCGGGACTTTGTAATCATGACTTCAATACTCTCGCAGTTAGCCCTTTCAAGGACCGATACGTTTGAGACGTGATGGAACCATTTTATTCTTAAGAGTTGTCTAAGATGTCTCTGTTGCAACTTGTTTAATGCGTTCATGTGTCAGCGGTACGGCACCCAGGTTTCGCTTCCATATAACATGGTGGGAATTATTATCGCTCGGTACACCGCAAGTTTCGTTTTTGTGCTCAAGTCATGATTATAGAAAACCCAGTCTTTTAATTTCCAGAATGCTCTTGAGGCGCTGCTAATCCTGTGCTGAATTTCAGAGTCGATATTGGCCTTTTCCGAAATCAAACTGCCGATGCCGAGGTAATTGAATTCCGCTACATATTCCAACAGTTCATCTCCGATTTTTATAGCATTGTTGTGATCTTCCGGGGGAGTGCACATGATTTTAGTCTTATTGATGTTCAGCTTAAGTCCTAAGGCCTCGTATGCCCATGTATATGTGTTCAACATTTCTTGCAATTGCTGTAACTTATTTGCAACTAGAGCACAGTCATCAGCGTATTGAAGTTCTGTGATGAATTTTGTACGTGTTTTTGCCCTGAGTCTTTTTATATTGACCAGACCGCCGTCGTATCTGTATCTAATGCCCAAACCTCTCTCCTGCAGCTTGCTGTCCACTATAATGGAGAGCGCTGCCATGAATATATTGAATAGGAGAGGCGCTAAGACACATCCCTGCCTAACGCCTGTGTTTGTTAGGAAGGGATCGCTCAGTGATCCATGATATGACACTCTTGATTTGTTGTTGTTGTTATTGTCGGAAAACTCATCGGAAAACTTACAATGGCTATAATTTTTAAACCAAAAAAGATATAAAAAAAAAATACCGTTTCTATAATATCGAGGGGGAGTACATATCACGTATTTTTTGAACCGCCCCAACCTACCCCTTAGGCGGCACCCCTACTCACTTGAAAATCTTAAATGGCAACACCCCACTTGTGGCGCCTTTTTGGAAAGCCCATGAAAAATGCTAAACGATGATCATAAAGTTTTTAGGGTGAAATGAAAAACTTCCCCTTACACGAAAAATTAGATGAAAATTAATAAAAAAGTGATTTTTTCAGCATAAGTTACAAATTGGGACTCAGCTAAATGAGGCAAATGTGGTATCTTTCAAACCACCCCGACCCACCCCTAGGTGCCACCCCCTCACTTCTAACCCACTTGTAGACTTTTTCTTGTGGGGTTACACTAAATTCATAGTCTACAAGACAAAACCAGGTTCGTTGCAAGAATTGCGGCAGAGGATAACTGAAGCATGTGGAAATATTCCGAGAGAGACTTTCCAAAAAGTGAGAGAAGAATTTGAAAATCGTTTATATTTTTGTATGGAACAAAACGGCCGTCATTTTGAGCAATTATTGTTAAAATAAATTATCATTTCAAATTTCTTTCAAATTGTCACACCTACATTTCTTATCACTACTTACCAGTAATTAAGTGAAGTCTGTATGACCATCGTTTAGCAATTTCAATTAGCTTTCCAAAGAAGTGTCACAAGTGGGGTATTGCTATCTTGAGATTAGAAGTGAAGGTGTTGCCACCTAGGGGTGGGTCGGGGTGGTTTGAAAAATACCTCATTTGCCTCATTTAGCTGGGTCCCAATTTGTAAATTATGCTGAAAAATCACTTTTTTATTAAATTATAGGTGCCGCCTAAGGGGTAGGTCGGGGTGGTTCAAAAAATACGTCATATGTATTCCCCCTCGATATTATAGAAACGGTATTTTTTATTTTTTTGATATCTTTTTTGGTTTAAAAATTATAGCCATTGTAAGTTTTCAGTGGCCCACCCTGTATATAAAATGAATTAACTATTAATTATTGGTCGTTGATTTCATTACCTAAATTAGTGATTTTGAAAATTTTGACTCGATGCAAGATAATATTTACATATAGTGTTTATTGTTTTTGTAATGCCACTGTCATTAAAAAGTTATATTATTATTTATTGTTTATTGACGTTTACTCTAGTAGAGAGGGTTTTAAGGTCTGAAGTACTTAGAAGGTATTTCTGCTTTAAATTGACCATGGGAAAGATCAACTTTTGGACTTAAAACCATATCTACTAGAGTAATTTACAGCAGACAATAATAGACGAATTTACAGCAGACATGATTTTTCAAAGACAGTGATACACATTACATAAACCACAAACACTATTTTATGGGTCTGTTGACTAGCTCCAAAAGCAAAGACAGGGTTTTAATGTAAAAATTACGAAAAAAATGTTAGTGTCTTCTTCAAAAGCGAATATCTCAAAAAAATAAAGCTATTGATATGAACCAAAAAACAAACTATCGACAAAATATGCACATAGATGATAAAATCATTTTTAAATTCCTTGCTTTATTAACGTAGTCCACGGGGTTTCAAACTTTCACCAAAATTTTAACATTTTGTTTTCCTTCGTATAATTGACAGATGCCGACTTTCCTTTTTAATTTAGAATGAGATACTAAGAAGTCAAATAATTTAGCTACAAATTGCCTAAAAAATCATCAAAATCGGTCCAGTAGAACACTATACATGAAACTTTAAAAATACATTAAAATTTTAAAATGCCCGTTTTTCGTGCCGGTGAGTGTAGTTAATGTTATCTGTATGAATTAAAACTACAATATTTTATTTTTTAAATTGATCATCCTAAACAATTTTGTTTTATTTTTCGCTTTTTTACCTGGTAATTGTATGCCTTTCCTTGTTATGGATCCAGACACAATTATATTTAAATTATAATCTTTTCATCACCTCAAAACTTTCTTTAGTATCCATAATTTTAATTAAGTTTACTGAATTTGCAAATAGGGTTTTTTTGTTTTAATCTTCTAAGAATAAGCCCAACTTTTTAACAGTTATAATACTGATTTTTGCTTATTTTATCACTATACCTATAAAATTCTCAAAATAGATTTAGGTGATATGCACCCGCTTAAATGGTATACGATTTCTCACTAACGCATTACAGCAAAATTACTTTAAATTTTTTTTGTTCTTATTAATTACAAAGTAACAATCATACATTCAAATATTATGAACATAGATTCTATCGGAAATTAAAATATATAACCAGTTGAATTCTAGAAGAGGACAAACACGAAAGGAATATAGCTTGAGGGCAAAACCAGTTTTTCCGTTTTTTTAATTTTAGACAATTCAGTCTTCGAAATACTTACGCAGTTTCTGTACTGCACTTTTTGCTGCCCATCAGGTCACAAATTTGTTTAAATTTTTAACACAAAACTATTATTAAAGTTAGACTTCATTTTTTGAAATAACCACTAAAATTTATATGCCCTCTGAAAGCTTGTTCCAAACGGCCCAATTGTGTTATTCCGATCGAGCACTAAACGATATTTTCTAGGTTCATGATTTTCGTTGCACTAAATCATCCCGAATGTGCTTTAAAAGCGGGTGCACCACCGTTATGGGTGGGGATTAAAATTGAATTTGGCCTAGTTTCGTGGAAATTAATTGGCCTGACCGTCATCATCGCCATCACTAGCAACGTCATCTCAACGACAAAGTACGAGTATTGCACTTAGAATTGTTATTCCTAATAAAGTTTCAACTGTGGAGCTTTAGTGTTTTTATTTTGCTGTGGAGCTGTGACAGCAATTTGGTTAATATATATGGTTTCGCGTCAATGAAGTTATCGGTGGTTTTAATTTTACATAATCTTGTTCGGTTATTAAAAATTGAAAAACTATGAACTTGGAAAATAATATTATTATATTGTCAAATTATAATTAATTGTACAGGAGGGGGTAATGGACAAACTGACAGAAGAAAGCATCAAGATGAGTCTAGAAATTAACACCGTCAAGACAAAAACTATGATTTTCAACAGACATCTGCAAGACATTGAAAACACCGACTTAATGATAAACGGCGTCCAACTGGAAATCACGCAGAAATATATTTACTGGCGTAGGGAATTAAAACAGCCAGCTCGACCACTCTAAGGACATCTAAAGAGGTATTGAAATAGCCAGGGCTGGTTTCCTCAACATGCGGAAGTTTTTGTGTCATCCAAATAAATCAAAATCAATATTAAAATGTTATATATGGCCCCTGCTTCAATACGGATTCGAAACATGGAAGCTAAAACATAGACGCTAATATCACTTAATGCTTTTGAAATGTAGATGTACTGTCGGATGTTGAGGATAAGTTGGACAACCAGAACAACAAACTGAAGTTTTTGACAAACAAAATAAAAACGCGTGCATACCTAACAGGCACAATTAAAATCGGACACATAATTCGGCACTCAGAATATAAAGAAGTACTCTAATAGATAATAGTCTAAGAGCTAGCAACGTTTTTCAGATAGTATTTTAAGACGTCTGGCTCTTTGATATATCTTTTACTATGCTCTCTGGAACAGCATGCGGCCCGTCTGTTTGCCGATACCCGTTGCGTTCACTACTGCGCATCGAAAGAAGATCCTATATTTGTAATTAATTTAGTCCTATAAATTTTAGTATTGAATATAAATCGAACATGTATAGCGCAGTGCGTAGAGTTTCCGATCACAAACCGAAATAATTCTGGTAATTAAAAAAAAACAAATATTTAATACTTTACTATCAGAATATGAACGAAAATAAAATAAAAGTAGTCTTTGCCCTGACCCGGATTCGAACTCTGAATCATCGGTTCGTGGTCGGAAACTCTACGCATTGCGCTATGGAGACATGTTCGATTAATATTCAATACTCGAATTTAAAGGACTAATAAAAATATAGGATCTTCTTTCAATGCGCAGTAGAGAACGCAACGTTTACCGGCGCGACAGCCAGACGGACCACATGCTGTTCTAGAGAGCATAGTAAAAGATATATCAAAGAGCCAGACGTCTTAGAATACTTGTTTTCCCGACGTTGTTAGCTCTCGTACTATAATAGAAGGAAGGATCGATGGAAAACGCAGCATAGAGAGGAAAAAGAAATCATGGCTACGTAACATAAGACATTGGATCCACAACGACGGAAACACCTTTGTCCGTCAAGCACTGGACAGAGAGTCCTATGCCATATTGATCGCCAACCTCAACAGAGAAAGCACCTAGGAGAAGGAGGATATTGTTAAAAATTAATATCGGTACTAAGAAGTTTTTCCGAAACTGTGGATTTTTGGAAGGCTTCAGTTGTTCTAGGTTTTAAAAACGAAGAAAGTCGTAAGAAAATTTGTAATTATTTCTTAAGAAGTAGTAAAGAATTACCAAACAGACTTTGATATTTAGATTCGGATTCAGCGCCTCAATAAATATAAGTGTTTTTTTATGATTCTTAAAGCGCAGAATACGAAGCTTGTCTTATCTAATGCGAGTTTCTACACTTATCGTGCTGCAGTCGTTTAGTTGCTTGATTCCCTTATTGGCGGTTTTATTTATTTACTTTGGCAGTTATTGGCAATATAGCAGATATATAATATTAATGTTGCTATAATTAATAATTACTTAAATATGCATTAAAAATTGTACTAGAATTTTTGTGGGTGTTGCCGTAGATCTTCAAAGTATAAACTGTTCCCGCAATAGTCTTTTTCAAAGTCGTCTCTTTTCCTATTTTCGTAACCGCCAAAAAATCTGGCTACATGTGAAATGATCAACTGTGAATTCAAGAATAATAAACAAATATAGTCTTCTACTTTACTAATCGTTTTAATATAAATTCAGGGGAGGCTACTAGTATAAAAAATATAGTAATTGAAATTGAATACAAATATATCTTTATGAATGAACATAAAGAATCAATATTTTTATTGGTGTGAAAGGTCTCGAACTATAATAATTATGATGACTAATGTCAATATATTTTATTTCCATTAACCTTTAGTGTGCTAAGGTTTTCTACGTATCTAAATGTACACAATCTGTATGTATTGTTGACGTCTTTATAGCTGGTTTACTCTAGTTTTACTTTTATATAGCAGCCGTTTAAACAAGGGAATGTTTAGTTTACAAATAAAATGTATAACAATTTTATTAATAAAATAAAATAAATATATCTATTTCAATTACATATGTGCTTATACCGGGTGGTGCGTCGGTGCGGCTGTGGAAACATAAGTAATCCCATTTTAAACTATCCAAATATTGGCTTCCTTGTCGATTTTACACCGAAGTCGTTTTTCTTTAAGATTTGCTTATGCTGACTACACATGCCAAATTTGAACAATTTTGGACAAGCCGATTTTAACTAATTTAAGAAATACTGCATCTATTTTTAAATTAAAACTGAACAGGTAACAATACAAAACTAAATGCCACCATAATTTAAGTTGTCAACCTATAATTTTGTGAATGCCAAATTTTATTTTCTATAATATAGGCTTTTGCCTAATTCGAAAAAGTTTTAAGTTCCAATACGCATTTCGGGGACACCTACCGTAGGTACTATAATGTAGTAGTGTTACTATAATGTAGTAGTACGGACCAAGTTACATTTGACCATGATAACATCATAGGTTGGCAACTTAAGGTATGTTGACAATTGACTGGTTCTGTATTTTTACCTATTCAGTTTTAATTTAAAATGATACAGTTTTTCTCAAATTAGTTAAAATCGGCTTGTTGAGTATTCAGCATACGCAGCATCTTTAAAAAATCTATTTACGACTTTGCCGTAAAATCAATAGGGGAGCCAATATTTGGACAGTTCAAAATTTGCATGGATTTGGAAAGTTCAAAAATTGCTATATTTTCAACGCCGATGCATCAGCCGGTGTAGAGGTTCTATTAAAACAAATATTTTGATAATTAAATATTTGTTTTTGGAGTTAAAATTCATTGAATAATAATTCATTAATATCAAATATTAATAACATATTGTTAAGCAATTGTATATTGGTAAATAAATTAAAAGAATATATTTTCATTTTTATTTTATGGTATTACATCGAGTTAATATAAATGACCATATTTTGTAACGTTTGTAACAATGCACTATAATACATTCAGATGCAAAAAAAACGCAACGGAGAAAATTTTGGTCAAATTTAAAGTGTTATATTTTTGTTATTTTTAGTTCTATTTTCATGAATTGTTTATCAACCTATACATAATTATATCAACTGTAATTCGTAAACTAAGTTTTTTAATGGTTAATTTTTAAGAGCGAAATGAACTTAACAATTTACAGTTTTTTCAATTATCATTTTTTTTCTTTAAGTTATTTTTCAATATGACAAGCCGGCTTTGGTGATTATTGTGAACTATGTACTACTATGAACTGCCCTCATGTTCGACGTTTGGAATACGCTTGGCAGGAGGGTTAGAGGTCGCGAAGCGGTACCAACTTCATTAAATGAACTTCGCTTGGTTCTTAAAGAAGAATGGGAAAGCATAACGCAATATGATATATGCAGCCTCAATGACAGTATGAACGGACGTATACAGGAAGTTATAGCAGCCAAGGGAAGCAATGCAATGTATTAGGATATTTTTACAATTTCTTTTGTCTGTTTGTATACTTAAGTATTACAGATGCTTTCTTTTATATCGTTAGTTTTATCGTTATTAATGTTTATTAAAACCAGGACTGTATCGTTGGTCTTTAACGTTTTTTTTTATTTAGTATAAAGTATCCAATGCAGCGTAATATGACATTACGACAATAGTCACCAAAACCATCTCGTCATATTAAAAAATTACATCAAAAAGTAATGATACTTGAAAAAATTGCAAATTGATCGTGATCAGTTCATTTCGTTTTTAAAAATTAACCAAAGGATGTATTAACATGAATCAAAAAACAAAATGCTGAGGAATCATGGTTCTGACCGTAAAATTATATTTTAGGAAAATTTAGACACAAAATTATTGCACAAGGTGTTTTAAAGTTAAAAAAAACACCCCTCGAATAACCCTGTATAATATGCCAATTACTAAAGTTTATCAAAAACTTAGTTTATGAATTAAAGTTGATATAATTATACACAGTTTGCTAAAAAATTCATAAAAATAGGGCTAAAAATAACAAAAATAAAACACTTTAAATTTGACCAAAAATTTCTCCGTTGCGTTTTTTTTCATCTGAGTGTAGCTAAGTAAATATGTACGCCTAACATATAACGCCTTATACTATCCTAAATACTAAAACTATACTAAAAACTAAAATATTCTGTGAATAGATTATATCACAGGATAAACAACATATTATAACCCTATAATTAATATACGTAAATAAATCTTTCTCCTTATTATTGTTTTAGCAAGGTTTGGAAAAGGTTTTTTTTCTAAGAATTGTACTTCTCTTTTATTTTCTTTTAATTACGGTCTGAATTCCGAGAAGGAATAAACAGCTTCATTCTAGTTTTTAAATTAAACAGGAAGCTTCTGTTGCAACATATATGTCGCTCTTATGTCACTTTAACTCACTTTGTTGAGAATGTAAAATAAAAGGAAAACAGGAAAATAGCGTGTTGGATTAAGGCAAAGCGAATATCAAGTGCAACAATGTCACGCCACCGAGCAGCAGCAGTAACAACTATAGCTTTAACACGTGTTTACACGGACACTTGATAATTTTTGATATAGCAGAAACTGAAAATTAAAGTGAATTTTTGGTTAATTAATGTCCGTATGAAAATGTGTAATATTATAAATATTATAAAAATATATTTCTTAAATTAATATATCTTGCTTAATTATTCTGCAATAATAAACGGCAATTCTGTAATTTTTCTGGATATTCCCATTAAAACACTTAATATAAAAATTACTGTTTTTGCCAGCTATGTTCAGAATAAACATTAAAATATTAAATGAAATTTAAATCGCAAATCAAGGAATTATTATAAATACTACACCTAAAAAAAACAGGACACAATAGAGATTAAAACTGCAAAAGTTCTAGCAAACAACACCACATGACATAAATCTTAAAAATAAATATCTTAAAAAAAACATAAATCTTATGATTTTTGGTTTTATTGTTAATTTGAAGTTTTTAATTTTAATTTTGTTATATCATTTATCGAAATGTCAACGGGTTTTAGTAGACGTATCTGCCAAAAAACCTAAAGCGTTTTCTGAGTAGTCATATTTAGACTTTTTGTTTGGTTTTTAGGGTTCCGTACCCAAAGGGTAAAAACGGGAACTCTATTACTAAGACTTCACTGTTCGTCAAGGCGACTTTTTTCAATCGTTTTTTTTTTAATTTTTACATATTTTTACATATTTATTTTTACTTTTTTCATATTTATTATTCATTAATACAATTTTTAGTAATGATTTTTTTTTAAATTACTTATACGCGTATTCAAAATTTCAGCTAAATCGGGAAAAAAGTTTATAATAATATAGTGTAGTATAGATAATGAATGGTACGGAACACTTCGTGCGCGAGTCCGACTCGCACTTGACCAATTTTTTTGTTTAGTTTTTTTTCTTCTGACTATGGAAGGAAATATACCTCTTGACTTAACTTTGTTGAATATTTTAATTGTTACGATATCATATATCTCTACTACACCGACATTATTCGAAAGTACCTAATGGATGTCTCACTGTTGGAATTACCTGTACATTTTCTTGGCAGTCGCTGTCAGTCGTTAGCATATAATAAAACTATATGGCAGACATAGGCAGTCCTCTTCGCAGTCATTGGCAGTTTCTTGGCAGCAAAATGATATTTTAACAGAACATATACATTTTTTAACCAAGTGAGCCACCTCTCGATAGTAGCCATATGTACAGGGTCCGGCAATAGTGCGTCGGGCATCTGTAACTCCGAGAATAAGAAACTTAGGAATGTTGTTTAAGTGCAGACCTAAAGTATGTACTAGAATGTATTTCAGGAAAAATATTTTAACTTCTACAGGGTTGCTCAGAAAAGTGTGGGTGTATCGGGATGGGAACCCTAGATACAAATAAGTTGAATAACTCTTACAATTTACTGAGAATGAGTTTAGTATGTAAAATATGCATATTTAATGAAAGAAAATTGTACTATATTTAGATTAATGTAGGTGAGATGAATCAGATTTATCAATATTATATGAATCGAACTCGACACGAAAGAATATTTTAGCCATATTGATATTACTTTAACATATAAAGCAATTTCATACACTTCTATTCAGCATTTAATGTTAATTTATATGAATGTGGTTTTCGATGTATTTCAACAGATTTTCAAGTATGTATAAGTAAAGGAGTAATTACATCTTTAGCTGCATGCTTCCCTAAATTAGAGTAATATTTCTACAAAAATATATTCTTAAAACTATAAATGAAGAATTCAGTTTGAGCTGGCAGGAGATTTATTAGAATTTTGTGAAAGGAAAAACTAAATAAATAGGAATTTATGAATAGAGAGGAAATTTGTTTCCTTTTATACTGTAGTTTAATTCGTTTCTTAAATTGCATTTCGCAGAGAAGTTTAATTTGCAGCATTTTATAAAAAAGACGCGTCAGAATAATCGGATATTTAATATAATTTTTTTCTTTTAGCTATTAATTCTACAAGTTTAATTATAGCATAATGTAGAGCTATTTAGTATGGAATGTTAGATTTTAATTGTAAATTTTAGTAAAATTCATTGACTTATATTCGGAATTTAATTTCCATATTATAGTACTTTTTATTATAAATTCCTATGTATGAAAAATAGACTAAGAAAGATATGTGACTGGATATAAAGCCCGCATATACAAATTTTTCAATAACCTTATATTTGTACAGAGTGAGTCAACGAGAGTAAAGTCCATTATCTCATTTGTTGCGAGATTTACAAAAAAAAAATTAAATAGAGTAGTTTTAGAGAATTTTAAGGTGATAAGGACATACTGTATACAAAGTTAATTTAAAATTAATTTTTTATACAGTATGTCGAATTGTCTTCACAGGAGGAGAAATTTTTTTATTATTGACATTTTGACAAAAATGCATTCTTCATATTTTTGTTGCTTGTTCTAAAATGGTTTAATCGCTCTTGAGCTTTTCCAAATTCGCATACCGTTTTAGAGAAAATTAAAAAAAAAATAAAAATATGGTTGACCTAAAAATCAAAACGCGTTTCTATGGTAATATAATTTGGTTTTCATTCTTCAATAGATTGTTATTGATAGACTTTTTATTAACGTCAATTTTATGGCTGTCTTAAAATGTTATAGAGGAATAACATTAAAAATTATTTACTTCACTGCTACGGAAAAGGTGATAATAGTTATCGGAAAATGTGATACTTTCACAACAGGAGAAATATGATCTTAATCAAAATTAATAATAGCCATCTCGAATAATAACCATCCATTGAAATTATATTACCATAGAAACTCCTTTTGATTTTTAGGACAACCATATTTTCATTTTTTTTTAATTTTCTCTAAAGACTAGACTTGAAATTGAAACCATTGACATTTCACAATGGTAAATAGGGTTTTCCTCTACAAAGACAATTCGGGAACATACTGCATACAGGATGCTCGAAAAATTATGGCTGATATAACATTTTTTTAATGTAATAAACTATTTTTTATTTTGTTTTTGTATTCTGCGAAAAAAGTTGATGCCAAGCACATGTCACTCTTAACCCCATAGTACAGTTTGATACTCCTAACACAGCTTGGAACAAACTGAAAGAAAACATCTGCAAAGGTGCTAAAGAAGCTTTAGGAACACGTACTGTATCACACAATAGAAGACCGAACATTAAACCTTGGTTTACATTAGAAGTCAAGAACATTACAAGGGAAAAGAAGGAAAAACACTTACAATACAAGAAATCTCCAACACCGGAGAACCGAAATATCTATACCGAAATAAGGAACAGGACTAATAATAGAGTACGATAAATTAAAGAAGAATATTGGCAACGATTTAGTAGCGAAATGGAGGCGGATATGTACGGAGCACAAAAACGTATTTGGAAGATGTTGAGGGGTTTGAAACGAGAAACAAATGAAACAATACAACTAAGAACAATTGCAGAAGATACGTGGGAAAAATATTTTAGAGACTTATACGCAGAAACAGATGAACCAATGGAAGCACAAGAGACAAGCCAAAGAGATAATACAGAAGATCATGCGCAAATCACTTACAAGCAAGTAGAAGAGACAATAAGGAAACTTAAAAATAGAAAATCTCCTAATCAAGATAAAATACCAAACGAGCTAATAAAAAACGCAGGCACGGCTATCATAGAGGAATACACAAAACTGTTTAACATTATATTACAACATAAGAAAATACCAGAAGAATGGAAACAAAGTATAACAATACCCATTTTTAAAAAGGGAGATAAAACAGACCCAGCAAACTATAGAGGAATAACATTACTGAGCACCTCGCTAAAACTTCTGACTAAGATCATTGCGGACAAAATCTCCTCAATAGTGCCAATAAGCGAGGAACAACAAGGATTCCGAAGAAACCGATCAACTACCGATGCACTATTCATACTCAGGCAACTAGTTGAAAAATCCTTAGAATATAACTCTCCAGCCTATCTATGTTTTATAGATTTAACAAAGGCCTTTGATAGAGTCCAACTAAAAGACATCATCACCATCTTGGAAAGCAGTAATGTCTCGAAAGAACTCACAGAACTTATCAAGGACTTAAACACAAACACTACAACCCAAATAAGAACAAATTTTACCTTAACGCAGCATCTTCGAACTACAACTGGTATTAACTATTAATAAGCTAATTAACAGCCTCAGCCCTCTGTTATTCAACACAATCATGGATCAAGTAATAAAAACCGTCAAGAATACTGGATTAGTATATCGAATGGGAATGCATAAAGTAAACATATTATGCTATGCCGATGACGCAGTACTTATTGCAGAGTCAGAGGACGACCTCCAAAGAATGCTACAAGCTTTTAACAGACAGGCAGAAAAACTTAACATGCAAATTTCCACAAATAAGACCAAATGCATGACCATTACAAAGGAGCCTCTACGGTGCAAATTGGTAATAAAAAACAAAACTATTGATCAGATAATGTCATTCGAATACCTCGGATGCAAAATTACAAGCTCAGGATTCCTGGAAGAAGAAGTAAGGAAACAAGCCAATAAAGCTGCCGCAATATCAGGACATCTTAAATATCCCATATGGAAAAACAAACATTTGAGTACAGAATGTAAGTCAAGAATATACAAAACCTGCATACGACCAGTGATGACATATGGTGCGGAAACCAGAGCTGAAACATCAGTAACAAAGAGAATCCTACGAACTACTGAAATGAAGACCTTAAGAATGATAACTGGATACACATTGAGGGACAGACAGAGAAATGTAGACATAAGAGAAAAGTGCCAAACAAACGACGTTGTCAGATGGATAAGGCAGAGAAGAAGAGAATGGAACCAGCATGTCAATAGATGGGCCCCGACAGAATGGCCATAATAATTCGCAACAACGTACCCCATGGCAGAAGACCTACTGGACGACCACCTAAACGTTGGCAAGACAGTTGGCAGTCAACCTCGCAAGAGTTGCTTAGACGAGGAGGAAACCGGAACTAAACAGGCGATACGCCTTCTAAAAGAAGAAGAAGAAGAAGAAGAAGAAAAAAGTTTACTCTTTTGTGTATGTATAGTGCCATGTACCAAAAGCTATTAAAGTTGAAGGAATAAAATCTATCAGAAAAAATAATAATATACAGGATGTGTCATTTATCAATTGGAGATTTTTTAATTTTAAATAGTCGAAATTCATAAATTTATTTTGAACATACTATATCACATAGCCCAAATATATATTTTTATATAATTTTTCTCCATATCTATACATAATAATATAATTCTCATAGCAATTTTGAGAATTCCACCTTTAGAAAAAATAGCATTACTGAGATTTTTTTACGTCACTAAGAACTAAGAACTAACATTTGTAAAAATATTAGGAAAACTATCAGTTTTAGGTATACCGGGTACGTCTCAAAAGTGGCTCATCCCCATATCTATACATAATAATATAATTCTCATACCAATTTTGAGAATTCCACCTTTAGAAAAAATAGCATTACTGAGATTTTTTTACGTCACTAAGAACTAACATTATTTGTAAAAATATTAGGAAAACTATCAGTTTTAGGTATACCGGGTACGTCTCAAAAGTGGCTCATACCCATATGTTTTCTATTTTTTCAGATAAAAAAACGAGATTTGGTATGTTAGTATGACATAAATTAAAATTGATTGACGTATTCAATTATTTTTAGTCACTTCCAGTTTCACCGGAAAACTTTTGATTTTTAAATGGCACTCTCGGTTTTTTTACTTTATTTGATAGAAAATGAGACTCCGAATAGAATGACATATATCAACTTTTGACGTTTTCTCATATGGTTTATTTGAAATTGTAACATGCGGAAAGACAATAATTGTAACATTCATAAAGACAATTTGACTCGAAATACCACGTGTGTTTTACCAAATTATTCATAAAAAAATTCTTTTCCCCAATATGCTAATGAGCCAGCCTCGTTCCGTTTGAAAAAAATGAGATATGATTAAAAATACGATTTGGGTATCTTTTAACCGGCCAGGACAAGACACCAAAACATTAGATGATCAAATCTATTTTTCCAACGCTCGTTGAATAAAAATTGTTGTTTTTAACACAGCCATGGCGCTCTAGTTTGAAATTTAAAATACCTACGATTTTTTTTTAAACAAAAATGTCAAAAGTTGACATATGATATGTCATTCTATCATAATGCCATTTTCTATCGAATAAAGTAAAAATCTACCGAGGGTACCATTTAAAAATCAAGAGTTGTAGTCATTTCCGATGAAACAGGAAGTGACTAAAAACAATTGAATACGTCAATAAATCCTAATTTAATAATTATTATTAAATATTAATCTTAAATTAATACCAAATCTCGTTTTTTTATCTGAAAAAATAAAAAAAGTTATAGGGGTGAGCCACTTTTGAGACACAACCAGTATAAGATTATATTATACAAAAAAGATTTAAAATTTTGCGCAGCTTCTGAAAAAAAAGTTAAAAAAGATGTGCCACATTTTCACATGTTCCCATGTTTTATATATGGCACACTTTTTTGGAGCACCCTGTATATTTAAAATTAATGTTCAATTATGCATTTCTAAAAATTCCCTAATATTCGATTTAACATTTTTTCGTAATTCTTGAAGCAAATGAGATAATGGACTTTACTCTGTCGTTGACTCACTCTGTATAGTTTTCAACAAAGGTTTTGAAAGGTAATCCGTTAAAGGATTTTTTAAAAACCAATGTTTGGCCTCTGTGTAAGTGTTGAATTTCCTAATTAGGGTGTTAGCTACATGAATATATTTTCCTACATTATTCATGTCCCGTCTCATAGAGCATCTATTGAATATACAACGGTCGTTATGGCATCGATTTCAACTTCGTTGTGCTTTGTAAATTTCATAAAATTTGCGGCTTTAGCTGGTGCACTTTGCGTTTTGAATGACCTCGTTTCGTTCAGGTGCCCCTCGAACATGAAAATTTTACGGAAGATCCCGGATGAGATTAATTAGATTTAGTAAAATATTCTACATACATTGAAATACCAAAATCAGCCGAAACAAGGCTCCAATTTTGAATTTTAATTTGCGTTAAAAAATTTTAGGCACAAGAGTTTGAGAAAATACCATATGATCGAAAGAAACGGCATCCATTTGGCTGGGAAATTAAAATCGAATGACAGCGATTTTCATTTCATAGCCATCGCTGACGCTGTTTTTTTTTCGATCATATTGTATTATACTAGTAAAAAACATTGTTTCTGATAGCATTTCTCTGTTTCAAGAAAATATTTCAGTTTTACTGTTATATACTGGGTGTTTCAAAGTCGCAATAGGAGAATATATTTTAGACAAAAGAATACTAAATCTCACATACATATCAGGGGATTGGAGAGAGAACACTGATTTTCTTGACGTGTGTCTGTGTCCTTTATAGCATAATTTCTTGACTAACATAAATTCAAAATGGCTTGTTTTGAAAAACTAATCATACGTCGTACAATAGATCATTTTACTCTTCCTCAACCCGGATTCATCCACTCCTGGATATAGGTATCTCCTATCCTTTTCCATGTCTCCCTGTTTATTGGTGTATTTAACCACTCCCACTTCCCTAATGTCGTCCACCGAACCTTTCTGTGAACGTCCCACACTTCTTTTAGTTTGTCTAGGCCTTCACTCCATTATTCTATGCGTCCATCTGTTTTTATCCAGTCTAGCAAGATGGGCAACCCATTACCATTTCATTTTAGCCACTTCCTAAATTATATCGGTAACTCTTGTTTGCCTCCTGATGTTTTCATTTCGAATTTTGTCTGGCAGACAGATGCATACATTGTTCCATCATAGCTCTTTGAGTTGTTAAAAAACAACTGATTTTTCGCAAATAATTTTGTTAGACTGGTCGTTTCCAGTCCGTATGTTTGCACAGGCAAAATACAGGTGTTATAAATTTTTGGCTTCAGATTGGTACCAATCGTATTGTTTTTCAGAATATGTCCCAGCTTACCAAAGGGTATCCATGCTAATCGTATGCGCCTTGTAATTTCTGCGTGTTGGTTTTCTTTTCCAAATCTAATATTGTGGCCTAAATATATATGTATATATCCTCTTACACATTCCATCTTATAATTTTGTATATATATGTTCGTATCATCAGAACTCAGTATTTTTGTTTTATTAAAGTTTATGTTTCTATCCTATCTATGTCTGTCTCTATGTCCTATCTTTGCAGCTGATAGATGGAATTCATTTAACATTTCATCTAGTTCTGTGATATTTTTACCTATTAGAACTATATCATCTGCAAATCTGAGGTGCTTTAGTCTGAACCATCTACGCTAATGCTCTTGGTGTCCCATTTCAGCTTTTTGAATACCTCTTCTAGTGCTAGAGTAAACAGTTTAGGTGACATGGTGTGTCTCCTTGTTTCACACCTCTCTTCAATACTGTTCTGCTGGTCGTAGTTGTTGCATCTAATCTAATATGCATTGTTGCTTCCTGGTAAATATTTTCAATGATTTGAGTATATCTTGATTCAAGATATACTCAGATGATTTTGCTATTTCAACAATAAACCACACAAAGTATGTTCTTATTAAATAATGTCAGTCCTTCTCCTATTATCTGATATGTATAAGTCAATCATCTCGTACGTATATTATCTTTATGCAAGTAATTTTCTCCAAGTCTATATATTCCCAAATAATGTCTTTTCTAATAATTGATACCATTTATATTGGATGTACGCCGAAGTTAACATAGACACAAAGTCGGTAAATATCAAAATCTGAAACGTGATTAGTCAAACATGCCAGAAAATTAGCAAAGGACTGCAAAGAAAAAAAATGTGTCTAAGATACTTCATTAAGTTACCTTTCTAATTATAATTTAATGTATAGTATAATATCACAGAACAGGCCAGAATAATTTGATAATATATTTATTAACAGAAAAAACAGAATGGTATATATTTTTTCGTGAATCTTTTGACGCTCATTTCATGCCATGATTACTGCGTTTATCGACATTTTTTTTTGTTAAAGCCGCAATAAATAACCTTCCTGTCAGAATTTTATCAATTTCCAAGAATTTCCTTTCTTTCCGGAAAGTAATTTAGAGATAAGGGCCCAAATTGGGGAAATCCTTCGCAAATCATAGATAAAAAAGGGGAGAGGTGATGTAAAACAGTGGCGTAACTATAACAAGATAAAAAAGTAAATTGATCGATAATATAGGTACATTTAATTTAGTGTAGAAGTCCACACAGTTTAAATTATAACGTCCTAAATAATACATTTATCTTAGTATGTCAGGCTATTTTTTTCATAATATTACGCTTTAAAAGTTTCTTTTATCAATAAACCGTTTTTTTGCGACACCTATTACCACAAAGAAAACTTTTTTTAAACCACGAATCTCTTTATATTTTATTTATGCCCCTCGCTTTATTGGCGATCCGTGAAAAAAAAGAATTCGCATTGAAAGCGGAGGAAAAATACGAAAGAAACTTTTCTCTTATCCTCTGAAATTATATCTCGCTGTTTTCTCCATTGAACAAAGCAGTAAAAAGTTTTTATTGCATTATCGTCAGGCCTTTTTCTCCAACTTGCCAATATACATAATATAATGAGCCGCACCGATTACAGAATCTTAGAAGTTTGTTTATGAAAGACGAAACGTAAACTTCATTAGTACAATCGAAATTTTAGCTTTGAAAAATCTTATTTGCATAAGTTTAATGGTGTATGTGTATAGGCCGATCGGTTTATTACTTAATCATGTTATTGATATCGTAAACTTTTACATTAGAAGTTTATGTAAAATAATCTGAAATTTGATAATCAACTTGTTTGTTTAATAAACATAAACTTGTAATATTTTCAACACATAAACACTTGAGTGATAAAATATGAAATAGGTTTGTTTGTATAACAGTGACGTAGGCATACGTCGTAACAAAATCTCTGAAGAAACTCTTTGGGAAAGTTTCAATAAGTTAAAAAATAGTATTTGAAAATTTTAAATATATTTAAGAACCGCGCATTATCTGCATCTATTGGTCTTCTTTTGTAATTATTTTATTTTTCAGCCGCCATCATCAGTCTGAAAACTGCGTGTACAATTAGAAATGTAACATTTTTCTATTCATGTAGTCATGCTAACTTCATTTAATAGCAGTTTATAATAAAGTAATTAAAATCATCATCGCATTTCTCAAGTTCTGCCTGATAATATTTTTCGATTATGTATTAAATGTGTAAATATTTAAAACATATATACATATTGTCATAAATATAAAAGTGATTTTTTTCTGGAACTTATCCAACCAGATCTCATAACGCTAATTCATCTCAAATATCCATTTTATTTGTCATTGCCAAGCAGACTCCTGTTATAAATGAAAATAACAAAACAAACATTGACTGATCTGGATAAAATTGATAATTAAGTATTAAAACTTTCTCTAGGAGATGCGAGACCTTGTCGTTGGTGAGGAAGCTCCTAGTCAGGTGCTAGGGGGAATTCCCTCTCTGGCTGGGTCTAAGGAGCACCTCATTGTCCTGTCCCTGGCTGTAGTGTCGTGGCCAGAGAATTGTACCAAGACGTATAACGATGCCGGATGGAACTACCCTCTCCATCATACCAGCCACCCTCTACTGTTTGTGGCCATGTATCACCGGCAGCTTAGCCGCCCAGACCAAGAGGAGATAACATTATCAAAAACCTAAATTCTATGATAGAAGGACCAGGTCAAAGGGATTCGTGGCTAGATAGAAGACTAGCCTTTACTGATATTGAGACACCAGGGGACAACCCATTGTATTCTCGTCTCCCTTATTTCTATATGCGGGGCTCTGTTGAAGTGGACTGACTAACCCTTGTGGTGTAATTGACCTCAAATACAAGGAGGCAATAGAGTAAGTGAGATATATCCCCTATTACAGATTCGGGACAACACCGGTATCAAGCCTAAGGAGAGACTAAGTTAAAGAGGTGGCCGAAAATGGAGACAGATTCTCCAGCCTCCACCTCAGGAGTACCTCAGCCGGAGATAAGCTCCTCGATTGTGAGGGGCCCGGAGTGCTAAACCCCAACAATGAAAGGGTGTGTACTCCTCGGAGGACGAACTTATATTGTCAGGGGAGTATGAGAAATACCCTGTCTCCTCTAAAATAGGAAGATCCCCATGTATGATGAGTTACAGATTTTATGATGAGCTATAATTCAAGAAAGGGAAACACAATAGATCTTTAAGGTCGCGGTGATTAACCCCTCCTCTTACTCATTCTACATTCTTCTACAAGTACTAAAACTTCACCGGAGGTTCTTTCATCTCATTCAACGATTATTCGGATCTATTGATTAATCTTCAACAACTAGCTAGAAAGTTTTGCATAAAATTAAATATATCTTGATTTATCAGGTTCATTTTTTTTTTCATAATATCCTTTTTCGCTATAGAATGTTTTTTGTCAGTAAACTATTATTTTTTAACACCTATAAACACAATGAAAATTTTATTAAGCCGCGAATCTCTTTATGATTTATTCATACGTCTCGCTTTATTGACGACCCGAGAAATATATTGAAAGCTGATGAAAAATACAAAAGCAATTTTTCTCTCATCCAACGAAATCATATCTCGTTATTTTATCTAATAAAAATAGCAGTGAAGAGTTTTTATTGTATTATCGTCAGGCTTAAAAAAAGCCTGACGACAACATGCCAATATACATATTATAATGAACACCGATAACAGAAGTTTGCTTAGATTTGTGAAACGCGAAACATAAATTTAATCATTCATTAGTTCATTAGTTCAACCAAAGGATTGATAAGGAGATGTCATATACTTGTATGTGACAACGGTTTGTAAATCAATCCGAAACTGGGTAATAATGTTGCTTGTTTAGTAAGCAATAACTTATGATATTCTAAAATATATTAACGCTCTTTAGTAATGAAAAAAGATTGTTTGCAAAAAGTAGATATGCATCATAATAAAGTTTCTCAAGTAACATAATCGTACTACAAAATGTGTTTTATAAATGTTTCATATAGAGACGTCTGGTTCTCCTTTATTAATATCCGATTCTTTTTCTATATGTAATAAAATTGTAATTTGTAATCTTTTGGATGTATAGCATTAAAATATCAAGAATCCAATGCTCGAAATATTCAGTTTGATATTATACTTAATTGAATTCCAGTCTAAGTTCGATATAACTTTGTAAATTGCAAACATACTTGAAAATTTCAAATTGATCATGAACGTTGGAAGTTCTACTCCAATACTAACATTTTCCAAGTTATGATTGCCGCTATTGGGACTATAAACTTTCAGTTACATCTTTTTAGCTTCAATTATATGTTTTCGAGCCAAAGTTACGTGATTCTTATGAGTATATATATTTTATACATTATTAACTTTAAAACGAATGCACCGCCTAAAATATATAATTTTAGCTATAAAATTGCCACTACAGAAGTTTGGATTTTAATTAATAAGAGCAAAGGCAATCTGAGATTTTCATTTGAATTTTATCCAATTTAAAACTTTCTATAATGAAAAAATATTTCACTTTTAAATTATATCGTCTGGCTTTAAATTATATCGTCAGTTAAATGAAATAATTATTTTCTAATAAAGTTGTTGGAAAGTTTAGGACAAGTTGTTGAAATTGTTATAAATTGCTTTTATAAACATTTTCAAACTATTAGTTTCCTGTTTCTGAAAACGAATAAATTATTTTAGGGATTAACCGAGATTCTCATCGGCATATGTCTTAATAATTTTTAAAATTATTATTTATTTTTCATATCTTGTTTTTGATATTTATTAAGGTGGGTCCACATTTCTCGTGGTCCTACTCTCGTTCGTAAGAAGGTACGGAAAGAAGGTACTTCAAAAAAATCCTTCCTTCGTAAGAAGGTACTTCAAAAAAATGAAGGGGATGGTAAAAAAATAAATCAAAATACTGAAAATTCGATCACGTTTAACGACATTATTACAATTTTAAGGAAACTCCCACCTCCTCTGAAAAAACCTACCGCCTTACAGCAAAAGTTCATTTGTTTTCAGAATACTTATTATCTTTAATACCCTAGAAATAACAATTCAGAGACCAAAATAATCCTTTTCATCCCGTCAAACTATCGAAAAGAAGTAAAGAGAGGAAGGGGGTCTCCCCCAAAAACGGTGGAGTGATTTTTTTTTTGTTAAAGTGCAAACCTAAAGTGTGTAGGAGAATGTACTTCAGGAAAATATTTTAACTTCTATAGGGTGACTCAAAAAAGTGTAAGTGGATCGGGATGATTTTTTTTTAAATGGAAAACTGTATATTATTACATTTTTGGCTTCATGTCAGATTACTTTACCCCATATCGTATAATCCTAAGATACGAGTAAATATATATTACGATAGTTTCAGAGATAATAATAAATAAATAAAAATTATATATTTTTCAGATTTTCTTAAACAAAATATTAAAAATACAAGAATTATCCTGAAATCAAAACTATATTAGGTATTTACTTTATGGTCTGTAGTTACTTTGCTATAAATATGGTAATCGTAAATCATACAAGATGTTCAAAATTCTACGCAAAACTTTCTAAAATATAAAATAATTTTTCTTGTTTTTTTTTAATAACACCCTGTATATGATTTTTTCAATCGATGGAGAATTAAAAAATTGGCGCCGGGAGGCACGTATAGCCACCCAAACTAAAATATGTTAATATCTCGAAAACTGCGACTTTGACTGATTTTGATGTTATTACAAATTTTGTTGCAAATATTATTCCTAATCTTAATTTGAAAACCGCGTTTCGCTAGTTACTGTAATTTTGGAGTTACGATTTTTTAAAATTTTTAACCCCCTCCCATACCCCCTTACCAACCCCCTACCCCTACCAAAAACTAATGGCCAGATTCTCGGGTGCCACAGTATTTTTGTGCCAAATTTGGTTAAAATCGTATTCAGCGGTTTTTGAGTTATCGTGTTACAGATGGACAGACGAACAGACGGACAGACAGACAGACACCATGAAAATATTTTGTAGTTAGGTCATTTATGAGCCAAATAACTCATTTTGAGTGAAATTAAAAAAACTTTTTTTTTGCCGATCTTAATAGCCTACCATACCTATTGGTATGGTCGGCAAAAAATTATTTTTTTTTTATATTGACAGATCATATTTTAATTTTATTGGTTTGACAGAACGATGAACAACAAACGGACGCCGATACGTATGAACTCGTCTTTAGATTTTTGAGGCTTGTCAAAGTCTTGCCAAATTTTAGGTTATAATTTTGTGTCAACTTATATCAAATATCTGCGTTTTGGAAGATGATGCATTTTGATTCGTGTTATTACGTGTGTTTTGTGTCTTTTGAAGTCAAGTGGAGGAAAATCGAGGGAAAATTGTAACTGTAGACCCAGAGCACAGTTTATAGTTAATACTCGCTGCTCAGGCAGAAAGTCTTATACACCAATAAAGTTACCATCAATAAAATATGTATCCCATCTCGTCATAGATAAGTGCATCTCGTATATGGTACAAGGATCGTACTAAAGATATACTACTGGAGTAGCTGTAAAATATCGAAATTTAGATAACTAAAATCCATTTTTATAGGTAAGTAATGGATTTTAGTACTGCAGAAAAATAAAATCAAAAGGTACTGGTTTAAAAAAAATAAGATTAAAGTTAATTAATCAACCTTTATGGTATAAATAAAATTGGTAAGTGTTATTATTAATAAAATAGATAGGTTAAGCCGGCTACAGACGGCATGGCAAGCCATGGCCAGTGTCCGCTAGTTTCAACGTTGGCGCATCGTGTGTATGCAAAACATATGGCAAAGCAAAGGCAAGGTTGGCGCTGGCCAGGGTTCGCCTATGAAGCGGTATTTTCGACACACATCAAAGGGACTTGTTGAAACTCGCTAGTGGGCTTGATCGCCGTACACACGACATATGTTAGTTCAAGAGAGCTTGTGTTTAAATGACAATAAAATTCTAATTCGTTTGAATAGTTTATGTAATCACTTGCCTCGAAAAGACTGGCAAAGATAAAACATGTAGTGTGTACGGTCGTCGGTGCGCGAATATCAAGCAAAGGCCAACGCTTCTACAAACGTTTGCTGAAACGCTGGCCATCGCTTGCCATGCCGTCTGTAGCCGGCTTTGGTAATGTAATATTACAAATTTGTATTTGTACATATTAAGTTATATTGATAAATATTATAATAAATGCTGGAAGTTTCTTGAAGCTTGAAAGAAAGAAATAGTTTTTTTATATTTTTTTTGTATGTGGTGATTTGTTCTTGGTTGTTTTGTATTAACACATACCGTTTTTTTTAATAACATAACTCGATTACATTTTATCAGTTTTATACAGTTTTTTCTCACAATATTTTGAAACAATCACTTATCAGTCAAATTTTAAATATATTAATTTCATGCTATGCGTTCCAGTTGTACCAACCTATTTCTTTGTAAAATAAAATAAACTACTTTGAAATTAAAATGACAGACACATCTATCACTGTCAAGGATCTTGTCGTTGGACAGACTATACCAGACTATACTAATATTTTTCCGTATATTCCTAGTTCGCCGTTGAAAATTCGATTGGAAAATATGTATTCACGGCACCGAAACTTGGAATTTACCGTCGGCTGGTGCCAGTCAAACGAGGCATCTCGAGACGGGCACGTACGCCGGATAACGTATTCTTAGCCCGCAAATAAGCTAAAGAACCCCACAAAAAGCCACTCCGTCTAACAGCCGTACGTGCTTAACGTTTCCACCTATACCCAAATAGAAACTATGAATTTTCCAACTTGAACTAATAGATATTCGAATACGGGGAGAGAAAATTTTGCGAAATGGCTTAAACTTTTTTCAAATAAAATTTATTAGTTGTACATACTCGGTTCAAGGTGAGTTCCGGCTTAAACCAAGTTGAAAATTTTAATACTTTGTTTAAGTCACTTCTTATCGTTGAGATTAGTTCAAAAATTAGGTACCTGACAATTCAAATTGATTGAACTATATTCTGGGCACAAACTAGACTTTTAATCATCTTATAATCTCACACTACAAGAAAAACGTATCTAAATAAAATTGTCGAGATCTCCCAACGGTGAACTCGACAATTTTATTTCCGATTTGGATCAACATCCGAGTTCACATGAACTCGAGTTTAAGCCATGTTTGTAAAAACGGGTCTTAATAAAGATAAATGGCCAAACCACAACAATTTTAATTTTAAATATTATTTTATTTTGATTCTTTAGAAAACGAATATTGAATAATGTGTAAAATTAAGTATGTTTGCGCTTTACAAGTCGCGGTATGTCGAGCAGAGTTTGTAATTTAGGTAATTTACACCCCGAAAAATATAACACACATTCTGACAGGAGATTTAGTTAAAAAAACTTATTATAAATAGAAAAATAAATTGTATCCCCGCGTACGGCTACTTGTATTTTTCAGGCAGCTGGGTGGTAGACTTGTTTATATTTTACTATCGAAAGACTAATTAAATATACGAAACTAAAGGTATTGGGCGCCAGATAAGATACAGAGAAAAAACACAGTAGTAGTTGCCTTAAAATTAATGACTATATTCAATCAGGATGAATCCTAATGATGACAATTAGCAAGGTGAAATTTTGATAAGTTATAGTAACAATAATTGTCAGATAAAATTACGTTAAAACGATGATAACGTTAAGTGAAAAAGATTATTGAAAAATTTAATATAGTTAAATGTAATAAAACTATAATAAAAGATGGTAGTATTACTTTATTTAATTTTTCATTATTATACGATGTTAAAGTAAAACTGTCACGAGAAATAAAATCGAGAATTTATATCGGGGCGCACTGTAAATAATCAAAGAACGCACGGTATAAATTTTAAAGTAATACCATTACAGAAGGTAATGTGCATATTGAAATCTAAGATCTAGATTATGAAAAGGAGACCCCGAACCAATACAGCTATGCTAGCTATACTACACACTCAAGAAACCTCAACTCTTAGAAACCTCGGAGCTGGGAGTAGTAACATCATAAACATCATAAAACATCATAAAAACATAACATCATAAAAACGTAACATCATAAAAATTAGAACCTAACTTTAAAAACTTTCTATAAACTCACCTCGAAATATTTCGAGGGTCTCCATGGTAAATGCACCCGCCCTTTCTTCAATTAGATATGTTGGAGGATGAAGAGAAAAAAACAGCATGCCAGTAAGGAACCAAATATGGGTAATTCAGGTTGATTTCGACCAATTCAAAGCTCTACTCTAAAAATACGCAGTAAGAATAGTGAATCTACAAGAGACAGTCATATGTTTACTTGTTGCGTTGAAATTTCAGCTGTTTCAGATTCTCAAGAAAGAATTAAACAACTCGAAATTCTAAAAGCCACGAGTTGATGATAGCGTCGGATGGCGGCAATGAAAAGTGAGGTTACCGGGAGCGCGACCACAAAAGCAGTGAAACGATAGCAGTGTTGCCAACTAGACCAAACTAAACAAAGTACTTCGAAACTACCAGGGTTGGATCAGAAATGACCAACGCTTGCAATAATATAGAAAATACCTTAAATTATATAAAAAAATCTAATGGATTAAAAATGTTACGACATATCTCAAAATTGCATCTTACTACGAAATATGTGTCTTATCATTTGTATCATCAATTGGTATCATCAACCGGTAACTATATAGCTATTATCCACTCAAGCCGGCTGTGGCTCCAGCAGTAGTGTGGGGAGGTACTGGGTTCGATCCCCTGCCAGTACGGTAGCTTTATTAATTGAAATAGAAATATTTATAATATAATAATAATAATAGCTCCCGTATATAGCGTTTAACGCCTTGGGAGTAGCAAGGTACAGCTTGCCATATTAGACCCGTTCAGTATACAAGAAAGGTAATGTGGTTAGCATTACGCCTCAACCGCCTATTATTACCTCAGGATTGTGAATCCCGAGTACTAATTTAAGGCTAAGTCGACCTAGGTACCCAAACTATTTTATTAAAAATAGTCGACTGATGAAATGCCGGCTGTGGTATTTTCTACCTTTGAATTGGTACTACCCTCTACCTTTGAATTGGTAGACAAGACCTGTACCTCTACGCCACCGGGCACCTTATAGAAATATTTATTTATCTTAATAGAGGCGACCGGTGAGCCGCCACATCAAGGAAGACAATGGCAAACCACCTTGAATATATTTGCCTTGTACAACCTCCCAAATAGTGTCGTTTGGATTCGGAGATAAACTGTAGGTCCTGTGTACTTGTAAAACACTAATGACTTACATCACATGTACATGCGAGAGGTAGCCTACGCTCTTTATAGGAGTATGACACTGTAAAAATAACCACTAGTTTAAAATAAATGCATGCACATTTCGAGTGATTGATGCATTTCGTTTTTTTTTTCGTTTGTAATACGCTATTTTGTCGTGGTTATTTTTTTGGAAGGATATTTTGACGGGGTATCAACACATAATTGAAATTAAAAAAAAAACAATAGACTAATAGACAATGAATAAAAGAAAAAATATATGATTATGCCTGTGTAACAAAAGGAACACATTTAGGAATCTCAGACAAATAAATGTATCATATTCATAAATTTCTTTCATATCTCTTCTCTTGGAGTTTTCACTTCATTTTATGTTTTTATTTGTTCGTTTTTTATTTTCAACTATTTTCATTTCCTAACTTGCCACAAGTAAGAACATCACAAAAGCCACTCCGTCTAGCCGTCGTCGTACGTGCCTAAACTTTTCTATAATATCTATAATAGAAACGATGAACTTTCTAACTTCAACACATATATACACGAATACATAGGAGAGAACATCTCTTTGAATTAGTTTGAACTATTTTTTGGATATACGTATATTAATATACAGGGTTATTCAAGTTATTCGACGCGAAATGTGGTACTACTACATTCAGCTCTTCATTTTCGATATGGTAGTTGATTTTGTAAGTTCTAGAGCAGATTCAACCAATTATATATACAAAAAATAAAGAAATCTAATGTTACAAGAGTTATGTCACTTATCGTCAAATTGAGACAGCCAAATAAAGATGACAAAGTCATTTAAACGATTTTTTAAGGAAAATGTTTTAAAGCAAGTCATAAAAAGTTTTACCAATATTCCTAATATAATAGAATCTACATCGCTATCAGAACTTTTGTAATAATATATTTACTAAAAGCGTCCTCTTTTATAAATTATAATTATTAAACAAACCTCCATTAGCCTCGTTTTGAACCACTAGAACCATCATGCAAAGTCTAGACTGTCTGAGGTCTTTCTATCCTTATATCGCTTAGATTAGATTTTTCGGAGTAGTTATTGTCCTGGTCCACTGCGGCCTTTTCAGGTCTGTCGCACCATCAAATGTGTTCTTTCGTTTCTTCTTCAGATTGACAGAACCCGATCATGGCTTCGTCCGACAACACCATTAGTTTAAATCAATATTCAGCTTACAAAGTTCCCTATTAGTAGACCCTTTACAGCTTTAACTATTTTTCCTTATCAGGTCTGTCTTGTCACTTACCGATGAAATATATCTTATCATCAATTGTAAAGAATCGTATTAGGGTGATTAAGTTATTACAAGAAAAGATTTAAGGAAAATGTTTTTACGTATTATACAAACGTTGATTAATTCAATTTATATTGGCAGAAACAAAGTCCTCCCACTCTGGATGCCAGCTCACTAAGGGACAGAAGGTAATGTAATAGCCAGAAAAGGAGCGAACACTCCACTAATTAGACCAGAACCATTTTGCTTCCCATGTAGAAACCAGCTAAAAGCGGAACTCAAGAACTTGAAAGACCCCATCCTTAACCTAGAATGGGAATCCTGCAACGGTCTAGAACACTTAAAGAAGTTTCTCAGGACTTACGTTCAAGAAAAATCAAAGTTTTTCCTTGATTTATGTAAGAATAATCTTCGGGTTTTTTAACAGGACACTGTCTCCTCAATGAACACCTCAGTAGATTGAAGCTAAGAAAAAACGGCGAATGCAGATTTTGTGAGGAAACACCAGAACACCTCATCACTGAGGGCGCCGAGACGACAACCATTCGTGCCATAAACGACTAATATTGGAGATGGAGAACTACCCTTTGTAAAAACGACCAAGATACTGGCTCTTGACAAAGCCAGACTGTATGATGAGTTATAACAAAATAGATCTGTAATGTCGCGGTGATTAAGCCTCCTCCCACTCATTCTGCATTTTATTTCTTCATTCCAGTAATAAAAATAAATTTAATTATAATGTATAACATTATTTAATTTAATTTTATTATTGGAATGAGTAAACAAAAGATAATCTGCTTTCAATCCAATGGGGTTTTAAGACAGAACACAGAGTAAGTTATTAAGTTTTACCAAGTTCTTAACGTAATAGAGTCTATACCGCTATCAAAAGTTTCGTAATAATGTACCTTTACTAAAAGCATCTTCTTTTACAAGTTACAATTGGACATACACAAACCCGCTTAACTATATTATTGTGAAACATTTCTATCTTCCAACTGACGCTCCGTCACTCCGAGCTAATAAAATAAGCGGCGCGGCGGCTTAGAATGGAGACAGCGATGGAGAGACGTTGGAATAGAGAGGGCGCATCGACGTATAAATATATAATCCTCCCTTTTAACTTCGGTTAAAGTGGTAAAACGGGGATAATTTTATTAAGTATGCATATCGCACCCTCGGCACAGCTCGGGGCCGGAGCCTAAGAGGCGCCCAGTGAAGGCGCGACAGGGTCGTGGATTTGCATAATTCTTTAATAAAGGGAACCACCAAACAAACCCGACCTTCCACGAGGACAAATTCTAGGCCGCCGAGAGTCGAAAGCGTCCGCGAAAGTATTTCCAGAAGACGCAAAAAGCAGATTTATTGATTCAAGGGAAATATTTTAATTTGGCTAGTAAAAATTCTTGAATCAGACGCAGTACGCATAATTAAGTAGTTTATATTTTAACCGAAATTATTAAACCTAATGAAACATACAAGTATCTTGAAAAAATACTGGCTAAGGAGGATGACACGGTCCAAGTGCACTTGGGCCAAGTAGACTTGGATGCTGCCATATAACTCTACTTCTAATAATTCTGCGTGCGTCTCACTTGTACGCTGCTTGCGTCTTGTCACCAAGTACACTTGAATGCTGAATATAAGTGTATGTAGATGTGGATGCTGTGCGCGTCTCACTTGTACGCTGCTTATATCGTATCAACTGTTCTATCCAAGTCAAGTTGAAAGACTTCGTAACATCCACGTAAGTATGCTGGGTGCCAAATTACTGTTGTTACGAAGCCTTCCAACTCGACTTGGATAAAACAGTTGATACGATATAAGCAGCGTACAAGTGAGACGCGCACAGCATCCACATCTACGTACACTTATATTCAGCATTCAAGTGTACTTGGTGTAAGTACATTTTGAACGGAGTTAATCTGGCTTTGGTCTCCAGTGAACTAAGTATCAATCAATTCGAAGTTGATCAAAGGTATAGAGAAACAGAACAAATTAGGCAGAAACAAAGTCCTCCTACACGGGATGCCAGCTCACCAAGGGATAGAAGGTAACCTGAAATGGGAATCCTGCAACGGTCTAAGACAGCCGAAGAAGTTTCTGAGAACTTACGGCTAAGAAAAATCGAAGTTTTTTCTTTATTTAAGTAAGAACAATCTTTGGATTGTCACGGGGTTTCTAACAGAACACTGTCTCTACAATGAACACCTCAGTAGATTGAAGCCACGAAGAAACGGCGAATGCAGATTCTGTGGAAAATGGGGAAAAACCTGAACACCTAATCACTGATTCCGCAGAGACGACAACCAGTCGTGCCATAAACTTTGATACGACTGATATTGGAGATGGAGAACCGTATCTTCTGTAAAACCGTCCCAGATATTGGCTCTTGTCAAAGCCCTGGGACTGTATGATGAGTTATAACTCAAGAAAGGGGGAGGACACTTTTATCTCTATGGGGGACACAATAGATCTGTAAGGTCGCGGTGATTAACCCCCCTTCCACTCATTCTACATCTTACATTCTATATCTACTTTTCGAAAAATCTTGATCAGGGGATTTTTTCGAATTAATGGACAATAGTTTTAGTAGAGAGTATAGAATATTGGACCCTAATGATGATGTAAATTTCAATACAGACGTTATTCAATCAATGAAGGCAATCTTTGAATTTTAATAGTACAGAGTATCCCATTTTTTTTGCAAATGACGGTTATCTCGCCTGTTGGCAGAAGAATTATCAGTGGAAATAGTATTGATTGAAGATTCCTTGCGCCTTTAGCGAGCATGCCCTACTTTTTTTGTAAAATAAAAGATACCGGAAATAAAATTGCAATGACCTCTCATATCTCAGTTGTCTGGCAACTTATCGAAAAGTTATTAAAACTAGTGCTTATTCTTTTGAAAGTTAAATTGTTGATTTTGTTATTGAAAAGAAAAGCCAAATGAACCTAACAAAATGATCTTTAGACGTTTATTTTACATTATTCAGTTAATTAAACATACTTTGCTAGAGCTATATTTGGTTATAGTCTAGACAAAACCTATTTTACTCCGAGGGATTTAATTTTGTTTGTTAAGTACCTATTCTGTTCTCTTGGGTAATCGAGTGTCCATACTTAAGTTATTAAGCCAAGAGATGGTCACAATGCGAACGCCATTAAATCAGAGTGTTTTAATTGGAGTTCAATCAGTTCGAGTCTTTCTCATTTTGATTTCTATTATGTCTTTATAAAAAGAAATTAAATATTAAAAGAGCCCTTTTGAGCAAATTTAGAGGAAAATTTAAGGAAACAATTTTTCGATTTTATTGTTGAAGTAGATATCTAAAAAATAAAATAATTATAAAAATCATCATTATTATATCTAATTATATATATACGATTTTAAAATTGGATTAGTTAAAGAAATAAGGAGCAACAGAATATAAAAAGTAAGTAATAAAGGAGCGGCAATTTTTAAAGGAAATTTTAATTTAATTTGTAATTTTTTATCCGTGTTCTTCGAGGCATTGCAGATTAAAATTCTTTTTTTAATTAAGAAAAGCAATAATCTCTCTTGTTTCAATTTTTATAGCTTTTGATCAATTTCAGTTCTGTTAAAACTCGTAAATAAATCGGAAAATTTGAACTAGAAAACCCAAAAATAGATGTTTTATTAATTTGCTATATCCACTTTCTCGTAGTATTCAACAACACATGCTAGGTATTTTAGTTTATCTTGTCTGCACTCTAAGTTATGTAATACTCTCTATATGTTGATTAATATTTTCTATATAAATGTATTTTAGAACAATGCAAATTAATTTACATTGTTCGCCAGCAGAAAATTGAATATTTTTGTCGAAAAACAACTTGTTAACTTGTATACTGTTGCAAATTATCATTTGAAACTGGGTAAAGCCTTCCAGATTTACATTTAAATTTGCTAAAATGCAAGTTTGCAGCTTACGGATGGAGCCTTCCATTTCGGATTAATGCGTTCGTTCTTCTCGGATTATCTAGTCGGAACGGTTGTATAATGAAAAGACGTCTTTTTGCTTCATTTATTTACCTTTCAACTACGAGTGTAAAATTACAAATCACCATTAAATTATTCGGAGAAACAAGCAACTGATTTCGATAGGGCAATGTTAGTCTAGATGTTTTTTTATACCTAACTAGCGTGTACCAGCGAGTTCGTTCGTGTCGAATTAATCATTTGTAATTGTGATGATAAAGCAAAGCAAGAATTTCCATTAACATACAAACTGAGAGAAAAAACAATATGGCGATATTATTATATAACTTGGTAATATTTTAGGGATAGTTTCATCTCGTTAGAATTTGACTTTCGAAAAATCCGTTTGCCAAAAATAAGCTTTTTACGTCAAGCAGTTTAAGCAGAATCCTGGTTAAGAAATTACCCAACTTTTTGGAACGCCCTGTATGATTTTTTAAAAAATTTCAAAATATGTAAAAAACCAAATAAATTACGCTTGTCCAAGCGTTTTCCCGAAAGACTAACCGTTTTTTAAATAACAAATATTGTAATATTTGAGGGGCGTTTTCACCCTCTTGGAATTTGAGATACAAGAAACCCCTCCTTATCGAACCTCTACACCCCACAGTCAATCCGTTTGCCAAAAATCAGCTTTAAACGTCAAGCAGTTTAAGCAGAATCGTGATTACTCAATGGTCATATTTTATGAAACACCCTGTATAAATTTATAAAAAATCTTAAAATATGTAAAACAACAAAATAAAATATACGTGTTTAAGAGTTTTTCCGAAAAACTCACCGGTTTTTAAATAAAAAATATTTTAATATTTGAGGGTTAGTTCGCCCCCTTAGAATTCGAGTTTCGAAAAATCCCTTCTTATCGAACCTCTACACCCTAAAGTCAATCTGTTTTCCAAAAATCAGCTTTTTACGTCAAGCGCTTTAAGCAGGATCGTGATTAATCAATGACCAGATTTTTCGAAACACCCTGTATACATTTTTAAAAAATCTTAAAATATGTAAAAAACCAAAATAAAATATATGTGTTTAAGCGTTTTTTCGGAAACTTGACCGTTTTTTAAATAAAATATATTGTAATATTTGAGGGGTGGTTTCACCCTCTTGGAACTGGAATTTTGGAAAATCCCTTCTTATCGAACCTCTACACTCTAGAATCAACCTGTATGCCAAAATTGAGCTTCTTACGTTGAGTGGTTTGAGCAGGATCGTGATTAATCAGTATGTCAGTCACTTAAGGATTTTATATATTAGTATAGATTATTTCCCTCATCGTGAAATGGATCAATCAGCTAATCTAATTTTTCGTATAAATTTTGTTTAGATAAGTGATTAAATCCCAAAACCAACACCGAGATCACAACCGAGATTATTTTTTCGGCTTCCTTTTGGGTTTTTTTGTCGTTTATCACTAATTCTGAGAGATTTTGGCAACAGTTCATTTAAAAACATTGATTTACAAATCATATGTATGACTTAATAACGATTTTAATCGGTGAAAACCCCATTCGATATTATTTTGAACAAATAAGTGGAAAAAATACGTCAGAATTTGATATGTTGACATGCGAAACGGTCCTCGATGCATTGTTGGGATGCGTAACCAAGGTAGCAGAAGCACAAACATTACTTACGAGACGTCATTTTGAAAAAATGTTATCCGAAAATGTTAAATTTTATAGTTAGTAAAATTCTTATAGTCATTCGCTTCATTCTAAGTCATTCAGGAAATAATCTAGCCTAAATTTATAGGTCTTGTGATATAATATATGATAATATATCACTAGAAACAAATTATATTAAGTCCAAAATTGGCATATTTCAGATATATACGTCAAGTTATTTCACTTTTTATATTCTACCCGTTTTATATCTGTTCTTTCTCGTTTCACGCTTTCTGTACAAATAAAATAATCGGTTTAAAAGAAAATTAAGCCCGATGTCAGACCTGGGCTAAATCAGCTTATGTAAAACTTGGATAATAAGTTCGTCATAATAATGCTTTTATTTATTCACTATTCTAATAAACAATATACATTCCTTCGGAAACTCTCTATTTATTTATCTAGTAATGCTAAAACACTCAATGTGAATATACAAATTATAAACAAATGTCAATATTTACGATCCAGTAAAATTGTGATGTAAGAGGAGGCTTAGCTTGCCTGCGGCAGGTCAGTTGTTCATAGGCCGGCAGGCTGTTGTGTTGTGTTGTGTTTTGTCATGTCTGATATTTGGGGGTTGAGAGTCTTTTCACTATAAACGTTGCATGTACTGTAAGGCAACGGGTCGTTTGACCATGAGAAGAAAACCTCTTGTGACGTCTTGCCTTCGAGGTTGGTCTTGAGAGTTTGAGGTCTCCCTTGTCTTCTCGAATGACACGATGCGGCGTTGGGGTAGTGAGGTACCCCAATTAGTCTATTCGATTAGAATGCGAATCTGTTTAGCGGCAGATTTGCGTCCGGGGGAAGCCCCTATACTATTTCAGGTGACACTAGCTAGTTGTTGAAGATGATTTACCAATATATAACCGAATGATATTTGAATTTGATGGAAAATATGGAATAGGATATATTGAATAGAATATATCAGTGGCTAGGGGGCGGAGTACCCCCGGGTGAGTCTTACTATTTAACTAGTATCAATTTTATCCAGATCAGTAAATGTTTGTTTTGTTATTTTCATGTACAATGAGAGAGTGCTTGCCAATGACCAACTAAATGGATATTTGAGGTGAATTTGCATACGTCACGTAAACGCAGTTTGACTCAAACATCTTTGTTTAGTTTAGTTTCCCAGTGAGCAAAGTTTTGTCACATTTAGGGAACATTAGGGAACAGTTACGTATTTGCGTTTTATTGCTTCAGATCTTCATATCAGGCATATCTTCATATCAGGTACGAGAAGGGCCTGGTAACATAACAACGACGTCACCTAGAACACATTTCCTTAAAGGAATAAAATGCTCACTGGGAAGTTATGTCCACGGATCCACAGTGACGAAAATTGGGTTTGACAGTTTTACTATTTTAGGGTAGTCAATTTAAATATACATTCCTGTTTTATAATCCCTGTTAAACATTTTCTTATTGTACCAGTAATGTACTTTTATTTGGACTTAAAATGGTTTTGCTTTATTCATTTTGGCATAAATAAGAACTTAATATACAGGGTGTCCCAGGCTGAGCGTTCATTAGAAGTTTCTAGAGAACAACAACATCTAGATCGGAGATTTTTTGCACATCAGTGTTTTACAACGAAATCTATCGATTAAAAATATTTTCAATATGGCGGCACTTCCGGAAATATCGGAAGTTGACAGCAACTTTCTTATTTTAAACGGGTACCGCCATTTTCTATTACATACTTAAATTGTCTGTAACATTTTATGAATTTTGATATCAAACACTCTATACCTAACAGTAACGGTTTTTGAGAAAAAAAATATTTATAGTTTTTGGAGGAAAAAACTGCTTGTCAAAAAAATTTGCATAGCCTAAACGTCAAATTTAATGATTACCACAGCCGCTGGGACATAAAGAGAAGACATGTAGCTATCTATTTCAAAAATTAAATTGTTTCAATGTCATATAATATTGGCCGTAGCCTGCCATGGAATTGAGAAATTAAAAAACAATCATAAATTATTTTTTTCAAATGGAAACCCACTTTTTTTATCTCACTAGTGAAAAGGTTTTTCAGTTCATTGCTTTTTGATTATACATGTTCCTATACCTAAAATAAATCGTTTTAAAGTTATTTAAGATTTAGTTTTAAAGCGTATTTTTTCTTGATTTTATCTAGCTTCCTTTGACCTTAAGTGTCAAACCATCAGACAATTTATTTCCTTCTGTCAAAAAACTAATTATTAGTAATAATATATTATAAATACTGCTGCTAAAACTTTATAAAATGAATTTATAAAAATACATCTCGTGTTTTGGTGATATCTAATGGCAATATGACATGACCAGATATAGTTTTACCTCGCTTGACGTTTAAAGTCATAGACTACTCGTTAAAAACCAGAAAAATATACGCTTTAAAACTAAATCTTAAATAACTAAACAACGATTTATTTTAGGTATAGGAACAAGTATAATAAAAAAATAACTAAGTCTTTCAATCAATGAAAGAAAAAGTAATTTATGATTGTTTTTTAATCTCTCAATTCAATGACAGCTACGGCCGATATTAGATGACATTCAAACAATTTAATTTTTGAAGTAGATAGCCACGTGTCTTCTCTTTATGTCACAGTGGCTGTGGTAATCACTAAATTTGACGCTTAGGCTATACATTTTTTTTTTGAGAGACAGTTTTTTTTTCTCCAAAAATTTTTTTTTTCTCAAAAACGGTTAATGTTGGATATAGAGTGTTTGATATCAAAATTCATAAAATTTTACAGAGAATTTAAGTATGTAATAAAAAATTGGAGTACCCATTTAAAATTTAAGAGAGTTGCTGTCAACTTCCGGTATATCCGAAAGTGCCGCCATATTGAAAATATTTTTAATCGATAGATCTCGTTGTTTAATCGATAGATCTCGTCTCGCACTCGACTCCTCAGGTCTGGACGCACATTATGGTGGCTAGCACTATGCTTCAACCGCCTATTATTACCTCAGGATTGTGAATCCCAAGTACTCATTTAAGGCTGAGTCGACCTAGGTACCCAAACTATTTTTATTTTAGTAAAAATAGTCGGGGAAATGATGAAATGCCTGGTGTGGCAATCGAAATTTGTTTTTCTAATATTTAAATTATGTTAAAATTTTTGTATATATTATTTAATAAACTGTTTTACATTTCATTTAAGTTCAAAATAAATTGTTCGTATACCTAATATTACAATTATAAGTTTAAATATAACCGAGTAATTAGGAAATAACTTCAAAAAAGAACTGTAAATTCGTTTTTCTCAAAAATATGTTTTGTGGCTTAAAATAGCTTGCTTTTGGGGTACAGATGTATAAATAATTTCATTTGAATTTTTTTTTTCATTGCCGATATTCCGCGAGATTTTGCATCGCCTTATCTACTAATAGATAAGGCAAGTATTTTAAGTGGCAGAATATTTCGAGTCTGGGAACACATAAATGAGTTTTTTTGCCACAGAAATTGTTGAAAATTTTACACGCATCTAACAAGTAATTAAAAGGAACAAAAGAAACGAATTGCTAATATATACAAATGTACATTGCACACTAAATGCCCATTTACCTATATTTCATTCATTTAAATTCATTAAAATATTGGCATTGCTCCAATCTATTTTGTGTCTTCGCACCCAGATGTGTTGACAAATATAAGATTTACGAAAATTATTTTTTAAATTAAGCTTTGTACCTTTAAACTCAAAACTCAACACTTAATAAAAATATTTTTTACCGATGTAAATAGTGTCACATTTGCATGGTTATTATATACACATAAAATACATATTATAATTTTTATGTACTCTTATTTTAATTTTTTTTATATTTTTCATGTCAACTCTGTACAGAGTGAATTATAAATAAGGACAAATATTTTCAGAGCTGGTAGATCTCGATAAAAGAAACATATTTTCTCTATACCGTTTTTCAAATAAGTCTAAAATAAACGAGTTATTTTACTTTGAAAATTTGCAAAAAAATATTGTTTGCATAAATTTTGAGAACCACCGGATTTTTTCATGGTTTTCTTTCTTGTAAATTTAATCCTTGTAATACATCTACCATACTTTAGGTTTGCATTTATACAAAATTACTAAGGTGTTTGTTACAAGCGCTACAGATGCCCAACGCACTAATATTGCTGGACCTTGTATACCAATAACAAATGTTTGTCAAGTAAACGAGTTAGTCCAGTCAGTGAGGTGTTTTGCCATACAAAAGGTGGTGTAGTAGTAATTTTTTTATATGTTGTTAAGGTTTGAGTCTTGATAAAAAATCCAAGTTTTCGACCTTGAAGTGGGACCGCTCGAGCCGCCATCTTGGATAGAATGTACAGTGACGAAAAGTTGAACATATTTTCCAAAAAAATAGAAAAACTCCCCAATTTTGTAATTTTTCCGAAATTCTCGCTATTTTTTACATAGGTATAAACAGCCACGGCTGGTGAGGTAGTGCCACGGTGCCACGGAGCGAAAAAAATATGTTATAACCTTCATATGTCTCATTGAAATATAACGCACAACATAAAAAACTGAAGAATATGGTAGTGCCATGGCGATTTATTAGCGTTTTCTTTTCTTTGATTGTCCGGGTCGGTTATTAATAACGTTTTGAGTATTGTCTTCGGTGTCATCGTAATCGGTACTTATGGGAATATATTGCTCTTCCATTGTTAAGTCTTGGTCATCTTCGTCCTCAATGTCGCTGTGAACCTCCGGGACATTTTCGCATGACTGACCACTGCAGAAGCCACATACAACGGAACACTTCAACCCAGCTTTCCTGCAACCGCGTGCTGCGCCGCATCCTTTTCTACAAGTGCATGAAATTAATTTAAATAAGTTGTCGGGTTCTGCTTGTTTTGTCATGGTGAGTGGAACAAGCCCATTGCTGCCCAGTTTCCAGCCCCAGTCTTCAGGTTTTTTCTCGATTCTATACCATTTCTAGACTTGATGATATGTCCTGAAAGAATGATACCGCGCAGCATCCTTCGTTGGTGGCAATGAAGCAAGATTGGATTTACTTTTTGTGGTTGATCTAGGAAAACGTTGGTAGCGGATTTCTTCTAAGGTGTCTTCTTCCAAGTTGCCGCCATACAAATCAACGAGAAAGCGTGCTCCAGCATCTGCGATGTCCTCTGGTGTTGCATCCTGATGTAAAAAATGCCAATGGTGTCACTGAGTCCTGCTGTTTTCTGGAGAAGCGAACAAAACTTCATTTTTCCTTGGATTGACGATGTCGTGTCACAGCCACTAAAAGCATGGAGAAACAGAATGTTCTCAGCTACCTTTTTATGTTTTAAACTATTAGCTGAATATATTCTTTCAGCAATTTTGCCTTTTCCTGGTTTGCGGAGGTAGATGTTTCCTTGAGACGATGCTAATGCTGTCAGCAAAACGAGAAGGTCAACGTCTTCGCCAACTACGAAAACAGCATCAAATTTGGGGCACAAGGAAATCGCTATTCTGACATGCAACACATCAGCATCTTCTTCCGCCCGGTTGACAGTTATAGCAGCCTGCTCTATTTTTTTGCCGAGCATCGAAATTAAACGGCCTTATTGTTTTCGTTGGCTAAAAATAATTCCTGGGAAACTTAAACCGGCATTGTTTCATCGAAGAGAGCATCCGCAGACATATGCTTCTTCGATCGGCGAAGTCTTTCTGCGGCCTTGGTATTCCTTTTGGCTCCATCACTCGGACATCCATCAAAAACAACGACTGCATGTGAACCGTAGTGATTTCGTACAATTTCTTTTGCAAAATATTCTTCCCCTTTTTGCCTCCGCCCTAATTATTACTCCACCCAAATTGTTCCGCCCTTTTTACGATGTTCCGTTATACATACTTGATACATCGAAAAAATATCGATATCTAACTTTTTGATCGTAAGATTAACCGCTGCGGATATATTTTGAAAAATACTGTTTTTTGAATCTTTAATTCAAGATGGCGATGGCGGCTCGAGCGGTCGCACCCCAAGGTCGAAAACTTGGATTTTTAATCAAGACCTAAACCCTAACAACATATTAAAACATTACTACTACACCACCTTTTGTATGGCAGAGGCCTATAATGACCCCCACTGATTGGACTAAGTCTTCAAAGTCCGGCTTTATATGATAGACATATACATTGCTTAAATACTAGAAAAATAATATACGACAAATTACTGACATAGAATGTTTTAAAATAGTAAATTTCAATTATTTTTTTAATGATTTTATATTACTTTAAATTAGTTGTTGAAATAGTTTTCGAAAATAGAATTGTTTGTTCATTATGGAAATTAGTGTTGAAATATAATGTGCAATATTTACAAAATTTAAAAATATAGACTTTATTCAAAAAAGTTTTATGAATATTTCACCACTGTAAGAAAATCTACAAAAAATAGTTATTTTTTGTAAACACTGCTGCGTTAATCCAATGGAGACTCATTGTCAGCAGTGGTTTATTAATAAACAAATTTGCCTAACGGACAAAAAAAATGCTTTAAACGTTTGGGGAAGTATATCTCTTCCCGTCGTCGGAAACAAAATAAGCACAAAGAACAAAGAAAAACTATTTTAAATATCTAAATGCGAGAACACTTTAGTTTTTGAAACAGGTACGTCTATAAAACCCGTTGACGCTATACTTCCGTTTATTTTTGAGATATAATTCCCGAAACGTGTAAAGCATTTTTGGCCATTAGGCAAATTTGTTTATTAGTAAACCACTGCTGGCAATTAGTCTCCGTTGGATTAACGCAGCAGTCTTTACAAAAAATAGCTATTTTATTTTGTAGACTTTTTTTAAGAGATGAATCCGCCACAGAGGTATAGACATTTTTTAGGTATAGACTTATGTGCAAAAATATTTAAATAAAAATATATAAATAATTATTTTTGTGTATATGTACGTGGTGGGTTTATCCGTGGTGGTTTATTATGTACGTGGTGGGACCGTCCGCGACGGAGCGTCCGCGACTTCGAGCAAGTACCATGAGTTTATATGAACAATTTCACATGGGCGCGTATGCTCCGTCCGACGGAGTTCGTCCGACGGCTATCTTGAAAAAACACGATGGACGGTCCGTCGCGGACGCTCCGCTCCATCTGAAAGCGCTGTTAGGCGGGTTTATGTCTAGAAAAAAGGCGTGGATATTTCGTCGCTGAAAGAGAAATATAAAAAAGTCGTTTGTTTTTAAATGACTTTAGAGTAGAATTCACACGGAAACTAGCTCATTAGTGGCTTTCTACTCGTAATACAAATTTTCCTACAATAAGACGTTATCGCTTTAACGTTCGATACCGTTTGAGATACAAGATTTTTATAAATTATTTAGATTATTATATTATCATAATTACATGATTACCTCTTAGTTTTTAAATAGCAAATATATTATATTAAAGTCACTAATATCTAATTAAGTTAATGTTTCTTTTTTGCAGATGGTGAAACATATATTTACTAAATGTGAAATAGTAAAGGAAAGCACATTAAATTAGGTAAGTAATTCATACAAAGATGTTTAAAGTAAAACATAAAAAGTAAAGTTTTATTAGTACGTTTCCGTAGAGTTGCAAAATTAACTAAATTAACATCAATTTTTAGAAACTGAAAAACAACTTAAATGACGGTAGTAAAGGTATATAAATTGAAAATTGTGTCAGTAAACAATATGAATAGAATCACAATAGAAAAATATTTTTGTAATATAATAATTGTAAAATATATATCAAAACACAAACGGCATATAAACATTGTGAAGAACCAAACTTTACACAACATGCAGTTGTAAATTTATGAAAAGCCACTAAAAGTTTTCATTGTTTAACCCTGAAAAAAATTGTAAATTAATTCTCATAAAAGCAAACAAGGTATTTTCGACGCTATCTGACTGCAAAATATGAATAAAAACTTGCCGTTTACAAGCCAACATTTTTTGTGGTTTTACCTAAGAGAAACAAAATGAAAATAGTGTGCTTTTTAAATTATGTAGCTTAAAATGTACGTAACAGAATGGCAAACAAAGCCTTAAATATGATATTTTTTCTTTTTAGACAAATTGCGGGTTTTGTAGTTCAATAAATTAATTTTGTGATATTATTTTTCGTATTTTCAAGTACTATTTTTCTAATTGTTGAGCTTTTGTAACTTTTTAGATGAATATCAAATATAACTAATTAAAATATTATTAAACGAAAATTAAAACCCTTTCATTAAAACCGAATATTTTCCAGAGAATATCCTACCTACAGTTAACAAAATAAGATAATACAAGAAAATTAAAAATCGGTGGGACATACTGATATCATAATAATACTATTATCGAAAAGAAATTTTATTCAAAATTTGCATTCGGTTAAAAAGTGTACTAATACCTGAGGCTAAGAAGATACAGTGAATATTTTCACAAAGACATATTTTTACTTTATTTTGATTTTATTATCTCCATAGACATATACTTTGCATAATTATCGATTCATATTTTATATAATTTAATTATTAATATACTTATTTTTTATGTTTACATCAAAAGAATATATTATTAGTAGTGTATGTGTATAATTTTTTTGTTCACAGGTCACAAAAGTATTAAAGTACGAAAATATATTATTAACTAGCATAAAGTGTCAAATTCAACGAGCGTAACCATAGTTTCTTGATATATAAATACATACAAGGTATTACTTTTAAATCATTTATACTATTTGAAACGTTTAAAATTATTTAAAACCTTATTAGCGACGTTTGAAAAAAATATAGTTCTATTCGGAGTAAAATTGACTGTTTGTGTCTCGCCTATGTCGTCCGTAGAGACTAGCCACGAAGGGTATCATTTTTACTCCTACTAAAACAATAGAATATGAGACAAACTACACTGGGTGCGTCTCAAAGTAGCTCACGCCTATTATTCTTTTATTTTCTCAGATAAAAAAACGAGATTTGGTATTAATCGTATAATTTGGTATATGACATAAATTGAAGGGTCCAGGGGAATTTGATAAGCGCCAATTTCTTAATTTTAAGATTTTACAATATTATACTAGGTCTAACTGGTCCCTACAAAATGTATAAACTCGGCAGGGCAATAAGTTTTTAAATCCTATGATAAATGCCTAGTAAAAACTAGTAATAACTTTTGTTTATCAGATGGTACTCAGTTACAAAAACTTATTTAGTTGACAGTTGTTAAACAGTAATGGTTGACAGTGGGCAGTCAAGTCTATTTTTCCAAGGTTCCTGGCACTTTTCCAGCTATGCCACTCTAGATTTAAATTTATATACAATTTTTTTTAAAGAGAACATGTTAAAAGTTGATATGTCATTATATTCAGACTGTCATTTTCTATCGAAAATAAAAATATACCGAAAGTGTCATTTAAAAATAAAAAATTGTTGCCGTTTCCAGTGTAACACGAAATGACCAATAACAAATGAATACATCAGTCAATTCTAATTTATGTCATATACTAACATACCAAATCTCGTTTTTTTATCTAAAAAAAATAAAAAAGTTACAGGGGCGAGTCATTTTTGAGACGCACTCGGTATATGACATCGACGAAGACATCTTATTGCAAGTTAGAATTTCTCGAAATTGTTGCAGAGTAACTTTAAAGTTTGACGTTGAAGAAAAGAAGTATAACGACTTAGATGCTTAAAAGAACAATAGCAAACCTCGCCTCTTTATTGAAAAATGTGTGAAAAACAGAAGTTTGTAAAATATCATTTTGTATCATTATAACTTTAATAGTGTTCTTTTATGGTTTAATGGGTTCATTTATTTGGATAGATAAAATGGCAAACAGCGTATTTTAGTTAGTAAAAGCCATGGACATTTTAAGGCGGGTTTGTATTGTTATTAATTTTAAAACTTACTTGATTATTTTAGTGATAGACTCATTCAATTTTGACGTATTTATTCATAAGGCTCTTAGCAAGTTAGATATTTTCAAAGTTTTTTTTAATTTTTAACTCTCTAGTTAAACATTCATATTTATTCCTATACTTTATCAAATTAATTTTATCTAAATACTATCTATACTTTATCTACATAGTTTTTAATACAGTGATTTTTTAAATATTATTAAAAATATACATATGTATAACAAAAGTGTCTCTATTTTTCATCTATACTATACCCATTGGTGTCTATTGTTGGCTATGTGGGCTCAAGTCATCCCTGCACTGTTCGGTTTTTATATGATTCAAAATAAAAAATATATAAATTGTAAAATTAGTATTTTTTTAATGGCCATAATGCGTTCTTTCAAAATCATCGAACAACTAAATCATTTCCATAGATCCAGTGACGTACCGTGACTTTGAATTTTCAGACCAAAAACTGAAACAATAATTTGTCAAAAAAATCATATTACAGCTATATGTTTTATTTTGCACAAAAATGTTAACTAATAAGTTAGAATAATTATAATTCTTCCCAAACTAAGTGGTTTTATCGCTAAATTTAACTAAAGCTAAGTACAACAAAAATCTTAAATACGTGGACTATTATAACAACAAATACATCGTAAAAGACTATTTTGGCAGCATTCTGATCGAGAATTCAAGTTAAACTTTTTAAAAAATAATTTAAAGGAAAAATGTTAATTCAGTTAATATTAATTTTTGTATACTGCTCAGATTTATCTGGTCTTCTATCATATATTTTGGAAATTAGAGAATTATCTGAAGATTTTCATGTAAAAATTGGCATTGATAGTGGTGGTGGATCACTTAAAGTTTGTCTGAAAGTGCTCCCTGAAAATGATCCCGAATATTTCAAGAAATATAAAAGTGCTGGAATTAATAAACTATTCATAATTGGCTAAGGACCAAAGTTGTCTGAATCTTATGCTAACATTAAAAGCCTCTTTGAGACGTTAGATCTGCAGTCCATATGTGGAATTTGTTCCTATACTTTTGCCGCTGACTTTAAGCTTATTATGATTCTCCTTGGTCTTCAGTCAAATTCATCCACTCACACTGGCCCGTAGTATGATGTAAATGTAAAGGAAATGGAAATTAAAGGATCATTCAGAACTATAAATAGTATTACAGAAAATACAAATTTATGGCAACAATCTGGAGGAAATATAACAAAAGCCAAAGATTTTTTAGTAAGCGTTTTTGTTTGATTTTTTTTTGTATTTTTTAAACTGTTGTTCAATGAACCATATGAAAAAGGGCAATTATTTTTTAGAAAACTGTATAAACATACCTTTAATCATTGGCGACGAAGAAACACCTGTCTTAAAGTATATTCCCCCTACTGAGCTTCACCTTTTGTTAGGTGTGGTTCAAAAACTTTGGGGTCGCACCACTCTTGCACTTTGTGCCATTGTATTGCCTTGCACTTTGTGCCATTGTGGTTTTTTAATCGCGGTGCGATCCCTTTAGACACACATTTATTAATACTAATATTATTCTGTAAAACTTAATGGGGTCTAATGAAGAAATTTGTATTTGAATTTGAATTTGAAAAACTATTTGATTGTCTTGAATTGGAGAATACCAATGTTGCAACAGAATGGATAAAAAAAGCGGGATTGAAACTAGATCATTATGGAAAATGTAACGGAAATAACGCCAGACAACTTTTAAAGAAAGTGGATATTTTGAAGACGATATCGCCCGGTAAAGAATTCTATTCAAAGTTTTGACAAGCAAAAACCTAAACACCTTATTATTAGGAAATAAATATATTGCAGTGTTTTCTGCATTCAATCAAGTAGTTTCGAGTTGTTTGGTCAATCACTAAACAAACATTTTGAATATGACATCGAACAATTTAGATTGGAAATACTCAATTTAGGTATTAAGATAACTCCAAAGATTCATGCAATTCTGCATCATGTGCCAGAGTTTATAAAAGCAAATCATAGAGCTCTAGGATTTTACTCGGAACAAGTATCTGAGCAGGTTCATTTTTCCTTTAAATTATTTTCTAAAAAGTTTAACTTGAATCCTCGTTCAGAATGCTACCAAAATAGTCTTTTACGATGTATTTGTTGTTATAATAGTCCACGTATTTAAGATTTGTGTTGTACTTAGCTTTAGTTAAATTTAGCGATAAAACCACTTAGTTAGGAAAGAAATATAATTATTAGTAACATTTTTATGCAAAATAAGACATATAGCCGTAATATGATTTTTTTGACAAATTATTTGTCAGTTTTTGGTCTCAAAATTCAAAGTCACGGTACGTCACTGGATCTATGGAAATGATTTAATTGTTCGATGATTTTGAAAGAACGCATTATGGCCATTAAAAAATTACTAATTTTACAATTTATATATTTTTTTATTTTGAATCATATAAAAACCGAACAGTGCCTGCTAATTTACAAATATCATGGTTCCATCTCTTATTCGGTCTTCTTTTAGGTCTCTTAATTTCTCTTGGGTACCATGCTTTAATTTCTGTTGTCCGTTCTTCATACCAGGGATCCTGCCCATTGCCATTTGAGGGATTTGACTCTGTGGGTGACATCTATTACCTCGGTCTTTAGTCGTATCCACTCTATTCTTTTACGGTTTCTTTTGGTTATTCCCAGCTTATTTTGTTCCATTGAGCATTGTGCGACCTGCAGTTTCCTTATAATGTCCATTTTAAGTGTCCAAGTTTTGCATGCATAGTTGGTCGAATGTTTTCTTCTTTAGATAGAGTGGCATTCTAGATTTGAATATGATTGAGTTTCATCCATAAGAACTCCATGCTAACTTAATTCGTCTGTTGATTTCTGGTAGTAGAGATCCCGAGCTGTGTATTAGTTGTCCCTAATATATATACTATATAGTATATTCTTCTACTTACTATTCCCAATATTGTGTTATTTGTTTAGAATGTCTTTGCTTTCCACTAGTTCGTTGTGAATTACTTTAGTTTATGCTAAATTTATTTTGAGACCCATTCTATTGCTGGCTGTATTTAGTTTATTAATTTGTGCTTGTAGTTCTTCAGGACTATTGGCAATTAGGAGTTAAGAATATGTTTAATCTAATTTTTTCTTGGCTTTAGGTAGAACACGTTTTTTTTTATAAATTACATTTATTGACGTTTCAACCAGGTAGGGTCTTTATCAAAATGTATTACTTGAAAGTAAATTTCGGCGCATTGTTTCAGTTGTTAACGATATTTATACATTTAAGGTAATAATTATTCTAGGTTTAAATTTTCGCTATAAAAACTTACAACGCCCCATTTTTATTATATTTATAAAACATTATATCATATCGATTAAACATGCATTTTATTTGCATCATTTGAATTATAATTAGATATTCATTACATGATTATTAAAGAAATATAAACAAAAGGTAATCATAGAATTTACAATTATGCACACCGTATTAAAATATGATATAATTTAAAATATTTTATGATATGCGCTAGACTTATGTATATTTTCTAGTTATGTAGAATAAACAATTGAAAGTACTTTATATATTATATTATTAGTACGATGGTAACTTAGTTATTATATTAATTCATAGAAATAGTTAAATTATATTAAAATAATTTTTAAACCTAAAAAGATTATTCCTTATAAGAGTATTTTATAAAACTTAAATTGTTTATCTAACTCTAAATAAATCATACCAAACATCGATACATGTATCTACAAAGAATAAAGCGATATCTATCGATTAGTTAAGAATTCCTATTTCGTATGTTGGAGGTATTTTCTACAATTTACGACAAAACGCGTTCATCCTACAGCAAAAACAGCGCTACTGGTTTAAAGCCTTATTGTAAGAAAGCGGGAAATCAATTGCCATATTTTCTAGCATTGTGTTGTCGATACAATTGATCACGTTCGCGTTTCGCCATTTTCCATTCAATTGTGAAACGTCTCCAACCTTTTGTTCGGTCAAAATAGCAAATGATTTTAACTTTGCGACAAATGGATTTAACCGCAAAATTCATGTAATCCCTTAAATTTAATCTGTTAATAAACTGACCTCTTTTTAATCTATCTTAATAAAATAATTGTTATTTAAAATATTTGCAGAATTTAAATATCATAATAAAATACCATACGTTCGAAAAAAATGGGGAAGAGCTGACTTGGAAATGACGATAAGTGACAATTAAGGTATAACTTTACATATAAATTGATGCCTTTTTTTCAATTATACGATGTATTTACATTGTTATTTATTTATATTTATCGTCTTGCCATAGTAAGTTAAAAGTAGTTTATATTTATCGTACCCATAGTAAGTTATAAAGTTACAAAATTGTCGTTTCTTTCTACAAACATTCATATTAATTCATTTCTTTGATTTAATTAACATTATTTAACACAGTTTTTAACACATTATTTTATTTTTGTTATTAATTAACAGTAAACATATATTGAATAAAATAATCAAATTTTTCTTCGGGATTTTAAGGGTATATAATACGATTACAACAAAATATTTGTACAAACTATTCTTTAATTTTTTGTGTCTAGTATTATTAGAATTAAAATTAATTATTTTAACTTTAGGACATTATATCTAATTTCATATAATCAACTAAATTTAATATGGTCTATTATTTATCTTTTTATTAAAAAAGAGTTTTATTTAAAACCAAATTTATTTAAAAAAATGTGATTTAAAAGTATTAAAAAAACCATATGCACATCATTAGTGAATATGTCGCACTTATAGTAGCTTTTACCCTCAAAATTTGATTTAAATCTTAGCGATTCTTCTACCCTGTAACTACAATACAAAGCAGAATCGGACATATTTTAATATAGAAAATAAATTATATTTTTACGTGAGGAATCTCCCCACGAGAGATGGTACATGTTTTTTGAAACACTTTGTATATGTCTAGAAGTGAATCTTATAAGTTGAAGAGGGAAAAAATAAAATCACGCAACTATTTTACCGATAACGACTGCATTGTTCTCCTTTTTAAAAAAAGTCCGATTAAATTTATATCTCCGAAACTAAAGTTTCAAAAAAAGTCATACTATATCTACATATTCATTTACCCAGTAGTAGGTATAAAAACATTTTGTAAACTCTGTGTCAAATGGTTTCTGAATAAAAATTATTTTTTTAAAAGGTTCGATTAAATTTATATCTGCGAAACTAAAGTTTCAAAAAATGTCATACTCTATTGACAAATTCATTTACCCAGTAGTAGGTCTAAAAAACATTTTTGGCAAACTCTGTCTCAAATAGTTTCTTAATTACACTGTTCTCGGTCTACTACCGTTCTTGTAAAAAAAGTTAGGCGATGCTTCCCGTCAATAAAAATGGCAACTGAAATACATCCTAATACATAGGTACTTTAGGTTTGCACTTATACAATTTGTTTTTAATATAGGAGCTACAGATGCCCGACGCACTATTGCCGGACCCTGTACGTATAGTGCATTTCATCTAAATCAGCAGATAGTTTTAAATGAAATGAGAGCACTATATTACCGAAAACAATTTATGTAGATAGAGCAGTTGCATTTATGCAAGAATCCTAAGGGCCGATTCTACAAAGCAAGTATAAATTCGGAATAATTATTCTCCGATCATTTCGTCCTTATTGAACTGAAATTTTAATAGATATTCCAAGAATTGGTTATATCAGGTATATACTTGCTTTGTGGAACCGTCCCTAAATTAAAAAAGAAGTATGTATAAAATATAGGCTTCCATCCCTTTGAATCACCCTGTATATAATCTATAAAAGGTAAATTTACAATGTTTCCCGGGTTCTTATGTTATAGACATACCACAACAAACATGCCTAATGTTAGTTTTGCATATTTTTTGTTGTTCGTATGTTATTTAAATTACGCGTTATTAAAAAAGAATAATATAAATATATAATAAGTTGTAATACTGTATTTTCAATTAAGGTAGAATAGGAATATCGCCGTACGTTACCGCCAATTACTTAGAAATACACACACCACATGGTGCAGTGTTGATCTTAGAAGGATTAATACTGCTAATTGTTAACAGCCTCCAATTTGTGAATATGTTGATATGGAATCGAGTAATAAATAACTAGACTAAAACTAACTTACCAACGAACCTAAATCACAAGAAAATTAAAAATTTTAGATTAATATTGGATTATAATAATGATTATACATGCAATTGTCAAATCAATAGTCTTAATTAGTGATTGGTGATAGAAAATTAAATTTAATTCTATAGATATATTACACAAATAAATTTTCGGATAATTATTACAGATAAATATAGAATCATCAATATATCCATAGTGAATCATATTAGTGAAGATAGGGTAAAAGGGTAAATTTAAAACCAGGCATACTTTGTCCACATTAGGCCCCAAATTGCATACTCGTTTCCAAACGTGTTAAAATAAAAAATATCCCAAAAAATTTTTCATTTAAGATCTTAATGTTAATAACACATAATTTAACGAAAATGAAAAAAATAATGTTTAGTATAATTATTATTTCTTAAGAGCGAAATGAATTTGCCACCAACAATTTGCAATTTTTTCAACTATCATTACTCTGTGATGTTATTTTTTAATATTAAGAGGTATTTTTGGTGACTATTGTCGTAATGTCATATCGACACTAATTAGAACTCCATAATTAAACTTAAAAAATGTTAAAAAGAACGAAACAGGCTTGGTTTTAATAAATACTAGTAACAATAACAAAATTAAGGACATTGAAAAAAATTACTGTAATAATAATTAACTCTACAAAGAAACAGAAAACTTGTAAAAAAGACTCCGGCTGCTTGTACTACCTCCCCCTGTAGATTGTTGTGTATTTCTAAGTAAGTTCATACTGTTTAAGAAACTGCAAATATATTGTGTTAGGGTTTTTCATTCTTCTTCAAAGATCAATGAGTTTTGCACAATCTACGACACTAAGAACCATATTTAATCGTACACAACAATAATCACCACAGCCACCTCGTCATTATGAAGAATAACACCAAAAAGTTGTAATTGAACGATAATTTAAAAAATTGCAAAATGTTTGTGGCAAGTTCATTGTGCTCTTAAAAATTAACCAAGGCATGTGTTGGCATGAGTCAAACAACAAAATATTCAGGAGACATGGCTCTGATCGAAAAATAATCATTTAGGAAAAGTTACTCACGAAATTATTGCACAGGATGTTTTAAACTCAGGGTAAAAAACAACCCTTCAATTAACCCTGTATAATTAGCCAAATACTAAAGTTTAAAATTAATTGAGTTTACGAATTAAAGTGTTACAACCACTTGTTAAAAACTAATAATGTCTTTTCAACAAGTAATAAAAAGCAATTCTATTTTTTATGTCATTTATAATAGTCATTTTATGTCATATATAAACTTAACTTTTATTACTTAAATGTAAATTAAAAGAATTTGAAACGCTTACTGACTAAATAAAACCAAATTTGAGTTATTGTCACTATAGCATGAAGTAGCAAAACAATAAAATATTGGACAGTAAAGAACGGAAACAAATGGTCAGTTGATCTTTTACTGACTTTGATTACTGACTAAATAAAACCAAATTTGAGTTATTGTCACTATAGCATGAAGTAGCAAAACAATAAAATATTGGACAGTAAAGAACGGAAACAAATGGTCAGTTGATCATTTTATTTACTAAGAATCCACTTTGAACGGAAATCTGATGGATGACGACTTATATTCTTTAGACGGTAAACTCATAAAAATGATAAAGAGTATCTGCGAGACAAGACATTAATAACCACTGACACAATGAAAAATATTTTTACGGGATATTATTGTTAAAAGGCACTACAAAAAGTGACAGGTGTGTGTCGGTTTGCTTGCACAATAATGTCACACAATAATTCCGTATCACGAACTACTTTTAATAAATGATCTGAAACAAAACATTACACCTATGAAACTAGAATTTAGTTATATAATTTTTATTTAGTTTTTTTTTTCAATAGACGCCAATTTAGTTTTATATAAATAATACATTACCTATACCGGGTGCGCCTCAAAAGTGGCTCACCCTTATAACTTTTTTTATTTTTTCAGATAAAAAACGAGATTTGGTATCTTAGTATATGACATAAATTAGGATTGATTGACCTATTCAATTGTTTTTGGTCACTTCTTGTTTCACCGTTTTTTTGGTATTTTTTTTTTTACTTTATTTGATAGAAAATGACACTCTGAATAGGATGACATATCACAAGATTGGGGAATTTAACTTAAACCTTATTTTTGGATGAAGCTACCTTAAAAAAAGAAATCTCATATTGTAGTAGATAGTTATGACACTTTTAATGATGAACGCTTACTATTGAAAAAACGAATGTCAAATTTCCTTTTTTTCAAAAAAGAGAATTTTCTTTTTAAATATTTATTTTATTTTAGGTATAGGAAGTGCTTAATAAAACACAGAGAAACTCTGTTCGATTATGATACAAAATACAAGGTGTTCTATTTAAAATAGTGGATTTAAATTAAAATGTTTTATTTAAAATAGTGGACATTTAATTATGGCTCATAATATATGTTTTTAACAAGATTTTAAATAAAACAAGATTGCAATTTTTTTAAGATATTATTATTCAATTTTGCTGTAAAAAATAAAATTCTTCGAATTTAAAATGTTGAGAGGGCTTTATATAAGCAATAAATTTGTTTAAAACGGATATATTTCAAAAATCACTCGGTGATGAACTGGGTCAAAATGACATTATGGTATTTTTGGAATGAAAATTTAATGGCAAATCCAATGAGCTAAAAAAATCCATAATATATTCAGCTACTTCCAAAAATATACAACTTTAATTTGAAAATATTTTCGAACTCTATCTGTTGATACAAATATGTACAAAAATGTGCTTTACCATTACCTCCATATTATATAAAAAATTGAAATGAAAATCACAAAACAAAAACCTAAGTATGTCCCCGATTGTCTCTACAAGAGGAAAAACTTTTTTAGTATTGCTATTTTCAGAAAAAAAGTATTCTTCATAAAAATTTTTGCTTGTTCTAAAATCATTTATCCTGTTTATACTTTTCCAAATTTCCATACCGTTTTAGAAAAAATTAAGAAAAGCCTGAATACCTACATGGTTGAATTTTTTAGTCCTAAAAATCAAAACGCGTTTCTATGGTAATATAATTTTGTTAATTTAAGGATGAAAAACCTTAATCAAAATGAATAATAACCATTTATCAAAGAACGAAATCGAAATTATTTTACCATAGAAAAATCTTTTGATTTTTCGGACTAAAACATTCAACGATATTTTCATGTTTTTTTTTTAATTTTCTCTAAAACGATATGGAAATTTGGAAAACTATAAAGGAAATTAAGCGTTAGAGAACAAGCAAAAAATTATATGAATTTTTTTTTTCGCAAAATGTTAATAATAAAAAAGTGTTTCCTCTTGTAAAGACAATCCGGGGACATACTGAACTTTTTCGGAAGCTTGGGTCACCCCGTATGATAATTTTTGATATTTCATAATTTGCAAAATTAAATTATTATTGCTTATTGATAACTTACTTACTTACTTACTGCCATTACTCGCTGACGAGTATTTGACACGCAACAGAAGATGGTTACGCGAGGCGTTTTCTTTCATGAGCTTTTCTGTGACTGAAGAGCCCAATACGTGATGTTATCTCTCTTCCTCACTCTGAACATTCAAAAATTTCATTACTTTGTTGCCTCTTTACTTTTTGATTGTCGCTGTTAACTGAGTTTATTTTTAACTTTTAACTGAAGTAATTTTTGATATTCCATAATTTGCAAAATAAAATTAATATTGCTTATTGATTACAAGCATTATCAGTTAACAACCAAACCAAACCTATTTGGTGCACACTGTAGAAACAATTGTATTACAAAATTTAATAAATATTACTTCATTTCAAAAGTACCTACCCTGAAATAGTAAAAGCAAAAGAAATCGAAGAAGCCAATATTTCGTGTTTTATTACATTTCCTTTTAGCTGACTCGAAATTTCGGAAGCGTCCTTTTTCGGTCTTTCTAAAAAATATCTATATGAACTCTCCGCGAATTTATGAAAAACGTATATCAAGCTCTCCTATTCGCGTTACACGAATGCACGTGACGTTTCGCTAAGAGCAAATATTCCTATTTGCAAAACTAATAAACTCGACAAGGTATGATTTATACCTAGTTTTTACGATGATCTGAAGGAGGCGAACTGTATTTTTGGAAAATATCTGTCTAAGGGAATATAAAAAGTTTATATAGGATCTAACATATTAAAATTCTAGTCGAGCCAATATGTTGCAACCTGCTTTTGTGATGAAATACTATTTCTTAGAATTCCATAGAAGCAATAAGTTTTTTTTAAAGTTTCAGTTTTATGTCTGACTGAGCGAGTAATATATCTCTAAATATACTAATATACATTTACAACGGCGTCAGAGTAGCTTGTTGTTGTGGACTTTGAATTTAGTCTATTCTCTGCTAAGAAAGTGTAACAGTGTCATCTGAACCTTACGACCGAGAAAAATCAAAGATTTTCCTTGACTTAACTAAGAACAATCTTCGGATTGTCATGGGGTTTCTAACAGGACGCAGTCTCCAAAACGAACTCCTCAGTGGATTGAAGCTGAGAAACAACGGTGAATTCAGATTCTGTAGGGAAAATGGGCAACACCAGAACACCTTATCACTGAGTGCGCCAAGACGATAACCGTTTGTACCATAAACTTTGGTACGGCTGATGTCGAAGGTGGAGAGCTGGCCTTTGCGGAGCCGTCTCAGATGCTCGCTTTTGTAAAAGCCCTGAGAATGTATGATGAGTTATAACTCATTATAACTCGACAAGGTAGTTATGATGAGTTATAACTCGTTATAACTCAATAAAGGGGAACACACAATAGATATGTAAGGTCGCGGTGATTAACCCCCCTCCTAAACATTCCCCATTCTACATGCAATGTTATGTTATTTATCCTATACATTCTCTATTCTACATATTATGTCACAACTCGTGCTACTTTCACACGCGTATCTTGATTAGTGATGGGAAAAACCGATTAATTTCAATAATCGAGTACTCGAGTTTCAAGCGATTGTAATAACCGAGTGATCGCTCGAGCGAAATATCACTCGTATTTAAAAATACGGTTTTTCACCCGTCGCTTGATGTAAGTACTCGTTAACGCCAAGCGCCAAGCAGTAAGTTACGTGCGCAGGGCACATATTCTTTCGGTGATTAATGCAAGTGGCAAGCGGCAAGCGATTCCTTTGATCGCTTGATTTAGTTTATTTCAAAGCATTGTCGATGTAGGTCGTAAAATTTTGTCCCTCAGATACGCAACGGATAAATATATATACGGCGCCGGCGTTGTATAACTTTGCTACCTGCAATGTATGTAGAAAATTCGCTCGACTTTTTATCGAGTATGTCACATTAAAATCGGATTTCAATTTATTTCATTCTAGGATCGCTTGCTTTCGCTTGGTACTCGTCACTTGCATGGCTCGTTCATAGTCGACGGATGTCGGTTATTTCAATAATCGAGTATTCGAGCGAATTTTCGCTCGAGTTATTCCATCAGTAATCTTAATGATGCTGTTAACTCACTTGTATCGTAAATATCTATTACATTAATAAAAGTTGCGAATATTATTAAGTGAGAAATATTATTCATACATTTATGTATGTAAGAAAATCTAGGAACTAGTGTACTTTAGTGTAACTTTATGTATGCATATGTACTATATCCAGTATAACAGTAGTAGAGTATAACCAGTCTACTAGTCCAGTATAACAGTAGTACAGTATATATGTATACTGTACTATATCCAGTATAAAATCATTATATTCTTTATTAATTAATTTAAAGTAAATTATTTCGTATAATTGGTAATCAGGGCTAGTATATATATTACGTAATTTTTAGGGGTAGTTCATTTCGATCCCAGAAACACGTATATAATGCTTTTTTCGAGATCTTTCTTTAATTTGAAATTTTTCGAAATTTTTTTTGGATTTTTTTTAATTTTTAAAAAACATCATATCTTGACAGTATGGCAACATAGGTAATAGATTAAATTAAGAAGAAAGAAAACCCAGAAAAGATTCAGTAGTTCCTAAAATTTAAGCCACATTTTTTTTATTTTCAAAGTACTCAGTTATTTTGGACTTATTTGTCGGTAAAGAGAACATGTGTTTCTTTTATTGATATCTACCAGCCGTGAAAACATTTGACCTTATTCAAGACTCACCCTGTATAACTCAAAGAACGAAATAAATTCAAAGAATAAAACTTTTTTTTAAGACCATCACATTTTGTTTCGAAATTGCACTTCAAGCATATTATCAAGATTGCAACTACGGCAAACATGACAGGATAGGCTTACAAAACAAAATTCCTTTATCTCTTGAGATAAACCCTGCGGAAGTAATTTTCATTTAGGTCAGCTATGTGACCAACACACACGTAAATACCACAATATCGATCTTAGCAAGATCAAATATTAATTAGCATTAGAGCGGCGTTCGAAAATATTCTCCTATCATTTTAAACAACTTAGCCTTTGTTTAAATCTAATGATGGATAATGAGAAGAAAAGCTTATATAGCGAAATATTGGTATTATAACTAGTTCTATAACTATTCATAATATTATACTGTTTCATTAGGAGTAAAAATTGTACTTTTTTTGGCGAGGCTATATGTTTGACGACGTTACAGGTGAGCTACAAAAAGTACATTTTTACTCCGAACAGAACATACTATTTTTTGAAACGTCACAAATAATTTTTTAAACAACTTGAAACCATTCCAAACATCGAAAATAATATAGAAATTAATACCTTGACAGTTATTATATATCGAGAATCTACGGTTACGCCCGTTGGATTTGACACTTAATGTCAGTTTGTACTTTCGTTCGTAGGCGTAAAAGTGCTTTACTTTTTTTTATATTGGTAATTACGCCTCAAAATGAATATTTTTGTGACGTTTGAAAAAAAAAATATTTATATATATATATATATATATATATATATATATATATATATATATATATATATATATATATATATATATATATATATATATATATATATATATATATATATATATATATATATATATATATATATATATATATATATATATATATATATATATATATATATATAATATATATATATTTCAGCATGGTATCGTTTGTATTATTTATAACTAGCTGACAAGGTTAACTTCGTCACTCGATAACGGTAAAGCCAAATAAGAATTTATTTTGTCAAACTTGTTGAATGAATCACTGAAGGACCGAATGATCTGGAATGACTGACACCAATCTTTCAGGTTTCCTGAGATTCCAAAAAATATCTACCTTTATATGATTAATCGCAACTATCGCTTAAGTAATTAGCTGTTTAGGTGAATTTTAAAGTAACAGCTCCAATCGCTGGATTATTGACTTTCCAAATGGTTTAATTAATTACTCAATATTCAGTATGTGCTCTATATTATATATAAAAGGAAGCCCGATCTATAGTAAAATTAAATTCTTTACTAATATTCCCTTAATAACTCTGTCTTACTTGAAAGCCACCATGTGTTCTCTATGAAGCCATTAGTTGCAGCGTATCCACTCTTTGCTTTTGAGTGCTTTGTATTGCTTTGACCCTGGTTTATGTCTTGAGAGCGAGATCCTAAAAAAAAATATGTTACAAGTAAGTTGTTAAAAATACGTAGTTCTTTGAGAAGAACATAAATATGATTTAAAAAAAGCGAATGTAACAAACCAAAATTTCGAAGTTTATTCTAGGAGCTACACATGCCCGACGCACTATTGCCGGACCCTGTATAACAGCATGCGTTAAAGCAGTTGATCAGAAGCTAACGGTTAAATTGATGTATCTACAAAAGGCATTAAAGTGTTTCTGACTTTGTTTAATTTTAATATTTTTTTTTGTTTCTGAAGATGAGGGGATGGCACATTTCTTAAATTGGTGTACAAAAGATACTAAGAAACTCCATTGTGATTATTCTAAAGTCATTTGTTTATTCAAAAATATTTTTTGTTACATTTAGGCGTTGGAACCTTTGGTGCAATAACAGCAAAATAAAACTCTAATTCACCACAATACACCAAAACACTTTTACTTAACAATGGACGCGCGTTTCGCAACCATCACCATGTTAGCATCATCGACAGATAATTAAAACAGTTTTGGTGTATTGTGGTAAATTAGTGTGTTATTCTCTACATTTTATGTATAAAATTAGAAAGGTAGTTATTAGTAGAACCAATAAATTTAGTGTTATTTAAAATAAAATTAAAGAAATTTTTTAAATGAAATGCTGTAATAAAAAACCATGTATTAGAATATTTCTTATAGTTTAAAGTATGTATAAATTTTAGTTAAGTAGATGTTGTTAGTCATTTATATTTGCTGGTACACTTACCACAAACTACGTACACAATTATCACCAACTAGGTACCAATAAAACGGGATTAGATCTATTTATCTTCCAAAATCAACATATCCAGATCAATTTACAATTCCATCAACAACGTGACTAAATGAGTTGTGACAGTGGCGCGATATAACCTCTGGAAGATTAAATATCTAAATTCCCTAAGCAGACATTAATAGAGCATGGCGTAAAATACAAGTGACAAATAGAAATCTTACACTACAATATACAGGGTGGCCCATCGAAAACGTTCCGCAAGGCATAACGGCCAGGGTAATTTTTTTTTCAGAAAATTCAAAAACACGTCAATTTTGTTTGTGAGGGGGGCAACTTTTGCCCCAAAAATTATCGCAAAATCTTCAACCCTCTAAGCGGGGGTGTCATCCCCCAATTTTTTTCAAATGGGAAGGGGGGTCAAGTGGTACCGCAATGAAAAGAGCTTTCTATTCTCTATACTTTACCGCTTCGTTTTTGAAAATCGGTCGAGTCATTGAGATAATATGAAGGATTGAAATTTGAAAATTTTATTTAAACATTTATCAGAGTAACGATAAGGATAAATTCCTTCGACCAATTTGCAGTTTTTTCTTATTATTTCTAGATGTTTACGCATTTTTTCACTTGCCAGAAGGTTGAACGATCAGGTGCGGTAGTTGCTAGATAGCTGTTCTGTGACTTGTGCGTTGAAGCGGTTGAAGTTCTTTTCAATATCGTTAAACTTTTTAACAATTATGGTGTACTCACTTGCAGAAAGAGTGGAAATAATCGAACTTTATTTTAAAAATAGTGAATGTGGCAATCGGGCTGAGCAGATATTCAATGAACGCCATCCTGACAAACATCTTTATGGCAAAATTGTTCGCGAGTTAGTAGCAAAATTTCGCGAAACTGGTTCCGTTATGAATAAAAAGAGGCAGAGGGAAAATCCTGTAGTGAATGAAGCTATGGAGGTATTCGTATTGGGCGAAGTTGCCATGGATAGTACGCTGAGTACAAGAAAATTAGCCAACGAGACCGGCGTGAATCGTACAAGTGTACAAAGGATATTAAAAAAACACAAGTTCCACTCGTACAAAATTCAGTTGGTACAAGAACTCAACGAAGACGATTTTGATCGTCGTTTGCAATTTTGTGAAACTATGAGTGAACGAGTGGCGAATGATAATAATTTCCTATTTAATGTGTGTTTTTCGGATGAGTGTACTTTCTTTTTGAACGGTGTAGTTAATCGGCACAACTGTCGATACTGGGCTCAGGACAACCCCAGGGTTTTTCACGAGGTGCACACCCAAAACCCTCAGAAATTGAACGTGTGGGCTGGTATTTTTGGAAATTCTATTGTAGGTCCTTTTTTTCTTCCTGGAAATCTAACAGGTGAAATGTACTTGGATTTACTGGAAAATACCATCGACCCAGACCTAACTGACCTCATAGAGAACAATCTTGGATACGTTGAAGCGGAACTAATATTTCAACAAGACGGTACGCCTCCACATTACTCTCAAAATGTGCGTAATTATTTAAACAATAACTTTCCCGGTCGGTGGATAGGACGAAGGGGTGCAGTTGAGTGGCCTCCCCGGTCACCCGACTTGACTCCTTTAGACTTTTTCTATGGGGACACATAAAAAGTAAAGTGTATAGCACTCCACCCGCCTCATTAGAAGACCTGCGAAGACGAATTATTGATGTTTGTCGCGAAGTGACCCCGCAAGTTCTTGAGGATGTTCGAGAACGGTTTGAAAATAATTTGTATTACTGTATGGAGGTTGGCGGGCAACATTTTCAGCATTTGCTTCATTAATTAGGTAAGTTTTTTTAATTAATTCAATTTATGCAATTTTTTTTGCAAAAAATACTTTTCAAATTTCAATCCTTCATATTTTCAAAATGACTCGACCGATTTTTAAAAACGCAGCGGGGAAATATAGTGAATAGAAAGCCCTTTTCATTGCGGCGCCACTTGACCCCCCTTTGTTGGGAGATGACACCCTCGCTTAGAGGGTTGAAGATTTTGCAATCATTTTTAGCGCAAAAGTTGTCCCCATCACAAACAAAATTGACGTGTTTTTGGATTTTTTGAAAAAACAAATACCCTGGCCGTTATGCCTTGCGGAACGTTTTCGATGGGCCACCCTGTATATAAGAGTTCATATGGGTATTTTAATAAAGTCATTGGTGCTTTATTTAAATGTTATACAGTAATTATATAATAATACGTTGAATGTGGTAGAAAATGCTTCAGTATCGAAACTAAAAGAATTTATTCAACGAATTTATTCAAATTTATTCATATACAACAGTTCACACTTGACGGTCAGTGATACTTCTGACCGAAACGTTGTGTAAGCAAAATATACAGGGGAACTCTTTAATAAGCAAATATTTTTAGGGGTAGTTTATTTCGACCTCAGAAACACATCTATGAGGTTTTTTTCGCGAAAAAAAAATGAAAATTTGGAATTTTTTGAAAACATTTTTTTTAAATTTTTAGTTAAAAAACATAAGGCATTCATAATATGGCAACATATGTAGTAGATTAAATTTACAAGAAACAAAACTTAAGCGAAAAATCAATTTATTTTTTATTTTTCGAAATAAAATTTCTCGGTAATTTTGGACTGATTTGAAAAACGATAAAGAGAAAATATATTTCTTTTATCGAGATCTACCAGTCATGAAAATATTTGCACTTATTTATTTTCTAACTTTGGTATTGCTTGTAGATTTAAACAGAAGTTATTTTTATTGTTGGTTTTCCTTTGAAATCTAATTTTTATTGTTTTGTAAAGTATTTTTAAACCACACGTTGTGAAATTATTTGATTTATATCTGTCGTCAATTGTTATTTTAGTCTATTGCAATTTTCTCTTTGGCTACCCATGCGGTTTCTTTTATTAAACAGACATAAGCGCATTAGGATTTATCCATTCACCTATTCCAGATTCCATTCATTTATCGAAGAAACAGTTAAGGTAAATTGCCAGTATCTTATTTCCATCGAAGTAAATGATTTTCTTTATAAAATGTTACATGATTACTAAATAATTTTTAATTAACACAATTTATAATTTTATATACCTATTTTTATAAAAATTTTTATCTTTTTTGATATTTTATGTGTTGATATAGATTAACTCCAAATATTAGTTTTTTTTTATTAGTTTTAGTAGTATACATATTTTTTGTACTTCTATTTCTTATTATATATCCCAGTTTTTTACAAATTAATAAGTAATTGTTCTAATTATTTGTTTTAATATAATTATAACCAAATATAATTAAATGCATATCAACATGTTTATTTACATTTTGTTAATTTTGTAATCCCCCCCGGTTTACAAAAACATATTTAAATAACACAACGGATGAATAATATGATCCCCTGATATATTCGCACTCTAACAAATCTACATAATAACAATGAGTCTAACAAAACGAAATTAACACATACACCTCAGTTCATCTCTCATAAGCAATATCGCCGAAACAATTTACATTTCCATCAACAATGTGACTAACCGAGTTATTATCGTAGCTGTATTTTGATCTTTGTGAGATTAAACGTGTTAATTGCCCCAGCTGGATTCAACGTGGCAGGAGCCCAGCGGCGAATAGCTGTCCATACACCAGAAGGCCCGACCTGCGTATCCGGCCTTCGGACGAAATATTTGCATTTTTGGGCTAGACAAAGTATTTGGCTGTCAGAGACCAAGTCCGCGGACTTGGCCTGTAAGATTAGATTTGTCTGAAAAATCGAACGAAAGGTAACGGCGCTGTCAGATGGAGCGACCCGTCCGCGGCGGACCGTCCGCGATTTCAAGCAAGTACCATGAGTTTATATAACCAACTTCACATGGGTGGCGTACGCTGAGTTCGTCGACGGCTATCTTGAAAAAACACGCGAACGCTCCGCTCTATCTGAAAGCGCTGTCAGCCTTTCGGACGCTTTGTCTCTTTAAGCCCAAATACGGCATTTTTTATACAGGGTATTTCAAAAAACATGTGCTATCTCTCGTGGAGAGATTCCTCACGTAAAAATAAAATTTATTTTTCATATCAACATAGAAAAAATTCCTGTCCGATTCTGCTGAGTTTCGTAGCTACAGGGTGATAAAATCTTAATATTTTTTCGATTTATTATAATTTTCTTCCCAGTACTTTTAGCGTTTCGAATGAAATTTTGAGGATCAAAGTTACTATAAATGCGACATATTTTAATGCTAAAAAATTATCGACATATCCACCAGGGACGTGCATATGATTTATCACTGGAATATTTTTCTAAAAAAAGCACGTACGCCAGTGACTTTTTTCTGTCTTGTTAGCGAAATAGTGTAAGCAGTTTAATGCCGATTAAAAGTTGTCTCCTGATATTTTGTCGATTTCGGCCTCCTTGATGAGATAAACGCAATTTTATTAATTTGCCTTGTTCCAAGTCTAATAGTAACCTCTAAAAACATTTAATGTAATTAACTTGCGAAAGTTTTAGATAAGTACTCATTGATTCCTCATCAAAAAATATTAAAAAAAGTTCCTGTTAACATGGATATGAAGATGCATAGTTTTAGTGTTACAAAATATTATTTTTGAAAATATTTTCGTAATTATTTTAAATACCATTATTTTTTAATTTGAAATTGTTCTAGGTTGGACTAATAGTAATAATAACTAATAGTAAAAATATTTAATAATAAATTAGGTAAAATATATAAGTTAATAATTTTATTTTAATTTTACTGTGATTAATAAAGGCATAATTGCCTTTATCTCATCAACGAGGCCGAATTCAAAAAAATATCAAGAGATAACGTTTAATTGGCATTAAACGGCCTACACAATTTTGATATCAAAAGAAAAGAAGTCAGTGGCGCACATGTTTTTTTTTTGAAAAAATTCCTGTACTAACCCATATGCACGTCTCTGATGCATTTATCGACACCTTTTTAGCATTAAAATATGTAACACTTTTACCCTCAAAACTTCATTAGAATCATTAAAAATACTTGGAAGAAAGTTATAATAGATCGATAAGATTTTAAATCGGACCTGTGTTGATATGAAAAATAAGTCTTATTTTTACCTGAGGAATCTCCCCACTAGAGATGGCACATGTTTTTTGAAACACCCTGTATAAGAACTATTTATAGTTCTTAAATATCTTGATTTCAAAACGGAACAACAATTTCGGAGAAATATTTAACTATTTACGCGCCAGCACTAATTTATTAAGTCTACTTAGTAAATAATTAATATATTAACCTAACCACTACACACAACATAACCACAAAGCAACAAATGTGTTACAAGTTGTTTATTATATCAATCTCGGTAGTATGCGCCATAGCACAAGCTATAACGCGTTTTCGGTTATTGTGCATTCTTAAACTATACAGACGAACGCCGAATGTATTAAATATAAGTTATTAAAACTTTCAGGAATTTCAGAAAAAATCATCGCGAGCCTGGCCAAAATAGCTATAAAACGTCGAAAGATCTAACAGGCAGGTGAAGTTCGCAGGCCGTGTCGCAAGGCGGAATCTGCAGGCCGAGTTTTCTGGTGCATGGGGGCTAATAGTTTCCTGATCGCTAAGAAATTTCGCGGTTTAACGACGAACCATAAAATATATATAGTCGACATGAAAACAAATTGTGGATAAACTAGTATCATACATAAACTTACTTTATTTATTTTGTTTTATTTTTTATTGAAATCAAATTACTTTTTATTACCACCTATTTGAAGGTGTAAAGAAAATTTGAAAAATATCCTTGTTATTACAAATACAACAACAAATAAACAGCAAACAACAGTTACAACAGCTAAATAAAACACTTACTCACCACAATACACCAAAACACTTTACTTCTGCACTGGATGCGAGTTTCACTAACTATGTTAACATCATCAGAAGATGATTAAAACAGTTTTAATGTTATATTTCCAGGAAAGGTAATATGCAAAAATAACGTGAAATTATTTTACACATTCATCCCCGAAAATCAACATCTTCCAAAATAATTTACATTTCTGTCAACAATGCGATCGACTAAACGAGGCGTGACCGTAACACGATGTTGACCTTTGCAAGATTAAACATGTTGGTCACCCCATCTGCCATCAACGTAGGTCAACGCGAGCTCCACAGGCAAAAGTCTCTTGGTAGCTCATAAAATTCTCGCTTTAACGACTGGCGATAAAAATATATACTACATCAAATATAAGTTGTGGATAAACTGCTACTATATGCCGAGACAACGTGTATTTATGGTCGGGAAAAATATTACCAAACTAAATTTATTTTTAGTAAGGTGTAAATAAAAGACAGATAAGCAATTTTTTCAGGTTTTTCTTAGATTTTAATAGTAGATATAAAACAATTAAATTCCAGAATTAACGGTGTTTTGTTTTTAATTTTTTTTTAATAAGAGTCAAATAACTAGAGTTTTATAGTTTGAAAATTAATAAGATAAGAAGAATGACGGCAACTAACAGTTTTAGTAGTATACCTACGATTATTTATTTTAGTGTAATTCAGGAAAGAACTAAAACTAAATACACTCAGATGCAAAAAAAACGCAACGGAGAAATTTTTAGTCAAATTTAAAGTGTTATATTCTTGTTATTTTTAGCCCTATTTTCATGAATTTTTTAGCAAACTGTATATAATTATATCAACTTTAATTCGTAAACTAAGTTTATTATAAACTTTAGTATTTGGTATATTATACAGGTTTAATCGAGAGGTTGTTTTTTTACCCTACCTTTAAAACACCCTGTGCAATAATTTCGTCTGTAAATTTTCTTAAAATATAATTTTACGATCAGAGCCATGACTCCTGACCATTTTATATTTGCATAAGTATAACCTACAAAAAAATACGTTTTATTGCGTGTGTATTATGATTGTAAAAATGTACAATCAAAAAAAGTACAGGTAAGCGCACGTTAATTAAATTATGGTTGGTTTCTTATTAAATATTAAAAGTAAAGGAGCTTAAGCTTATTTAAAAAAGTGCCAAGATATTTGGCCGTCGGTATAAACAATTAATATAATGTTTAATTAAAACATGCGTATCACAATTTCTTGAATTATGAAGGGTAGCAGATTTTATTAGAGTTAACTTAAAGCATTAAATTGTTATCCGGGCATTTTCTCAAACCATTTACGAAAATCAAATTTTGTGCACTATATAAAACAGACACTTACGTTACTTACAGATGTCATAATAAATCTGGCAGATTCCAGTGTAGCAAAGCCACGATTACCAAAAAGCACATGGGGGTAGGGGACTAATTTTCTCATTTATTTAGTCATTTTAATCTTACTGTAGGCATAATACTGTTTAAATATTTAAACAGTTGCCTTTAAACGACAAAAGTGGTCTTGTATAATTTAAGTATATGGGTGATTCTTCTGAAACTAATACTTTTTGACATTTTTAATTTTTTGCAAAAAAATTTTGTAATGCTTTTACACAAAATTAATAGGAAAGGGCATTTTACTTTATGTATAAAACAGAATAAGAATGAAAATCAAATTTCAAATTTTTCATATCACACGTTAATTTCCTGGTATTACCATAAAATAAATTGTCCGATTAGCTTTTTTATATTGATAAAATAATTCTGTATGAATAGTATATTAAAATTTAAAATAAACTGAACGAACCATTAAAAAATTACATTTGAAATGGAATCGCCCATATAGTGTTAAAATGTGGGAAAATAAGTAAATTAAATTTATTAAACCTTAGTATTTCGGGTCAGTGGGTCTAAAACAATAGGAAACCCTAAACCAGCAATTTACGTAAAATGTTGATGTAATATCTAAATTTATGTAGGCTAAAGGGACAGTAACACAAATTTGTCCAGGTCTTATTCCAGATTAAGGGGGATATACTCGTATAGCAGTTCTAAAATTCTCCTGTTATATAGTTATATATCAGTGGTGGATAAAATATGTTTTAAATATTTTTATTCTAATTGTTTACCGGCATTAACTTGTAAATTATGAATATATGAATATTAATATAGAGAAAGCAGTTATCTTTTACTGCTTTAAATCAGCATTAAAATTTTACTTGTATCCAATATACTGTGTATTTAAACAACATATATAAATAAAGATAAGTTGTGTAGACTAATTAACGGCATATCAGGTCGTCATTTCATATATCTATAGTTTTTTTTCTAAAACAATGCCAAAACCTCTTTCTATTGGCTTGTGATATAAGAACAAACTCTACTTGCTTTGTTATAACAATAATTTATATATTAATATAATATTAGTTGACCTATATAAATATAAAATTAATAGTAGTTTCCTTATTAAATACGATTTATTATATATTATTTATATTTTCTAATTTGGTTGGCCCAACCGGACACGGTAGAGACGACGAAATTGGACATTGCATCCACATTACTCGTTTTCATAATTAATATATCTGTAATCATCAGTTGAATTTCGCTTTTCCTATAGGTACACATGGATATTATTTTATCAAAAAGAAATCTTGCCCGCGCATTGTTGTTACCTATTATTAATAAAGCGAGAAAAAAATAAATATTATAGTCCAAAACTGACAAAACCAAGCAAATTACTATAAATTTTAACCAGAAACCTTTTTTTCCGTTCCAAACGAGTTTAGAACACAAGCAAATAGAGTCGTTTTCAAGAAGGTTATTTCTACTATGTGAAGGGTCACCGTGGTCCCCATCAGCTTGCAGAGAAGCAAGTTGGAGATATTGTTTTAATTTTTGTCCGATTGTCTTTTACTGATCCAATACACTCTTCAGATATATGAAGATCTTTTATAAAATTATTTAGAAGATCTTCGATTTCTTATTCGTATTCGAAATGGCCAAGGTACTGTGATTTTCACTCCAAGAATATTAAATGTTCTTTTTTTAATTCAATGAGAAATGAGATGAATAATAAACGTTCTTTTTTTATGTACGGGAAAAGCAAAGTAGATTAATATAAAATTTATAATGCAAAAACTATGCAACGTTTTTAATTTGTTGCATGCTTTTTTATATATGATCGAGAGTATATTGTATATAGAAGATCTATATATTTTGTATTGCAAGCGATTGGTCTATCTTTTATCTATTTCTAATTTTTTATCTAAATTTGTCTTCAGCTAAAATTTTAACGCAATAGGTAAAGATGTTATATTGTTTTTTTGTAGATTGATTATTCTCAATGTATATTTTTAGGATGAAGAACTAAGATATTTGGTACGCTATTGAGGCACATTCCCTTGCTTTTTTTTCAACCCCCGTCAATGACTGATAGAGTAAAAGGCGGATGTATGTATCATGGAGACCCTCGAAATATTTCGGGGTGAGTTTATGGAAAATGGTCACAAATTGTAATTTTCATGAGGTTTCATAGGATCCTACTTCTAGGAGAGCAATAATACGTCCCATGCGGATTTAAGGCTTACTGGTTCGTCAGAGGCATATTTAGGATAAGGATACTCTGTAGTATATGGCGGTATTTGCTCGGAGTGCCATTTTCTTCCTGACAGTGTCAGTGTCTTGCCCTACGGTGAACTGGAAAGGTGTAGAGTTATTGGCCCCATCTCATGATGTCACTGTTTGGAACAAGATTGATTTAGATTCTCAAGCAAGAGAAATAATTAGAAATTCTAAAAGCCAAGAGCCGATGAGAGTGTCAGCTGGCGGTAATGCAAAGTGAAGTTACCGGGAGCGACAGAACTAGACTAAATTAGATCAAATAGACCAAACTAGACCAAATTAAACAAAGTAGTTCAAAACCGGGATGGATCAAAAATGACCCAATGCAATCATATACAAAATACCCTAGATCATATCCTTGGGTCCTTTCAATTCACCATTGAGTTAAACTAATATTTTAAATTCTCCAGTAAAATACGAAAAATGTACTACAATGTTGAGGTTTCTTAATATCACAGGAATTAGGTGTGGTGTTGTATGTGAAAAGATTCAAATTTTACTAAGATGTACTAATATGTAGCAATTAGAAAATGTGTCTTTACAAGGCTCCTACTAAAATAAAAGAGATTTAACATAAATTTTAACCAAGACCTCGGTCCCAAACGAGCTCATAACAGACTAATAGAGTCGTTTATAAGCAGGTTATTTCTACGATTTGTTTTAATTACTTCAGTCAGAGTGCGCCACTGAAGTCGGCCTCGCTTCGCATCAGCCTGCAAAGAAGCAAATTGGAGTCCTAAACAAACAGTTTTACGAGTCAGCGACGAGAGCTTCCACGACCGGAACACCTGACACCCAGCTATAATTTGAATGTTGGGCTGTTGTCGACGCGGTCTTTGCAAGCTTGTTTTTAAAATTACGACCGCTGATACAAGTCGACCGTAGTCAGTGGCAGAGACGTAAATGGATAACATATTTCTATGCTAAATTTTAAACAGCCATATTTTTTATGTTTCCATCATTATTGCCCTTAGCATTATCTGCGGTAAACAAAATAGTAATCAAATAAATCAAAGAAAGGAAAGTTTAAGTTCATAATGGGTTTACCATAATTAGAATAAAATTGAAGCGAAGAAAGCTTCAATAAGTAATGACTCACTTATTAAAATTGTTAACTAGTTAAAACAATATCAGAAATAAAGTCTGCATCACATGGTATTTTTGTTATTCATTACTTTAGGTGAAATTTGACTTCAGAGACTTCTATTTTTTGCTTTCAAATGGATTAAAATTTATGAAACTTGACATTATAAAAATAATAAAAAAAAGTGAAAAGTTATTTTTTTATTGAATTTTAAAACATCTAATTATTTTTTTTATTTTTTACAAACAGCAGCTGTTTCTCCTGATAGAAACAAAAATAACTCATGGTAGAACCCGTTTGCCAGTCAAATTTTTATCTAAATTAAATATTTTGATTAAATTAATAATTTTTAATGAAAAGTTATTTTTTTAATTAATGATTTTTTTTTGGTTAAAAATTCTTTAAAAATTCGATTTTGTGTTACAAGCTGTAAATTACTTTCTATAAATTTAAATATTCTTTATATGAGGGGGTCGGGGCAAAAAGGGACTTAAGCCACTTTTATATACTTAATTTTGGAAAAATAGCAAATAGTATAGCAACTGAAAATTTTTTGAAAACATGTGGCTTATGACCTTTTTGACTTAACTTTTTGAGTAGAAATTTCTGTAGGAACAATAACTTTATATATTGTTATTTTCGAAATCCCCATCTCCACTTTGAGTGCTTCTTGGTTTACACCTTCAGAAACGCTAACGGTCTGAGTATAAAATGCTTGATTTACGGTGGAATAAATTTCAGCAATTAGCAATGCTTAGATCTATATAAATGAAAAGATATTGTATGGCAATAAGGATCTAAGCCACAAACAACAAAAAACGGTATACTTCGTAAGAAATACCTTTTTTTAAATTAAGCTTCTTACTTACTAAAGACAAATAAAAACTAACCTTCAAATCAAAATTTGCTATGAATATTTTTATTCCATTTCTCTAAATTTAATCTATGACTTATACCAAAGAATCAAAATATTATTTTTTAACTAAGGATTTAAACAATTGATTTTTTTTGAAAAATACAAAGTTGTTACATCCCTAAAAATATTTGCTCTTATTTAAGACTCACCCTGCATATTTCAATACTTACTTCACTATAGATTTTTTTAAAACATCCCAAGATATAATTCTATTAAATCATACTCTGGTAATTTATAAGAAAACGCGTCTGAAGTATGCTCTACAATATACAATTTTAATATTATTATTTTTATAGTTAAAGACATTTTATACAATCGTACATAAAGGTATTTCATATAATCTTATATATGGTCTATAAAATAATATTTTCAGTATACACACAGACAGAGGGTTATAAGTGATTATATATTTTCCAGAAACTTTACTACCAGCTTGTTATCCCAAATAAATTCCGAACAGGAGCATATTAGTGTAAGGCACATGTGTAACATAAATATTTCCGGTAGCTTTCAGAAATTATGGCAACATGAGTAGCAACCGGAGACCATTAAACTTGCCATAAGCATAAAACAGAGTTTTAAAGTGAATTTTTACTTCTAGACATTAAGTGGCTATTAAAACTGCCTGAATCAGTTCTGCTCGCTAAAACTGTAGCTAATTTTGTTTTTTTTGTTTAATTTGTAACCTATTTATAATGAATACGGACTATCTGGAGGTTTTCAAAGTATTTAAGTTATAATATTATATATAGCATTTTATCATATTTTATTTTAAATTAAGAGTAGCAAATTATAGTTAACAATATGTGCACAATTTGTTTTATTCCTATCATTCATAGATGTATCCTACTATTTTTATAATCAATAAATGTCAATCATATACAGTAGTATTATAACAACCTCATTAAGTTTTTTATTAAGTTTATTTAAGTTGGTCATATCAGTGTAAATACAACTTGGATACGATTTAAAATTGAAATGGTAATTTATTTTATACCGTCTGGGATATTGTTTCTTTTATTAGCAATTACATGACGCATATTGCAGTATCAGTTCTGATAAGTGGTCCAAAATATCAATAAACGTTTCTATATGGTAATAATATTTCGATTTCATTCTTTGATAGATTGTTACTAATACAACAATAATTAACTTCAAATTTTTTGCTGTGATAATAAAGTATTAGAGAAACACAAAATTTGAAAACTTTTTTGAACTAAATTTAATGCTACGAAAAAAGATGCTAATAGTTATCGGAAAATGTGATACTTTAACAACAGCAAAAAATATGACTTCAATCAAAATTAATAATAGGTGAACATCCCAAAGCGCAACTTTGCCCCAATTTAACCATGTTCCTATCTATTACGATTACCGAGATACCAATACTCGTACTTCGAATTTGTAGCACCCTGTGTATAGATTACCATAGAAAAGTCTTTTGATTTTTAGAGCTTCAAAAATTGATTTTCACGACGGAAAAAGTTTAACCAGGTTTTCATTTTTTTTTAATTTTCTTTAAAACGATTTGAAAATTTGGAAAAATATAAACGAGATTAACCATTTTAGAACAAAGAACAAATTTTATGAACGAAGACATTTTTCATAAAATTTTAATAATAAAAGACTTTTTTCTCTTGTAAAGTCAATCTGGGGACATACTATATTTGAGCTTATCTATAACAATTTAATTGAATTCTTTAAGTTAAATAATTTATCTGACACGTTCTAAAAAGGTCTCCAAACAATTTATGACTTTTATTCGAACGAAAAGCAGTATAGTCCTCTAAAAATAAATCCGTCCCTCCATAAATATTTACCACGTTGTTCGAATTTCCATTGACAACAAGAGCATGTGACTTAAAAATTTAATTTCCGCTAAAAGGGGCGACGGTCGTACCCTTCTCACGGCACTCGAACTCCCAGTCATTCGCTGGCTATCAAAACTCCAAATCTGACGGGTCGTCGCTTACTCCTCGGTCCGTCAAATTGGTCTTATTAATAATGGGTAAGCGAACTGCGTAGTCAGTCAGTTTGTTAATTTCGGGACGCAGAATCAACAGGGAATTAAAATTTCAACGACATTTGCGGCAAAAACGGAACGACTATATTTATCGCTATTAATAACTTATTTTATTCGTCCGAGGGGGTTTATATATGGCATTGCTCCAAATGAATATTTCAGATTAGGGCAGAAGCTGAAGGGGAAATGTAATTCTCAACTTATTATTTAGGATATACCTATATCTGATTATAAAAGGGAAGTGACAGCTGATCCTAAGGGGACAGGGGCACGTGCCCACCCAATAAGCAAGATAAAAAAATAATTAAGGCACGAGGGTCATAAGGGTAACGAAAACGCAGATGAAATGGTCAAGCTAGGCTCATCAATGATATTAATAGGCCCAGAACCCTCCTGCGGCGTTGCAAAAGCAGTCACGAGAATGGCCACGGAACGACAAACAAATGACAAACGGTGGCCAACAAATCTTTAGAATGGTGGAAATACCCACCAGGGCAAAGACAGGCGAAAAAGTTTACTGTAGACATTCGCCAAAATTCACGGAAGATCAAATAAGCAAAGACAGAAACACAGTCAAAGCTGTAGTGGGTCTACTAACAGAGCATTGTAAGCTGAATAGGCATCTAAATAGGAGTGATGGACAAAGCCATGTGTAGGCTTTACCAATCTAAAGAAGAAATATCAAAACACATTTTATATCGATGCGACAGCCTGGCAAATGTGCGATTCTCGGTAATAGGCAATGATAGGCCATTACCGACAAACTACATGGAGGGTTCAGTCTCAAATTTGTTAGACTTTGTTAAAAAGATAGGATTGGAGAATGTAACCTAAGGATCAGAAGAGGACCACAATAGATCTAATATTGTCGCAGTGTATCAGGCCGCTAGTCACATCTATGAAACTAATCTTATAGCTTACTTCGGGTTTTTTCTAATTATCTATTCTGAAACGTTCTGGAACAGTGATACGCATGCACAGAAATATTAACACTGGACGCAAATATGTGAATAATAGCATCAAAAAGTCGCATTTAAGAAATAAGAGATTATCTGGTAAAATATAAAGACAAAGATACATGTGTATACATAAAAACACAAAGATACAATTAACAAAATGGAAATGTACAAAAACTTCCTTACATATACAAAACATAATCAATGCTGACATCTCCAACGACACCCCTTATAGTACATGGTAAAGTTGAGATCGGTGCATAATATAGAATGCAAGTTGATATATCGATATAATCGATAAGACGTTATCGTTATATGTCTAGATGTATGTCAACTATGGCAAACTACCATGAAAAAATAAATAAATAACTAACATTACAGAAACAGGTATAAAAAACAAAAAAAAACAGTAAACAGGCTCGAAAACATAAATTAGTATAGGAGCGACTTTTTTCTCTTTCGTGTAGAATGTAGATAAGTGGAAGGGGGGTTGGGTGGCTTATTGTATTGAGGAGGGCTAATCACCACGACCGTAATGAGCTCTTGTATCCCCGTTTCTTCAGTTATAACTCATCATACAGTCCCAGAGCCCAGCCTAAAGTCAGTATCTGAGACGGTTTTAAAGAGAGTAGTTCTCCATCTCTGATATCAGTCGTACCTAAGTTTATGCCATGATTGGATGCTGTCTCGGCGCACTCAGTGATGAGATATTCTGCTGTTTCCCCATTTTCCACACAGAATCTGCATTCGCCGTTTTTTCTTAGCTTCAATCTACTGAGGTGTTCATTAATGAGTGTCCTGTTAAAAACTCCGTGGCAATCCGAAGACTGTTCTTACTTAGATCAAGGAAAGTCCTTAATTGTTCTCGGTCGTAAGTCCTGAGAAACTTCTTCGAGTATCTTAGACCGTTGGAGAATTCCCATTCCAGGTTAGGGATGGAGTCTTGCAAGTTCTTGAGTTCCACTTGGGAAGCAGAACGGTTCTGATCCAGTTAGTGGAGTGTTTGCTCCTTATCTAACCAGATCATTAGCTTTCTCATTTCCTTCTATCCTTGATGAGCTAGACCACAAAGTAGGAGGACTTGTTTTCTTTGTCTAATTTGTCCATCTTTTCTAGGCATTCTTTGGCGAACTTCGAGTTGATTGATACTGAGTTGATCGTTTTTAACGCTGCCTGACTATCAGATAAGATGGCTGTTTCTTGTTAGCGATAGTTCCTATCTAAGAGAAGTTGATTCTCTTTCATACCAAGCATTGCAAAGTACATTGCACTGTGAAAATATACCTCATGTACCGGTGCATCTATATTACATAAAAAAATCATGAAAGAGCAAAAAAATAGATAAAAAAAAATAAAATATAAAAAAAAGTAAATAGATGGATTCTAAATGCCGGTATCCATTTGATGCAAATCTACGTATCACACCATTGTTGCGTATACGGTGATATCATAAATATGATTTTTTCTCCGATACAGCAAAGAAATTATATTATACACCATTGTATGTGGACCGTTTTTGACTGGTGTCGATAGGCGCAAGAATAAAATGGATTATCTTTTGACAACACTCAACAAAAAAAAATGCCCGGCTGGTTTTGGATCACTCCCAAACGCGCATTTGATACAGATACGAAGTTATTTGGTGTAGTGGAAAAATGTACGCTATATTACAACGTATCGTATCAGAGTTAAACGATAAGTTGATATACAGTACGTACATAAGCAACAAATGGATACTCGGCCTAACATTCTTTGGCAGTGATACTTTTATCACTGCCTTTAGATACCTTTATCACTGGGAAAAACATCAACTTAATATGACAATCCGAAGATTGTACGTTGTCAGTACGCTCTCATTTTACGCTAATATTTGTTTATGCATTTGACAAGACGAAAACATTGCGAGTTTCATCAACAAATATAGAATTCATAGAATGACGGGAAACTAAATTATGTAGAACAAAGCTTACCTGAAAATGTATTTATATTTATTCACGATTATACGGTACTTTTAATAGACTAGCATGTTAAATTGATTTCTAAATCCCCGCTCGCATCTAGTTTATTGCTCTTGCAACTATCTGCATTGCGTCAAACCCCATCCACCTGTCTGCTAAGGCCCCATTTGCATGGGGACCGCACGCGGGACCCATTCCGTACACCAATAATTCTGAGTTACCGTCCTCATGCTAATCGAATGTATTAATTACGAGTAAACTAATTTGCAAAACTTTCAGCCGTGTGCCGCCGGTGTATATTTGCTATCGAACGTTTGTTTTATCTACGAATGTTTTCCTGTTCTTAGGAGTGTTTCCCGTTGATATACGATGGGTATATATGAATAAAGGATATCGTATGAACAATCTAGGTTTATGTATAACGCTTTCCGCCCGTATTTTATGATTTATATTTTCTTATTAGGAAAATGGGGAGCTCGATAAACGTGTATTAGTTTCTATGAAATATTACAAATGAAAAAATTACAATGCAATATTTAGATGAACATGAATGGAAGACGGAAAACTGTCACATATTACGAAAACGTTTTTTATTCATCTATTGAATCTTTAATAAAAATATCGTTGTAGAAACAATAAAAATAAACACAAAATACTACAGTGTTGTTTGTTTAAGATTGCAACCGCAATCTGCGATTGGCTCTCATAGAAAACTGCCATTGCGATTTTTTCTATTTGCGAGTTTCAATTTAGGCAACCAATATATACTATTGTTGCGAATTGCAATTTTGTTGGGATTGTGATTTTGTAAACTAGGACCGTGATAACCTTCTATCTGCAAGTTTAAATTTAAGATGTACTTAAACAGCCGTTAAACGGTAGCCTACTAAAATGCCGTTAATAGATATTGTGACGTCGTTCATGTCAGCGGAAAGTAATGCCTAGCGATAAGCATTCTGCAAGAGCACCTGTGGCTCCGTGGCTGAGGCTATCGCTTCGTGAACGAATGGTCCGTGGTTCAAATCTCACGCCGACCAAGACTTTTTTTTTGCTTATAGCGTGATCTTATTACATTGGTTTCACTCTTTATGTTTGGATTGGTTTAGTTATATGGCTGGTTGGTTAGCGTGGTTATTTGGAGGGTGTTCATCCAAATCAATTCATTGGTTAGTTGGTTATTTGGGGTGGGGATGGTTGGTTTTTACTAATTTATATTTGTTTTTTATATTTTTTTATCAGTGTCGAGGTTAGTTGCGTTGGTTAAGTTGGTTATTTGGTGGAGTGGATAGCGTTAGTTAGTCCTTATAACATTCCTATATTTCATAAAGCCGTCAAGTGCATCATATCAACGACGTCATACCTATTAACGGCATTTTAGTAAGCTACCGTTTAATGGCAGTACAAGTACAGCCTTAAATTTATAGGAGTTTCGATTTGCGATTTTGTTGCGAATGTAATTTTGTCATCCATTGAAGCATTTTATAGTAAACTGCGTTGATATTTTTTTCAGTTTTGCTCATCTCCAGTTTTTGAAATAACGAATAATAAGGAATTCTTTATATATGATAAAAATAAATATTATTTGACGCATCAATGAATGGTTGTATTAGACAACTGCTGCCAAACAATTTTATCTTTTCGTTGCTATAAAATATACAATGCACACATAGTGAATATGTTTCTCATTCGAAATATTCACATTAATGTGTTGTTTGAATATTTTGCTATACTTTTTAAGAGCGGTAGCGATTCTGTTTAAAAATTTAAAAGCTTTAGCAATATAATTTATAAGATGGTCGTCTTCCTAAAAATGGGTTTCGGCTGTGTCTCGGAAGGTATAAGCTGTAGGGTCTGAGGAAAACAAATTTTTAGCAGAGGCCATAAGAAATAGCTGGAAATTCAAGTTCCTAGGTCGGCCGCTATATAGGGCGCAACTGCTATGGCAAATAATAAATGAAATTTTTACAAAATAGCCCAGCCACGAAATATTATAAATAAAGGAATCATAATTTTGAGCAAATTCATTATGCCTTATTTGCTAAAATAAAGGTAGGGGTGTCTATATCTGCTTTTATTAAAATAGTAATAACTCCGGACTGTGTAATAGCCAAAGAACTAGGTCTAATTTAAAAGAGCGTTCCTTAAAAATATACCCTGAATACTACTACTTATTAACACCATTCTAATAAGATAAAAACGATTATTTTATTTTAATATCGACAATATACCATAATGCTAGATGGAGTAATAACAAATATCTGCAACTAGTAATAACAAATAATTATGATACCAAGGACAGTGAACGAGAAACGACGCTATGAGGTCATAGTAGGCAAATGTGGTCATAGTAGGTTTGGAAAAAATAGTACTTTTGAAGTAATAATTTAAATGTAAAAGTATTAAAGAAACAAAATTCTGATTGTCTCAGCAGCATGTTGTGCCCTTTAATTGATTTTTAAAAATTCCTCTATCACTTTGAGAAACGGTTGATATTATTGCGGTATATTTTTATAGCCATGAAATAATTGATGCAGGCGTCTATGCAAGACGATAACCTGGTACTTAGTTAGGGGACAAACTACATACCTATTATGCCATAACAATTTTTCTGTGTGTCCCAGATAAAAGAAACATAATTTCTCTTTACCGTTTTTCAAATAGCGATTTTTATGAGCGATTTTACAGATTTATTGGAATATCAAAGGGCTATTTAATTCTTAATTCATATAAATTTCATATGTATTACTTTATAAGAGAAAGTAACAAGTATCATCATCAAGTTAATTAAATCATGTTAGCTTAACTTAATAATGATTAATACACACTTTTAAAAGATTGTGTTAAAATTATTTTTAAATCCTGCTCTAATGAAATTTATTGGTCTTGATTGTATCTGCATTGCGTGTTAAATTCCGTTTAAAAATAGAGGTAATCATTCATTCTAATCGCAATAATTAAATCAGGTTGGATTTTAGCGAAAGTAAATGTTAAAGTAGCGTTAGTTAATTGTCTTGATTGACATGCCATAAACATGATAATTTGTAATAGATTTGTAATAATGTAAGGATTAATGATTTGCCTTTTTATCGTGTGTAATGTTTAAGTTAATCTGCGTTTTTAAGTTCCTCCAATTTAGTTTCATTATTATTAAAAGAAACAGAAATAAGCTTCAAAAAAGTTTGTACTTGACGTGAAAGAAGATATAAGTTATAAATGTAGAGATACTGATGTAAATGAAGAAATAGCGTATAACTATTTAATGTATTATAGTTTTATGCATTATAAAAAAATCAGTTCATTTAATAGAAAAATATTCCAATAATACCTTGGCTAGGTGATATTCTAATCTCATGTTATATTTAAAGAAAATATAATCTATTTTCCCATTATAACTAATCAAAATATGAACGTATAATACTAAAATAGACCTACATTAATATGTAGGGGTATTTTGGATGAAAAAAACTTCAACAGAGAAATAATATACAGTTGTAAACCATGTCCGCTATATAATGAACATTTATTAAGTTTATGACTTGGCGCAGTCCACTCTGCAAGGTAATTAAGTTAAAATTAATTTATTCTAGGTATAGGTACAATCTGCAGATGTGTACGTTATTATGTGTCTCATCCTAATAAATAATGCACTGAATTAATAGACAATACCTTTGTAACTGTAGCATAAATTTCTTTTATACGAGATCAATTGACCAGCATGGGAAAGAATAGATGCATCTTAAGTAGATTAAGTAATAACTAAAAGTTATAAAAAATATTTCCGTCTGATATAGATGCGAAAAATGATAAAATAGGAGATCACGTACGGATGATCTTTTTGATGAGATTTTTAAGAAATTAAAAATTACAATTTTTTAATCATTTAAAAAATTGTAATTTTTAATTTCTTAAAAATCTCATCAAAAATAAGTATATAATAAAATAACTTTTACAATAACCATTAGGAACTTTCAATTAAGTCCAAAATAACCCAGTTATTTTACTTTAAAAGTAAGAAAATCCTTTAATTTTGAGAACCACTGGTTATTTTCTAGGTTTTCTTACTTGTGAATTTTTTTATCTATGTTATGTACTCTATCTGTGTTGCCATAATTTCACGATATTATGTTTTTAACTAAGAATTTAAAAAAAAGGTTGCGAAAAAACCTCATATACGTGTTTCTAGGATCGCAATATACCACAAATATTTGCAGTAATTTAAGACTCACCCTGTTTTTGATTATAATTATGTTTGTAGATAATTAAATAACATTTTCATTAATTGTTAATTGAACTGAATATTGAATTGTAGTCTGTAAATATAACATTAATGGGTAGATTACAAATAAACAAAGTTTTACAATTACTATAACATCTAAATGAATATAATAATATTTAAATAATGCAATAGCAAAAACGCAGTTACAAATCTAATTTAGTTATAGTATAGAGGGAATGAGTATTCTGTGAAACGCAGTTGTATTAAATTTACTAAGGAGAGTCTTAATTGTTTAGAATATTCCAACGAAGGTAATGAACAAAAAGGTCAGCGTTGGCAGTCTTAATCAAACCACTTTTCAGTATAAACATTAATTTATTCAAACAAGATTGCAACATAGAGATGAGTCGCTATTTAACTCTTTGTTTTGTACAACAGTTATTTAAAAACAAAACACATCGTAACCCCAGTTGTTATCGCTAAAAAATAACAGGTATAAAACAACGGTATGTAGAGAGCATGATGTGAAGTCGGCACACTGGCACTGCCACGCAAAGAAATATATGGCCCAAACCAGTTGCAAAAAATAACTGCTATAAATAAGCAGTGTAAGCTAAATCATCATCGCTCAATCAACAATTGCATTTTTGACGATGGTCCTAAGTAGTGATAGGATAACTTTATAACGATTATTGAAATAACCGACATCGCTCTTTCATGAACGAGCGATGCAAGTGACGAATTGCGAACGACGAACGTAAGCAATCCTAGAATGAAATAAATTGAAATCCAATTTTAATGTGATATAATCGATAAAAAGCCGAGCAAATTTGCTACATACATTGCAGATGCAAATTTATACGACGTTATCCGTTGCGTATCTGAGTGACAAAATTTTACGACCTACACGACAATGCTTTGAAATAAACTAAATCAAGCGATCAAGCGGATCGCTCGTCGCTTGCTACTTGACATTCATCACCGAAAGAATGTGTGCTCTGCGCACGCAACTTGCTGCTTGGCATTACGAGTACAACAAGCGACGGGCAAAAACCCGTATTTTTAAATACCAGCGATATTTCGATATTATTGAAATCGCTTGGAACTCGAGTACTCGGTTATTGAAATTAATCGGTTTTTCCCATCACTAATCATAAGTAATATTCGAGGGGTACCTGGAATTCAAACCGAATATTGCTAACTCATTATACCTCTTTACAAAATGAAGCTGATGAATGACAGACTATTTTACAGGGGATGTAAACAGCATGACGAGACGTATGTACTCTACAACTACCTCGTTCTATCGGCATTCAGGGAGTCTACTTTGTGTTAGGTTCTAAGGTACGTCGAACATAGATGGCCATAGTTTTTTTAAACGTTCATAAAATATAAAATATTTGCTCTAAACAATAGGAGAAAACGTAAACCAACTTATCCAATAGTCAAGTCTGAAGGATTAAAAGATGCTTAGAAATCACCTTAAAATGTTTGAACAAAAAAGGTCTTCTTTCTTGATAATCTCTCCCTTTATGTCAGAGAGAGATGACCACACAGAATGGGAGAGATGTTCATATAATATTTTAAACACAATAATAGTGGTTTATAGGAAATATAATATAGGTACTAAAAGATCTGGATATGTAGAAAGAAATAGTTGAAGCCAGTCATAACCTGTTTTTTGTTTTTCTGTTAAATTTATGGGGAAGTTTCAACTCTTTCGCGAATCTAAATGCCAACTCCAAACGGTCTATGCAGTGGGAAACGCGAACGCTAGAGATTTTTTTAGTGTATAATTACGTACAATTCTGTCTCTCTGTTTTCTTGTCCTAACGTGCAACCAGGTGGCATTAGTCCTTTATTGATATTTCTTCCATTAGTCCTATTTATTGATATTATGCCTCTGCAGTGTTTTCGTGACGTGGTAGTCAATAGATGCTTGTCGTATTAAAGATACATTTTTTGTCGCCTGTATGGCTGTAGTTATATCTTTTGTAGTTCATAAGCCTCTAGTACCGGAGAAGTACCAATAATAGCAGTTTGCTGTAGTTCCTTTGTATTTCCATTTGTATTTCCGAAAATAACAGGACCAGGGGCGCTATTCTGTACAATCGTCGGTATCGGTAAATTACCGACAGCTATCGGTACGTACGGCCAATGAGCGTCGTGTTGATTGTTGTCAGGGACGTAGCAACAGGGGGTGCAAGTGGTGCAGCGCACCAGGGCCCGGGGTCCGGTAGGGGCCCGATGCGGTTTGGAAACTGCTAAGAAAGACATTGCAGAAATGAGGAACAGTTTCGAGGAAGTTATAAGTGAAGCAGCTGATTTAGCTCGTGAATGAGGCATTGATACAAGTTTTAAAGAACACAGGACACACAACTTGAAAATCGATTTAAAGGGTTAAACAGCATAGTTGAAAGATTTAAAGTACTTTTTCCTTCGGTCCTGAGAGATCATTCTGATGCTGATTTGGTCCTCCTATCTGAAAACCTGATCAGCTTTTATTCCAATTATCTATCATATTCATTTTCGCAAGAAATTGTATGTTTCAGGCGAGTTTACAAAGATCAGATAAATGCAGACATTTCAGTTAATGACTTGGCGAAGTTAGTTATTTGCGATCAAATGATCTCCAGTCCATTCACAGAAATCTACTGTGCTTTTATCCATTTTCTAACAATTCCTGTATCCGTAGCGACTTACGAGAGATCATTTTCTGTCTTAAAATTAATTAAGAATTATTTATAAGAAATAAAATGTCGCAAAACAGACTCTCCAGCTTGGCAATTTTATCAATAGAAAACGAGACAGCCAGAAACTTGGATCTTAATACAATAATTTCATTGTTTGCCAATCAAAAGGCAAGAAAGGTAGTTTTTTTTCAGCAAAGAAATAACTATAAATTAGTTAATAAGTACCTAATAGTTTTGTAGTTTAATATTTTTGTTAATACATTCATTACTAGGAAAGAAAAGGGCCCGCTGGAGGCCTTGCACTAGGGCCCGGGTTCGACTTGCTACGTCCCTGATTGTTGTTGTCATACTTTTAGCTGTCGTCATTAATAGGACATATAGCAAATTTGTACCGACAATTATCGGTATCTCTACCGTGAGATTAACAAGGGCACGATAGAGATACCGATCCTCGTTCGGTAACTATGACAACAATAATTAACACATTTTTACTATATACAAATACGTATCAAGAGCTGTCGTAACTTACCGATACCGACGATTGTCGACACCGTATACAGAATAGCGCCCCTGGGGCGCTATTCTCAGCATAGTATTATTTTTTATTTTTATTATTGAAAGACAATAACTGATCAATAAATAGACTTCAGTAAATATTTAATATTAAAAACTTTGATACCCTTGGAGAAATGAAGCTTTAAAATTTTTACTGCAATTTCACAAAATTGAAAATATTTCAAAAACGGTAAGGTTTAAGTGTAATTAGCCTTAATCAAATTTATCTTTATTTTAATCGGAGAAACTAAAAATGTAACATACAGGGTATTCCATTTAAAAAAATACAACTTTGATTATACTTTATTTATTTGGACACTCGTCAGACTCCTTGACACTCTGTATCTTGTAAAAATATTTTTAAATTGTAGCTCTAATAGTCCTTCAACGAACCCAAAACTTACAATTTCTAAAAATCTAATCATTTAGCTACAATACACTGTGTCGTATGTGGTGAACAACTCTGTATGAATATGCGGATAAGAATATGCGGATAAAGTTGAAATACTAAAATTGACAATACTCTGTATACTATATTAGAAAATAATCTTCTATATAGATACAGTCTATTAAAGAATTAGGAAATTTTTATGTTTGAACGCATTAATCTTCCCAATCTACAATATTTCTCTATCGCTAAATATATTTCATCGGTATAAAGTCTGCAAATATTTAGAAAACAAATACTGAGGCACAATAAAATTGAGACGGCTATTTGTCGCTTGGGCAGTATTGAAAAGGGAAAAGAAAAACACGTTATCGATTGCCGAGGGACGATTAGCACGGGCACTTTGATAAGGGTTAGAGGCTAATAGATTTTCGGACGTTCAAAAAGGTCAGAAAAAATGAATAGAAAGGGGTTCAGGCCTAGAGCTCTAGATACCCAATATTAAGTACTTTATTCTTTGGTGGACACCTATCTGAAATGGAAAGGAAAAGTGGTCAATCGAAATCTGGATAAAGGAAAGAATAGGTAGAAGAGATGGAAAGATAAATTGGGGTATATAAATAGATGTAGTGAGATTAAATTGAAAGTTACGTTTTAATTTGCTATATGTCTAATCTACTATCTGCCTGTTCCAACCTATTGATGATTTAGTTGTCTGTCTGATGCATTATTGTGTTTTAGTCTTAAGTTAACATGTTATTTTATAATTGTAATAAAAAACAGTATGTAGATGAATATAGTATAATAGGTTAAAACCAAAATTTAATTATGTTTTTTAACTTGATGAAAATTAAGATTTTTTTGCCCTCAATGGAAGAATAAAAAACAAGTAGGGAACATGGAATATCTCCAAAATGCCCATTTACTCTAAAGAACACAACAAAATAACATAAGAATTACTGATTAGTAATTATGTGAATGTAAGCGGAGAAATGAAGTTGTTTTCGGTTTTGCAAGTTGTTATTAACAAATATTCGAAGAAGTTTCTGAGGGCTTATGATCAAGAAAAATCACAGATCTTCCTGGGTCTGTGTAAGAACAATCTTCGGATTGTCACGGGGTTTTTAACAGGACACTGTCTCCTCAATGAACACCTCAGTAGATTGAAACTAAGAAGAAACGGCGAATGCAGATTCTGTGGGGAAGATGGTGAAACACCAGTACACCTCATCACTGAGTGCGCCGAGACGACAACCATTCGTGCCATGAATTTTGGCACGACTGATATTGGAGATGGAGAACTACCCTCTATAAAACCGTCCCAGATACTGGCTTTTGTCAAAGCCCTGGGACTGTATGATGAGTTATGATTCAAGAAAGGGGGACACAATGGATCTGTAAGGTCGAAGTGATTAACCCCCCTCCCACTCATTCTAAATTCTAAAAAATTCTATTAACAAATATATGTGTGTAGTGAACTTTTTTTAACCACGCTGGCTGTTGGGTTGGAAGTTATATTTATTTGACCACCTGGAATATGCACTCAAAATTAAATTATTGACACTTAAAGTCATCAGCAATATAGAAAACTATGCAGAACAATGGATACGGTTTAAATTATGTCAAATTAAAATGCGTTTATTAACTAAGAATTAGCTTAAATTTTTAGTTAGTCTGAAAAGTCTACCACGCTTTTACTACGCTATTTGAGCATTTTTGTTTCTTCCCTTCCTACGTGAGACTCCCTCATTGATTGTGGAGAATCCAGACCCCGCATTTGGCGGGCATGGCTATTTCTTATGGAATACTAACGGACAAAAAAGTATTAAGGACCTTAACACACTTCTAGCCCTACAAAGATGCATGGAATCTGCTCTGAAGAATCTAACGGAATTGGGCATCAACCCAGACAAAACCGAACTCATTCTGTTTACAAGAAAATACAAAATACCCAAGTTCACGCTACCAAAGCTGGAAGGAAAGACTCTTGTACTTGAAATTGCTGAGGAAACAAAATATTTAGGAGTCATTCTGGACTCGAAGCTTTCCTAGAAAAGGAACACGGAGGAAAGGATGATAAAGGGAAGAATGCATTCTATGCATGTAAAAAAAAAGTTTGGAAGAAGATGGAGTTTGCAACCGTACATTATACACTGGATGTACACTGCTGTAGTTAGACTAATAATCACCTATGGAGCACTCGTATGGTAGGAAGTGGTACTTAAAGAGACTAATAGAAAAAGCTTCACAATGGCCAGATCCTTCACAACATTGCGCAAGCTGCGCTAGAAGTAATTCTCGATTTGGAATCATTCGTTAATCAATCGACTGGCTCGTGAAGGATCTGGCCACTAAGAGTGCCCTAAGATTAAAGAAATCCAATCTATGGAATCAGACCATCTACGGTCACTCGGGGATATTGCCAATGATAGAGAAAATCATGGCGAATACGAGTCCACATCGGCTTGACCAGAAAACGGACTCACCAAACAATATGCTCGCCAACATAATTTTGGGGAAAATAAAAGGATTCGAATCCCGACAAGAGAAGAATGGTAAAGCAACCGAGTGATGAACAAGCAAGGGATAGCAGTCTACGCAGATACTTCCGTAACTTCAGGAGGCACAGGTTAGGTTAGATAGGCATCTTCTTAGAGGAGAACAAGACATCCGACGATCTTTAAGGCTATGGGATGGCTAAATTGTTCTGCAAGCAGAGATTTGCGCTATAAAGGGCTGAAAAATCTCTGATGCACCAATAGAAGATATCGTGATATACTCTGCCAGCTTGGGCACTTTAAGAAACATCACCATTCAATTCAATTTACTGTAGAACATCAATGAGTCGCATTGCTACCTTCGTTACGAAATTAGATGATGCACGTCTCCCTCGGATTAACAAGGCATTCAATCAGGTGCTGCTCATTCTGGATTACACTCTCCCAACCGATCTCATTAGATTAGAATGACGACACCTTAAGAAGATGAATAGCTCTGTAATTTTTTTACGTATTTTTGGATAATAAATCTGTCTCAATACACTTTTGTACATGTAACTATTGAACGTAGTTTATTACTTTACCGTTTATTCCCATTTAATTTTATCCAATTTCCGCTTTAACAATGCCGAATTGCATGCTTAATATAACCAAGAAAATGAAGATATCGCCCTTGACTGATATAATTTAACTGAGCACCCGTGGCGGAACAATGAATCGCCGTGAAAATTATAATTCCCCGCGAGCTTCTCAGGCGTCGCATACTTCATTTGTGTAAATCCTTTCCGATAAGTGGATTAACTGTCAATAGAAGCAGTGCGCTGTACAGATAATGGCAATCGAATAGGTTAATCCCGTCAATTGCGCCATTGTCGGCTGCCATTATTGTTTTCCGGACTTCCGAGATACGGCGATGGCCCTTTTCAAAATATTAGGAAATAATAAATTTATTGTGCTCAAGTAAACTAAAGATTTCTCGACTTTATGTGCATGGAAAGTGATCCAAGTACACAAATAAAATTCAAGATAATATACATAAATTTCTTTAGACATAGATGTCAAGTGTTTTGTATCTTATTTTAGTTTAACTTAAAACTAGGTTTCAAAACGACGCAGTAAACATATTTCAATGTTTATAGTATTTTTTCCAGTGAAAATTTTATACGGAATTCATTGACCTAATAAAATATACAGTTTCTTTCTGTATAAAATTATAAAACATAGTATTACAATATGTATGAATTATAATTTATATTGACAAAAATATTCTTAAATGAAATGGCCGTGGTAAATAGTTTGCACAAAGAAAACCTCGACAATAAGGGTTTAATCCATACTAGTCAAGTATATAGCCACCGGTGTAGAACAGAAACTGCTGACATAGTTTATACAGTATCCTAACTTTTAAACATAATTGTTGGCACATTAGCCAAAATATGGCTTCTAAGTAACAACAAACTTTGTCACTGTCGAAGATGTCTATTAAACTTCTATGAAGTAGCCCTAACTGGATGAAACAAGAAACACGTAATATCTTAAGTCTCTTAGAAAAGTCGTCGATCTCAATAACCTAATTTTTAAAAATTACAAATAAGTAGAACCAACTAAGTATAAGTAATACCCTAAATAAATGTGAATAAGTTGACAATATTTTATTTTATTGAAAATTTAGTGCATTTTCATGTGTTATTGTAAATAAAAAAGCTAAGTTACCTAAAATCTTAGTTATTGAACAACAAAGTAACTAAATATTTTATTTATATTATATCGCGGGTGATCTGGCAAATGTTCCTATCTACTGAAACAATAACCTTACAGGAGGCAATAAAATGGTATTTTCAAAAACGGAACGACTTAGGAGGCTGGGCTATTGAAAATACATTATAATGTATGTTTTCTATTAAATACTATTTATTTGGAAGCAATTAAACTGAAAACTTGTTTATTAAATCAGATAGGATTTTTTGCTTTTGATAAAATGGCACATAGGATTATTTGTATTATTTTAGGATTATAAAGGATAGGACGTTTTGCTTGTGGTAAAAGTAAGATAGGATAATTTGCTTTCATAGTTTTATTATGAAGATAGGAGAAATTGCTTCTTAATATCACCTGATTATAGATAGGAGCTTTTGCTTTTTAATCAAAATAAGTAGATAGGAGTTTGTGTGACCAGAATAACAGCTGGTTTCAGATAGGAGGTTTTCTTTTCTTTAAATTGTGCCGTAAATTTTATATTTTCAGATATTACTTTTGTCAATACGTTCATGACACATAGAACGTTATGCTAAAATAATCTCAATTTTGAAAAAAATGGCAGATAGGAGCATTTACCAGATCACCCGCGATATATTATTATTTTACCTCAACATATGTAATTTCTTTAATAATTTTTTATAGAATAGTGTACAAGATAGAATATAATAGAGATAGAAATCAGTACAAAATTGTTTTAAGACTGAAATTGTAACAATATGTCTTTGAAAAAGGAGATGAGACTGATTGTTATTCTCTCCAATATATTCTTTATGTAATCTTTTCCCAAGCAGCAACAACATGAGATGGGGCCAAGATCTCTACACCTTTGCAGAGCGTTCATCGTAGGCCAAAACGTCGACACTAAAACTGGGGTCAGGAGGAAAAAGACAACCCAAACAAACATAGCCATATATGTATCCTTATCCTAAGATCTGAGGAAAACAGAACGCTGATTTCCTATGGGAAGTACCATTTCTAAAATAAAAAAATCTGTTTAAAAAAAGAACTTTAAACTCACCTCGAGATATTTCGAGGGTCTCCATGATAAATATATATACTCCAGGGTTGTCGCAACTAACGTCGCATCCCCACGCCTAACCGCCACCTGTTACGATCAAGAACATCTTCCTCTTCCAAGTTACGGTCCACCATTGCCCTTCTGATGGCCTCATTCCAGGATCTTCTAGGCCGTCCTCGTTTCCTTTTTCCAGGAGGTGACCAGCTGTAGATACGGTAGGGCCATCTTTGGTGTTCCATGCGTAGCAAGTGTCCAAACCACTTAAGGCCCCTCTGTTCGACTCTATCCACTATTGTCTGTGTGGCATCCATTTTGGCTCTGATTTCTACGTTCCTAACTCTGTCCAGTTTAGATACTCCCGCACTGCGTCTCAAATAGTCCATTTCGAGTGCATTCAAAGCTCGCTTTTGTTCAGCTTTTAAGGTCCAAACTTCACACCCATAAGTTACTACCGCCTCCACTAGGGCTCTTCCAATATGTACTTTTGTGTTTGGTCTTATGTTTTTGTCCCACCAGATGCCATTCAGTGCTCCTATAATCTTCCACCCCTGTTCTATTCTAGCAGATACTTCTGTTTTATCCAGTCCCTTTCTGGTTATACGTGCCCCCAAACATTTAAACCATTCAACCTGTCTGAGCTTTGCATTGTCAGTAATAAAAATGTCAAATTTATCATCTGAACTGGTCACTTCATTCCGTTTTATCAATGTTCACAGTAAGGCCCCATTCCGTGTATGCCGAATTTAACCTGCTCATCATGAATTCAAGGTCGTAAGCATCTTGAGCTATGACCATCTGATCATCGGGAAAATTCAATGTAACCAAACAGTCATCTCCTACAGGGACGCCCATTCCCCCACACCTCTTCTTCCAGTCCCTAAGAACCACTTCCAAATACAGATTAAATAAAAGAGGTGACAGAGGACATCCCTGTCGAAGGCCTTTAGTTGTAAAAATTACCTCAGACAGTTTGTTACCGCTCTTAACACGAGCTGTGTTATTGTTGTACAGCACCTTAATTAAATTTATGAGACATTCATCCACATCAAGTTCTTTCAGTATGTACCATAGTTTAACTCTGGGGATGGAGTCGTAAGCTTTTTGAAGGTCTACAAAAGCTAGATGTGTATCTTCTTCATGCGAATTCCGTTTTTCTATCAGTTGTTGGATAGTAAATAGATTATCTACACATGAAAATACATATATATATATATATATATATATATATATATATATATATATATATATATATATATATATATATATATATATATATATATATATATATATATATATATATATATATATATATATATATATACATATATACATATATACATAAATACATCCGCCTTTTCTTCTCCTAAACATCTCGAGGAAGAAAAAAAAAATAACGTGCCAACAAAGTACTAAATATGGATAATTCAGGTTGATTTGCGCCAATCCAAAACTCTACCCTAAAAATACGCAGTATGAATAGTGAATCTACAAAAGACAAAATCATATCTTTACCTGTTGCGTAATTTTAGCTGATTCAGATACTCAAGAAAGAATTAAACAATTCGAAAGTCTAAAAGCCCAGAGCTGATTATGTCGTCAGATGGCGGCAATGAAAAGTGAGGTTACCGAGAGAACATCGAAAGGCGACCACAGAAGCAGCGAGACGATAGCAGTATTGCCAACTAGACAAAACTAAACAAAGTAGCTTTAAACTACCAGGGGTAGATCAGAAATAGAGAACGCTTGCAATAATATATAAAATATCTAAAATCATATAAAAAAACAAGTAACGAATTAAAAACGTTACAAATTGTAGAAGATTTTTGCGAATTCACTTGCAATTTGCAAACCGTCATTTGGATGTGTTATTTTATTATAGTAAATTGTTTAAACAAATTTGGACTTTGTTTAACAATTGGAACTATTTTAAATAAAGAAGGTAAATCAAAGGGCATAAAACTGAAACCCTACAAGACAGGGCCAATGCTATTAATCTCAGTTAATTGGAGATGAATTATTGATTTCGATTAGTATTCGTATTTTAGGTCATACGAAATTTACCGAAGGATCTAGTATACATATCTGTATATGTATATTTCATTTACTTCTCTATAATTTATTTGTTCTCCTTTATAAAAGAATAGTGATGATTAATAAAGTACTACCTTAGTAGTAATAGGAATTTGTTAATTAAAGCTTAATTGGCTTAATTTAATATTTAAAACTACCGATTTTCAAAATAGACGAAACTTCTTATAAACCGATATTTACTATTTAGCAAAAAGAGCAAAGGTGAACATTAAAACATCGAAAATTATTTAGAAAATCCTAAGACGTCTGTATTTGTAGATACGCCTCTTCAAACAGTTGGCAAATAATCTGTCAGTTTCCTACGCTTAAAGTTTATTTTATATTATTTTGAAACGTTCATTGAGCCGAACGATATTTACTAGAAACTTTATAGTTACGATCTGCTTAATTTTAATCTACTTAAATTATTAACATAATATTTTACTTCTGAAATTGTAAACTTTCGCACGGAGAAAACGCGAGTATTAAATTTTCCCGACAGAAAAAACATTAATTTGTTCAATTAAAAGTATAATTATATCATATTAATTAGTATGTTTTACAAAAATATCAAAGTCCTTTACAATGAAGCAATTAAAGGGTAATAATAATGGGGGGAGGAAGTACTATCTTAGAAATCTACTATTGGTTCTAAATCTAAATAGACTAGCTAAAGTAATATTGGTATGTATAAATAGTGGACTACATAATGTGAATATTTTTTGTATGAATTCAGAATCATTGTACAGGGTCGCTGATATGTATGGGAACGGTCGATTATTAGGTAAAATATAGGAGGTACCGCAAAAAGTTTAATATAAAATTTATAGGATTCCTAAATATCAGGGAGTAATAAATTTTAGTATACAGGGTCGGTCATAAAGTCGTTGCACATCAAAATTTACTTTTTTTAAATGCAAACCCCTGTATATTATTGCATATTTCAATTCTTCCTTCAGTTTTAAGATAAAATCGAGATACATACAATATACCTCAAACAAACCGTTTCCGAGTTATTAACTTTTGAAAATAACACTTTTTAATTAATTTAGATGTATTTGGTTTTATTTAACGATGCCATTCTGCAGAAACTGTGATACTTAATAATATTTGACATTATTTGTTCAATTAGAATTTATAAATGTATAAAATGAGATTATATCAAGTCTGGAAATTACAAAATTTTCTTTATTACCGACCCTATATATTTAAATTTGCTACTAGCTACTAGACATTTAAAAACCCTATAACTTTTGTATTCAACTCTTTTTGCATTGTATATTTTACCCAATAATCGACCGTTCCCATAAATATCAGCGACCCTGTATATCATTAATCCTGATGATTCTGGTCTGGATATTGGAACATCAAACTAAACTACCTAATATTTAAGCCGTAAATTTTCTGCTATGACGAATGTTCTGCTACGAACTTTTTAGCATGTCTGCACGGTTAATTTCTTCACCATTCTAGAGATTTTTTAGCCAACCAGCGTTTTAATGCTGAAGTATAAGCAACAATGCTTAATAATAACCAAATAGTGCTGATTAACTTTACATTTTTCCCTATCCCACTCCATTTTTAAGTGGAATTGGAATTGCAATTTCATTGCAATCTGGCAATTTTCATTGGCATTGGTAAACACGCTTGGATAACAATCATAACTTATTTAAATATACAGTAGAATGCATACATTCAAAATTATTCTTCATTATTCACCAAATGAATATCTTACTTAAAATTTAATTCGATGTGACAGTTGTTAATAACAAAATATGTTACCATCACTGTGTGATTTATTTCGTTCATTTGGAATGATTTGGATATTATACTAGTTATTTATTCATATAAATGTAAACAAATATTTGTTCATGTTTTTGAATTTTGTCTAATGGATGCAACACTGTGCGGCGGCTCGACGTGACCGTGATGGACCGTTATAATGAGAACCGCGCCTAACCGATACGCTCCGGAAAACGTTTGGCGTGTTCGGTTTGGCTCGTGGACAGGTCAGAATTCTGCTCTGCGCATTCGGTTCGTTCTGTGCGTTCGGCCTAAAATGCTCAAATCTGGACGCACCCCGAGATGAATTGTTGATTTCGATTAGTATTCCTATTTTTGATCATACGAAGTTTACCGGAGGATAAAGTATACATATTCGTATATATTATAATTATAATTAAAATTAATTATGAGATCAATCGACTTACCTGTAAGGAAGAGTGATCCTAATTATACGAGCAGCCTCGTCGAAAGATTATAAACACCCTGTAGTTGCAGCGCGACTATCCTATCTACGACGTTCAAAGAAAAATAACAATTTTTTGCTTCCCTGACTCAGCGTACCGGGCCACGTCGAGCCTCGCTGCTGATAGTTTATTCATTGTAAGAAAGGTCTAGATTGCCAAGGGTAGGGATCAACTCAACATGTGATGTCAATAAGGGCTGGGAAGTTTATAATCTTTCGGCGAGGCTGCTCGTAATAATTAGGATCACTCTTCCTTACAGGTAAGTCGATTGATCTCATAATTATACTTCGCAGCCTCGTCTCAGATTATAAACACCCTGTAGATGTTTAAAGAATATGGCAATCTAGACTGAGAATCCCTATGTTGAGAATAAGATATATTTATTTTATTCGAAGGACAGTTTACATCCTTTGAATTTTCTAATAATATGATATCAAATAATCTACATAAATATTGATGATAGTATAATAAGAATATAACAGAACAATAATAATAATAAAGATATAACAAACAAACGTACTATATGACTAGATAGTAAACACATTTGTAATAATAACATAACAAATTAAGGTACAATCTATGTAGTAAAAAACACATATTTTCTATTTTTGGTATAATAGTAATTATTTAAATAATCCCTGAACTTTCTAACATACTGTTTGTAAGGTCGGAAATGTTTGGCAACATTGGTTTATTATAAAAGAAAACATTTTAGACCGTTCAGTCCTCCTGCTGCTTTTCTTATGGACTCAATATTCGCATTACCCTTAAAAAGATACAGATGTGGATGCATGTCTTCACCAATAGGCAGAGAAAATACTAGTGCCTATTCTACAGATACCTAAAATATTCTTAATCCAATAACCAATCGTCTGACTGGAGACAGCATTTTTTTTATTATTTTTTTTTTTTTTTTTTTTTTTTTTTTTTTTTTTATCTGGTCGTAACGATATAGTTACTTTTAAATATTCAATAATTACAGAAGCTAAACAGAGTTCGGGCTTTTCCTTAAACAAATGGTAACATTAAAACTGGTTGAGGTTTGTCTCCCCGATATTTTAATATTTTCTATTACAAAAACTTGTAAATTATCTTTAGTCTGATTAATATGTTTAATATAGATTTTTGTCAAGGTCTGTAACCTTTGCCCGGATATTAAGGCCAACAATACTACCACCTTAAAACATAATTGTTTAAGGGGTACCATTCCGCTATTTTTATTAATACCGAGTGTGGATCCCATGTAAAATTGTACCTATTTAGGTTTTGGGGATGGCCATTATACATTCCTTTTTTAAAAATATTTTTATGATATACTGATCTTCTTCCTTGAAGGCAAGGTATTAATATTAGATTAAAAAATTCCCGAAAAATCACTATGAAGACTATATGAAAAACAGTCAAATAGATTATTACCACAGTAACTCCATCATATTCTAAAGACACACTCGTACTGTCGATGGGTACTTTCATTTATTGAGACAAGAATGACTTTTATACCAACATCAGGAACGGATCTCTTGAGGAAAGATGTTCTGATAACCTCCCTGCAACCCAGATAAGCTGTTTGTACAGAAAGTGAGGTTTTCTGAAAGGAGACAACAATAAGTTTTTGTTGGACACAAAATAAAGACCTTTGAAACAAGAGATACCAGAATTGACTCTAGTGTCGTCTAGGAACTATTAGAATTCCACTTGCTTTATAATGCTAGTTGCGTCAAGAATTTTTTTTTTTTTTTTTTTTGTATATGACTTTGTAATGTAATAAGCATAAAAATAACGATCAAGTAAAAGCATAAAAATAACCATCTGCCAATGATACAAGAAAGGCATCAACTGCAATGGAATGGTCCGGTTTCCATGAGATATATAAATTACATTTTGTATTATTTTGTATTAAGTCTCGAAGTAAATAAATCTGTTTCTGGAGGCTTAAAAATATGACATACTTTAGCAAAACTATATATTTTTTTTTTTTTTCAAAGTTCATATTTAGTCTGAATTTAAAGACTTCTGGATTATGACTTAGATTGGACTTGTATTATGATTTTTGCTGATATAGGATGCGAAAACATATATTTCGAATCTCGCAATATTCCCAAATATCCTGTGCAATCTTGTTAAAATTTTTATACATATATGGGTTGTTAACTGGGGAACAGAATGGCAACACTGCATCTAATTCCAAATGAGTACTGAGCAAAGCTGCCGACTCGTCCCGTCGCGTCCGTCGTCTCTCGACGAGCGGCCCGAGGTTGACATATTTCAGCCATAAAGCTCTTGCCGCGAGTAATAAACAAATTAACAACCTGTATATACGCTCTTGACGTAGTGTTGTCTACCTTTAGCAATAACTTAAGCAAAGACTTAAGAGCGTTAAATACAGCCTTTAATTCCAAAATATTTTATGATAATTTTTGCATTAGTGTTCCAATATCCTCTCGTACGTGTAGAATTGCATACGGCTACCCACCCATCCTTCGATGAATCCGATAAAATTTCTAATTGATATTTTATTTCATTGATATTAATCAACTAAGCCACCACGAAATTTCCTTGTTAATAGATAAAGGAATTTCAATCTTTTATTATAATTATTTATAGCGCTAAATATTTTGCCCTTTCTAAGAGTTTTACGGGTGCCCAACCATATTGTGTTGCAGGACATGCTGCCACTAGGCACACCAATAATATAAGTTGTCATTTCACGAATATAACAGGACTTTCGATTAAGAATTTGATCAGAGATTATTACAATCTTTTTTTTTTCTCGAAATGTAACGACATTTTAATTGTAACAGTATTAAAATGAAAACCCAGACATTTAAATTCCTGTGTGGGAAATAATATATTTTCTCTTAATTTATAACGGAACGTAATGACGTCAGCAATTGTACAGCTTTATTAGCATTTTTAATGTCTTACTCATAACTTGATGATATTAATAGAATATCATCTAGGTAGCCCACACATACAATACCTAAATTTCTTAAGTACGTAAAGACTGGTCCTAATAGGTTGGTTAAGATATAATGTGCAATAGAGAGCCCAAATGGTAAGCGATTAAAGAACAGCTGCCCATTGTATTCAAATTTAAGATACTTTTTATATTAATCGTCAATCTTCACTGAATATTAAGCATTCTTTAAGTCAATTTTGCATAAAAATGTATTTTGATGAATAAAAACTTCAACACTTCTATAATCCTTTTTTTTTACATAAAGTGTGGCGGGTCTACCAAATAGGTGAACTTTTAAGATTTAATATAAACTGTAACGACCCATAGATTTTTAATTATAAAAAAAACTAAATAAATTAATCTGTCTCAAGGTAAGACTTAGATATAGCAACAATATCAAAAAGATCAGCAATAGTCTACTGAATTCTTGATGTGAAAATTGAGTAACGGGATTTCGACCCAAACCACCTTGTAAAAGTGTTTTACGGATAGGAAGTCTGTAACTTGAATCCATTCTAAAACTAGAGGATTTTTTGTAATATTTTGCCAATTACTATAAAAGTTACTTAGATAACCAATATTATTTAACTCGACTACTTCCTGAAATCCATTATTTTCCAACTCTTCCTCAGCTTCTGGTCCCCCTTGCTCCCCTCCGGCTTTTTAAATTCTTGAGCAGATATAATGTGACAGTTCATTCTCAATGGGTCTATACATAAAAACATTTTTAATATTTTATTCAAATAACCCTTTACTCATAGGACAATAACAATGTTGCCTGCCTATGAGCTGAGCTAAAAGAAACTGCATATTTTAATTTATTCTTTATTTCAAACTGCGATAAGCGTTTGTTTATTTTTGTGCCTGCCGTAAATATTTACGGCTCCTTTGGCCCTTATCTACGAGACACAAGCTTCAAATGTTTCAGCGTGATTCTAAGGCCATACTGAAAAATCCCATATTGGAATTCGGGAGGACAATAATCATATAATATTATAATAATTTAAACCACACAGGCGTGTGATTAAAATCTATAAGTATACTTATATAACAATTAATAAAAAGTAAATGGTTAAAGAATATAATATCCACAAATTACTTTTCTTAAATATTCGTTATCCATAGGAATAAACAAGACTGACTGCCAATTGATTACCTTGATTAACACAAAGAAATCGCATATTACAGATAAAACACTGCGATTCTTTTATTTTGTTCCTGCCGTAAAGATTTACGGTTCCTCTGACCTTTGCCTCTGCGAGATAAGCATGAAAACTTTTAGCGTTAATCTCATGGTCATACCGAAAAAGCCAAGATTGGTATTCGGAAGGAAATAATACTTACTATTATTGCACTACGATGTTTTATTCCGTTCCTGCCGTAAAGATTTACGGCTCCTCTGACCCTTGCCTCTGTGAGATAAGCATGAAATAGGTATTTCAGCGTTAATCTCAGGGTCATACCGAAAAAACCAAGATTGGTATTCGGGAGGAAATAATACTTATTATTATTGCACTACGATGTTTTTATTTTGTTCCTACTGTAAAGATTTACGGCCCCTCTGACCTTTGCTTCTTTCAGATAAGCATGAAATAGGTATTTCAGTGTTAATCTCAGGGTCATACCGAAAAAACCAAGATTGGTATTCGGGAGGAAATAATACTTATTATTATTGCACTACGATGTTTTTATTTTGTTCCTGCTGTTAAGATTTACGGCCCTCTGACCTTTGCCTACATATTATTATTGCATGTCACTTCTAATCATCATAAAATAAGGCAGGTACATCAATAAATTAATTGATTTTAAACACAGAGAGCATGCGTTTAAAATTTGTATTAAAAAGCTGATTTTCAAATCGCCTTTTCTAAAACAAAAGGAAGCATTAGTATAATATACTTACCATGTTGTACGCCTTAAGCTTTTATTAAGTTTTCCTTAAAAACTCATCACTTTTACGCTTAGGCATTTTGAACGCACTCTCCGATAGGATACGACACGATACAATGAATAAACTATCAGCAGCGAGGCTCGACGTGGCCCGGTACGCTGAGTCAGGGAAGCAAAAAATTGTTATTTTTCTTTGAACGTCGTAGATAGGATAGTCGCGCTGCAACTACAGGGTGTTTATAATCTGAGACGAGGCTGCGAAGTATAATGTATAATTAATGTAGGTTTCATTTACTCCCCTATAATTTATTTGTTCTCCTTTATAAAAGAATAGTGCTGAAGAAGTAATTATGAAATAAAACAAATATTTTACTTGTAATTTACCCTATATACCTAACAACTGCTGAAGTATTGATTTATTCATAATGTATTTTAATATATCTTATTTTGTTTCAGATTTTTGAAATTCAGTATTGTAAGGTAAGTTATTTTTCATAATTATTTTAAAATATCTTTTAGTTGATTGTGAAAGTGAAGGTTTTATTTATTTTGCAATAGTATGCCTAGAACAACTTTTAATATTAATATTTCAACACTTGCCGATTTTTTAATTTAGAGTTAAGTATTTTTTTTTAATAAACTTTAGAAAACCTTACATACATATTTGAAACAGTTGGACACGGAATGTGGAAAGCAAAATAAGTGGCTAACATTGAATTGAAAAATAATGACGATGGCATTCCTCATATAATTTTAAATACATGGTATACCCTCCGTGTCGATAAAAATAAATTGCAAAACCAATAAATGAAACTATAGAAATAAATGAAATTTTAGAAATTTCAATAGACGTTTTTAAAAAAGTATATTTTTTATGCATCTTTGAATTGATGTTTTTTTCGATCCGTGATGTTTTACGAAACTCAACCTCCGACTAAAATTGTTCAGTTATCTCTATGCCTTCCTATAAATTTTGTTCTAGATACCCATATCATATCCAATCTTAGGGTATACGAGGATACATTTTCGTATAACGGTTCTTTTTTCCCCTTAGAATCGCCAAAATTTTGAGCCTGAAAAATTTATCTTCCAGTTGGAGTCACGGAAATATGTACGTTTGTGGTGGCTACATCTTCTCTTTTATTTATTTTTTCCAACTCCCTCTTTTGATAAATTATTCTTTTATGCTTACTTTTCCAGCTGGATACAGGTTTTGTGTTTAGATATATTGTTCTCGCCAGGAATAGAATAGAACGAAAATAGAAACCCTATGGTGACATGGCAATAGTTGTGAAGGATTTTTTTGGTTTAAAATGCAAAACTTTAAAATCTGAAGTTATGAAAATAATAAAATTAATAGTTTTAATATTCATATTTAAAAATATGAATTTATTATTATTCCAATAATTGCATGGACATAAATTTTCATACTTCGTTCAATGTTTAAAAATAAAGACTGTGGACTGAATTATTCCATACGTCTAAAGCCTATTTATCCCTGCATATTTATGAAATTTGTACATAGACGTGAAATAAAATCCTGAACAACTCTCCTCATTGTTTTTGAAATTTTGTCTTTTAACCACCTCTATTTGACGAAATTTTCATAATCTTATGTCATGATAAAGTTTCACTCATTCGCAGTTAGTGGAATAAATTAGTTTCAATTATACTTTATACTTTTTATTACTCATGCGGGGAAAGTAGTATCTTTTCGCTTTCTTATGGAGTCGAAAAGACGCTAATTGCCCACTTCACAATTACCACACGAGTTTTGAGCAAATTTAATGTCGATTTGAGTGCGACAAGTAAACTTCTCGCAGCCAAATTTTCGTTGGCACACGCAAATTGACAAGCAAAAAGACAGTCTCGAAGTGTCAATATTAAAGAAGTGAGGTTGGCATTTAAATAATCAACAAGGTCTAAAAATTTTAATATCACGTTCTCAAATTATTCAAACTTAACAATTTATTTAAATGGCAGTAAAATAAATTGATTACCTTGTGTTTAATCGTTCACAATTTTTGTTAATTTGTTGTGTTTCATTGTTAAAAATAAATTTATTTAATATCTTTTATTTTTCAATGATGATAATCAAATGCCAAAATGACATTCCTCCCAAATTTTGAAGTATAATTAGTGGAAATGTTTAAAGTTTGTTAACCTTTTCTACTAATTGAAAGCGACTACCACTAATTTTGACGTTCTGAATGCTTATTGAAATTTGAGGATTAATCTTCTACACTAATTGAAACCACTAATTTATTCCACTAATTGCGAGGTTCTGAATAAAGCTTTAGGGTTGTCGGTAGATAAGTCAAAATTACTTTTCTGTTATTGAGTATGCTGAAGTAATTCCCCAATATATTTTTTATATACACTCTCATTGTTTTATTTCAACAATGACAAGTGATGTCTCACTATGATCTTATTGAAATGTCATCATAGGTGAAGTAAAGTTCATCCTATGATGAAGTTTCAATGGAGTGACGGAACGATGAACAATGCACGGACGCAGATGCGTATGAATTCGACTTAAAATTTTTGAAACTTGTCAAACTCTTGTCAAATTAAAGATTATTATTTGTGTCAAATTATGTCAAATAACCAGCCTTCTAGAAAATAATAAATATAATAAATGTTTGCTTTTGCATTTTGGTTTGTGTCATCACATGTGTTTCATGGTGTTTAAAGTTAAGTGGACGAAAATAGAGGGAAAAGTGCAGACCCAGAAAACTGTATTAGCCACCAATAAAGTTTGTATACCATCTCGTATATGGTACTAAAAATTGGCTGTAAAATAAAGACATCGCACAATAGGTAAATAATAATAACCTTTAGTACTATGAAAGATAATTTTAAAAGGTACTGGTTAAACAAATTAACCAACTTTTAAAGTACAAAATTAGTGGTAAGTTTTATAAAGTTACGCTTTGCATCAACTTATTTCTTTCATCTATCACTGTCAAGGATTATGTCGTTGGACAAACTATAAAGGTATTCTCACGTTTCGTATCCGCTACTTTCCGTTTTCTTTCCGTTTACGTAAAATATTAGGTCATGTAAACGAATAGAACAATGCGCATTATCCGTTCCGTTTCCGTACCGTTTCTATGATTACGTTTTATGGTGTAAATACAGTCAAATTATACGAAATAGATATTGGATGGAAAGGGAACGGCTTAGTAATAACATTTCAGTTGGTTTCAACAAATTCCGACCGCAGCGCTTCAGCGGAAAAAATCTGAAATTATTAATATATGTATAGTTCACGCCGCCGGCGCCGCGCCGTCATGTTGATCGCATTAAAATAATATTGAAATCGCGGTTTTGTCATATTATTTAAGTATTTTGTTTTTTTGCTAGTGCAGTTATTGAAACTATAAAACACTCAGGTACGAGGTTTGTGTGATGTAATGCTGTTTCGGGTAGTAAAAAATATGTGAAAAAGAATTCGAATTAGGCGTCGCGTCGTGTTGTGTTGTTACTATTTCCAATGTTAATAAAATTGTCGAAAAAATGTTAACACGTAAAGGAGAGCGTAATTAAGGCGTTGTTGGGTGCAATAACATTCAATAACTCAACTTTCCCGGATATTCAACTCTCCCGAAACAACATTTTATAGCTTCATAGTTTCTCACACCGATAATGTTGCATTAAATCTTTCGCCCATTTTCAAATGTTTATTGCAACCTTGTGTTTCACCATGATTTTTTATCAATAATTAATGTGTGGAATTCAAATGTACCTGTCTTCCTAAAAATATACGATAAAATTGCCATAAATACATCCACCGAACTATTGCAGATCGAACTCATTTCCTGTCAGTGTCATCGGGACTCATCCTGACGATCGGGGACAAAATATATCGCGATTCGATTAAGCCAAAAAGCGATCGTCCTATCCAGAAGCTTCCAACGGTCGAACATAAATCATCAAGTGTATTTTCTCTCGTTTCTTTTCCCGAAAATAAATCGCATGACATTATTTTTTATAGATTGGCCTTTGGGGACTTTTGTCGTGTTAAATTAAATCCTTTATTAACATTACGTTAGGTCGTTATATATTTTTTCCATGCTAAAATTATATAGCCAAAGTTTTTTTTATTAAAAAAATAATAATTTATGACTACTATTTATCATATTATATAAATGAGTGTTGTAAAAGAAACATTTTAATATTTTTTTTATTAAATATAATTAATATTAATACCGTGTGGTGCATCAGAACACGGGACATAAGAAATCCCATGTAAATTTTGAAAAAGTCAAATATTATCGCCCCAGATGGTTTTATGCAAAAATTATATTAGATTTCTTTGAATAGACGTTAAATTGTGCTTTTGTCTAATATTTCGTATTATTTGGAATAATCATCTAAAAGATATTTGCAAAAATCTTTATATTACGGCCCAGAGATCATTATCATTAAAATACCAGGAAAAATATGATTTGGTCATTGCCAAATTCGATGTCGCTTTTTTTGTTTACAAGAATTTATGTGGTTTGGAAAGAGTGGTTAATTCTTTTTTGAATTGGAATAACCATCTACAAAAGAATTAGTTGAACTGAGAATAATGTTACGGTGTATGAGCTGTTCATTACTCGATCACTCGCAAGCCTCGCTACCACTATACGACATACATTCTACAATAGTTTCAAATAAAAGAAATATTTGTAACTAATGTAACTTTATTAAACTATACTAATTAATAAAAAGTTTCCATAATCCCCCATTCACAGCCAAACAATACCTCAAATGATAGTAAAATTTTCGCCTCACAATACAAAGCTGTTAAGGGGAGAATATTTAGGATCCCACAGAGATGTGGTTTTTAGTTCATCTAAATTTCTGTATTTAATATGTCCATAAAGACGGTTTTTGAGTGTTCTCAATAGGAAGAAGTCGTCCGGCGAAAGATCATGTTGTCTTCTCTTACTGTATCTCCTATAGACGAGAGTCAATGTTTTTCTTTTCCTTCGACATGAAGAATATTCAAGTTATTGTCGTTTCCTTCCTGTTTATTTATTTTTATCTTCGCACTTCCATATGCCTAATACCATGCCTTTAGTTTCAAACCGCGCTGGTTTATTCTTTAAACTGTTAACTTATTCGGGTCTAGGCTTACCGAAGACTGACCTGCGAACATATAACACAGCGGGACTCTTTCTAGCAAAATGCCGTTTAACCGTCGTTACTTTTTCAGAAGTTGCTAAAATCATAATTATTTTATACAAAATTACTCTATCTGGTAAGTCGAGTTTTGGAAATATTTTTATTTATCACATAGTAATTAGTATTAGTATTAAGTTGTTTTATTAATGAAATTTTATATTTTTTAAAAAAATTATTTGGAAAATGTTGTGTAACGTGAAAATTTAAGGTAAAAGCTCTATCTAATGAACCATCATCTCTGTTTTTAAGTTCACTCTATTTTCTTGTTAATACTAGTGAATATTTATTTATGTATTATAAGAACGGTTATAATTCTCGCATCATGTAATAAGCTTGTGCATTCTAAATTTCAATTTCTTCGTAGTAAATTGGATGAAACTCCTCTTTAACTACACTATTATTTAGTTGAAAGTGGATATTATCTTCATACCTCGAATTTTATATTGTTCCAAGTTTTTTTCTTTTTAATGAACTTGAAAGATTCCTCGAAACCAGTTATTTGTTTCAGCGGAAAACTAACAAGAATGATTAAATTTAAAAATAAAATTTACTTTTGACTTTTGACTACAATAAATTTTATAAATAAATGCGTTTCTACTAATCATAATGGTATTATTTTCCGCACTCATCAATAAACTCCTTTATGAAGTCAGTTTATTAGCACTGTATTGCTTAAATTTTCTCTATTTCGCCATTGTATAGTTACAATAATAATATACACCCACCGGCAAGAAAATCAGATAAAATATTGATGTATTTTAAAGATTAATATATTTTGTTCTAGTGGGCCGATTTTGATACTTTTTAAGCAGTTTGTAGCTAAATTCTTTGACTTTTTAGTATTTTTTTCCAAAATTAAAAATGCAAGTTGCCATCTGCCAATTATGTAAGGAAAAACAAAATGCTGATATTTTGGTGAATGTTTGAAACACCCTGTTGAGTACCGTTAACACAGCAAGGAATTTCAAAATTATTTTATCATTTAAGTGTATCTTTTCTTGATAGTTTCTTTTTTGATTCATCTCAATAGCGTTATTTTTTGGAGATATTTGCTGTCGAAGGAGACACTAAATTTTTCTCAATTTTTTTACTTTAAAGTCATGACTTTGCTTTTGGTCTTTGCTAAGTCAACAGACCTATAAATTAGTAATTATGTTTCATTTAACGTCTTTGAAAAAGCATGTTGTTATTGTCTGTTGGTTTTGATTTGGTTTCAGCTCTCTTTGATTGACTCTAGCAGACATGCTAAGTCCAAAAATTGATTTCTACCGTGATCAATTAAAGCAGCAATAGCCGATATTTCAGAACTTAAAACTATCTCTAGTAGACTAAACATCAATAAACAATAATAATATGACTGTTCAGTGGCAGTCATACTACAAAAACAATATACACTATTTTATACATGTGTTGATGAAAACCCAAAATCAATGCTAAAATTGCTGTAAATCGTTACTGTCTTATTCAAAAACGAATATCTCCAATAAAAGTAAAGCTATTGAGATTTATCAAAAAATAAACCATTGGTAAAAGACGTACCTAGATGATAAAATTATTTTGAGATTCCTTGCATTGCTAACATATTCCACAGGGTGTTTGAAACTTTCACCAAAATATCAACATTTTGTTTTTCCTCGTATAATTGTCAGATAGGAACTTTCGTCTTTAATTTAGAAAGAGGTACTAAGAAGTCAAATAATTTAGCTACACATTGCTTAAAAATCATCAAAATCGGCTCACTAAAACAAGATATATTAAACTTTAAAATACATCAATATTTTGAGGTGCCCGTTTTTAGTTAGCCCGAGTGTAGGTAGTTGAAGGTGAATGAAAAATTAAACCAAAAGTTTTTTATTACAACATAAGTTTTCTAATGCCGAAAGTAGGAGAATTCTTTACATCCATCTTTCATTCAAACGGTAAATTAGCCAGGCGCAAGTTAATTTGATGAAATTGAAGTTAAAAAAGCGATCTCCTTATACATTAACTTAATTGAACTTAGCTATGCAATAATCCATTTCTCACGTTCTTCTATTCCGAAGAAATTTTTCCATTTTCCACACCTTCCTGAATCCGATCTATCTCTTTAAGTCCTCGCGAGGGAGCCTATATCATATTTTACCTATCTTTCCGCCTTCAAAAATCAAATGAAACCGCAAAAGAAAAATCGTTTTTCTTTTTCGTCTTTCGCTTTTCGTTCGTTCAGGCGGGATAAAACTTCTAAAAATTCGTGTGTTAAAGAATTGGATGACATTTGTGTTATTATAATATTCATAGTCACTGACAGTTTTATGCGATTGTGGATGATGTATATTACTTTTTGGCCATTCTAGTTTCGTTAGTTAGGATAACTTTATATCTCATAGAAGTATATTTTTCGTATTTAAAACTTTTCTTTATTACAGTATTATACAGGGTGTTTCAAAACAAATGCGCAAAACTTCAGGGGGTGACTCCTTGTTCAAAATAAAGGGTAGTTTGCTTCATAAACGTTGGGTCAAAAGTCAACCATTAGGGAGATATTGCGGTACAAAGATGGCGGAAAAATAATGTTTTTATTTTTTATCTTAAAAACGAAAAGAGATAGACTAATAAAATTTTATCGAAGCATTACTGTTATGAAAACACACTTTCTGGTAATTTTTTCACTTTTTTAAAATGAGTGGAAGGGGTTGAAATAAACTACCCCTATCATGCTTGTTAACGAAATTTAAAGAAAAATCTTATCAAACACATGCAAAAAAATTAATTTGGATAGCTTAGTTTATTTAGAAACTTTTTTATCTCTTGTATTTTTTTGATAAAACTCACCGATTTGAAATTAAAAAATAAAATGGTAAGCATTACATGTCAGGACAAAAAACATTTTCTGATAAAGAATCTAGTGGGCTGCTGTAATTTTTTTAGGAAAAAATCTAGTCGGCCGCTGTTACTTTTTAGGATGTTCCTAATATTATTTTATTTGGCATTACTCTACTGCAATACGTTATTATCTAGATTTTTTTTTCTTTGCTCAGAACAGGTTTAAAGCTGCCTTATCGGTCCATGGGGACAAGATAAGGTGCTATTGTTAATCACCTAGAAAGGAACGAACAATGTTAGCAGCATCAAGCAGCACAGATTTCTGCATTAGGCGGTAAGTATTTTCAGGTATTCCAATTACTTTTAATGGTTCTTTCAGGTTGACCGGGATAATTCCAATGGTCGAGACAATCAACGGGACTACCTGGACCGATTCCATTTGCCATATATTTTTTATTTCTATTCTCAAATCTTGATACTTTGTTATTTTTTCTGTAAACTTGCTTTGTATATTGTTGTTGTTAGGAATAGAAATATCAATTAGTAAAACTGGTTTTTTAATTTTATTTATAAGCGTGATGTCCGGTCTGTTACTTCTAACGGTTTTATTTGTTAAGATTGTTTTATCCCGGTATATTTTGAAACTATTATTTTCGACTACTGGTGGTGGATGATATTTGTAGTAGGGCTCTTGGATTTCTCGGTCAATGTTGAATTGTTTGAGGATCTCCAAGTAGATGATTGATGCGACTCTGTTGTGTCTTTCCAGATACTTTGTACTCGCAAGATTACTGCACCCTGATAAAATGTGTTCTATGTTTTCACTTCCAGAATCACATCTAGGGCACTTGTCTGATATATTCTCCTTTAGGATGAGTTTCCGGTAGTTGCGTGTTGGAATAACTTGGTCTTGCATAGCCACTATGAATCCCTCGGTTTCTGAGTAGAGATAACCCGATGTTAACCAGTGCAATGATTCCACCTTTTCAATGTGATGTTGATCTAGCTCATTTAGGTACCGTCCGTGTAACTCCTTGGCTCCCCAAGTAGCTATTTTATTAGTGATTGATGTAGGAGTTGGAAAAGCACCATATTGTTTCTACTGAGGTTCAAGGGGGTGTATTTGACATCAGCTGAAGACACCGTGACGTAAAGGTTGCTGTTCTTGGTATAAAAGTATTCTCTGAGGCTCTTTATTTGCTCCCGACAGACATTAACAACATCCAGTAAACCTCTACCTCCAAGATTTCGAGGGAGGGTCACCCGTTCCGTAGCGCTTCTTGGGTGGTGATTTTAAATTTGGTTAAGGTTGTTCGTACCAGGCGATTTAGGGATTCCAAGTCTGTATGGGTCCATTTGACTATTCCAAAAGAATATGTAAGAACCGGTAGGGCATAAGTGTTTATTGCTTTAAAGAGGTTCTTAGAATTCAAACCTGTCTTTAGAAGGGAGGTAAGTCGCAGTCGGAAGGCGGTCGATAGGCGGTTTTTAATAATTCCATGTTCTATTTTGTGTGTTTGTAGCATTCCAAGATATTTATACGGCTCAGTCGACATTGCGGAGATAATAGTTTTCTCATCTAGATTCAATTCTGGTGTTTCGCATAGTTTTCCTCTTATGATTGAAACAGTCTGACATTTGCTCGTACCAAAGGTCATTCCAATATCTGCGCTGATTTTATGAACGGTACGCAGAAGGTTTTCAAGTTGGTTTTTTGTTGCAGCATATATCTTCAAGTCATCCATGTATAGTAGGTGTGTAATGAGATGACGTCTGTTTCTCGTTCGTAGTGAGAATCCATAACCTGTTTCATTGATTATCCGCGATAGTGGATTTAAGGCTAGACAAAACCAAAGGGCGCTAAAAGAATCCCCTTGGAATATCCCTCTACGAATTGGAATTTTTGGCGATGTTATGTCAAAGGGAGCAGACCTGAGGTTGAGGGAGGTCGTCCATGAAGACATGGTCTCTTTAAAGAATCGGCAGATTTTGGAGTCAACATTGCAGATTTCTAGAACTTGCAACAGCCAGCTGTGTGGTATGGAGTCGAACGCTTTCTGATAGTCAATATAGCCCATGAAGAGATTTCTTTTGTTATGTCTGGCTTGCTACAAAACCACCGAGTCCATTACAAGCTGTTCCTTAGAGCCCATTGCCCTGCTTTTGCAACCTTTTTGCTCTTCATGTAGGATGTTATTGGTGACCAGGTAGGTATATATTTTACTGCTAATGCAGCTTGAAAATATCCTATAAATTGATGGAAGGCAGGTGATGGGTCGATATTGGGAAGGATTATCTGGGTTTTTTGTTTTTGGTAGAAGGTGAGTAATTCCCTCCGTTAGAAAGACGGGCATTTTATTGGGGTCAATCAAAGTTTCAGTAAATTCTCTCGCTAGGTGGTTGTAAGTAGCGGAAAATTTCTTGAGCCAAAAGTTGTGAATTCCGTCATGCCCTGGACTTCTCCAATTAGGTAATTTTTTTATTGCACTTTCAACGTCGCGCAAGGTAATTATTGTGTCTTCCATTCTTACGTTCTGATGTTTTTCACGCTCCTGGTTTATCCATGCGGCATTTATTTGATGCTCTCCTTGAGACGACCAGATGTTGTTCCAGTATTGATTTAGTTGGTTTGAGTCTATGGCATTTGGATGTTGGGGGTTTTCTTTATTTGCCTTATTTCCAAGGTTGCGGTAGAAGCACCTCTCGTTTTGGGTGAATTGGGCGTTGTGCATCCGTCGTAGGTGGCTTCGTTTGTACCGTTTGAGTTTGTCTGTATGTACTGCTAGCTGTTGTTTTAATGAATTTAGAGTATCGATAACAAAGTCTTTCTGGGTTTGGCCGCTTAGTTGACGGAATCTAGTCGTTATGTCTTCTGATATCTTCTTTAAAAGGGTTTACTATCGTTTCCTTTAGAAAGTTGTTGCATGCGACCTATGTCTCTACGTAATCTGCTGATTTTGTCAGACATTCTTTTTTCCCAGGGTGGTATAGGTTTCTTATTTTCCTTAGGACGTTGGGCTACATCTTGACCATTTTGTGTAAGACAAGTTAGGGCCGCACAGTATATATGTACATGTATTTCTTCTAAATTGAAACTGGTTTTCAGTTTATCACATAGGATAGCGTTAACTCTCTCGATGATTGTTGTTGTTTGTGCTGTGTATTTTATTTTCGGAAGTGATGGTCTGAGGTTGGGATTGGAGCCATAAAACTTAATTAGGTTTGATTCGTATAGATAATCCAATTGGGTTTGTTCGGTAGGTAGTGTAATCTCTGTCGGTAGTGCAGTCTCTGTCTCAGCTTCACGTATGCTTTCGCTCTGCGGTGGTTGTGGCGGTATGTCAATAGTTGTTTCTGGGTTGATTTCTAGTCTTATTTGTTCCTTGATTCTGGCCAGTGTCTCTTGAGAAAGAAGATTCCTACTTACTATGGTCCTGCGTTGATCTGCGATGCGTTGCTCACTTAAGTGTTTAAGGTTTGGGAAAACCTTTATAAATTGTGCATACAATTTGCCACGGTACATTGTAAAGTCCGTCTCCAGGTTAGTAACTTTATAGTACAGTCGCATGATTTCACTGTTTTCGGCGTTGGTCCATTTCTTGCGACGTACCGTTGGGTTCGTACCATCTTCGGTGGGAACAGGTGTGTCCGGTTCAGCACTTGAAGATGGAGGATGTCCTATTTCTTGCGTTGGGTGAGTGTAGATCTCGGGGCAGCATCACCCGCCATGCTGACACCCTCGACAGGCTGCGGATTTGGACGATTCCGAAGGGGACCAGCCCGCTGTCCCCCTCGCCCTGAGAATATCGTTTATTTCTTGTATTCACCATGTTTACCATAGGTTTGGTTGCATTTTATACCTAACTGCCAGGTTGGGGAAGGTTGACAGGATAAGGGTAAGTGGAATTTTAGGAGAGCGTGGAAAGATAGGAGGTTAGGATAGGTCAGCGGACAGCTGGCGATACTGGCAGTACCGTTTCCGCATACGATAGCGGTAGGTATACTGCTGGCTACGGTTATCTAGATGATTATTATTATCGTTATTATTAGCGATGGGAACTATCGAATGAATTAGACTATCGAATGGTTTTATTCGAATAAAATCATTCATTCATTTGTATACTAAAGCATATGTGACAACCTCGCCGTGCGACTAAATGGTAATCGTTGAGCCACGACTATCGAATGCTTTTGATAAATGAAATTTAGTATTCGTTTGATTTTTGTGTGCGTCAGTGCATTATTAGTTCTTCCAAATTTTTATAACTTCACCTTATAAATACTGTGCTATTTTTGCGTTTATTAAAATATTTAAAATACTAAAATAGTAGTTATTTTTTAATTGACGATTGTGTGCGTGTGCAGGTGTCAAAATTTTTCCGAAAATTTGTGTGATTTTCCGTAGCCCGATCTTTCAATTATTTTATTTTATATGGTCTATAGGTCTATTTTTTAATGGGAAATTTAAGAAGTAGCAATTTTTAAGAGAGATGAGATGGACTTAGAATTAATTTTAAAAATACATATTTGCATTTTAGATGTTTTAATAATACGAATTAGTTGAACTTAATAATCATATTTAAGTAATGTGGTTAAGTAAATGGTTCTCGAACTCAAACTATGGGGTGAGAAAATTAAATTGAAAGTTTTACACGTGCCAATTTAATAAAAAAAGTTAACAATGTTTATTTTTTGTTTATACTAATTCTCTTACATGTAGTTTTTTGCGAAGAAATATTTCATTTATTTTTAAAGTAAATGCCTGTAAAAGTAAATATTATTTTTAAATAGTAATATAAAGTACCTAATATAAATAATTTTGATTTCTAATTTTTTATTTATATTTTCTTTCCATTACACTGCATGCTTAGAAAATTAATAAATGTTTATATTTCATGATTTTAAAGTTTGTTGTTAATATAACAAATTAGTTCTGTAATTATTATTATTTAATAAACCAACGTTGCCACAAAAAATTTAAAGACTATATTATTTTTAAATAGGATTTAATATAAATAATTTTGACATCTAATTTGTTGTTTATATTTTGCTACTACGTAAAAAAATGTTTATATTAAATTATTTTAAATTTTGTTGTTATAGGTATAACAAATTATTACTGTTATTATTATTTTTATTAAACCAGTCTTTGCTTAAAAACATTAAAAATCATTTTCCTGCATCCAAAATATTTTATTATCTAACCTAACCTAACAACAGAATATTAATAAAAAAAAATGCAAAATATTTATACATACTAAAACTAACTAAAGCCAAACAATAATATTCTTTGCTAATATCAACTAATACCAATATATGGCAACAGCGCCCTTCATAATGTATTTTCTGTGTAAATACTAGCACCTCAATAAAAAAAATAATGTGTCCTTATCTTTATATGACTCCGCAAAAAATCAAAGATACCGGCTTCTTTAATAGATTTGCCACCGACCGCTGTCGGGTTTCTCGGAAAGAAACCTACGTCGCCGGGCGACAACTAAAATCCAGTTAATATTTTATTATAATCGATCCTGACGAATAAATGAATTTGATAAATGAATGAATTTTATAAATGAATGGTTTTTGCTGCCGAATTACTAGAATACAATATTTCAAGGCAGATGACGCATCTATTCGATAATTTTTACTCGAATAGTTTTCAACGAATGTTTTTATACTAGCTATCGAATTATTCGAATGAATTGCAACTATCGAATGTTTCGATAGTATTCATTCGATAATTCCCACTACTAGTTATTATCACTAGATTCTTAATCTAAAAATGTTTTTTGTCCTGACATGTAATGCTTTACATTTTATTTTTTAATTTCCAATCGGTGAGTTTATCAAAAAAACACAAGAGGTAAAAAAGTTTCTAAACAAACTAAACTATCCAAATTAAAGCATTTGCATGTGTTTGATAAGATTTTTCTTTAAATTTTGTTAACAAGAATGATAGGGGTTGTTTATTTCAACCCCTTCCACTCATTTTAAAAAAGTAAAAATATTACCTGAAAGTGTGTTTTCATAACAGTAATGCTTCCATAAAGTTTCATTAGTCTATCTCTTTTCGTTTTCAAGATAAAAAATAAAAACATTATTTTTCCGCCATCTTTGTACCGCGATATCTCCCTAATGGTTGACCTTTGACCCAACGTTTATAAAGGAAACTACCCTTCATTTTGAACAAGGAATTACCCCCTAAAGTTTTTCGCATTTGTTTTGAAACACCCTGTATATTTTAGTATCATTTTAAATTTCTTTCTGATGGTACTAGGAAGTTATTTTGGATCATACTAATGGAAACGTTGCATCAGACAATTAAAATGGTGCTTGATACTTTGAATAAATTGAAGGTAAAAAAGAAACTGTCTACATTAACTTAAAAAAAACTTTACTATGCAATATATCCATTTTACATTTTATATCCGTTTTCCCATTTCGTTTTTTTTTATTTTTCAGACCTGAATCCGATCTATCATCTAAGGATCTATCTTTTGAAATCGTCGCGAGGGAGCCTATAGTACAGAGAAGACCAGGCTACTAGTAACATAGCAAGTTGCCGGACGAATTTACGTTTACCCTTTTTGGCTAGTCGGCTGGTCAGGCAGTATGCAGTTGCAGTTGTGCTTGGACGGTTCGGTCGTGACAGACTAGGAATACGACGCGAGGAGTGCCGAGTATTTATTATTTTCATTTTAAGTGTTTACCTTCACTTAAGGTAACATTTAAAATGAAAATACTAATATTTGAGTGTATTTACAAGCCAAAACTAAAAATAAATAAATTCTCTAAACCCAGAAAAAACTAAAATATTACTCTAAATAAAAAAAGTTATAACAAGTGTTCAAAAAGACCATCTTCTTGTGCTAGACAGAAGCCTAGGCGGTCGTAAAATCCCCGTCCGACATTGGCTAACATATTAGGGCTAATAGTTTGGAAAGCCTCTCGTATTTTTACTTGAAGCTCATCCAGATTATTAGCCCTATTATGACCATACACTTTAGATTTTACATAACCCCACAAAAATAAATCATTGGGAGAAAGATCTGGTGATCTAGCGGGCCACAAAATAGTTCCATATCCACTAATTAAACGGTTGGGAAAAGTATTGTTCAAATATTCTTGAACAATACGGGCATTGTGGGCAGGACAACCACCTCAGCAATTTGATTACTTGAAAACGTGGGATTTTGATCCGCGGTAGCACAAATGAACACTTGCTTTAACTCCTGTTCTTCATTAATCAACACATCAGGCTTTTTGTGTTTTTGTGGGAACAAGCACCCACATGTGTTTCAAAATTATTAATAACTCTTGATACAGTAGGTAAAGATGGAATTGGCTTGTTTACAAAAGTCTGTGGAAAAATTGTTTGTATATCCCGATAAGACCTATTTTGGAAATAACATTTTACAATTTGAATTTTCTCACGAACTTCGTAAACATCCATTATTTTACTTAAAAAATAAATTTTACACGAGAACTGTCGCGAGAATCAAACAAATACATATGTTTTGGCTATTAAAACACGAATAAATACAAATTCTGAAACATTCTTATCACATATCTACCTATTTTTATTTTATCGTATTTTTTCGCCTGCTTTTTATCCGGCGGACGGGTATACGCTAATTCGTCCGGTTCTGCCTATGTTACTACTACGGTGGTCCGGTCTGTATAATATTTTACCTATCTTTGCATCTAGAAAAATCAAATAAAAAAGCAAAATAAAAATAGTTTTTCTTTTTAAATTTTTTGCTTTCCGTCAATGAGGCAAGAGACAAGTTGTAAAATGTGTGTTTCAAGAGTGAGAATTGGATGAAATTTGTGTTATTATAATATTCACAATAACTGACATTTTTATACGAGTGCGGATGGATGTATATATTAGCTCTTTTTTGACCGTTCTAGTTTCTTTACGTTATAATAACTTTATATTTCACAAAAGTATCACATAGTTTTACATAGTACCTTCTTCCGAAAGTACTAGGAATATGGTTTTGCAAAATAAAACACCACAATACACCAAAACACTTTTAGTTTTACACTGGACGGGCGCTTCGCTAACTATGTTAGCATCGTCAGCAGATGATCGAAACTAGTTTTAAATTTTAAAATTAGTTTTAATCATCTGCTGATGATACTAACATGGTTAGCGAAACGCGCGTCCAGTGTAAATGTAAAAGTGTTTTAGTGTATTGTGGTATACTTTAGTATATTATTATGCTGTTGTAACACTAAAGGTTCCAACCCCCGACTGTAACATATTTTAAATCAAACGTAATGAAAACGTTGTAGCAGAGAATTAACAAGATGTGTATTAATTTAATTAACTTATAATTCCAAACGAAGTCTGACTACATCTTAACGAAACCTTAGATGTGCGATATACACAAACGCAATATACGCAAAAACTATCCTTAGAAAATATACTCCTACCCGTATAAATGCATACTAAAACCCATCTGGACCTATAGTTTGCAGTTGTGGGACACAACATCCACATCAAACATAGACATTTTACAACGACTTCAATCCAAAACTCTTCGTATGATATCTGGAGACCCATTTTATATAACAGATAAACAACTTCACAATGACCTAAAAATCAAGAATGTTAGGGACGAAGTTAATAATTCATTGCTTACATATTGTAAGAAAATTAAATCCCAACCTAACCTACTGACAAGACAACTGATGAAAACCGAACCAAACCATACATTTAATTAAAAGTTTAAAAAGACGAACGCCCAAAATTTTTTGTAAAAAAGAAAGATAATTAATTGCATGGACATAGCAATCAATGAAATTACATGAAAGCCAGTTAAATGTCGACAAGAGAGCTCGCTAGAATTAGGAGTTAAAAAAAAGATGTGCAACATTCATTTCCCACATTTTTTCAATTATGAATAATTCTTCTATTTTCTACACCTCTGAATTCGAGATATCTAAATTAAATCTTCTCTATTATACAGTACTGTAGAATTTTAATATCATTTAAGATTTACTTCAAAGATCAAACGCAATGGAAATCTTTGCAGCAGAAAATTAACAGCGTTTTTATAACTTTTATTAAATTGAGGTTAAAAATAATTCTGCATATGTTAACTTAATTGAACTTACTATGCAATATCCATTCCTAATATTTCTCCATTATACAAATAATATTTCCATTTTTTACACCTCTTACAAATCTGAGAAATCTGTTTAAATCGTGGCTAAAAACCTCTTAAAAATAATTATTTTATAATTTTATTTTGATGTCAATATGACTCCTATTTGTAGATGGCACCACCTAGTGAAAAAATATACATTTCCCTGACTTTTTACGTAAAAAATGTCTCTTGGCTAAAAATATTATTTTATCTATCTTATCGTCCTCAAAAATCAAATGAAACCATAAAGGAAAATCACTTTTTCCTTTTTCCGTTTCGCTTTTTCTTCGTTGAGTTGGGATAACTTCTAAAAATTCGTGTGTTAAAAATTTGGATGAAATCTGCGTTATTACAATATTCGTAGACACTGACAGTTTTATGCGAATGGCGATGATATATATTTCTTTTAGGCGTTCTAGTTCCTTTACGTTATGATTAACCTATTTTTCACAAAAGTATATTTTTTGAAATCTTCTCTATTTACAGTAAGTAGCATTTTAGATTTCTTTCCAAATATACTAGGAAGGCATTTTGGAGAATGTATGGGAGAGAGGTTAATCAGCGCGACCTTACAAATCTATTGTGTCCTCTTTGAATTTACTCATCATACAGTCTCAGCGCTTTTGCAAAAGCCAGTGTCTGAGACGGTTTTACAGAGGTTCTTTCTCCGATATCAGTCGTACCAAAGTTCATGACACAAATGGTTGACGTCTAGGCGCACTTAGTGATGAGGTGTTTTAGTGTTTCCCCATTTTCCCCACAGAATCTACATTCGCCATTATTTCTTAGCTTCAACTTCTACTGAGGTGTTCGTTGGGGGGATAGTGTCTATTAAAAACCCCGTGACAATCCAAAGATTATTCTTACTTAAATCAAGGAAAATCTTTGATTTTTCACGGTCGTAAATTATGAGAGATTTCTTCGAGTGTCTTAAACCGATGGAGGGTTCCCATTCCAGGTTACGGATGGAGTCTTCCAGGTTCTTGAGTTCCCCTTTAAGTTGGTTTAGTCTATTTTGTAGAGTGTTCGAACTTTTTCTAGCTAGATCGTTTGCTTTTTCATTGCCTTCTACCCGTTGGTGGGCTGGTACCCAGAGTAGGAGGGCTTTATTATCTTTGCCTAATTTGTTCAACTTTTCTAATTCTTTAACCAACTTCGCATTGATGGTAACCGAGTTGATGCTTTTAACGCTTGACTCTCGGATGACATAGATATTTCTTGTTTCAGATAGCTCCTATCTAAGCTCCTATCTGCCTGAAGTGTACTGGGGTAGGTGCCCATTGGTTCGGAGTATTTCGTTTTCGGCCCAAGTACTCCTATCCCTGATCCTGCTTTGGTTTTGGAAGCATCAGTATACCACGTTATGGTATGATCTTTTACCTGCTGGACCATTGATGAAACTATCACAGCAGAACACTAACATGGTGTTTGTTAAATTGGTTAAATTGAAGTTTACGACGAAATCTGACTACATTAACTTAATTGAACTTAGCTGTGCAATATCCATTTCCCACATGTTTTTTCAATTAAATATGAATCATTTTTCTATTTTCCACACTTCCGAACCGATCTATCTCTTTAAATCGTCGTGCGAGGAGAGCCTTAATATTTTACCTATCTTTAACGTCTACAAAAATCAAATGGAACCGCAAAATGAAAATCGTTTTTCTTTTTTTCGCTTTTCGCTTTTCCTCACCGAGGCGAGAGAAAAGTTCTAAAAATATGTGTGTTAGAGAATTGGATGGAATTTGGTGTTATCATAATGTTCACAGTAACTGACAGTTTTATGCGAATGCGGGTGATGTATATTTCTTTTAGGCCCTTCCAGTTTCTTTCCGTTATTATAACTTTATATCTTATAAAAGTATATTTTTCATCTTCAAATCTTCTCTACTATACCGTATGATCGAATAAAAACGGCATCAGCGATGGCTATGAAATGAAGATCGCTGTCATTTTATATGTAAATTTATATGGGAAATGTCATCGATCGTCATTTCCCAGCTAACTGGACGCCGTTTTTTTTTCGATCATACGGTAGTATTATATATTTCTTAGTATTATGTATATATAATATATAAGAATATGTGTTCAATATTATTATTTTAAATTATTAAAGAAATGTTAATTCAATATGATATTGAAAAATGAAAAATTGGTCAAATATTTTAATAATTTCTTTCTTTAAAGTTTGGTTTGGTTAGGAGAAATGGGGAAAGAATTGCAGTTTTGTGGGGTCATAAATTGCGCCTTTCAGATTTTTGAAAAAGTTCATGGCTTACTAGATATTTCGAAAAAGACAAATTTTGGATATTTTAAAAATTATCCCTAATTTCATTATAATCTATTTTAAACAAAAAGTTTTCAGATAAAAGTTGTAGATAATCACATCCCTAATAAGTTTGTGTTCTCCGATTTTTTCTAAAGAAAAAAAATATTTACTACATTTATTTGAAAACTTTTTGTCTACAATAGATTATAATGGAATTAGGGACAATTTTTGAAATAATAGAAATTTGTTTTTTTCGAAATATCTAGTAAGCCATGAACTTTTTCAAAAATCTGAAAGGAGCATATTTATGACCCCACAAAACTGCAATTCTTCTCCCATTTAACCGACTCTCTATCTTCAGTAGTTTCCAAAATACCCATAGAGAACCTCGTAGAAAACTCAACCTATATAATGAATTATTTTAAGAAATCATAGTTTATTAGAAGTAAATTGCGCAAATCTCTATTATTCACACCATTATACGGGGTGAGTATTAAATAAGTGAAAATATTTTTAGCGGTAATATATTTCGACCCCAGAAAAACGATTATGATGTTTTTTTCGGGAACATTTTTTTTTGAATATTTGGAATTTTTTGAAAATGGGATTTTTTTTTAAATTTTAGTTAGAAACATAATTTCTTAATCAATTAATATAGATATGACATAGCTAATAAAACAGTATATTTTGTTGTAAATTTTCAAAGTAAAATAACTCGGTTATTTTGGACATATTTGAAAAACGGTGAAGAGAAAATATGTTTCTTTTATCGAGACCCCTTAAAATATTTGCACTTATTTAAGACTCACCCTGTACAGGGTGTCCCAGAAATAAGTGCAAGTATTTTAACTGGTAGTATAGTTCAACGCGAGAAACACGCCTATAAGGTTTTTATCGCGAAAAAAAAAATTTGAAAAATCAAAATTTTTTGGAATTTTTTTTAGCTTTTAGTTAAAAAACATAATTTCTTGATAATATGGCAACATAGGTATTAGATTAAATTTACAAGAAAGAAAATCCAGAAAAGATCCAGTGTTTCTGAAAAATTTAGCAAAAAATCATTTTTTTGGAAATTTTCAAAGTAAAATAACTCCGTTATTTTGGACTTATTTGAAAAACGATAAAGAGAATATAATATGTTTCTTTTATCGAGATCTACCACCCCTTAAAATACTTGCACTTATTTCTGGGACACCCTGTATAGTTAAAGAGGAGTATTAAATTCATTATCCTTGTTCAATATAATTTAAGATTTCTAATTCCGAAAGTAGAAAGATTTTTGACTGGAAAATTACTAAGGCGCCAGTTAACATGATTAATTACAGTTGAGGGTTGGAACCTTTGGTGTTACAATAGCAAAATAAAACACTAAATCACCACAATACACCAAAACACACTGAAAAAAATACACCAAAATACACTGGACGCGCGTTTCGTAAACACGTTAGCATCATCAGAAGATGATTATAAACTTTTATTAACTTAACAGTTTATAATCATCTGCTGATGATGTTGACGTGGTTAGCGAAACGCGCGTCCAGTGTAAAAGTAAAAGTGTTTTGGTATATTGTGGTGATTTAGTGTTTTATTTTGACACAACATGATTCAGTTAGAAAAAAGAAATCTCACTATATTAACTTAATGGAACTTAGCCGTAGAACTGAATGTGAAAATATTTTTATAGCCTACTTTTACTATTTTTTTGTTTTCCTTTTCTGTTAGAATAAAATAATTATTGTCTTTAAAATACAAATTGTAATGACTTTAAAACTAAATTGTATCATAAAATATAAAAATAATTCTGTGTTAAAAAAAAGTATCACTCTCTTTTATTTAAAATTAAAAATAGATCTACCTATTTTCCCTGCTATTTTATATGAAACAATAAATCAAATCTAGAAACGTTATTTTAGTGATTTTGCGCCATTATTCTGAAAATATCAGTCATATAATTGTCGGTTGTTGTACACGGAAGCCTATTGTACACCGTTGCTCACCCTAAATTGCGAAACCTAATCCTGCAGCTGGCGTTTCGATCGGCCTAACTACTATTTCTGCGCCATAAAAATACCCAAGCACGTAGTTGGGACTAAAAATAAATCATCGAAGAAAAAAATGGAATATATTGTTTAATTGGAAAACGATATTGCCACATAAATAATAAAATATATAGCCTATATTTTATTTATAACGATCCACTTTAAATTTACAAATACATTATACATTTTATTTTTATTCGAATAAAGCCGGTCCCAGACACAACGTGCATTTGGCGAATGTGCGAACATTCGAATTATGTACTGCGGCTTCGGCCACCTTCCCACACGCTACGTTATTTGTAAAAATGCGTCCAGTGACAAATATTTCCCGTAGTAGAGCAACGCGTAGGGGAGCGCGCCGCTAAAACACAAAAAACACGTAAACAAATAGCCATAGCGTCTGGGAGTAATTCCGAAGTTGACTACGCCGCTCTACGAGCTCTTCGATTCGTGCCAGTTTACCGGCAACCGCCGTGAAAATGACGAAGTACAAATCTTCGTTGAAGGTAACCTCCCACACGCTACGCGAATAAGCTCGAATACCGAATATTCGCCAAATGCATGTAGTATCTGGGACCGGCTTAAGAATTATAGTGCTTTTTACTATGTCATTAGTCAACGCAAATAACTAGATATGGACATTATAGTAAAGATGGAATAATAATATACAGGGTGGTCCAAACTGTATTCCGGAAACTTCGGCAGTATATTCTGCAGATATATTTTTTCATCCAGTAGTTTTATACAGGTACAGATGAAAAGTTATTACCCCCTACAAATAGAAGTCATATTGACATCAAAATCAAATTTCTCATGTCAAAAAGCTCCCAATTGTTATCGAAACACCAATTGTTATCGAAATATTAACGTTACTTCAGAAATTATTTCGAAAAAATTTAAATAGAAATGAAACTTCCACACCCTGTAACTTCAAAACTAAGCATTTTCAGACATACATTTATACGAATTTTTTTACTTATTTTTATCTGTAGAATATACTGCCGAAGTTTCCGGAGTACACTTCGGACTGGTTCTAAATTAGGTTTTGATTAAAAAGTAGGATGAGCGTAATAATAACTGTAGCCGGGTCCTGTAATATAAGAGCATGATGTCAGTAAACTTGCGTAACGTCACAACATAACACAACACGTAAGAACAATGTGTCCATGGCTTTAGCGTTTAGTAAATCTTGTCGGTAAGTAAATGCAAAAATGTTGTTCTATGTTATCTCATATAGAAGGTATCGAAAATTGCAAAATTCAAATTCAAATTAAAATCAAAATGCACCTAAAATATAGAAAGTAAGGGGCCTATGATAATTTTGCTTGCTGTAGGTACTTTTGGTTTAACAAGAACGTAGCTTATGTTTGCAAAAATCACAAAGTACGCGAATTATAAGGGGTGGTCCGAACTGTATTCCGGAAACTTCGGCAGGATATTCTGCAGATGGAAATAAGTAAAAAAGTTCGTTTAAATATATGTCCTAAAATGCTTACTAATACTTGCACCGTTTGTATAAACTTTGTTTAAAGGCTAAACAGTGATTAACTATACATATTTTATTATAGTTAATCACTGTTTAGTCTTTAAACAAAGTTTATACAAACGGTGCAAGTGGGCATTAGTTTCGGAGACAGGGTGTAGAAATTTGATTTTTATCGAACTTTTTTTTCACATGAGAAATTTTATTTTGATGTCTATTTGTATGTGGCGCCACCTACATGTGTTTTAACTGTTTCGAAGAGTAATAACTTTTCGTATATGTACCTGTATAAAACTACTGAGTGAAAAAATATACATTTCCGTGACTTTTTACGTAATAAATGTCTCTTGTTAAAAAAAATCGCTATGAGCAACCGTTCTCAAAATATTTATAATGGAAATAGTCAATACATGTTATTATTGAGAAAAATAGACACGTTGAGTAGATGTAGTTATTTGAAATAATAAATTTGATGAAGTTTTTATTGTTTTTTTAAATTAATCATAAATTTTTATTCGAAAAAATGATGATAAAACAGTTTCTATCGAACTTTAAGCACAAAAACATTTCAAATTTATGATTTCAGTCTAATATCATTAATTTAGTCAACATATTGAATTTATGTCAATGATGACAGGTATTGATAATTTCGATTTCTAATATCTCAAGAATCATTAGTCGTAACGAGTTTTACCAAGGGACTTTTTTTACGAAAAAAAAAACGTAAATGTATATTTTTTCTACTCAGTAGTTTTATACCGTTACGGAAGAAAAGTTATTACTCTTTAAACCATTTAAAAAATATGTAGTTGGCGCCCTCTATAACTAAATGACTCTTAGTTATAGAGGCATCAAAATCAAATTTCTCATATCAAAAAACTTCCAGACACCAATTTTCATCCAAATATTAAAGTTACTTCATAAATTATTTGGAAAAAATCGAAATAAAAATGAAATTTCTACACCCTGTACTTCCGAAACTAAGCATTTTAGAACATAGATTTATATATTTTTTTTTACTTATGTTTATGTGCAGAAATTTCCGTATAATACATTTCGGGCCATCCTGTATATAAAAATACCCTCGAGGAGAGATAAAAAAGCGTTAAAATCAAACTTCATTTAAAGTCCATTTCGTTTTAGTCTTTTTAACTGTCTCATTAAAAAATTGCTGAAATTACCGAGCCTAGCCCGGGCCAATAAATTTAGAGCCGGACGTGACGCAGGTGCGAAACGAGCCCCTTTCGGAAAAAAGAAAGAAAACAGGCAGAGAAATGTGAGCCCATTAGGACGTTCGCCGCCTGCCGATGTTAGTGAGATTTCTCCATTAGTGGGGAGGCTGTCAACGTATCGTCAAAAAAATGTCTCCCTTTATCCCGCTATGTTTTCTCTTCCTTCGACTTCATTGATAATTTTGGAATTGATGGCTGGATATTATTATATAGAGCACGTTCATGTGGAATGTACAGAATAATAATACATGAAGTCTGAAAAGCCGTATATACTCTGTTTTTCGACTCAGGTAAGGTTTCGACAGACGATGACAGAAAAAAAGGCAGATGACGTCCAGACCAATCCATTTATTTGATTAAAAAAAGTTTCTAATATTTTTTAAGTTAAATATAGATGGTTTTATACAGTATGTCTAATCTCGGATTGTCTTCACAAGAGGAAACACTTTTTTACTATTGACTTTTTGAGAAAAATGCATTCTTCATAATAATTTTTGCTTTGTTCTAAAACGGTTAATCTCGTTTATACTTTTCCAAATTTCCATACCATTATAGAGAAATTAAAAAAAACATGAAATATAGTTGAATTTTAGTCTAAGTTCTAAAAATCAAAAGGTGTTTCTATAGTAATATCATTCCGATTTCATCTTGGATAGATTGTTATTGATAGAATTTTAATTAACGTCATATTTTTTTCTGTTTTAAAATGTTAAAGAAGCACAAAAATTATTTAGTTCAATGCTACGGAAAGGCTGGCAAAAGTTATCGGAGAATGTGGTAGTTTAACACAAATATGACGTTAATCAAAATTAATAAGAAAAACCTTTGATTTTTAGAACTCAGCCATGTTTTCAGGTTTTTTTAAATTTTCTCGAAAACGGTATGGAGATTTAGAAAAGTATAAACAGGATTAACCATTTTAGGTGCTCGGTGGCGTAGAGGTACAGGCTCTCGTCTACCAATCTGAAGGTAGTGGGTTCGATTCCCACACCCGGCATTTCATCAGCCGACTATTTTTATTAAAATAAAAATAGTTTGGGTACCTAGGTCGACTCAGCCTTAAATGAGTACTTGGGATTCACAATCCTGAGGTAATAATAGGCGGTTGAAGCGTAGTGCTAGCCACATTACCTTCCTTGTATACCGAACGGCCCTAGTATGGCAAGCTGTACCTTGCTACTCCCAAGGCGTTAAACGCTATATACGAGAGCTATTATATTATTGGTTTGTTTCAAAAATGACAGATCATATTTGAAAATGGGCGCAGATACGTATGAACTAGACTTAAGATTTTTAAGACTTATCAAATTGTGTTAAACTCTTGCCAATTTATAGGTTATAATTAATTTTTGTCGAATTATGTCAAATAACCTGCGTTTTGGAAAATCATAAATATTTGCAAATTGCTTTTCCATTTTGATTCGTGTTATTACACGTGTTTTGTGCTTTTAAAGTTAAGCGGAGGAAAATTCGAGGGAAAATTAAGTGTAGACCCAGAGCACAGTTTATATTCAGTGCCCAGAGAATTATATTAGCGACCAATAAAATTTGTATACCATCTCGTATATGGTACTAAAAACTGGAATAGCTGTATAATAAAGACATCACATGATAGGTAAATAATAACAGATTTTAGTACTGTAGAAAGATAAGGCCAAAGGTACTGGTTTAAAAAATGATTAAAGTTATTTAACCAATTTTTAAGGTATAAAATTTAATGAGTGTAAATTATTGAAATTGTATTATTAATAAAATATTTTGTTTTATTGATTCCTGTGCAATACTAAAACTTTTTTATTTGTACGATATAAATGCAGGTTTCTTCCAGAAAGTTTGAAAGTAAGAAATAAGTTCTTTTTATAGATTATTTGTATGTGGTGTTTTGTTTAACATACACTCTTGTTGATTTTGTACTCACACACACCGTATATTTTTATTCTGAAATACGATAACTCGATTAGATTTTTTCTGTTTTATACAGATATTTTTCATAATATATTGAAGTAATCATTTGTCATTAAAATTTTAAAGAAATATATTAATTTCCCGCTTTGCGTTCCAATTGTACCAACTTATTTCTTTGTAAAATAAAATAAACTACTTTGAAATTAAAATGGCACATCAAAGATTATCACTGTCAAGGATTTTGTCTATGGACAGACAATTCACTAACGATGAAATCGCGAGTGAATTAATTTCGGGAGACGATAATGCAATTTTATCATCGTATATAAAACAATATTTTTTCCATAGCGAGTTACATTTTAAAAAATATTCAGAAATTATTATTTCAAAGAATTTATTACGAGTAGAAAAAAATATTGTGCTGGATTGGCGTGGGTTTCTATGTAATTTGACAAATAAATAAAACTGTCTCTTTAGTTCTCAGTTTTGAGTCAATATTTTTTAATTCTCTTTCGTGTCGATTGCTGATTTAATTGGAGCCCGAAATGGCTCAAAACGAAATAAGTAAATTACCAACAGATATTCATGCTGAGGCGACAAACACCATATCCAAACTATTTCTATTTAAATCCCGAATAACTTATGAAAAGGAATACAAACATTTTCAAAAATGGAAGCTGTTAAAAAACGCGCGAGAAGAAATAAAGTTTTTAACCTATCCTCGCTGTTAAAGTATCATTTAACCTACCCTTGCGGTTAAAGTACTATTTTATCTACTATTTTTGATAGATATAAGGCAATTTTAATAGTTGCTATGGAAAAAAATAGTTTTCTATCTCTCATAGCGAATTCCTATAAACCATTCAAAATGAACGATTTTTAAAGAGTGATTTAAAAAGTTACAAATATTTTTTTCTAAAATAAAATGGAGATCTCTTGTTGTACATTTTTAAAATTTATATAAAATTTATATAGGTATATAGAGCTTATAGGAAACAGTAAATTTTTCTTGAAATTACACACATAACTGAATTTCATCTTAATTTGTGCATTGTGTGTGTCACACATAAAATGTCAATATTAAAAGTGTCACTCCTTTTAATATGATGTCATGCTATAAAGAATAAAAAACACAGTCACATAGCAAAGAACTGAATAATAAAATTCACACATTCACATAAAATTCACACATTAACAAAAATCACTATATTCACTAGAAAAAAATTCGAATAAGATAATATAAATGCCAATAGAATTAAACTAAATCAAACTACATGTAAATCTGAATTTTTATACAATTTTCTTTTGTACTTCAAACGAATAAGAAACTCCCATCATTATGAACTAAGACACCCGGTATATTATCTAGCATTATACTTCACATTCACAACACTAATTCGATACTAAATAAACACACTGAAATAAAGGCACTGCACTGCATTCAATTTAAATAATGACAAGGTAACTGGCCACGTTATATTAACTGAATCGGTGGCATGATACATCAAACGCTGCAGCCTGACAAGAAATCAAGTCTGGTAACTTACTACACTCACCATACTACCGAAATAAAAACCAATTTGGCAACGATTGTACCACGCTTAATTTTTAACTGGACGTATCTAAATTTACTAAATTGTTTTCGCAAAAATGTTAAATTTATCGATGTCACAAAGCTTCTAAAGATATTTTCGTCGACCGACTTATTTTTGTCTTTTCCTGCCCCCTTCCTTCCATCGAACGTTGGAAAGTGTCGCTGACATTTTTTACTGTATCTCACCTTCGATTTCTATGTTTGCGATATGTTTATTTTATTTATTATTTTCGGGAAATTAGTGGGTGGAGTGGTGAACCGCGAAGTAGGGGTGCCAACTAAAGTTTGGTAAGTTAGTTGTTTGCTCTGTTGATTTCTTGAGGTAGTTAAGTTACACTGAAGCATTGGTGTTTTCTATATTTTTAAACGGGGAATGTGTAAAGCGTGTTTATTTTTTGTTTCCAACATAGCTGTTCATTTTGTCGAATTTTCATTTTCCAAAGATTTTTAGTGTATATTTAATATTAATTTTGTTTCCTTATGTTCAAAAATGTGTTGTAGATATTAAAAAACGGACAAGTGCTCACCAGTTCCGTATAAAGATTTATATTTTTATGATTTAATTACAAACGTACAGTTCTAAGACGGACTTATTTGCCAAATTTCATACATACATACATACTGCCATTACTCGCTGACGAGTATTCGACACGCATCAAAAGATGGTCACGCAAGGCGTTTTCTTTCATGAGCTTTTCTGTGACTGAAAAGCCCGATACGTGATGTTATTTATATAATGATTCTGCATGTTAATCCCCTTTAAGTTTTCGTGGAAAATGTCCTTGTACCTTTTGAGTTGTCCACCCGGCCTCCCCTTACCGTCTACAAACTCACCGTAAAGCAGAGATTTTGGTATGCGGTTTTCTTGCACTCTGCATAAGTGACCAGCCCATCTTAAGCGGGATTTTGTAACCAATACTCTCGCAGTTAGCTTTTTCAAGGACCGATACGTTTGAGACATGATGGAACCACCGGATTCTTAAGAGTTGTCTTGTGGGGATTATAATTGCTCGGTACACTGCAAGTTTTGTTTTTGTACTCAAGTCATGATTGTAGAAAACCCTGTCTTTTAATTTCCAGAATGCTCTTGAGGCGCTGCTAATCCTGTGCTGAATTTCAGAGTCGATATTGGCCTTTTCCGACATCAGACTGCCGAGGTAATTAAATTCCGCTACATATTCCAATAGTTCTTCTCCGATTTTTATATGGTTATGATCTTCTGAGGGAGTGCACATGATTTTGGTTTTGTCGATGTTTAGCTTAAGGCCCAAAGCCTCGTATGCCCAGGTATATGTGTTCAACATTTCTTGTAATTGGCATTGTTGTAACGTGTTTGCAACTAGAGCGCAGTTATCAGCGTATTGCAGTTCTGTGATGAATTTTGTACGTGTTTTGCCCTGAGCAAAATGTTGAACAGACCGCCGTCATATCTGTATCTAATGCCCAATCCTCTCTCCTACAGTTTGCTGTCCACTATAATGGAGAGCGCTGCCATGAATATGTTGAATAAGAGAGGAGGTAACACATCCCAGGCACTAAGACACATCCCTGCCCAAATTTCATAGTTCTAGGCCAACGGAAAATACCCTATAAATTTTCATATGTGCCTTGATAATGTCAAAATATACGTTTTATGCGGCATAAACGGCCGTATCTTTTTTTACGCCAAAGTTTTTTTTCCACAGCTTATTATACACCTGAGTATATAGTTTTAATCTCGAGATTTTAAATCGGTTTTAATAAAGAGTCTTGACAGACGGACAGACGACAAAGTAATCCCATAAAGATTCCGTTTTTTCCTTTTGAGTTACGGAATCCAAAAAATAAAGATATTAACAAAAACTTACCTATTACAAGTTTCCAAATTCTACAAATCGCACATGTGTAAGATAAAATATCGTTTTATTTAGTTTATAAAATAATATAATAAATATATAACTTAAAAATGTGAATATACACTCAGATGATTTTCACGACTCATGTCTTGGATAATTTTTTAGAGCAAAATGAACTTGCCACAAATATTTTGCATTTTTTTTAATTATCGTCACTTTTTGATGTTATTCTTCAAAATGACGAGGTGGCTTTGGTGATTATCATTTGATTGTAGTGATTGTGCGTGTATTGTATTATAAAAAAGTAGCTTGTCCTATATTTCTCTTTAAAAATGACACCGAATTAACGACTTATAATAGGGTTTTATCAAATAAAGATTAATCAATAATTATTGCATAAAGCTAATTTGCTTTTCGTTATTCGTTTTATGAAATTTAGAGATTTTATTTTTTTTATAAAATATCTGTTTGGTTCTTTTTAACCTGATATTTGTTGTGAGTGTTAATAAATCAAAAAGACAAACCTTTTAAATATTCATTGTTAAAATCTATAGGTATAGTGAATTTTTAGTGCACTATTTATTTATTCAGATGGAAATTGTAAAGTAAAAAAACATAAATGTATTTATTTAGTTTAAAATTAATATATTAAATAAGTAACATAAAAATTGTCGACATATTAATAAATCCCAGCATATTTTGTAAAAATAGGCCCAGTTTTATTTAAAAATAGAGATAATCGAATATAAATGCGTATGTTTAATATATTATACATTAACTCAATTAAGACTTTTAATTTTTAACTCTATGGTACGGACCAAATTAATTTGATTTGTTGGACAATATCAACTTGTTACGTTAAATTTATTCCAAAAATTATTTTTTTATTCATATTAGCATATCACTATTAATTGCCTGTGTTAAAAATAAATATTAAGTATAATTTTACTTGCTTTCACAGTAATTATTTACATAAAAGCTGTCTCTAAATACAAATATAAAAATATATTTTTATGTCTAAACTTCTGATTATAAATCGATCAATAAAACGTAATGTTACTAATCGATTCAGTTTTAAGTTTCGTAAACATAATATTTTTTATTTATATAATTTTAATTTATTATTATTGATTAACACTATTTAACGATTATTAAATAATGTTAATGCATTGCTGCAATTTATGTAAAAAATTGGCGCCGGTATAGCGGCCCATACTAAAATATGTTAAAAAAAAGTTGGTAGGCAGTTCTTTAGTTTTAAAGTAAAGGAATTTTCCAATTTTTTTATTATCTCTAAAACTGCTACTTTGACTAATTTTGATGTTATTACAAATTTTGTTGCAAATATTATTCCTAATCTTAAATTGAAAACCGCGTTTCACTAGTTATTGTAATTTTGGAGTTATGATTTTTTTAAACTTTTAACCCCCTCTCATACCCCCTTACCAACCCCCCACCCCCACCAAAAACTAATGGCCAGATTCTTCGTGCCACAGTATTTTTGTGCCAAATTTGGTTAAAATCAGTTTAGCGGTTTTTGAGTTATCGTGTTACAGACGGACAGACGGACAGACAGACACCATGAAAATATTTTGCATTTAGGTCATTTATGACCCAAATAAGGCATTTTGAACAAAAATGTGAAATTGAAAAAACTTTTTTTTGCCGATCTTAATAGCCTACCATACCTGTTGGTATGGTCGGCTAAAAATATGCAATAGCTTTATGATAGGTTTATGAATATTTTTGTTTACTTTTTGGATAGATGTGTAGCTTTTGCATAGCTTTTGGATAATTGTGTGATATTAGCATACCTGTAAGAGCGTCGAATTGTTTTTTTTAATTACTGAATTTTAATTAATTTTAACATAAATACTATTTTCTAGAAAATGATTACAGCATTTGATATTAATGATTACAGCATTTGATATCTAATAAAGGATATTGAAATGGCGTATCTGCCGAAATAACTTATCTTTTCACAATTTAAATAAATAATATACCGTGTGTTACATTGCCCACCTGGACATAGGAAATCCCATGTAAATTTTAAAAATGATGGATGAGTTTACGTCATTTTATTTTACAGAAAAAATTATTTGAAACTTTTTGAAGAACTTAAAATGAATCAACTTGTTCATTTTGAATGGTTTATATGAATTCGTTCTTGAGTTATGAGAGGTACAAAAATACTAAATTAGGCAAAAATAATGCGGTCCTGATCAAACAAACATAACAATCACATTAGTTACGTTACAATATGACAAATCTATTTTAATTTTCTTCAACGAAAACATACGAAAATCTTTTAAAAATCAAATATATTTTAAAGATAAGTAAAGGCACTGCTTCAAAAAAAAAATATTTATTACAAAACCAAACCAACACTAAATAATTCACAAGATTATAAAAATTCCCGTTAATAATTAAAAAATGGATAAAATTTGCCCTACGTTCTGCACCTCTGTCCAATAATTCTTGGTGTTCAGAAATATTTAAATGACTTAAAACTATGCTTCTACAAATTCGCCAAGCAGTAGTACGATGTTTTTTGACTATTTCTCCAAGTATTCTTGTACTTGATACTTGGTTTTCACCTGGTTACCTAGTCTAGCATATTTGGAAATTATGCAGATATAACACTAATAATTATAACACACACACAATTATTACACACTTAATAATAATAACACTATAAATACTTTACAGCCTGTAGATTTTTTCTGTCACAATACCACTAAACTATTATTTTTCTTTAGTCGTGTTATTCATATTTACAAATTATATTTAGCACGTATAAAGTCAAAATGACATGAATATGAAATTAAAAAATGATTTCTTTTAAAATTATTTTTGGCAACAATAAAGTCTAATTCGAGTGTTCTAGGACGGTATTATTTTTTTATTAATTTAGTATTTTTTATCTCTCATAACTCAAGAACGAATTCGTAATCATTAAAAAATTTGATTTATTTTAAGGAGTTCTTTAAAAAGTTTCAAATACATGTTTCTGTAAAATGAAATGGGGAAAACTTATTCACCATTTATAAGATTTTCATGGGATGAAAATATTTTTATTATATCAGCAACAATAATTAATTGCCTATTTATTTTTAAAATTATTGATAGCAAAATAAAACACTAATTCACCACAATACACCAAAAAAAAATACACCACTTTTTTTAAACACTGGACGCGCATTTCGCTAACCATCGTCAGCAGATGATTAAAACTGAATTTAGTTTGAATTATTTATTGATGATGCTAACATGGCAGTCAGTAATATAAAGCAAAACGGGCGTCCAATGTTTAAAAAAGTTTTTTGGTGTATTGTGGTGAATTCAGGCGTGAATTATTATTTTATTGCTGTTCTAGCGCGAAAGGTTCCAATCCTCAACTGTAATTTAAGATTATAGTTTTTATAGTATATACTATTTTTCTGTCTCTTCCATTCTTTGAATATTTCAGTCAGACTCTAAAATTCATTATTTCATTTTCATTGAGTGGTTAGTTCATTATTATCTAATGCATCTGAAATAAGGCATATGTTTCATTTATTTACCAGCTTAGTTGTTCCTTCTGTTGCATTTTCTATTTATAAACTATGTTTATGGGAATGGATTTTCCCAGAAATTAGAGACCAGCAAATTAGAGTGGCAATTAATAAATCAACACTAGGACTATAAATTTTTCATTGATGAAAACCCACATGCGTAGTATTTTTTAACCATAAAAAATATTCATTTTTGTAAAAGTATATAAAAATATAATTAAAAAAAATGTTTTATTAAGAGTTTGTTTAGTTCCAAATTTTATAACTAAAAGTGAATAGAAATATTAGTTAGAGTGGGATTCCCCTAAAATTAATAACATTTTTTCAAGATACCTACGGTATTGAATATAGTAAATCACAATTAATACACCCTCTACACTATGCAGAAAACAGTCCGAAGCAGATCAAGGTCTCCTCATTTAACTTTGTGTCGTATCGGCTTATCTCCGGTTGTCTCGGTTTGTTTCCGTGTGTATTGGCTTATTTTCATTTCTTAAAAACTTCTCGTGAAATTGCGGAGAAGAACGTGGGGGAATATTTTTTGGCGACTTTCGGTTGTCTCCTGTTGTCTCGTTCAATTTCGTTTTGTCTCGAGCTACTTCCACGACGTGTCGGTTTCTATACCCGAGACAAAGAACTTTTTTCATAAATCTCAGTTAAATAAGTAAATCTGGCCGTTCCTAAAATTTCTGTTGTTACGATGATATTTCTTTAATTACATTCCAAGGACCGATTCCAATTCCAATGACAATAAAAAAACAAACAACCAATCACGGTTTGTCGATTTTGATCAGTTTCGGAGTTTGCGACCGAGACAGGCCAAGATTATCCGCAACATAAGAAAAGCATTGAGTTTACTTCTAAAAGTAATTCGAGAAACGCCTTCGTGGAATGTTTCAAGAAATATTTCGCGAAACATTTCTGGCATAAAAATAGGTACAACACGTAGGTTAAATGCATAAAACATTACATTTTATCTTCAATAATTAAGTATTAACAGGTTAATCGTTAAAAGGCTTTGCTCGATGAGAAATAAATACTTCTCTATAAATGTTAGCTGGGTCGTAAAACTTTTTGACCATAGGAACAAACACACATAAAGTAATAAATAATTCGAATTCGAATATAGTTTTCTAGGTATTCACATTCTGATCAGTTTCCATTTTCAGTTATTCCACGATAATACCGTACCAACATAATATATAATACCTACACGCTTTATACATTTTCCCGAATTATTAACATATCGCAGTAAATTTAGGTCTAAATTTCCAGAATAGTTCCTAGAACGGCAAATTTATAGTCTAAAATATTTATCGTATTATTTTCTCTGTTGAATCCTGAGGCATGCATGCTTCATGTAGGATGCATAATTTCGAAATTTCCCGGGATCGCGTTGAAATATATTAAATAGCTGTTAAAGAGCGCGGCGCAGTAAACGAATGGGGGAAAACGGAAGCTTTCTAAATAATTTACTGATTCAACTAGTCCGATGCTGTTGGCGCTCTGATTACAGTTATGATAGAGCTTATTGTAAAAGGATCTCTAAATTTAGAGGCTCTCGAGGTCTTTGCGCTCTCCTCAAACATACGATTCTTTTATAAATAGTTAGTATAATTTTCTTATATTTCTGGCGATAATATTGGTTTTGTATACACGGTGATCCAAATTCGGGGTACGAGCATTGGTATCTCGGGAACGGTCATAAATACGAAGATGGTTGCAAGATGGTTAAATTGAGGCAAAGTTGCGCCTTGGGATATTCACCAAAAAGGCCATCTAAAAAGTTTTAAAAATTTCAAGGATTGCTGAGTTTGAGTGGAAAAACGGATTTTTTTAAAAATCAATTTTATTTTTTCCTGTCGTTACTTTTTAGAAAGTCAAAAAACTAATTGCACATTCTCATAGCCACTTTATTAGGGCTATTTGACAGTGTTTTAAGATTTTTAAATTAGCTGATAAATTGTGAGATACAGCGGCCAACTTGCATTGTGAGATACAGCGGCCAACGGACCTGCATTTTTTATTCCAGTTTTGAAAGAACTCGGTCTCCCGATTACAATGATATGCCAAACTTTATACTTTTTTTTTGTTTTGGATACCTTAACAACAAAGCTATTTAATTATTATTTAAAATAATTTCAAGTCCGACCCCAGTTTTTTAAAATATTTAATCTGATTATAGGTATTCATTGTAAGAATATTGACCAGCGCTAATTAACATTGAATAAGGAAAATCGAGTCAATTGAAAGATTCAAATAAAAATATCCAGGTCAGCAATTTAAAGAAATTCACAGTCCTTTACAAAGATGCAACCGGGGGGCATTGAAAATGATGAATAAAAACGTAAAAATATGATTAGTGTTAATAATTGTATTACATACATATGTTTAAATAACGAACTTAACAAAAAACAACAGATTTAAAAATTCACTGAAAAAGTAGTAATATTAACATTAAATAAAACATTATCAATAATCAATAATAATTATGCGATCGCACCTATCCGTAAAACAAACAAGCAAAAAAACAAAATAACATACAAAACATCAGTTTAACATGATGACAGATCATGATCGATGACAGATAAAGAATTCTTATACGGAAAGTTACACTTTACGATATAATTTTTTAACTATTAAAGGCAAACCCATTTAAACACAAAACTTTTTTACCTACTACTGTATCTAAAGACATTTTTTTTTTAAATTACTAAATTATTAGCCACGCTTCTGTTTTCTTGAATGTTGTGCGTCACGTCACAGATTAACAGGCCCACGTTTGCACCACAAGGCGATGCTGCAGACCACTAGGTAGACCGGTCGTAGAAATTTATGTTATACAACTTGTAGTCAATCTACACAAAAATTATCAAAAACTTTTTTAAAATGTGTTCAGATTTTGTTAAAAGTATAGGTCAAAAATCGCATAAAACTTAAATTTGATATGAGTTTCTTAGTTTTTATCTAATATAGTGGCGAATTGCAAAATGCCTTTTCAATGAAAAATTAATCAGTTAAATAAAATAAATTATTAATTATTTTTCCAACATATTTTACTTTGCAATTTTTTATAAATATTCAGACTCGCCAATATCGTAGTCCACCGTGTCCAGCCTGTTTAACCAAACGTAGGCCGATTCCTCTTCGGCGGCGCACGGTGTCGTGACCCTGGCCACTTGTGTCTAGCCCTAGCAGGCAACTATTAAGCCCGACCAAACACGTTAGAGTTGTTGACAAACACAAATGAATTAACACCCTTCAAATAACCACGCTAACCAACCTGATTGGTCAAGCTTAATAGTTGAGTGCTAGGGCTAGACACTTCTCCCTGGCCGATGGAAGAGTCTTGAAGACGCTCATCCGCGCATAGGAACAACTTGACTGCGTAGCGTATTGCGTATTAATCGATTCTGAAACTTTCTTTCTCATGTATAACATGTTACGCAAGTTTATTATTTTAATCTCGATTTTAATAGATAAATGTGTGAAATACCACCTGAATATCTTCCGCCATGACATGTTGTTACTTTTTTGTTATGGTAAAGTGATTTGTATAAACTTTATTCAATAACTTATATTTTTCTCCATTTGTAATTTTTTATTTTAAGTGAAAATTAAGTATAACATTTTAGGAAAAAGAAACACTGTAATATTTAAAAGAACAAGAAGAAATTAGTCTTATTTTGAAAGAAAAATATAGAAAAAACTCTTTCTATAGAAAAAAAGTCTTTATACTAACCAGAATCCGGTGACATAATACGCGGTCTCACCGGAAACATTACTAACTTGTTACTTCGTATAACTTGAAGAATATCTACATTTAATATTGAACACTTCAGAAATATTTCGTTCATATTATTGATGTCACTAAATAAACCCTTGTATAAAATTTTATACTTCTAGATGTTATATGCTGTCCTCCATTCGCGAATTTCAAGTTCCAGAGCTTTACGCCCTGGGCTACTCAGAACGGTTCTGAAAGGAGATGAGCGCGATAGCCTAGGATATGGGTGTCCATATGGCGCGGAACAGTTCTGAACTTTTGACTCAATCGAATGGAGTGAGAGTATCGCGTTCTTGAACAGTTCAGAGCTGCACAACTGCATGAATGGAGGACAGTAATAATAACGCATTTTCGTACAACAAACTTTCATTCCCTATTCTACTCCCTATGGGTATGAATTTCATAAATTAGCTATGTCCAAATAATTAACTCATGTCTTTTAAATAATCCTTTGTGCAAATTTTTATATGTATAATCCAGAGGTCACGAAGGTTTATATAAATTTTTACTAACTTTACCCATTTGGTTGATGAATTTCAATAATCTCTTCTAATTCTTTCTGTAGAATTTCATTCTTCTAGACCAAATAGTAAGGAATTTTCATACAACAAATTGTTCGACATAATTTTACACTCTAAGAGGATGAATTGCCTAAAACCGCTTTGCGTAGCTAATTCACTAATCACCAATGTCATTTAACCCTTAACTGGTCCGGTAATAGATATGTATCATAAACGGTCCGGCGTAGTCTGTGAGACTACGTCTTCTAAAAAGTTAAAAAACATACAAAAACTAAAAAATAACAAATTTTTATTTTATTACATATTATATTATGTATTATTAAACTAATCTAGACAAAAATGCGTTCATTTAATATAAACTTTCAGAAAATATAGTA